>NC_081424.1:2093006-2739672 GCF_949786415.1 Peromyscus eremicus | reverse complement strand
ACACATACATATATACATATATATATACACATATATGTAACATATATATGTATACACACACATATATATTCCCAAAACATACAAAAATTTGTGAGAGAGGCCAGAATTGCTAAGAAGTCCTGTTCTAGTTCAATTCCAATTTATCAATTCCAAAATTTCATTCTTTCATAACATTGAAACAAATACTATTTACTATTATAAAATTATCAAATTATATTTTCTGAATAGGTCTGTTGGCAGTTTGAAGAGTCAATTAAGAATCAAGAAATTAGGAGAAAGAAAGCTAAGAGAAAGGTTTATGATTAAAGTAAGCTGTATATTTTGAGGATCATGGGACATGAAATATTTAAAGTTCTTTGTTTTCTTTTATGATTCTTTATACTGTTAGTCTTTGGGGGAAAGGCCATGTTTTATGTTCATCTTTGTAACTTGATGGTTATCATAGGCACTGAAATATAAATGAGTCTAGTAAACATTTGCCAAGTACATAAGTACATAACAAAATACAATGCAGTTGTGTCTGTAGGTAACTATGGTAGCTACTAAAAGATGATAAGAAAGTCTCTTGGAAGGAAGCTCAGAAAATAGATGGCTTTTAATATGAATCTTAATCTTAATAGCTGACTATAAAAGCATATATATGTATGTATATATACATAGTATATCAATAAAAATTAAAGACTAGATCATAAAATTAAAGGGAACTATGTGAGGACTTGGAAGTGGAGAGGGATATGTAGGAGTGAAATAGTGTTTATGTATGATGTTATCAAAGAAATAAAATTATAAAAAATATGTTTAAAAATTATACACCAAGTCTCATGGAACATTGTGGAAAAGGAGGCAGAAAGAATGTAAGAGCCAGAACATAGGGAGGATGGCTATAATATCCCATCTTCAAGGCATGGCACAGCTGTCCTTGTTATGAGCACACAGAACAAAACTAGCCCTGTCAACTGTCAGTCATGGATTAGGGAAGGAAGACCTCATAGACCACAATCATTGCTGGCTGAACTCGTGGGTTATGAAATATTCTGGGAGAGGAGGAATGATTGTCTACAGCTGCAAACTACAAAGCCATGGTAGTGGGGATAGAGGGACATAAGGGAAGACAGAAGAAGGACAGTACTAGAATGCCTTGTCTACATGCATGAAATTGGCAAAGATAAAACTTAATTTAATAAAGTATAACTAAACAAAAGCAGAATTTTAAAATAGCTTAAAGATTCTGACAACAAATCAGCAGAACGATAATTTGGACGTTAAAATTAGCAAACCTCTGTTCATCAGAATACACTTTAAACAAAGTAAAATGTAAATAACACACTGGTAAAAGGTACTTATAGAAAATATGATCAAATCACAGATCATACAAAATCAATCATATTTAGGCTCTTTGGGTCCTTTAAAACATTAAATAACACTTTAAATGGATGAAACTTTCAAGTAGACTTTTCCTAGAAAATAAAACACATGCAAATATTAGATATCTCATCACAGGATTTGATATTCCTCAATTTTTCTAGGTCAGCACTAAGTGTGTGAGACCCATAAGTAGATTTTGCAGTTTGTGTGTAGCCAGAAGTTTTTCTGTGTCCCACCTGGCCCAAGGTCAGGACAAATGTCTCACCACAGTCTTGCAGCCTTTTATAAAATAATCACACAGAGGCTTAAATTAATAAAATTGCTTGGCCATTAGCTCAGGCATATTACTGACTAGATTTGACACTTAAACTCAGCCCACTTCTGTTAATCTATATGTTGCCACATGTTCCGTGGCTTTACCTGTGTACCATTACATGCTGCTCCCTGGATGGCAGGCTGGTGTCTCCCTCATTCCCCTCACATTTATTGCATTTGTACACTATGGCAAGGTCCAAGTATTTTTTGGATTTGTATTGTTTAAAGCAGTGATGGAAAGGATGGACCCAGAACCCTGTTTTTCTACTTTAGGGTAAAGTTTGAAGAGTTAAACAACTAACCATCTTTAAAGTAGGAGTCAGGTAGATCTTCCAGGAAGAAAGAACACTGATGTATTGCTATTCTAGCTATAGTCCAAACTACCACCAGATGCCTGTTTCAGATACTTCATATTTATAACATAAATAAATAAAATTTATATCATAAAAGGCATGGGTTTTCTTCTGGTAGTTAGAGGTAGTGGACTTTTATGTTCCCACAGTAATGAACCCTAAGGTCTTCAACTTCAAGTATGTTGAACATAAAGAGTTATTTATGGCACTAAATCAGCAAGTAAAAGACCTGTATGACAAGAACTTTAAGTCTCTGAAGAAAGAAACTGAAGAAGATATCAGAAATGGAAAGATCTCCCATGCCCATTGATTGGTAGGATTAACATAGTAAAAAATAACAATCTTATTAAAAAGCAATCTACAGATTCAATGCAATCCCCATCAAAACCCAACAATATTCTTCACAGACCTGGAAAGAACAATACTCAACTTCATATGGGAAAAAAAAACAAAAACAAAAACAAAATAACCGGATAGCTAAAATAATCCTGTACAATAAAGCATCTTCTAGAGTCATTACCATCCTTGACCTCAAACTCTACTATAGAGCTATAGTAATAAAAATAGTTTGGTATTGGCATTAAAAACTGACATATGGACCAATGGAATTGAATTGAAGACCCTGAATTAACCCACATGCCTATGAACACCTGATTTTGGGCAAAGAAGCCAAATCTGTAAATGGAAAAAAAGCATCTTCAACAAATGGTGCTTGCATAACTGGATGTCAACCTGTATGTGCAAATAGATTCACATCTATCACCATGCACAAAACTCAAGTCCAAGTGGATCAAAGACTTCAATATAAACCCAGTTATACTGAACCTCATAGAAGAGAAAGTAGCAAGTATCCTTGAATGCATTGGCATGAGAGACTACTTCTTAAATATAACACCAGTAGCACAGACACTGAGCAACAATCAATAAATGGGACCTCCTGAAACTGAGAAGCTTCTGTAAGGCAAAAGACAAGGTAAATTAAAAAAAAAAAAAAAAAAAGAACAGTATACAGAATGGGAAAATATCTTCACCATCCCCACGTCTGACAGATGGTTGATCGTCAAAATATATGAAAAACTCAATGGTTGATCTTCAAAATATATGAAGAACTCAAGAAACTAGACACCAAAATACCAAACAATCTAATTAAAAAATGGGGTATAGAGCTAAACAGAAAATTCTCAATGGAAGAATCTCAAATGGCTGAAAGATATTTAAGGAACTGCTCAACATTCTTAGTCATCAGGATAATGCAAATCAAAATGTCTCTGAGATACCATTTCATACCTGTCAGAATGGCTAACATCAAAAACACTGAAGACAATTTATGTTGGATAGGATGTAGAGCAAGGGGAACACTCCTCCACTGTTATGGGAGTGCAAACTTGTACAGCCACTTTGGAAATCAGTATGGTGTTTTCTCAGAAAATTGGGAATCAATCTACCTCAAAACCCAATGATACCACTCTTGGACATATACCTGAGGTATGCTCAACTATATTCGTAGCCACATAATTCATAATAGCTAGAACCTGGAAACAACCTAGATGCCCCTCAACCGAAGAATGAATAAAGAAAATGTGGTGTATATGCATAATGGAGTACTACTCAACTGTAAAAAACAATGACATCATGAAATTTGCAGGCAAATTAGTAGAACTAGAAAATATCATCCTGAGTGAGTTAACCCAGACTCAGAAAGACAAACATGGTATCACTCACAAGTAGATACTAGATAGAAAGCAAAGGATAATCAGACTATAAACCACAGCTCCCGAGAAGCTAGCTAACAAGGAGGGCCCTAAGAGGTACCCATGGATCATCCTGAGAAGGGGAAATAGATGAGATCTCCATAAGTAAACTGGGGGTAACGGCAGGCAATAGAGGGTACGGGATGGGGGATGAGAACATAAGGAAACAGGGTGGTTGAGCTGGAACAGGACAGAGGGGAAGAGCAATGAAAGAGATACCTTGATAGAGGTAGACATGGGGATAGGGAGAAACCTGGTGCTAGGGAAGTTCCCATGGATCCATAAGGATGACCCCAGCTTAGACTACTAACAATAGTGGAGAGAGTACCTGAGCTGGCTTACCCCAGTAATCCAATTGGTGAATACCCCAACTGTCATCATAGAGCCTTCATCCAGTAACTGATGAAATCAGATGCAGAGATTTACAGCCAAGAACCAGGCCAAGCTCTAGGAGTCCAGTTGAAAAGAGGGAAGAGGGATTCTATGAGCAAGGGGCATCAAGATCATGATGGAGAAACCTACAGAGACAATCAAAGCAAGCTAGTGGGAACTCATGAACTTTGGATCAACATCTGTGGCACCTCCATGGAACTAGACTGGGCCCTCTACATAGGGAGACAGTTGTGTAGCTTGGTCCGTTTGAGGGGCCCCCTGGCAGTGGGATCAGGATATCTGTCCCTGGTGCGTACTTGATGCATAGAAAACAGGTAAATCAGGGATTCCTACTTTGCACATAATAAGAAATTGCTGAGATGGGTAACATAATATCAGTAACTAATAATATACCATATACCATTATAGCAAAGAGCATATAATCAGCAATAAAGGTAACAGAAACTAGGTATTCTTGTTAGGAATGGCATTATGTCAATACCTTATTTATCCTTATAAATACAAAGTTTTTATATTTTTAATTATCAAATTGACCAGTTTGGTTAGATAGTGAAGGACATATCATCAGACAACAGAGTCTGACTAAAGGGAGCTCTTCTTGTAAAAGCACTTTTCAGGTTTTGTTTATACAGTTATTAGCATATTTTATTAAGGTCTGTCGCCTCTGATACCATGACAGGAGGCATCAAGACTCATTTTAATCATCATTAGTATTACAAGTTCTGATTTTCAATGTATGTTAACTGATTTATTACTTTTAATTCTTTGAGAAATTTACAGATGCATACAATGTAATTTGAGCACACCTATCCCCTCCCCCCCCTCTCCAGCTTCTTGGGGGCTCCACTTTTGTGTACGGTGTCATCCATTTCTGCATTAGCAACTTGCCAGTGGCTACATCCCTAAAAAATGTGACTCTCCCTCAGGAAACTAACTGCCAATATCTCTTGAACTCACGGTGGGGCCTTGGGAACTCCTCTCTCCATGCTGGGATGTTCAATATAAACCAATAAGGATATAAGTTTTCATAGCCTTGACAAATGTCAACTTTCATCATGGTTACTATGTTGTCAAAGAATAGAAAAGAATTTCTTGGAAGTAGAAGAATTGCTTACATAAAATTGACATTATAAATAACTAAATAAAAGATACCCAGAGAACCTATCAAGTGTTTTCTTTCTAAATTTCAAGAGTGCCATATAAGAAAATTCAGCTTTCTGCAGGTGTTCTCAACCTGTGGGTTACGACCCCTTTGACAAACCTCTTTTTCCAAAAATATTTACAGTAATATTCATATCAGTATCAAAATTATAGCTATGAAGTAGCAATGAAAATAATTCTGTGGTTGGGGTCACCACAGCATAAGGAACTGTATTAAACAGTCTAAGCAGACTGAGAACCACTGTGTTAGAAAAAGAGCTATAGAAAATGTGAAGCAAACCATTAAGATTAGAAAGAACTGATTAAATGAAGAAGAGTAATCATCAAAGCTACTATAATTAAGCAAAGAAAGTGGCCAGCAAAACAAGGCAGAGTATGCAAACAGGAATGAGATCCCAGAAATACCAGGACAACCAAGATCACAAACACTTTCCTCTATTTCCGAATTACCTTCAGTGGCAAAGCCTTTGACTTTATCTAGCATATTTCTGCTTGAATTAATGTCTACATTCCCCAGCTTCCCTTATAAGAAGGTGCTACTTAACTAATTTCTGAATGGTTGAATATATAATGTGTGAGAAATACCCTTATGGGAAAAAAAATCATATTCTTTCCTTCAGTACTTCTTTCTAGCAGATATACATACATACATATGTACAAACACACATACTCATGCTTGTATATACACATGACACACCCATATATTTCTTCTAGCAATTATACATACATATATATATGCACACATACATATATACACACATGACACACAAACACGCATGTACACACACCTATACATGCCATGTCTGGAGCCAGAATGTTTACCTTAAACTGCATAAATATTTAAAAAGACACCAAAACACATGGTAAATTATAAAAATAGTTTAAAATGATGAGCAAAATGTATGTTTTATTTAATATTTTACTTCTTTTGTCTAAAATGAAAAGATATAATTTTTTTCAATAAGTTAATGATATTTTATTAGTGCTGAGCAGTGGTGGTACACACCTTTAATCTCAGCATTTGGGAGGTAGAGGAAGGTGAATCTATGTGAGTTTTAGTCCAGCCAGTCTACAAAGCAAGTTCCAGGACACCCAGAGTTGTTAGACAGAGTTGTTACACATGTCTTGAAAACCAAAAATAAATATATTTAGTTAGATATTAAGTGATAGAAATTAATCTTACATCTAAATATTGGCAACTGTCAGTATATACTATAGTATATATGTGGGAATCTCCATTAAAATTTAGGAAGTAGTGACTATTTTTAGGAAGAGCCAAAGATGTATTGTTTAATGTTGCTTTTAAATTGAGCTCATAATAAATGTGAATGGAAGACAGTGTGAGGAAATATATTAACTAGGGTTCTTAAACCTTGCAGTCTGAGGTGGTTCTCAAAGAAAGTTTTCTAATCTACATTTTATCATGTTTTTTTTAAGTTTTATTAGATCAAAATTGTAATGATTTGAATTAGAGATATGCCCTCGAGATATATATCAAGTAGATTCCAAATTTAGCACTATTTAACAAATACTAAAATAGAAATAATTGTTTATCAGAAATGTTCTTACATTCCATTTGGGTGCAGTATTTCCATGAAAGTAAAACTCATTTGAATTGTAAACGCATTTTTCTTACACAGAGTTATAAAACATTTGATAAGAAGAAAACAGTAACAGAGACATATTCTTTTTAATTTTAAGAACTAATCCTATTCTGTACACACTTAATATGAACACAGTCGTTACACATTTAATTTGCTTCAAAACTAGATTCCTGAGTAATGATTGCTAAAGAAAGAGTTCTTTTTCCAGACAAGAGTAAATGATAATTACACGCATCAAATTTTGTTCTGTATGCAACAATAAAATTCTAATAGTGAGAAAGTTTTTAGCATAAAATATCAAGAACAATGAGGAGAAAAGGCAATGAGGAGTTGGAAGCCAATGGCCATGTCGACAAGTGATACACCAATGTACAGATGCAGAACTGTGCTGATACAGTGCAAAATGGGCTGAGAGAAAGTCTGAGGTCACTCAGTTATGTCAGAAAAACCACAAAGGAATGGGAAATAGCTACACAGAATCAATTTAATAATATTACAAAAGAAAACAAAAAACAAGGAGTCTTTCAACAAAATTAGACAACTGTAGCTTTTCTTATTTTTTAATCTAGCACATAAAAACTGTATGTGTTTATTTTCAAATATTTTTAAAAGAGAAAAATACACACTCCAGTGTGGAACATACCAGACATAACTAATAGATAAAATTTGAGCACAAATGGGGCAAAAAAAGTTGGTTTATTCACTGACAGGGCAGAATTTGGGGTCTCGATCTCTTTACTCTCTGATGGCTGAAATATTGATGGTCAGGACTTTTAGACTTTAATAACAAAATTAAAAGACACCTCTTAGGGAAATCTATTATGTCCGAGGTTCATGGGAGGAACAGAGGTATTTTGAACTATTTCTCAATAAATAGCCCACATATATTCAGCTACAGTATCACTCAAGTTAGATAAGCATTCTCTCACAATATATTAAAACAAAGTTTCTGGTGTGATGTTTATTCTACTTTACATCATCATAAAGATGACATAAGAGTTAACTAATGACATTTCACAAAATTCGAGACCTTGTCTCCAAAAAATCCCTCCCCTCAGAGCTCAGAGAAACCCTGTGGAGGATGAGGTTGGAAGAGCAAAAGAGCCAGAGGATATGAAGGACAACAGGAGAACAAGACCCTGTAAAATTTAGTGATTCTCAACCGTCTTAATGCTGGAACTCTTTAATACAATAAACCATAACATTATTTTTGTTGCTACTTCATAACTGTAATTTCGGTACTGTTATTAACTGTAATATAAATATCTGTGTTTTCCAAATGTCTCAGGCAACCCTTGTAAATTCTAGAAGGGGTTGTGACCCACAGATTGAGAACCACTGAGAAATCAATTAAGCAAAGTGAATGAGTGGGTCTCTGACTTTTGTACCTTCTCTTGGGCTCCTTTCCTCCTGCTGATTCCCTTGTCCAATTTCCATGTGATGGATTTTGTTTAATCTCATATTTTATTTTGTTATGTTTCATTTTCATCTCTTAGAAGTCTGTTCTTTTTGAATGAGAGAGACAGGAAGATGGTAGGGGAGATTGGGGGAGGAACGGGAGGAATAGAGGGAAGGACAAATCATTAACTAATTTCTCAATAATACCCCAACCCAAACAAGACAATTGAAAAAAGCTTAGGTAGAAAATGTCTTTTGCAGAGGCACTAAACAGGAACTCACAAAACTAAAACAGTTTCACAGATGGGAGAAACTCAAGAAATGTTTAGAACAGAGACTTAGAAAAGAGATAGGGAGAAATAGCAAAGCAAATACACTGAAGCTTCTAAGTTGATAAACTGCAAGTCACAAGAACAAGTGTAGAGAGAACAAAGAAAAGGATAAAGAGAAGAGAATAGAGAATTATTTCAAGGGTTTTTTTTTCATGAAATTGAAAAAAGTAGCTACATTGAAAAGTCTAGCAAGGGCTAGAACAGTAGATACACATCTAGGATAAGAGAGAGACAGACAGACATAGACAGACACACAGAGAGATAGAGAAGACAGAGAGAGGGAGGAAGAGGAGGAGAAGGAGGAGGAGGAGGAGGAGGAGGAGGAGGAGGAGGAGGAGGAAGAGGAGGAGGCGGAGGAGGAGGAGGAAGAACAGATTTCCAAAAACTGTGACTGAATGTCCATGACTTCAGGTTTTCCACAATAGTCTAAACATTGAAGGAACAGATAAGAAAAATCAAGTCCATAAATGAGGCTGAGAAGTAGAAAAGAAGAGATAGAAGGGGATGAAGATAAGGGAATAGAAAACAAATGTCTTCATAAGAATCAAAGCATAGCCAAATTATTATGAATAATGGTAGAATAAAAGTGTTTTTATACATAAAGCATCTAAAACCAATGGGCATATTCAGCATTCCTATAAAAGCTACCAAAACTTAAGAATTAATCAATAATATCAATAAATAAATGATATAGGTTATGGGAAAGGAGAGAATCATTACATCAATGAGGCAAATAGCATCACCAGAAGACAAGGTAAAGAAGACTTCACAATCACATGCAGAAGATCTCGTTACTTTTTAGCTCACAGTGGAGAAGAGTGACTCAAATTTTACATACATTAAGGACAGACATAACCCAGATCTTCATTGTTATTGTTCTACCTTTAAAAGGTGACACTAAATCGCAAGACAGTCTCTCTACAATATTGTGCACACTCTATTGACATAGTCCAACACAGACGGGTTTATTATATTTTTTATGATCTTACATTGCTGCATCTTCTCTGCCTATATCAGCAAACTAGAGTACTTTCAGTGAGCCTGGACTCAATGGCACAACAACTGTGGATAGCACTAAAATGACAATCCAGAATTCTGTGTATCTATGTACTTTTCTCCAAGTATAATATGTTTCATAATAAACAGACATCAAAAGTGTTCAGGATCCTAAAATACTTTGAAATTAGTAGTGTTTAGTACACATAACACTCAATAATGGTGCCATGGAATTTGTACTTTTATTACCTATGCACTTATATACATATAAATGAGCAACAAAATATCTGAAACATTGTCATCAATAAACTATCCTTCTCCATTTTATACATTTATAAACTAGACTCTATTCCCCTTGTGTTCCAGTAAAGGTTAGGGTTGTTCAGTAGTAATTGTGTGCGTTTCTTTGGTGTTCCCTCAGAGACTCAGGTTATTCAGTTGCAGTATACGTGAGTTTAAATCTCTAGTGTCTTCATCCTGCTGGATTTCTATAGCTGTAGTCCATGTGCCTCCATTCATCCTCTCAAGTCACAAGTTATGATGATGAGTAGAGCAGGTGTTTCCTTGGATTTCTAAAACTTTTCCTCTAGAAAATGATGGTGACTCTCATAGGCTTTCTTCTCAGAGAATTTCACTTCATTGTTTGATATTAGGTTTGAAAGTAATTAGGAATTTCATTTATTACAACCAAAATTAATATCTCATATATGTACTTAATATAGCACCTAATATAGGAAAATATCTGGCCATTATGTAGACATCCCTTAGGAATTAGAATTGTAAAGGATATATACTATAAATATCCAAAATTATTTTTAAAGTTAAAATACTGTAAGCTTGCTACATATTTAAAAACTCTTTAATTTAATATTTTAATAAAGTCATTATCAAATTTACTGGACATCAAAGTCATTATCTTCTGACTACTTAACAATAAAGTTTTAATTTTATGCCCAATGTTTAAGATTAGTAAACATAGTGATAAGTTGAAGTTTATAAAGTACTTTAAAATCAAATTAAAATCTTCTTAAAAATTAGCATTATCCACATATATGAGATTATCAAAAATGTTTAGAATTATTTCTTTAAAACATGTTTAAGAAACGTTCTTAATTCTACATGTCAAATTCAATATATTCATGGAATTTCCCTATGATATTAATATTGAAGGTATTTTTACTGTAAAAATTAACATTTTCAAAAGAATTAAAATTTGTTTTTTAAAAATACTTTTGTTTATGTTATTTGAACTTGTTTATCCATAAACATACCAGTACTGAAATTTTTAGCAGTGATTTGTATAACTCTAAAATTGTAAAATGAACAAAATAGTAAGTGAAGTATGATAATAATCTTAGTATGAAAATATTTAAAGCACTCACATGCATACATTTTAATTAAATTGTGGCAATTTGATTATGTAACTATGAGTATTTTAAGAAACATTTCATGAAATTTTGCCAATGGTTTTCTGTCAGAGACTCAGATTATAATTTCATGTTTAGAATTAATTAATCAGGGAAATCAATTTAATCTTACAGATTTGTTTTTCAAAGCATAAATCTGTTATACTTTGTGTTTTACAGTTTCTACTAATGTGTTAAGATATAAAATTAATTACTAATATTAATACTGAAACTGTCTCTCTTTGTTCCTCTCATGAACTTTATTGAATAGTCAATGCATAATAAATTTATAAATTAGATATGAGTGGAACTTCAAATAGGTAAGTGATCATTACAAAGCACAATGCAGAACAATTAATGTAGTCAATTTCCAATTAAAAATGGACAAGGTTGTGTCTCCACAACCATGGTTTTTCTCATTCCAGTTACCCTAAGTCTAAAAACAGTGTGTGTGTTTGTGTGTGTGTGTGTGTGTGTGTGTGTGTGTGTGAGAGAGAGAGAGAGAGAGAGAGAGAGAGAGAGAGAGAGAGAGAGAGAGAGAGAGAGAGAGAGAGAGCAGGCAGCAACTTCAGGCTGGCCATTTCCTTTTTGTGGGAAGTTGAGAAGATACTAACTTTGAGACCCTAAGAATTCCTGATGTACACTTCCTATACAAAAGCATATGTTACATCCATTTACACATGCAAGAGAAAATCAAAGCCAAAGCTGAAAGTAAAATGGACATAATTTTAATGGATTTTTTAAAATTTTTGTGCATTGGATTCAAACAGCAAACTGTGTGCACTCAACTGTTTTCACAATGTTGTCAAGAGATCTGTGTCTTTTTACCATTTTACACACAATTGTTCGTTACAATATGTTATCCGCCTTGTGGGAATCAGGGGTGTGGCATGGTAAGCAGTGGTGGTAGTGCACCTAGCTTTTATATTATCTAACTTGAAAATATTTCTCTTCTATGATTCCTTTTTCGTGATAAAAATAGTTTTCACCAAACGTTGGTGGTGCACACGCACTACCATTCATGCTTGACATCACACCCCTGACAGGAACACATGTTCTTATTTTGTTGATAAAAAGTATTACAAAAATTTCCATACAAAAACTATTTTCATAGAAATCTTGCATTTCCACAAATAAACCTGAACATTTTTTGAAAAAAAAAAAAACTGCTCAAGAATTTTGTTCTTTTAACATTGTGACTATTGTTAAATGCAGTCCACCTCAAAGTTCTATCAGTACTTTTCTATAGGTGACATATCCCCATTCTTTATCAGTGAAGTCTGCCCAGGCTCCATCAAGGTCTTTATATCAGGAATGAGAGTTTCAAATGGCAATACAGAATGTCAGAATGAAATCTTCAGTCTTCCACATCACCAGCAACACTGAGCCCTGTTTTACAATATATGATTAGGATTGCAAAACATCATCCTTTAACTCAGAATCTCTGAACCAACCATTGCTTCTTTATTTCTGGTATAGTTTAGGGTATGGGTTTTGGGGGGATAGGTGGGAATCCGATTGGGTCACCTGTTAAAGTACTTGCTGTGAATATTTCAAGAAAAGAAAACATTATTGCCTTCATAATTGCCATTTATATCTCAATTCATGACACAGACTATTAAAAAAGAAAAAGAAAGAAAGAAAGAGAAGTAACGGATGGTGGTCTGTCTACTTTCTGTTCCACATCTATGGAATTCTGTTGTGTTTAGCACTACACTCTTTCATACTCTGTAAGCACATGTTGTCTATCCGGATGATGATTATACTGAGTACTGGGGGCTAGTGACATTATCGCTTCTATTGTCTTGGTGACCAGGGAACTGTATTGTTTTTTGCAACACTACAATTTTTGCTGATTCCACACATTTTTATTATTATAACATTTTTATTGGTTACCCTTTTGGGCACCGACATTCCGTCTCCTGGCAACAGCTGAACTTCAGAAGGAACCTGCAGTTTCTCCCTGGACTGCATTTGAAACCAGCCACAACATTTGCATGTAACATTCACTCAAAAGAAGGGAGGAACCCATGATAAACAGTGTAACCCCGTGTAACTTGGTTGATCCATGGTGCTTGTAAGTCAAGTCTGATCACTGCAACTGCTCAGATCACAGAGTCTCTAGTTCATAGACACAGCGGCATGAGGTAACTCATTTTATTTTGCACAGGTTGCATATTTCCACAGGAAACATTCTCGCTAAATTGTTTGGAAAAAAAAAAGACGACAGTTTGTGCTTGGGTGGCTGGTCTCCCAGCTTCATGCCATGGTTTCTTTACCTGGCAACCTTCTGTCGTTAAACGTGTGCATGTTGATAACTTCTTCTGTTTTCACAATGACTGGGGCCTGTGGCTTATGTTTTAGCCGACGCTGGCACTTCAGGGACATTCTCAGTTCTTCCACCATAGCACTACAGAAGGACCTCTACAGAAGAACACAGAGAGATTGGACATTATAAAAGTGACAGATGGACATAATATTACAGTCATTCTCACAGACTGGCCAGCCTGCCAGCCTAAAACATTTAGATCACTTCATGATGATTAAAACAAATTTTTACATTTTAATAGAAGACACATAGAATGAGAGTATTACATCATTTGGCTAGTTTAAAGAAATTTGCCACCTGATAGTAAAATAATCTTTCCATTAATAATTTCTGTTATTAAAATAGATGGAATTAGATATTCTTATGATACTATGTAAAGTTGATTAGTATTAAGTTGATATCTACCTTAGAATTTAAACACAAACCAATCTCTACCTGATACTCAATAGTGTTTTCTAATTAAATATAATAGAAAATGAACTTTTTGGGTTACAAGGTGATATACACAAATTTTCTCTAAACATTGTTTCTCCACTGTTTAACTCAAAACAACAAAAATTGCACTCACACAAACATAAAACATAAATAAAATTTCTGGAATTTAATTACAGGCTTTGCTATTATTATACCTATACAACATTGACAGTGACTAGAAACATACATGATACAATCATGAAATGAAAAATTGTCAAATTTTTAACACCCAAACAAACATAATCTGTAATTCGTTATCAATGCCTTCATAACAGAAAGCCGAAAATAGTTTACCCCAGGAGAAAAGGATAACTATGATTTTCATCTTACTGGCAATAAATTTTCCACTAATTCTGCATGAATATTGAGGGCTCATTAGTGCAGCTTCTGGCTATTCATATTAGAGTTATTATTGTGAAATAAAATTTTGTTAATCTCTTTTCTCACTTGATTAAGACACACAGAGGACAGATCCCTGAACCGACTTAATTCAATAGTTGAAATTTAAGTGATCTGAGAATGAAATTAGGATCTTCTGGGCAAAAATCAAAATGTACAAAAGATACAAATGTATACACTCATGAAAAATCACAAGATTTTAAAAGATGATATGAAACATGATGAGATAATAGTAGATATTTTGAGATATACTATTGAGATAGCCATTGTTGCTTTGGAGTTTATCATCTTAGAATACAGGATAAAAAATTATAGCATATGTATTTGATGTTTTAAAAACATTTTGCATGTATAATCTTTTGTGTCAACCAAAATGGCACTACAAATTATTTAGGCCTCACTGTGTCTGTGCAAAGCACTCAGAGAAAAAGTGACTTGCAACTGCTCACACACAGTAAAATAGCCTGTCTACAGTTCTGTGATTTTGACATAGCTCTAATGTCTTTTTATTACTTCATGGTATATTCTCATCTTTTCTAAAAGGTTCTTTAAACCTGGGGTTTTTTTATTGTTGTTGTTGAATCACTGGAGGTGAAGTTAGTAGAAGAAGATATGTTTATCAACATATAAGAAACACATCAAATCTGTATCTCCTGTTTTCTCCCACCAAAACCTCTTGGAATCAGCCCCCTTGTCATTACCTATATTCCTACTACCTTTCCACATTCTTTCTCTTTGCTTCACATCTGCTTTGGTGTTCATCCTCATCCTCTCTGACTTTTTGTCCTGATACTTGCTGTGCTGAGCCCTTTAAAGCTTAGTGTGACTCTATTTATTGCTTCAGTGTACAACTAAAGTTTTATTCAGAAACTTCTTCTACAGCCTACTTTATCTTCATTCAATTTAGTTTTATTCCCTCAGTGTACTACCCTGTCATTTTTTTATCTCTAGCCTCTGAGTTTTCAGTGTTCCACTCTTGATGAAGTACAAAGAGATTGAGTTCTTGTTGCTTATGACCATATATGCTGTTCAAACAGCAACCCAATTAACTGTAGCTGTGCATGACTCCAGTGTTTTATTTTTATTTTAAGGTACCTCCAAATGCATTGCATAAGGTTTGTTTGCATCTTAGAAGCTTCATAAAACAGATTGAAAATCTTTAAGACTTGAGTAACTTTGAAATAGTAAAACAATTAATGTATTAGCACTTGTAATGGGTGAAGATTAGATGGTGGCCATCAATTCCCCATGGATTACAAAATTGTTGCCTAGAAATTATGTATTGTGTGTGAAATTATAGCTTTTGACGTTCATGACATTTTAATTTAAGGCTCTATATGCCACTGCCAGCTGGTACATTGGAACGCTGTTGCTTATTGCTTAATACCTTCTATTAGATGTATTTATTAACAACATGATGACAATGATGATGAAGATGGTGATGATGACAACACGGTAGAAATGGAAAAATCTGACTCCAAAAGGGGGAGGAATACATTGTCTTGAGGTAAGATAGTCTTGACTCTCTGTTGAAACATTTAATAGAAGAATTGATTAACATAATATAGTTAATATAACAAAGATAAAGCTTGATCCCATTGACATTTAAAACTGATATGAGATGTGACTGTAAATAATTTGAAAGATGGCTTTACTTAATATAGTTTTCAAATATCAGCTAATGTTTAACATCTTTTTCAATCTTAACCTCAGACTATTTGATTGTATAGGTTTCAAAACAAAACAAAATGTAAACATTATTTTTTTTTGTGCTAAAGGAATAGGCTAGGTTGCTTGTTTTCATGGGAAAAACATCAATGTGCATACATACTCTATTAGGAAAGATTCTGTCTCATTTATAATAAGGTATTGAGTTCTTGGTATTTGGCGCTTCCTTCAGACTATACGTGGATGTGTATGAAAAGTTTTAACTTAATTAATGTCATATAGAATCAAATTTATAATGTTAATATAAAGCATAGATAAAATCTTGCTTAAGCTAAATATCCAGTCATTTTTATTTCTTAAAATAAACAGTAAATTGTAACCTCATTTCCCAAGCAAGTAAAAAATAGAAAAAACTTTTATCAGAGTCTTTGGCACACAATTTTAAAATACCAATTTTGTTAATTTTCTCTCTGAATGAGCTGAAATTTCTAGTAGTTTCTTCACCGATCAGTGTGCCATTACCAAAAAACGGTTTTGTTTATGAATAAAATCATTACAAGACAACAGGTTTTCTCCTCTTTTTTCTCATTCCGACCTCCAAATAAATTTGATAACCTTATCTGAAGTAGAGTTCTGATTAATTTTTTATTCATTTCTTAACATGTTACCCTCTTTATCTACCTCAGGTCTGAATTGTAAATTCCCAAATAGATATGTGTTATGTGTCTCCAGAAAAATCACACAGAGTTTTTCATGAGCCTTTATTCTTTTAGTTTGTGCTGCCAAAAATTTACTACAATGTTTAAATATAGCTTTAATTTCATATCATTCAAGAGAGACCAATTACTTTTCTTAGTTCTAAATATGGATTGGGATTTTTATTTATTTACCTTTGAAATGTCTTTAAAATACTCATGTGCACTTAATATGACTTTCCTAGACTGTCATTAGGAAACAGGAGGGGGAAAGAATGACAGGAAAGAGCAAGATGAAAGGAGATGGACAGCAGAGGGGAAGGAAGGCAGAGAAGAGGACCAAGGGAGCAAGGGTGGCAGGAATTGCCTGCAAACCCTTGGGTTGGGGGTGAAACCGGGTGTTGTGTCCTTCAGTGTGGGGTGCTCCTTACAGGGAAAACAACAGTGAATGTTTCTCCACATTAAGGTAACAGACTACACAAAGGAAAAGAAAGGGACAAGGATACTAACCATCATTAAAAACCTCTTTTAGAAAGTTTCAAAAGTTTACTAAACAGTGTCTGGATGGTATGGTGGCACTAACCAAATAGAAGATTCCTGAAAATGAAAATTTAAATCTTTCAGCTGTTAGCATGGATAATTGCATTAAAATAAGTAAAACTCTTCATAAAATTTACTACATTGAATGAAACAACCTGTTATTTACACATCCTGGAAATGAAGGTTTTGAATTCTTTTATATGCCTCATTTGAAAAGCCCTATGCTATATTTTTATTATAAGTAAAAACATAGTCAGTACATAAATGATTTAAAATTACCATTGTTGGTTTTCCAGAATTATTTTTTCTTAGTAACTTAACTTCCTAACCTATAGATATATGATTCACAATGTGGACGAACTGGGACAGCACAGAATGGTTTAATATAAGAAATCCACCTGTAAATATGCTCTGACATATTTGAAGCTTACTTTATGTTAAAACCAGCAGCTGATGAAAAAGAACTAGATGCTTTGTTTTCCAACTTAAGCTTATTAGCCCTATGTTAAATAAATCTATTTGCCACCTGAAGAAAAAAGCATAAGATACTTTTATAGTTTTACTATCAAACTATATTTTATGTGACCTGTGGTTCTATTCCTTAAAAGTAAAAAAAAAAAAGTAAACATTATTCTACTTTTCATCGAAAAGTATTTACAATCATTTTTTGCCTAGAGGGACTGAATATCTATGGAAAGATTTATTAGTCATTTATTCAAGAACTGTGAAGCACATACAGTGGGGAAAACCAAAACAGTCGTTGAGATCAGTCACAGGAAATCACATTAAATAATATGTAATAAAATAACTAAAGTGTATAAAACATGTAAATGTCATATAATATTTATAAAAATATTAGTATATTAAAAAATATAATTTAATATGACCAAATAAAACTTTACCCCTGACTTATCTGATTGAAACTGGAAGCTTTTAAAGAAATATCAAACACCTAACACATTATATATTACAAATGTGAATTGACCTAATGAATATAACAGAGAAGCCATGAATTAAGTAAATGACTAGCTAAAATACCGATGCTCAAACATTATAGTAATTTTGATCTTAATATTCAGTGTTATTGCAGTTTTCTTGAAATAGTAAGGATATTTACAAAAGTCTTCTCAAAGGAAAATTTACACATTAGATTTTGAGAGATAAATTTGCTTAATTGCTGTAATTTTAGAAAATAAAGCTTAGCCTTGAAAATACAAATTGTAATTCTCAGGTTTATACACCAATAGTATCAGAGCGGAAGCAGGAACTTTGTTATTTAGCTTTCCCTCTCTGAATGTTGTGCTATAGTACCAGCCTCCATTGTCCTGAGTCCATTGCCAACTGAGCATTTGCCTAGATTTTCTTCTCAGTCATCTTTAGTGCTTGGTTACCGAAGTTATAACTCAAACAGAAAAGGTATACAAAAATGAAAAAGTATCAGTCAGAGCATTAAACTCGAAGCATGCTACACTCAGCCTGGGGTGTTTTATAATAATAAACATATTAATAAGTACAATATATATACAAAATATAAAGTATTCTCAGAAACCTTGACTTTAAGCAAAATTTACCCAATATTTTATATTAACAGTTTTCAAGTACAGTGAGATGGAGAAAAGCAGAGCTCCCCTCCACATTTTTATATTTTCCTTACTTCAACTAGAAAACCAATAAAGAAGGGCGCAGGCTTCAGGAGCTTTTCCATCAGTGCAGAAATGGACGCTTTTTAATAAGGTGTTGATCATCACATTCCTGCTAATAGTCTCATCCACACAACTAAGATGCAGGCTCAGGAAACTGTTAAGTCGAAGCAGCTACATGTACCAACTTTATCATTTTAATAGTGATATTAAAATAACAAATGATTTTCATATTACAGTTACATGAAAAATCTTGATTCTTATTCATTATGATCTTTTTTAATTTAAAAGCTTGAACATTTTAATAACGTTAACAATTGTATATAAAAGTTGGCTCAAACCAGAACTTGGTTGTAGTTGACTAAGAATAACCTGATACCTGCTGGTTAATCACTCCTCCCCTTCCCTATCCTCTGCTGCCCCAGCTTCTAGAAACTGCAGTTCTGCTCTTAGCCTCTATCTAAGCAATAGTGACAGCTTCTACATGCTAGTGAGATCATTCTTAAAACAAGGGTTACTGTTTGCATACATATAAGAAATGACAGGCTCTCATATCACAACTTTTAAAGTATTTTAATTATAAATTCACAAGTCTGAATATTGAGTCATTTTTTTTAAGAAAACCTGAGGTCGTAAACTCGGTGACACAAAGGTGTGCTGTATTTCTACATCTTTTAAATTTTAAAACCAGTTCTTCAAACATTGGTGACTGAAATAATTAAAAAGTGAGTATGATCAAAGGCTTCAATCTGCTTATGCAACTTAACATTCTAATGTACATATGCTTTCAATATAAATTCACAGGGAAAGAAACAATCAAGAAACATGTAACCATAATCTGGAGAGGTGACTCTGCTGCTCAGAGTGCTCCCTGCAGAATTTAGTCTGCAGGACCCACATCAGGTGGCCCCAGGACATCTAACCTGTGACCTCCATAGGTACCTGCACTAATATTCACAGACCCCCACACACAGAGACATGAATAATATTAAAGAAAAATATTTTTAAAAGAAACAGTTAAGCTGGGCAGTGGTAGTGCACTCAGGAGACAGAGCTCTGAGAGGCCAGCCTGGTCTACAGAGTGAGTTCCAGGACAGGCTCCAAGGCTACACAGAGAAACCCTGTCTCGGATAAAAAAAAAAGAAGAAGAAAAAGAAGAAAGAAAGAACCAGTTAAATACTTATATTTATGTAATAACAACTAATGAAAAAAGAGGCCATGAATTTGAAGAAAGTAAGGAGGGGAATATGGGAGAGTTTAGAGCAGGGAGAGGAAAGGGAGAAATGTTATACTTAATTTATAATCTCAAAAATGAAAGAAAAAAAACTAAAATAAATGAAACAAAAAGTAAACTAAATTTCTCAGTGCATTTTCTACAACATGAAGTTGTTTCAACAGTACTGGTTAGTGTCTCTGTTTGTGGAAAGCATAACTAACTCTGGAGATGCGTCTTCTTTTCTACCAATAGTAAATTCAAGGTCTTGGGATCTTCCTCTTTCTTTAACCTAAAGGAGGAACTAGGTTTTAAAACCTGTAAAACCACTTACTAAAAAGAGATAGAATAATTATTTGTCAAAGCTCAGCCTTAATCTTAAAAGACAGTTCATGGTGATAAAGAGGATGAGCTATTATTACCAAATAACAGGAATCGATTAGCTGTTTTGGAAGATCAGAGAAGAACGTGAAGACAAACATCCTGTTTTGATGTAGTTGACACACACATAAAAGACATGTTTAAAAGTCACAATCACAGGAAACAGAACACCAGGCTTCTAGACGGTGACATAAAAACGACTCCAAAGGGACTACTTACTTGGTTTTACTCACAATTTTAGCTTGAGTTCTAAATAAGTGTACACTTTCCACCTGAAGTGTCTTCCATTGAACATCATCCTAGAACTTCTAACTTTTGAAAACTAAAATGCAGTTGAACTGCTTCCACTGAAAACAGCCGATTAAAAGTGTAGATATTTGTATTTTATTTAGGCATAACTTGTAAAATGTAAATGTTGGAATAAAATAGTCGTGTATAATTTCTTAGACTTTGTATTGCTGGACTTTTATCAACACATAAATTGTTATAAAAAGCAGGCTTCTGTTACACCAATTCTTCAAAACTCAAAAAGTAATTTAAATAGAAGGCTATGAGAACAGTCTGTTTTAATTTTGGGGTTTCTATGAAATGAAATTCACCCAGCTTGAAATGTGGCTTTCTTTTAAAAACTCAAGATCTTTTGTCCTGAATATTTAAACTAAATAAGTCTGATTTCATCTTACCAGAAGTCAAAATGAGCAGTTGAATTTTCTTGTGCCTCTACTCCTTATATTTACACTTATCTACTATATTTATTATAGATTTCAGACATATTAACTATATTTACTTTATGGTTAAAATAATAAGTAAACATTTGGAGCATCATTTTGTATTTTCATGTGAAGGAACTCTGTAATTTATATACAAGTTATTCAATAAAAACAATGTGTATGGGAAAATTCATTTTAATTACAGAATGAAGGAAATATTCCTACAAATAAAACAAATAAGAAATATCAAACTGGGCCGGGCGGTGGTGGCGCACGCCTTTAATCCCAGCACTCGGGAGACAGAGCCAGGTGGATCTCTGTGAGTTCGAGGCCAGCCTGGGCTACCAAGTGAGTTCCAGGAGAGGCGCAAAGCTACACAGAGAAACCCTGTCTCGAAAAACCAAAAAAAAAAAAAACCAAACAAACAAACAAAAAAAAAAAAAAAGAAAGAAATATCAAACTGTTATGCTATTATTCTTGCTGGAAAACAAAATGGTACAGAATTATGTCTACCATTTAAAGAAAGGCAAACTCAAAATAGTTAAAAAGTGATTTTATGGATGAATTATTATATAAGAAATAATTTTATAAAAATTCAACTTCTTAGAAATATGTTCACAAAACCAATCATCATAGTTAATAGAGAATCAAAATTCTTTTAAATGTTTGTTTATGTATTTATTTTTATATGTCTTAGTATTCTCTCTGTATGTCTGTGTATTTAATGCTTGGTGCCCATGAAGAACAGAAGAGGATTTTGGCCCTCCTAGAACTGGAGTTAAAGATAGTCCTGAGTCACCATGTAGGTGCCTAGAACTGAACCCAGGTCCTCTGCAAGAGCAACAAGTGTTTTTAACTACTGCAATGTCTTTTCAGCTCTGAGAACCAAAATTCTTTGCTAAGCAGCTTCCTTCAGTTATAAGGAACTTTGAGAAGAGAGATCCATGGCCCTAAAGCAAATGGAAAGTGTCTGAGGTGGGCAAACATTTCTTTGAGTGTTTATTTAAATTCAATTGTTACTGAATTCTTAGACAGCATTTATAAAGCCAAAGAAAATATAATCCAAAATTTAAATATACCTGCTTATAAATTATTTACTCAGACAAGTAAAACATCTTTATATAATTTCAAGTTGTCATGTAAAATATAGGAAAGTGAAGAAAATATTTATTTCTCACAAAAATTAACATAAATACAATTTATCTTTATGCATTACTATTTATAGCAATATTCAATTGTTAATTTGAAAATTACTACACCAATGAGTAGTTATCTGAAAATAAAATTTGTAATTTTAAAATCATTAAAATACAAATTTTTCAGCTTCATTTTTCATTTTTATCTAGCCTGCCTTTTGTTTAACTATAAAACATATCAGAAATATAAGAAAAGATAAAACATTCAAGAACTTTGGTTTTAAATTATATTTTAGAAGAGGAGATCTCAAAGACATTTTATTACAACATTTAAATGATATGTACTATTATCATTTCATTATTATCATTAGAGATGAAAATTTAGAGAGTCTATCACTTGCTCATAAATTTCAACTATAAAATTTGAATTCAGATAGGGTTTGTGTATCTTGTTTATTACAGCTCATTCAGATAAACACATTTTTTCCTTTGTAAAATCCTGTTGACTTGAAGATGACAGAAGAAGAGGAAACTGACAATGGAGCCTCAGGGGCTGGGTTATTGAATGGCAGCTTTTTGCTCTTCTTTAACACGCAAAACAATTCATTGCAGATATGTTTTCTTAATAAATATTAATTGGGAAGCTTCACAAGTATTTACTTTTCTTTTAATATTATTAACAAAATATAAGCTAAAGAAATGATAAATCCAAAAAAAATTAAAGTATGGGTTTATGTATATATATAGATAGATGATAGATAGATAGATAGATAGATAGATAGATAGATAGATAGATAGATAGAGTTCACAGTAAAATCCAGAAATATGCTCAGTTAAGATTAACTGCTTCATCATCTAGCCAGTGACATTTTTCAAGAAAAATGGAGAAATGAAACCTACCTACATTACCACAATAAATAGGATGTGTTGATGTTAATAAATCAATAATTGTTTAGTCTAACATATTGAATTACCTAGAAACAGTGATATTCCCTATTGTATATATTTACAAATAGTTACAATTAGTTTTATTATTGATTTAGTGATAGAGAGATGATAGCTACATTAGACAGATCAGATTAAGAGAAGTGTAGATGGAAAAACAGATGATACATGATAATTAGGTAGATGATATACAGACAGATAGATAGATAATACACTGATAAATGGAAATATAGATATATGATAGATTAAGGATCTATCTATCTAGATGAGAGAGAGAGAGAGAGAGAGAGAGAGAGAGACAGAGAGACAGAGAGAGAGAGAGAGATTTTTGCCATGAGATATTGCTTAAGGTCCTGAAGATTTTAAAGGGGTAGTGTGAATTAAATTTTTCTCCTAAAGGAGAGAAAAGTATAATTGGAAATAAGACACCAAGAAATATAAATGAAATAATATGTTAAGAAGTATAAGAGAGGTAACTATAAAAGATAGTCAGGCTTAATATTTGAGCATGTTTTAATATAAGTAAATCACCTTCCATCTGTCATGATATGTGGAAGAATATTTTAAATGATGTAATGTACAGCTAACTAAGCATAAAATAATATGCAAGTTACATTCTTTTTCATTAATATAGGTATTGAAACACATCTGTATCTTACAGAAACAAACTTATGCCAAGTGACCAGACACATTATACCCTACAATGAGGGTACCTTTCTGGACAATTTATGTGTACTCTAACTGCCTGCCCTAAAATGATTGATAGGATTATTCAAAGAAGAACAAAGGACAATGATCACTCCAGTCAAAAAGAAAGGAATAATAACCCTGGGAACCCACGAATAATTTAATGTGGTTGGAGGAATGTGCAAACTGGAGAGAAAGTGGAATGCTGCAGCTATGGCCAGGGACACGTGCTACAGGCTCTTATGTTCATTTAGAGGCAATTTAGAGTCTGTGTGAGAATCAGTGAATGTGGCCAAATGTTCATCTACTATCAGGACAATCGCAGCCCCAACTACTCTCAATACACATTAATTTATTTAATAATTTTTAAAAGTCGTGTTAAGGCCACAGATTGCAGAGGTTGAATATCTGAAGAGTTTGACTGACTCAGTTAGAGGTGATAACAACCAACTAGATTTATTTTCAAAATTAAATAACCACACCCCTTGAGATTTAATGAAAAGAAATGATATTTTTTAATTATTAAGGACAAAGCTCAGGTAAATCAAATGAGGAAACATCTAGAGATAATGACAATACAATACCAATAGTGTCTAGATTCAATTTGTTTTATTTTAATATTAAGATAGACTTACGAGAATCATTACATATGGATGGTTAGACAGTCTCACTAGAAAACCCAATATCCTTTCATAAATATAGGATTTATTTTAAAGTAACCAAATATCAGTTATTGGCAAATTATTGAAAAATGTTAATTAATGCCTTGATGAGATTGTCCATTGGTCAGTCCTTTATATTTGCTTTCAAAGCCGTTTTCACATCACCGAAAGAATCACAGTATCAAGAGTGGACTTGTAAGTAACCAACTCAAATTAACATAACAGAATTTGGCTTAGCCATGTAACCAGAAATAGCCAACCTTGTTGTTGTTAGGAAATAAGCTGTTTGAATGTCTAAAAATTTCAAAATTTATGCATTGTTATGTCAGATAGAATAGGGCTATCAAAATATTCATTGTAAAAGAGGACTAAAAGTTGTCACATACTATAATCAAGGAAAATCTTTAACATGTATTCAAATTTCTGGTTTAAGAGTGGATCAACAATTGTAACATAAATCATTCAAGCCAAGGGAAGATATTTGTCAACTATAATTTTACAAAAATAGTTTCTGTTATATGTATTCAAAGAATATTATCAGAACGAATTTTACATATTTTACTGTTTGATATTATATTTTTAAATACCACTTTTTCTGATCTTTGAATTTTAACAATAAACTTCATAAACTTTACCAATACTAAGAAGAATAAAACATCACTCATGCACTTACTAAAGACCTAAAAAATATATATTTCTATTAAAAACAAAAAAACCAAGATTATTATTTACAGAAAAATAAATAAAGCACAGGAAGATAGAAAAAATGTTGCTCAGTTCATTTTTAAAATTATAAACATACATACAGAGGTGATGTGTGCTATCTTTGTGATTTTCATGATTTTTTTAATATTTATAGAAACAAAGTATAGAACTAGAAATATAGAAGCTAAATGATCACAAATTTTTCAACTAGAATAAAAAAGTATCTCTACAAGTGACTAAATATATTAAGGTACAAAGAAAAATTAAATTAACACTTTTGTGGTTGTACATATTTCATAAAGACTTTGATTAGAGTAAGTAAAAGACTCATTAAGAAAAATATGCAATGGCAAAACCATAATATTTGTATATATTTACTAATTCAGAAAATTAGCAATGCTATTTCTAATGCAAGCTAAGATGTGCTAATAAAAATTACTAGAGTAATTCTACTGAAGTCAAATTTATTTACTATGCATCTTCAAATTACTATCTGGGATTGTTTTTGACAAAATATTTTTAGTTTTCTAATACAGTTTCTGATTTTTCTTCCCTCAGTAACTGTATCCCTCCATTAATATAACAGCAATGAATTTCAAGCAAAAAAAAAATTCTCCTTATTTAGTTCTAAATAAGATAGATATATCTATGTGTCCTGCACACTGACAAGTAAACATTTTATCAATAAATTTGAAGACATGAGGATGATCATGAGTTTTTATGAAATATATGAATATATTTCACAAAATATATATTTTAGTTATAGAATGAATGATATGAGACAACAGCCACAGCTCAAAGCATTTCTCATGGTTAGAAATAGAAGAAAAATTGTCATTTGTGTTTTATCATAAGAAAAATAAGTGTTTTAAATCGCAAAAATGTGACATTTACCTTTTCCAATTGAGCGTTTTTTTTGGATTTGTATAAAAACTCTCCCACTGCCACAAACACTGAGAGCACCAAGCCGGCCGCCAGGACAATGAAGATCCCACCAATATTCTGGACCCCGAGGGCACTGGCCTCCTTGCTCTCCTCCTCCGGGCACCCGTTGCCCCTCCACCACTTCTCCTTCATCATGTGCAGCTTGCCCTCTTCCTGCAGCTGAAGAATCGCTATGGTGACTTTGTCTCGATATGGAGAACCTGGGCAAGAAGAACGCACGTTTAACTACTGCAAGGAAAACAGAGTTCTACAATTACGATCCCAAGTGGAGAACAGGGATTTTACAAATGCTTCTAAGCATCCACATTCACGTTTAGTAGTGAAAACAACACAGAAAAACACAATAATCAAAACCTTAATAGGATAGCTAAAGCAAGTCAGCTTTCTAGACTTTTCGTTAGTGTATATTCTTTGTACAGATTGATGGAAATTTAGATTATAAAGTCTGATGATATTTTTTTTTTGTATGACAGAAATCGACTCCATCTGAAAGACAGACCTGGAGTACTGGATAATCAATAAAATAGTAAAGAGGAAGTGACTAATGGAAATGAATCGAATAGAAAAGTGTTTAGTTCCTATCAGGAAACAATTCCACACTGAGGCTGGAAATCTAGGAGAGCTGTGGAGAATTTTATCTCTGTACATAAAGCAGTAGGCTAAGTCTCCTATGATTAGCAGGCAAGTGTCAATGGTATTCCCTGCTGTGTGGACATAGGACATTCGGGGTTTTTTTGTTGTTGTTGTTGTTTTGTTTTGTTTGTTTGTTTGTTTGTTTTTTGCTGTTGTCAATAAAATGTCACTGCTTGCTTAGACTTGGGTTATAAAAATCATTATGGCAATGTCATTTATAATTTCAGGAACCCATGACCTAATAGTGTTAATAGGTCTTAATTGTTATCAATAATCTTAAGTTTTTGGTTGTATTCCTTTCAGGAGAGACTAGAATATAAACAAAATTTATATTTGTATTATGAGTATATACATATATTAGCAACTGCATGGTAAGTACAATCTTGTTAATAGGATGCCCAGAGCATAGAAAGAAATATCAAAACATCTGCACCCTACAACATCTGCCACAAAAGACTGGTCCTGTTTATTCCTACTCAGAAGCCTTGTTTCCAAAGTTTCTTCCAAGAACACTATATTTTATGTTCTTTGGGTAGGGGCACAAATTCCCCTATAATGCTTTTCTACCTAACAGAAAAAGAGTTAAACCTTTACATTTTAAGTCAGTGCTGTGAATGATGATTTATGTAAATATGTTACTACTTATAGATCTTTTAGTAAAATAAGGGAAAATCTTAGTAATGATCCAGTAATATCCTGTTGAAAATGATGGATAGAGTTGGACAAAGAGGTGTACTGTGCTCCCAGCACTTGGGAAGAAGAGACAGGCAGATCAGGAATCATGATCATCTCTGGCTACAAAGTAATTTCAGGGCCAGCCTGAGTTTTGTGACACTTTGTCTGAAATCACTATGCTAGATCCAGGAAGATAAACACTGCATATTTTCTGCTATAGATATGTGTGTTTCATTTAAAATACCTACAGATGGTATGTAATCATTTAGGAGTGAGGATGAGGGAAGAAATCTTCCAAGGAAGATGAAAGACAATACAGTGTTTTAAAGGCATAAATGAGAAATTAGAAGATGAGGATTGATGGGGAGAGAGATGGGAGGTCAGGGTAGAGAGGAGAGTACAGGGAGGAACAACAAACATACCTAAAAAGGTTTATATGGTTTATAAAAAGTTCATATGGATTATAAAAAGTTATTATCTTATCATGTGGCAGCACCCCAACTAAACATTATATGCTATCAAATAAAACTCTTAGTACCAGCAGTTGGCCTCAACTTTTCAAGTTATTGGCTGTAAGGTTCCCATAGGCCACCACTAATATCACAGGCTATTTTCAATGTAGTGGGTTACCCACCACAAGTTGACAATAAGGCATTACTGCTAAAAAGTACCACATATTTATGTCATAGAACACTCCCTTTGAATATTTAGAAATATAGATAGAAATGAGAAAGGAATGTAATCAATGATAGTGAATAACAGAAATTAACTTATTAACTGTCACTTAGTTTAAGTACTTTTAAAGGGAGAGTAATGTGCTGGTCTAAATGAGAATGGTCTCCATAGGCTCATAAATTTGAATACTCGGTTTCCACTTAGTAGAACTACCTACAAAGAATTAGGAGGTGTGGCTTTGTTGGAGGAGGTGTGTCACTGAGAGTTCGCTTTGACACTTCAAAAGCCCATGCTATTTCCAGTTAGCTCTCTCTGCTCATGCTTGTTGATCAAGTTGTAAGACTTCTCTTTCATTAATTGTTATTACATGCATATATGTGTATATTACTAAATATAACTTTCTCAGTCTGTATGATGTAAATATATTCTTAGATAAGGAAGTCATGAATTTGAAAGAGAACAAGGGGGAATTTGCAGGATGATTTTTAGGGAGAAAAAGGAAAAGAGAAATGTTGTAATTATATTATAATCTCAAAATAAAAAGAGCTGGATGTGAGGGTGCATGCTTTTAATCCCAGCACCTGGTGGCAAAGGCAGCCAGATCTCTGAATGAGCCAGCCTGGTCTACAAGTGAGTTCCAGGACAAACAGGGCTACACAGAGAAAGTCTACTTCAAAAAGCCACAGATAGATAGATAGATAGATAGATAGATAGATAGATAGATAGATAGATAGATAACTGGAAAAATAAACAAAAATTTAAAAAGACGTTATACTTTAATTTTTTTTAAAGATGTAACCTCTAAGATCCTGCATGAGTGTTATGCCTGCTTGCCTGTTGCCTTGCTCCCTGCCATAATAGTCATGGACTGTGTCCCTCTGCAACCATGATCCTCAAACTAAACATTTTCTTCAATAAGCTGTCTTGGTAAGGGTGTTTTGTCATAGCAGTAGAAAAGTAGTCACAAGCTTAGTTCAAGAACCAGTTACCAAGTATGACGGTTAGTGTCAATTATTAGCTTGAGAGATATAGAATCACTTGAGAGCTGGGCTGTTGAGTCTGCCTGTAGTCTACTATACTGGTTGTGTTAATGTGGGAAGACACATCTTCTGTGGGTGGCATCCTTCCCTGAGTGGGGATCCTGGACTGTAAAGATGGAGAAAGATGGGCTTTTGTGTTTATTAGTTTTCTTACTGTGGGTGTGGTATGACCTGGTGCTCCTGCCACCTTGATTGCCCCACCATGGTGACAGACTATACTTTGAACTGTCAGCTAAAATAAACCTTTTCTTTCTAACTTTCTTTTGTCAAAGTAATGGGGAAATCTACTAAAACACAGGCTAGCTCAGCCTATAACTTGAAAGTAAGTGTTGGGGACCGACTCCGGACAGCTGTGTCCTGAATTTTATCAAGCTTTACAAAAGCAGGAAGTTCCTGGCCTAACCTCGGGCTGTACAACTTCCTGGAGTACGTGCTAATCAGCCAGCTGCAGGGGCCTGGGACCAAAGCGACCTCACCCTCCCTTAGGAATTTTCCATTCTTCTCTCCGTGCTTCCCCTGCTCCCCCACCCTGCCTGAAGCCCTGTTTATAAGCCTCAACACCCAGTCAATAAATGAGATCTCGACGCGACTCAGACTGACTCTGTCTTCCTTTACGCGCCTGGTCTCCTTTCTCTCTCGCCCCCATTGATCTTTTAGGAGGTGCCTCCTCGGGTCTCATCAAATAACCTTGCCCGCACGGGACCAGGCAAGTAAGGAGCTGATGATGTTGAATTTAAGCTTAAGGACACGAGGAGTCACATTACTACAAAGTTTCTTACACAAAATTAGCAAGTTCTCAAGTTCTCACTTTGCAACCCTGACTGGAACCCAGAAATCATTTATGTAGACCAGATTGACCTCAAATCATAGAGATCCAGTTGCCTCTGCCTCTCAAGTACTGAAAACACAGAGATCAATCTGGCTCTACCTCCCAAGTACACCATGTCCACCAAGCGGTGTAATTTTCAAAAGTTTCTTTACATTTTATTTACAGTAAACCATGAATGTGTCTACCATAGCAAATTCTCTCACATCTGAAAGAGAAACCACCAATGCAGAAAGAGCAGATAACCACACATGAATGAAACAAGACACAGACAAGTGTATGGGATGCTTCAGTGTCTACAGTAACAGTTGTCTTTAGTTCCAGATTCATTTAAACTGTCAGATACTCTCATCATTGTGAGATGTGGGTAGATACATCAAGCCTTTTCCTTTAGAAGAAAACAAATACTTCTTGAAGCCAAAATTAATCTCTGAATCTTCATGATGAAAATTCTGGTCATTAGTTTTGTTTGTTTGTTATTTGTTTGTTTGTTTTTCTGTTCTTCCTCTCTTGGGACATTCCTTAGTTACCATACATATTCTACAGCCTGAAAGGAACATTGTAGTTTTGAAATTATCTCCTTTCAAGTTAACAAAATATATGCTTTTTACTTAGCTTACATAAGAGGGAAGAGAGAGAGGGACAATCCAATAGTCAGGAGGAAGAAAGCATATGTGTACATTTACTCCATGGAAGTGTTTTGAACTATCAGATATTTAAGATTTGAACTACAAAAATGAACCCTCACAGAAGGTATAGAGGTCATTTCAGTCTGTGACCAGACCACCCTAAGCACACCTGAGCTTATCTGAGCTAAGAAGAGAAGGGTTGTGCCTGGTCAGGACATGGATGGTGGACTACCCTAAATGCAATGACAATGAATGTATGCACACAGAAAAATTGCATAATAGCAATTTAGCATTTATTCAGCTACAAAGTTATTCATAATATCTCAACTATTAAATCATATGAAATAACTTTATGTAAGCTTATTACTTCATTGAAATATCTTCAAATACTATAGTAAAGCTTTTTAAAAATGAGTAAACAGGGCTGGAGAGATGGCTCAGAGGTTAAGAGCACTGACTGCTCTTCCAGAGGTCCTGAGTTCAATTCCCAGCAACCACATGATGGCTCACAACCATCTGTAATGAGATCTGGTGCCCTCTTCTGGCCTGCAGACATACATGCTGTATACATAATAAATAAATAAATCTTTAAAAAAAATGAGTAAACAGATTACAAATTATGTCTTGAGCTAATGTATGAGTTTATTATGAGAAACAATTCCTTTCTTTCTCTCTTCCTTCCTCTCGTCCTTCCTCCTACCTGCCCATTCCTTTCAGCTGTACCTGCCCTTTCCTTAGTTTCCTTTGTTTCTTTTCTTCACTGTACCTTCTCTTCCCTTCACTGGTCTTCACATCTATCTTTTCCAATCATCTTTTCCTTTTGTTCTTGCCCCTGTATCTTCCTTTGTACTGTCCTCTCTGCCTTATCTGTGCATAACTCACAGCATGCATAATCTATTCCAAAGTATAAGCCCGCAGGACATAATCCATTGCATTACTTACTATAACAAGGCCCTCTAATTCTCTGTACATTTCTCCTTATACTCTTTCAGTGCATCTTAATGATACAGTAACTGAGATAAATGGACTTTATATGACTTTAATGCTGGCAGAGGCATACCAATAAGAAGGTAGGCTTTCTTCATGACACCTTCTAATAGCTACTGTGTTTTAAGAAAAAAAGCCACATTAGTGCATCTCCCAACTAAATGTTTCTTTATTCATTATGTAGTCCAGGTTGGCCTCTAACTCATAACTCTCCAGCCTTTGTCTGTCTCCCAAATTGCCAGATCACAGACATATGTCATCACTCTTTTTCATTTTTCTTTACTTTCAAATTAGAATTGGATATTAATTGACTAATTAAAAAGATCAGAAATGAGGTAAGCTTTTCCATAAATTGCTGGGAGATGCCGTTCTGTACGCTGTGAATATGCACTGCTATGATTGGTTAATAAAGAAGCTGCTCTGGCCTATGGTGAGTCAGGATACAGCCAGGCAGGAAATTTAAGAGAGAGACGGGGAGAAGAGAGACAGAGGCAAAGGAGATGCCAGCCTGTCACTCAACTGGTAAAGCCACGGAACATGTGGCAAAAGATAGATGAATAGAAATGGGTTAATTTAAGATATAAGAGTTAGCTAGCAAGAGGCCTGACATAGGCCATACAGTTTGTAAATAATATTAAGCCTCTCAGGATTATTTTATAAGTGGCTGCGGGGCCGTGGGTGAGAGAGTTTTGTCCCCACCACAGGGCTGGGTGGGACTGGAGAAAACTTCTGGCTACAATAAGTATTTTTTTTTAGAACTCAAAATGGTATTTCCCAAACTGAATCTTGACTCATACCTTTTTTTGAAATATGATTTATATTTCATTTTTAAGTAATTTGTGAATGAAAGAGTTTTGATTACTGTGGAAATATCATTTATTAATTCACAGTAAGAGTTAGCAAAATAAAGGGTTCTAGCTATGTATTAAAGAGCAAACAGAAAAAAATATTTGTAATATATATGGCTTTTTCTTTGTTATTCTCTTTCTCTTAATGAAGGTTGTCATTTGATATCATCAGTTCTATGGATATTTATTGTTATCTTATTCAGAGTCAAAGTTCATTGGAGTGTGACACAAGATTATATCGCTATATGTCCATGAGAGCTCTCAACTTATTTTCTTTAAGGTCTAACAGTGGGACTGGGACCTAATTCATCCAGCTGTGGTAGCAGAATTCTATTATCATGTACATCTTTTCTTTTTCTTAATAAATATAATAAGATAAACAAAAAAACAACACTCAGTGAAGAAATTTTCCTTCATATCTATTAATATTTCTGAAAAGTCTTTTTTTGCTATGGGATGTTCTGTATGCTGTGAATGTTGCTCTGATTGGTTAATAAATAAATTGCTGAGGCCGGGTGGTGGGTGCACACCTTTAACCCCAGCACTCAGGAGGCCGAGGCAAGCAGGTCTTTATGAGTTCAAGGCCAGCCTGGTATACAGAGTGAGATCCATAAAAGGCACAAAGCTACACAGAGAAACCCTGTCTCGAAAATAAATAAATAAATAAATAAATAAATAAACAAATAAATAAATAAAATGCTGATTGGCCAGTAGCCAGGCAGGAAGTATAGGTGGGATAAACAGACAAGGAGAATTCTTGAAAGAGAAAGGCTGAGTTAGGAGACACCAGCCTGCCATCCAGGAAGTAGCATGTAATGGCACATAGGTAAAGCCATGGAACATGTGGCAACATATAGATTAACTAAAAGGGCTGAGTTTAAGCTAGTCAATAGAAAGCCTGAGCTAATGGCCTAAAGTTTTAATTAATATAAGCCTTGGGTCTGAGCAGCTAAGGACCAGGTGGGACAAAGAAAAAAATCAGCTATATCTTTTCTATTGAGCTCAATTTTTACTGCCTTGAAAAAAGAATAATTAGTATTTATTTATAATAAAGCCTTCAGTAACAATAATTACTAATGCTATTACATCTTTCCCCTCTGTCAAAAATGTGCTCTTCCTTCTGAGATCGCTGTGCCTGTCTCCATCAGCATTACGCTCCTGCCTCTGTATGTGGAGCTCATGGGACTTCAGTCACCATGCCCATTACTATCTGTTGTCCCACACGTTTATGAATCATCGTCCAGTGTGTACTTCAGTGCCACTGAGGTCTCCATGCCTAAAACTAAATTGTGCAAAACTGTTGGAGCAACAAGAAATATAGTAAGATTAACTAAACCAATGTGTGAAAGAAAACCCAAATCTATAGCTTTTTTCCTACAGCAACACTTAAAGTCTTTTGACATTTTTTAAGTGTCTAAGGGGAATGTTGGGCGTTGCTCATTTTCATGACAAGCAATTTCTAATCACTTCCTGAAAGACTTTGGTTTCCTTTACTTTATATTGGTATTTATCTAGCTATCATGGCTATATGCTCTGCTGGCCATGATTCAAATTTAGATAACATCTAGGTACTAGTTGCTCTTTCTGGTTTCAGAAGAATATTTTCATGAATTAAAGTATTAATGTTAATTTTGATTACTCAAATACTGTGCATTTATGTACTCTACCAGTTTGTACATACTGGTAGGTGACTATGCCTTGATTTTTAGCATAAAGAATTCTACATACTCCTATCAAAGAGTTTTAATTGTGTTGTAATTATTCTTCCTTTCTGAAAGATGTCAGTCTACCAACTGTTTTAAAAAAATAACCCCCAATCGTGAATTCCTTTAAGTTAGCATATGATTAGACTCTGTGAGTGCTAGGAAGGTAAACAATTACATATTATTTGCTTTATTTCTTCTAAACATATTTATTTTCTGTGAATGCATGCATGAATTTGCATGTATAGATTAGAGTATGGTGCAGTATGTGTATGGAGATCACAAGATGAGTTTTAAGAGCCACATGGGTCCTCAAGATCTAACTAAGGTTGTCATGCTTGGCAGTAAGCAGGAGAAGATTCCATATGAATCCTATCCAGTTCTCATTAATTTAATTCAGCACTATGATGGTAGATGTAATTATAAATTCCTGTACTTCTTTTAATAATCAGAGTTTTCTTGGTCTGTTCCTTGATAATTAAAAGCTCTTCTAGCCAAAAAAAAAAAAAAAAAAAAAAAAAAAAGTGGTGGTGGAGGAGCCCGAATTATCAACTTTTATACTTGACAGCTTTCCTTGGCTATATTCATTTTTATAAATGGACCCTCTAATTACTATGGTAATGTGTGTACTTGATAAATATAAGCATAACAATTTTTGAGCATCCTAAAATCTTATTTTCAAGCTAGTCTCTCCATGGTGAAAGGTTCTAAGTTTAGAATCACACCATGATTCCTCAGTGGTGCAGAATCTTGTGACCTCTGAGGTCCTGATGATCCCCTTGAAATATTAATGCAGATGTACTACTAAATTATTTAAATTTAATTACATTCAATGTCATTGTATTACTATGGTGTTTGAAAACATAATAATTTTGTTTTCTTATTATATAGAATTGGTCTGTTTATTTTTAAAAGTAGAAATCTGTGAATATTTGATTAATAACTATCTACTCCAATAGAGTACAAATTATGTAATTATAGACACTTTATCTGTTTTGCTTACAGTGTTCCTGGCACAAAATAAGCATATAGAATGTGTTAAATGCATTCAGACATTAAATAACATTTGCTTATTATTTTACCTTCAACAATTTACATACTTAAGATTATGAACAAGGAATACGTATATTAAATCATATTATCTAACACATTTACTAATTAGATGTGATCATCTTAATATTATACATTGAAATGCAAGATTTACTGTATGTGGCCATGACACATTGCATGAGCTCATTTCTAACTATACTTACATGACAACAAAATGGGTGTTGATTTGCTCTTCACTCTTTGTATCTTATAAGCCATTAAAACTCTTTAATATAATAAGAATATAAGAAATTCTTAGGAATGAAACATGAAAGAGTAATTTCATATTGAAAATTGATTTATCAGTTTATTATATTATCATCATAGAATGCCAATCCGTTGGGGGCATTGGGACATCCTTCATGCTGCCTATAACAGTAATCATGTCACTTACTTGGTAGGTGCAAATCAATGAACATCAGATTTCGCTTAAAATTTTGCATAGTGCTTTAGAGCTGCAGGACAAATATCCAGTTCCAAAAGCAAATCACACTACGCTCATCTTTCTATTCCAAGCATTTTCTTACCATGTCATTCGGCAATTATGACCTTTTGTATTTTCCTAAAGATGTTGAAATTTTATATTTAAACAAAAGTCTGTTCATGGATGTGTACAGAGTTTTATGAACAATGTAAAAGTATTAGAAGCAAGCAAGATATCATCTGGAAGATAGGTGTGATAATAAACTGTGGTACAATCAGGAAACAGACAGTGCTCAGAACTCTGAAGAAATTAGATATAAAGTCTGTAAAGCTTAAGCACATACTACCACATGAAAAATAGTTAACCAGAAAAGGCCTGCTTACAAGCACATGGAATTCTGGAGAAACTTTGTAGCCAGTAAAATTATCAATGATTGCCAAGAAATTCAAGGGAAAGAAGAAATTTATAGACAAAATACACGTGTTCAGGGCTATGAAGCTACCCAGTGATACTACAATGAAGAGCATCTGTGGTGATATATCCATTCAAATCCATTACTGGACAACACTGAGTCAATCCTAATGTAAACTAGAGACCCTGTGTGTTGATATGTCAATATAGGTCTGTAAACTAATAAATACACTGTTCTGGCAAAGTATGTGATTATAAGGAAAGCTGTGCATATATGGGGGTAGAGGGCATGTAAGAACTGTACATCATCCAATCAACTTGTCTGTATACTAAATGCTATTCTGATATATAATAATATTCTAATAATACATTGTTAAAATGAGGTAAATAAATTACTTGACAATAGTAAATGTATAATAAAATTCAAAGTTAAATATCTGTATTACATATCAATAAGTAGAATGTTTTGGATGGAAATTGTATTTATCTGTAGGAGATCTCAAACAATAATCCCTATACAACCTCTGCATAAAATAATACAGTCTATTTGAAGAAATATTCAAATAATATTTAGATATTTAATGATCAAAAAGGATGTTTGTGTGAGGTAAATAAAAAGTATTCATAAACACAGCACTCCCTAGTACACCTGGGACATATTCATGAGACTAGAATATGAGTAAGTTTGAGTATGATGGCTTTGAGTACCATGCAGCCTGCTAAGGATGTTCCTATCACATTAGAATAGTAAATACAAGCCATTTCTTTGACTTTTCCTTTTCATATGTTTAACCCTTCAACTAATTTGTTTTTTTATAGGAGGGATGATTATAGTCAGCCCAGCAACCCTAAGGTGATTGTTTGGCATGTTCACTGTGACAAAGTAATTTAAAATAGAATTTGAATTCATGTTCTTGGGCTGATCTACACAGAACACTAAAGGAATTCAGTGATCCTGACTTTGTATACAAAATCTATTAAAAGTTGCTCTGTTTCTGTGAGAATTATGCATTTCTACATAGTTTGGGTACACTTGGTCATGATTTACAATATTAATGAAGGCTGCTCACACTGTTGCTCCCTATTCCATATATCTACTCTGGAAGCTTTCTAGGTTCCAGCATGCAGAGACTGTCAGTATCTGCAGAACAGGCAAAATTTATTGAGTTCTCATCGGTTTTTAGTGACATGTAATCTAAACATAAAGAAGTATGTCCAGAATACATAGAACCTACAGGTGTAATTTCACTTCTTTTTGCATAGTTCAGTTTCTGAAAATTATTATATTCCAATTGTCTCTTACACAATCACTTTAGTAATATTAAAATTATGTTGCTTTATGCAAAGAAAAATAGAATGCATTTTAATGGGAGAGTTGACCTGCAGAAAGATGAATAATTTGCGTCAAATTTTGTGCATTATGTTAAACTAATAAAGACAAATGTATTCATTTATTTCAGTAAAGCTGAAAACCTGAAGGCCAGCAATTTCATGCATCTATAATGATGAATATTACAGTACTTATTATATGATGAATTGGGAATTATAGAAATGGATGATGAGTAGAACCAGGAGAAAACATGCTTCTCATACTGATGTCTATTTTTATAAACATTGAAGTCTGTCTCAAACAATGTGCCTCCTTTGGTACCAATTACATATATCCTACTCATTAAATAATGAGAAATAAAGAAGCAGTAGATCTCACTTAACACTAAATGTTGAAACAAAACAAAAGAATCCATATTCTTCACATGTAAGAGTAGAGTATTGCCGTAATAAAACTTAATGACATAATTCATAGTGGCATGTAGGCTGATAGGGTACAGATAAGTTAAAACTTGTTCAAGAAGTACTAATATAAATATTTTTCATTCATAATATAAAATATTTTACAGGAGTAAAATTTATAGCTAAATTATTAAATATGATAATGATGAAGCATATTTAACAGCTGCATATACAGTAAAAACTCTCTTCAAATTTAACTTCAAACTTTCTTCATACTCTCTTTTGGGGTGTTATAAATATGGCTACTCCGCGGGCGGTGGTGGTGCACGCCTTTAATCCCAGCACTCGGGAGGCAGAGCCAGGCGGATCTTTGTGAGTTCGAGGCCAGCCTGGTCTACAGAGCGAGATCCAGGAAAGGCGCAAAGCTACACAGAGAAACCCTGTCTCGAAAAACAAAATAAATAAATAAATAAATAAATAAATAAATAAATAAATAAATAAATAAATAAATATGGCTACTTCATCTTTGAATTTATTACATATAAATTCAGTAGTTTTTAATTGTGATGTTAAGTCAAAATATAAAGACAGCAACAATTACAGGGCCTTGGAAAAGGGTGGGAGCTCTTACCCTGTAGTTTGGTCTGAGATAGCTCAGAAACAAGAGCTCCAACTTAATAACAACATTTGCTGACAATGTTCCTTTCATGTGTAAGTAAGTTAAAGTGGCTACAAATCAACCTTCTGTGAATGTGACCTTGGGTAGTGTGCTGGCTAAGTTTACAACAATTTCATGCAAGCTAGAGTATCAGGGAGGAGTAAGCCTCAACTGGGGCAGTGCCTCCATAAAATAGAGCTATAGGCAACCCTGTAGGACATTTTCTTAATTAGTGATTGACGTGGGAGGGCCAAATCCATTATGGGTGGGTCCCCCTTTTGGTTGGTGGCCTGGGGTTCTATAAGAAAGCAGGATGAGCAACACAGAGTAACAAGTCAGTGAGCAGCACTCCTCCATGGCCTCTGCTTCTGCATCAGCTCTTGCCTCTAGGTTCATGCCCTAGGCAAGCGCCAGCTGTCACTTCCTTCAATAATGGACTTTGTTTTGCTATCCTGCACATCCATGTGATATTATCAATTGTAATCTTGTCAGGTGACACTCAGTAACCACCCTATCTCCTTTAGATTTCCCAACAACTCTTCAAAGATAATAGATTCAAAACCTACATATAACTCTTTTTGTTTCTGATGGTATTTGTTTATTTTTGTTGTTGTTTGTTATCTTTATTGTTTGTTTTCTGAGACAGAATCTCACTGTGTAGCCTTGGCATACAAATCTACCTAGGAATTCTGGAGTTGCTTTTGATCCCTCTGCCTCTGACACCTAAGTGCTGAAATTGAAAGCATGGGCAACACTCCTGTATATGACTCATAGACTGAACTGCCATCTCAGAGAAGTCTACACTCTTGGTCTCTGCAATATCTTACTTTCCTCCCAAGAGCTTCTTTCCTTCTTTTACCTCATGCTCAGTTCTATATGTGACAGTATGTACAAACCTGCACAGTATGTACTAGACCTGCACAAATAAAGCGAGACAAAGACACAGAACACCGAAAGAAAAGTGGGTACGAATCCCTCCCCATAGCCTTCACCAGTTAGCTATCTGTAGTTGACAGCTCTTGAAAGGGAAAATCAGGTTTCTTCACTGGAGTGACAGGGCAGGATGCATGCTCAAGAACAAGTGGCTAACACAAAATGGACTTTGTGATTTTCCTTTGTGTGGTGTGTGTGCTTTTTTCTTTTTTTTTTAAGAGAGAAAGAACATGAAGTTGCGGGGAGGAGGAGTCTGAGAGAAGATGGGACAGTGGGAAGAATACAACCAAAATATATTGCATGCAAATTTAAAAAATATATTAAAATATGTTGATTCATGCTCATCTCTACTTCATAGAATCTAATCTTGAAATTCTTTTCTGCCTTGAAATTATAAATCTTGGTTTACCCTGAGTCAATGAACATTAGTTGAAGTCTTCAACTACTGCAGTGAGTGTGGTCCTGTGTCTTCTATGTTTCCCTTGATATCACAACTAGTTTAGTATTCACAGACATACTTTCTATTAACTGTGAAGCAGTTATTCAATAATTATTTAGAATTTAAATCTGCACATAAAAGGGGAACCACCCCGGTCACAGAGACTCCTGACATCATGAACATGGCATGCACAGCCTAAGCCTATTTTCACACATGTTCTTCCCAGGGCCTTACATTTCACATACAACGGAAGTTGTGAGGAAAGATGCAAAGGGAAGGAACATGTCACTACCCCATTGCTATAAAAAGTAACAGTAATGAGACCCTCTAGTCTGTCTACAATATTTCTACCAAACCAAATTGAGCAAAGCAAAACATAATAATTCTAAAAATCTAGTGATTTTTTCCCCCCTACCTACTGCATTCCTACCAGCTTGCAAGCCTGGTCCTTAAAGTGTAATATGCACTCAATCTTCCAAAAGAGAAACCAAAAAGCTTCTAGTACAGTGCAAAAAAGTTCCATTAAAGAGAAATTCTCCCTGCTTTTTTAAGCACATTATCACCTATGGTGTATTAAGAGGAAAGATTATGGCGCTCACAAGTCCTAAATATTCCTTATGGAAACTGCTGTGATTTGCCTTTGAATTTTACCACTCCCAGAGCATTTCTGAAATATTATTTCAAGTGAACTAGGAAATTCAGTCAACATATTATGTGTAAAAACATCCACAGCTTCCAACTTCTACTACACAGTAAATGTCACATTAAAATAATATTGCTGCTATCAGGAAAACTGGAAGGGATTTAACACCACCACACACTTAATTAAACCAGCTTGTGCTTGTTTAGCATTGGCCTTCACGTTGCCACTACTGAGGTATTTGTGTACACAGAGCTGCCCTAATTAAATAGCTTCTCTCCCAGCCACTCAGCACGTTCGCAGCACACTTTGGGCAGTAATCATCACACTAAGAGTGATGAATGGAGCAGCAGGCCCCAGTGAAGCATGCAGGAGGAGCCTGGCAGGCTAGCATCTCTGTAAAACACAGAAACAAATTCAGGGAGCAGGCAGAGTCTAATTTCTCAGACTTATTTCTAATTTCCCATATCAAAAAATTATACTGCTTTATTTGTTAATTTACTTCCCATACACATAAAACTCCAGGAGAATGTTGAAAAATCCAAGTAATAAAAAAAGCAAAAACATAACTGGATGAAAGTGAGAATGAAGCTCCTTCCTCTGTCCACACTAGAATACAATGTTGTTATTGAAGATTGTAGCTGCTAAAGATATAAAGTCAGACTCCTAGGGAATCCCTGTAGGTGCTCTAAATTTTCCAAAACTTAAGCCTCTATTATATTCTTTTTTGTGGATTTATCTCTCTCTAACTCTCTGGAGAAAAAAGAAAAACCCAAAATATCATTTTTGTCATGCCTTAATATATTCCTTTAAATTTTTTCTTCTGTTAGCTTATGGGTAAATAAGATTTTAAACTAAGTAAATACAGTAATGATAGTCTCCAGTTTGATTGATCATGACAAGGAACCAAATGCTAACAATGTGAAAACTTTGGATGTGGTTCTGCATAAGAGCTTATTTCATTCAAGTGTAATTGTGTGTCATTGTGTTTATTAATAACTGAAAAACTATAAATAATTCATGAAACCTTACTTCTAGATGAGGTGTGAAATAGGAAGTCATAAATTCCTGCCTGGAATATTCTCCCACAGAGTGACGTGTTTAAGAGGCAAGTGTGAACTACCTGTTCATACATCAAATTTCTCTGATGAAGTTTATGAGAGAATTGAAACTCATTCCTGATATGCCGAGCTTGAAAAACATTTTGATATTCTTCTTTGTTTAGAACAAATTAGAACTCACTAAAGTTAAGAACTCACTTGTATTGAATAAAAGAGAAACAAAATATATATTAAAGATATAAATATAGTTCAATGCAAAGTGTCATATGCACTTATATTACTCATCCTAAATTTGCTTCATTCAGAATGAGACAAATATTTATTAAGTTAATTTAATATAATTCAGAAGTAATAAGATATTTCAATAAATCTCTACATTATTTAATGATAAAAAAGAATAATGTGCTAAAAATTTTTGTAGTACTTGTGATTCATATATCCTTTCACTAAAATTACAGAAGCATAACTATCAAACGTGGAAATATTTTGTAAATTCTTGCCTGATCTTAAATAACCAAAATTCTTTTTCTGAGACATGTAATCTAAATCAATTTCCATAAATTGCTCAGACACATGGCCTTGTATGTATTAATAAAGCTATTCTATGACACCTAAGCCTTTTCCAGAATGGCAGGAGTTGATCTGATCAACCAAAAGTTCAACAGGCTATAAAAAGGGAAAGATTACACTTCAGATTTGTAGTCAAAATTTGTTTTGTTCTCTTACTTTGTTTGTATGTATGTAGTTTTATGTCAACTTGATGCAATGATCACTTTGGAAGTGAGAACCTCTGTTGAGAGAATACCCCCACCATATTGATCTATGAAGGCAGGGCCCAGATCAAACTCAGCATGACCGTGGGTGCTGTAAAAAGCAGGCTGTGTGATCCTTGAAGAGCAGTTTAGTAGGTGCCACTCCTACAGGACTACATGCCTTTTGCCACTAGTTTTGTGCCCCAATTTCCCTCAGAGACAGACTGTGGTGCAGAGCTGTAAGTAGAAGTAAACCCTCTCCTCCCTAAGTTGCTTTTGGTCCTGGTCTTTATCACAGCAATAGAAAAGTAACTAAGATAGAGATCAGCACAAAATTGAAGAAATAGAAGTACCATACATTGTCGGCAGACAGTATTTGCTCTAACTTGATATGTGAGATTACATAGTATTGTCTGTTCATCAAATTTACATTGCTTTATGTTTTCTTTAGTAAAATAAATTAAAATATTTTACAAGGTAGAGACAAAAATTGTTCATTGTTTGAGTACAAAAACTTTACAGCCCTTCCTCAGAGCTGATTCTTCTGAAATTGTTTTTAAATAACTTATTTATTTATTAATGTGATAAGTCAATAAGTGGGTGTTCCCTGTTTTGTTTCTAAAATAATTTAATTAATTTATGCTAATTGTATGTCCTTCTTATGAGCTTCCTGTCTCAACTATGACAAATTGTCAAAAAATCAGTGGCTTGACCTCAAACCCAATTTATTACTTCACAGTTCTCAAGATCAGAGTGCTACAACAGACTTGTCCAAAGAGCTGTGCATTCTGTATAAGTTTGTTTTCCCAACTTTCACAACTTCTAAAGGTCATTTTGTCCATTTTTAGCACCAGCAGGTGATACTTTGTGTCCTGTCTGCTCCCTTCTCCATTTTCTGCATCTTTTCCCTCTTTTATTTTATATCTCTGCAATGATTCCAGCCCCCATCTGCCTCTCCTAACAGCACTAAGATTATATTTAGACCAATGTGATTAATCAGGCTAATATTTCCATTTCAATAACTTGAATTTAATTGCATCTGCAGAGTAACTTTGTCTAAGATACTCATTCATAGGCTCTAAAGATCCAAGAATGAGTCTCTTATGGGAACACTTTTTTCTGTTTACTACATGTACACCTAGGTTATGATATATCCTTTAATGCAATTATTTATTTAAAGAATAAATTCATACAAACTTATAAGTATGGGCACATACATTATAAAATTCTCATTGATTTTTTTTCCTGGAAATGATTATTGATATTATAGTTATCATTATCATCTTCATTTTTAGGTTTGTCGTGCAGACTTTTCCAGGCTTGACTCAAGCAATCCTCCATTCAGCCTCAGGAATGCTTAGAACTACAAGTGTACAATATAATATCCTCTTAAATTACTTTTATATTACTTCATTATTGTGACTAAAAATAATTTCAAAACATATAATTGGAGAAATGTTAAAGGCTCTAATCCTGGGTGTCAATATCCCAGATATGTCACTGTCAACTATTCTGCTACTAATACTTTCTTTGGAGTAAAACAATATTTATAGGAACAAATTGTCATATTTTTAGATAACTTAGTAATATTCATAAGCTTCAAATTAAAAAAAAATTTTTCAATATTTAATCCATTCCTAAAATTAAAAAATAAAAAAGTTTGAAGCCAGGCACAATGAATTTTGACATATTTGCAACATTTTATATTGCGACTAATATATTCCTCATTAGTTCATTTGGGAGGCTGAGACAGGAGGGTGGCATATAAATTTGAAATCTGTATGTCTTACACAGTAAGTTTAAGGTAAGCCTGGGCGGACCCTGTCTCAAAAAAAACAAAATAACAATGATAAGTATTATTATAAGTTTGAGAATTGAATAGTTCTAAGATGAACATGTTGTGGATGTTTCAACCTAGGTATAGTAAAAATAGCTGCTTAGATATCTGATAGAAATTAATTTTTCTTTTGACATGTTCATTTGAAAATATATGTCCAATTTGTTAAAATATTTTGACTATATTCTTTTCTCTTCCCTGACTCCTTGTCTCATGTCCAAACTTTTAACTTTCACTTACAAATTAAAAATCATTGGTCAGATGTAATAGATAAAGAATTGTCTGTAGACTGTGTATGTCCTTCCTCTCCCCTCTTAGCACAGCTACTAAGATTAATGAATAAACACGGGAGTGGCTACCAGGTAACCTACCCATGGGAGTGCCAACGCCGTAACCTTTGGAGTCGATAAGGCCACCAATCTGTGTGAGGTTACAGTTCCGCTGGGTAACAAACTCGATGGTTGTTGATTCCATTAAGAAAGCGTAATCCGAGGTGAGAACTCGCTGGATCCCTTCTTCGTTGCTTTTGACAAGCACAGACTGTCTCCTGCTGCTCATAAACGCCCACATTTTATCATACGTTGAGATTTTTGATTTCTGGAGGAAAGTAAGAAAAGTTTGAAGTCTAATAAAAATAATATCTTAGGTTTTACAGAATCTTACAACATTTAAATACAATAGACTACACTCAGTTTTTCTCAGGACATTCTATAGTTGTCTCATGTACAACAAAAATCAAGATTTATACAACATGTACCTAGTAATTCATCACATATCTGGGTAAACTACAATTTATCAAATACATTGAATGGGTCTCAGTTTAAAAATTCAAACTAGTAAATTGTAGAAAATAGCAAAAATTAGAAAAGCAAATGAGCTTAATAATGAGTCTTCTGATTGCTGGGTACATAATTTTCCTTTGGGTATCATTTCCTTTTGATATGACCTAACATCAAATTAAGAAATGACAAATATTAGACACAGACTGACATTGTCAAGTAACAACATTTTTTTTTTAATTTCACCAATTTGGTGAGTCTATCACAGACATCAAATCAACTCCTTAGGTTATAAATCTATAGTTGAAGAGATGGTGATAATTTATTGTAGATAAGGAAACTACAAATAAAAATAGCAGTATTTCCATTGAGACATGATACAGTCACCACAGATGCCCCCTGAGTCTACACAAATACAAGTAGAAATCTGTCATTCCAGGTTTCTGACTAACTAGAAACCCTTGGATCACTCAATTGAATAGATTTACGAGCGACTGCAAATTCTCAATAGAGCTTTACTAGAATTTCATTTTAAAGGAAAGAAATGAGTTTTGGTTAGAGGCCCAAATAGAGCATAAAGACTAACAGGCTTTCTCACCTGCTGTTCAATGTCCCTAGAAAACCTCCGGCTTTATGTCACACCTAACACTTTTATTTTCAAGAAAAAGTGTAAATTTGTGGGGTTAAAAGCAGAAAATGAAAAGAATATTTAAGATTATGCCGAAATTTTTATGAGGTCATGAAATCAACCATGAGACCGCATGCATCTGTTCCCTAGATAGCTATTCGAGTGAGGAGAGCAGGAACACAGTTGTTTTCTTTCTATCTTGAAAATTTTTGTTTCTAATATTTTGTTTGCCACCTAAACCTGAATAAAATGAAAACTAGAGTTCATCTGCAGATGGAAGGAATTTTGTATAAAGAAATAAAATTGGCATCACTTTTGTTTAGTGAATCTGACATAAAACACGAAAACAAAATTCCATAGTGTACTGTACTGAGTTTTCATAAAGTGTAGATTTGGTGTCTGAAAACAGACTGAGTAATTTCGTTAAAGAATAAAGAGGAAATATAGAGATGGCTCAGTAGTTTAGAAAACTTTGCTCTTTCAGAGGACCAGGGTTTGATTCCAAGCACTTGTGTAGTGTCTCATAACCACCTTTTACTCTAGTTCCAAGGAGTTTAATGTCCTCTTCTGACCTCTGTCAAAACTCTTCTAACCTTTATCTGGATAAAAAAATATCTATTTTATGAAGTACTTCTTCACTTAAAATACCTGAAATATTTTTGATGCCAGATTTTCCTTCTCTTAGCACTTTCTAAAGTTTCTATTAAACTGATAATTTCCTATTGTCATCTAATATCTTTCACTGTTGACTACTTGTTTTTAACATATATTGTGCATACTTCTTTGTGTAGCTATTCCTCATTCTTCCTGTAAAATAACACATTAACATTTCTATTATTTTTTAAAGTAATTTCAATTATTTAATTTACTTCTTTGTGTAAGGGTGTTTTTCCTGCATGTATACTATGCACATACATGCAGTGTCTGTGGTGCCAGGAGAGGACAACAGATTCCCAAGGACAGGAGTTACAAGCGTGGTTGTAAGTCACCACGTGGGTGATGGGAATCAAATCCAGGTCCTCTGGAAGAACAGCCAGTGCTCTTAAACACCGAACCATGTTTCCAGCTCTACACAGCTCTACATACTTCTGCTATTCTAATAAATAAGTTGGGCAAAAGGGTCATTTTAATTATTTTAATTCTTATAATAAATGTAAAATCCCAATTTTAAAAGTTATAGATATCTCTGTTCACAGCTAGGTACAGATTAGAGGAGGTCAAACATTTAACAATGTTTCTTCGGGATCTTCTTATTTTTTTCTCTTGTTTGATCATACTGTCTAAGGCATCACCCTTAAATATCACTATTTTAGATATAAAATGCTATATGCAGAAAAATATATGAGGAGTTATGGATAGTAGCCATCACTGTCTTTATAGACTCTTGTATGTGCCTGTGTTTTTATCTATGTGCATGTGTACATATGTGTGTTTGAAAATTGCTCAGCTATTCTAGGACACTATACATCAATACAAGATCCAAGAAAGAGGACATTTTACAATTTCAAGGATGGCTCTTCTCTGACTTGTGGTCATCTACTACTTGCCTATTCATTTAATCTCCCCTGTATTATCTTTCCCAGAAACTTCATATGAATCAAGCCAAATTTGTAAAATTATAGCCTATGAAGTTCATCAACTTGTACTTACTTCCATACACACATGTAAGGAATCATTAATTCTGAACATCTTTTGAGTATTCTATTATTTCTATTATTATTAATGACAAACATGGTATTGTTGGTTTAGAAACAAGAATCAGACATGAGTTTAACTGAGGTCTGACATTTAAAGGAGACTTACAGACTACTGGAAAAGTAATTTATTCAAACTGTTAGGCTGAATATGAAGCTGCTCCTATTGCTATTAATATGATCACTCTTGAACAATTGATTACTTTAAGTAACTTACATAGAAATTCAAAAGAGACTTTGTTGGTCTGATACAAAGATCACTACTTCCATCTTGTTAGTTAATGTGAAGCTGCTTAATCTCTCTCACTTTCAGTTTACATAATCAAATATATTTTTCCAAACTGTCTCAGTTAGGGTTTCTATTTTTATGAAGAGAAACCATGACCATGGCAACTCTTATAAAACAAAGTATTCAATTGGGTGGCTTACAGTTCAGAGATTTAGTCCTTTATTGTCATCAAAGGGCATGGAGGTGTGCAGGGAGACACAATGTTGAAGAAGGATCTGAGAACTCTGCCGGGCGGTGGTGGCGCATGCCTTTAATTCCAGCACTCGGGAGGCAGAGTCAGGAGGATCTCTGTGAGTTCGAGGCCAGCTTGGTCTCCAAAGCGAGTTCAAAGAAAGGTGCAAAGCTACACAGAGAAACCCTGTCTCAAAAAACAAAAACAAAAATGTAGCTAGAGTTTTCCTGCCTGGCCCACAGTCAGGACAAATCTCTCTCACCTGCCAGTCCCACAGCCGCTCAGACCCGACCAAGTAAGCACAGAAACTTATATTGGTTACAAACTGTATGGCCATGGCAGGCTTCTTGCTAACTGTTCTTACAGCTTAAATCAATCCATTTCTATAAATCTATACCTTGCCACGTGGCTGGGGGCTTACCAGCATCTTCACATGCTGTTTGTCATCGTGGCGGCTGCCAGTGTCTCTGACTCAGCCTTCCACTTCCCAGCTTTATTCTCCTCCTTGTCCCACCTATACTTCCTGCCTGGCCACTGGCCAATCAGTGATATATTATTGACCAATCAGCAACACATTTGCCATACAGAACATCCCACAGCACAAAAACAAAAACAAAAAAAAAAAGAGAACTCCACATCTTGCAGTTAACAGAAAGTGAACTGTAACACTTGGTGTGGTTTAAGCATATATGAGACCTCAAAGACCACTTCCACAATGACACACTTCCTCCAACAAGACCAGACCTAGTCCAACAAGGCCACAACTCCTAATAGTGCCACTCCCTTTGGGCCATTTTCTTTCTAACTTCCACACAGATTCACAGCGTTATTCTGAAGATGAAATGGGACACCATGTATATGGGACACATTATATAATAGTAGGGATTTTCCTTGATTTTTAAAATAAGGCAAGTGATATTAAGAGGCAAGTAATATTAAGTGTTGTGTAGATATCATTTATTACTGTGAACAAAGAGGAAATAAAGAAAGGGAAAATGGAAAGTTCAAAGTAAGTGGATTTTAGTGAACTGATTTAGAATCCACCCTAGCACACAAAGCACACTCTGGAGATTGGTAAATTATACATCTTCCTCTCAAATTATTATATGCTGAAATTCACTTTGATCAGTTAAACCTCAAAGCAAGTGATTGCTTCATTCTACCTGCAAAAGACCTAAGTCTGTTCTTTGGAAGGGAAGTGAGAATGTACTACATACAGTAGAGCCAGGACACAATAAATCCAGAAAAAACATACTGAAGACAGCCACCAAGGATAAAGACCAGCCACCCTGATTATCCATCTCATTTCTTACCAATCCTAATAGTAGGATAATAGCCTCCATACTGACTTCCATAGTGACTGTACCAGTTTGCAATTCTATTACCTGTGAATAAATGTTTTCCTTTCTCCATATCCATACCAGCATATGTTCTCATTCATTTTTGAGATCATAGCTATCCTGACTGGGGAGAGACTATATCTCAAATTTCCTTTACTTTGTGTTTCTCTCATGGCTGAGGATCTTGAAAATGTTCAGAAGTGTTTCTTAGTTGTTTGTATTTCATCATTTGATAATTCTCTATTTAGTCCAGTCACCATGTTTGTTTTCTTGGTGTTTAAGTTTTGAGTCCTTTTTATATTAGATATTAACCCTCTGTCTGGTGTACAGCTGGTAAAGTTATCCCCTCATCCACCCTTACCACAGGGTGCATCTTCACTCAAGGGATAGAATTCTTTGCTGTACAAAACCTTTTTATTTTCATGGGCATGTATTTATTAAGTGTTGATATAAACACCTGTGCTACTGGAGCACTGTTGGGAAAGTCCTTTCTTGTGCCAATGAATTCAAATCTATTTCGTACCTTTTCCTCTATCAAATGCGGGAAACCAGTTGAGGTCTACTATGCACTCAGAGTTGAGTTAATCCTGGGTGAAAGGTAAGGATTGAGTTTCATTCTTCTGCATGTAGATTATCCAGTTAAACAATACCATTTGTTGAAGATACTGTCTTAACTCCATTGGGTATTGTTGGCCTCTTTATCTAAAATGAGGTGGCTAAAGGTGTGTGCATTTCTATGTGGGTCCTCAATTCTATTCTACTGATCACTGAGCCTGTTTTTGTACCAGTACCAAGATACGCTCATTGCTATAGCTCTGTCACATAACTTGAGTTCTGGAAGAGTGATGCCTCCAGCTGCATTATTGTTGTTTAGGATTTTTTTATATTCTGGGTCATTTCATTTTCTGCAAAGCAGAACATTTCCAGATTTATGGTGATAATGATAATAACTAACAAAAATATGGTTCATAATTTAATAGACAACTGTTAATTATTTACACATGCTAAATCAGTTTACTTTTGAAAGAACTCTATTGGATAGGTATTTTGATCCCTATTTTAAAAATTAAAAAAGTACACAGAGATGTTAATAATTTTTTAAAACACACATTTACAAAATAGAAATAAAAGTTGGACTTGTTTTATCTGCAGGTTTAGTTTCTCAGTCATTATACTATAATAACTCCATCTAAAGACACATGTATAATGTATTTTCTAGCTACTTCCATTATGTACCCTACAGTGAAACTTGCAGCATTTTGACAGTGAGATGACTCCCACAACTGGAAATAATGCTTTCTAAAATCTGTTAAGTACTGTTAAATATTTTTAGTCATGAATGAGTAAATATTTGAGGATAGACTTACGCATGAAGCTGAAGACCAATGAAATGACATAAACTTTCTGAAGAAGGATAGAGATATATTTAAAAAGACATTAAGAAAAATATTTAAAAATTGTTATCCAAATTTAAAGTCTCAAGCGAAATGTTGAAGGCAGACAAGAAATTTGCCTTTAAAATGGTTTAAAATTAAAGGCCTAATAAAAAGAAAAGCCTATTATGAAGGAAAATAAATGAATTAATATCTAAAGGATGAGTCAGTAATACACACTGAGAATAAAAATGTTCTAGACTGAGTAACCTTCAGCAAGTAAGAGTGCTCCTGTGGCCGGAACTAGATGTGTAGGGTAACCAAAGAACAGCAAAAGCCAGACATTGTGCTGGCACTATTACGGTGTGAGGTTACCACACGCTGTCAAAAGTCAGGCATGGTGCCGGCATGAATTAATGTGCGGGGTCACCAACAAGCATCAAAATCAGACATGAGGCTAGAGAATGATGGCAAAGTGGGTAGGGTGGTAAAGCATCCTGTTTCCTGTTTCCACATGCTGTTTTCAGCTACAGGTCCCAGAGCCCAACCTCATCCTAGCCACTGCACAATCGCGAGGGCCTTCAGCATGGTGTTCCCCTTTCCTTTTCTTAAATTACTTATTTTAGATGTACAAATCCAAACGTATAAGACATACAAATATTCCTTAATCTCTTTGAGATGCAAATCTCCAAACCTTCTAAGCACTTTCGAAAAGGAGCGCCTGTTTCCAGAGCTCAGGCATGTAATCTTACTGAAGTGTAAACCACTATGGAATAAAGTGTCTCTATCCTATCTTCTATTCCTTCCTTTAGCTGGTGGTTTTACTTAAGTCAGAAAACTTCCTCAATCAAGAAGTTAGGAGAAAGTCTATTACTTTTTAATAAAAGCAGTAACTATGAATATACTGTTACTATTCCTCAGTTTCATTAGCTCTTATAAATGGTCTCACCCCTCAAAACTCATTCTGGTCTTAAAATCAACCTATATTTCAACAGACTTGGGTGCTCTTTCCTTACTGGAATAATCTTTAAATGAGCCCTCCTCAGTATTGAAGTTGAACTTTCCTCAATGCAACTTTAACTGCCATAGAGTCAAGACGTTCTTTTCTTTAAAATGTATTTATTGCTCTACTTTGATTATCTAGGCATAAGACCTGACCACTGGCCAAGATCTGTAGTTAACTGGCCATCACAAGTAGGTAACATGGAGGAACACAATAAGCATGTCTGGTAATGAAAGGAGCAGTAAAAAGAAAATAGGCGAGAAGCTGGTTGGAAAGGGACAATAAAATTAAAAAACAATTTTGAAGCACTCACTAAGGCTGCAGTGTGGGAAAGGGATTATGAATGTGGGTGTGATGTACCCTTAAAGACCATGTACCATCAGTAGGGAAGAATTTTTGCATAGAAAGCATCATTGAAGATGGAAAGATATGTACAAAGATACACAATCACAAAAGCCAAACTTAAGGAGCTGAGAATGAATGAGCATGGTTGCTGATTTAAATATGACCTTTACTAAGGGAGAAAACACTGAAAAGGTGTAAAATTTGAGGACAAAAAATCAAAAGTGGTAAGTTGGAAATGCCTTTTGGCGTACACAGGTTTTGTTGTGTCAATCTGGATATACCAATCTGAAGTTCAGTGCAAGAGTGTGAACTAAAAGTGTTATTTTAGTTATCTCTGACAAACATGACAAAGTAGTAGATACATGAGAGATATTTTAAAAAGAATAAAAAGTACTATGGTCAAGGGTTCTAGAATTTTTAATTTTAGTGGCTTGCACAGACAGCCAAGGTTCTTTTTAAATTAGATACAAAGAATGGCCAAAAATGAAGGAAGGATATTTGAGAACTTCAATATTTCAGAAATTGAAAGCAAGAGTACATTCTAAAAGTTACATTTTGTGAGGTAGTGAATATTTGTGCTGATTTCACTAGAAACTTAAAAACACTGAAAAACTTCCTTTGAGTTGACACTAGAGGTGTTCTTGATTAACTGAGGACAGTGAGGCTTTTGAAGTGGATTAGGCAGGATTCAGGAAGAGTGTACAGGTGGCAATGAGTGAAAAATAAATTAAAACCTGATAGTGAAGAAGAAGGGATCAAGGCTGATAGAGAGAAAAAATAGTCTAAGTAAGATTATCAAAGACTGATGAGATTTGAGCATGTTTAAATACCAGGGGGTGATTTCAAAAGAAAGAAAATGGTTTAATAAGTCAAAGGAAGAATAATCAATAACACAAAGCCTTTGCCTGACTTTGCGTTTTCTCCACAACCACTTTTCTGGCAATCACTTTCCCACTTTTTGATTCTGAGAGCTCACTCTTTTGATTCCATGTATAATTTGATCCTGTACCATTTGTCCTTATGTCCTTGGCATTTGCCACTCAGCATGGCATCTACAATTAGTTATATTATATACTTGAACTTTTCTAAATAGGTCTGAAATGTTCTTGCAATGAAAGAAGTGTGAAATGAAGCATATGCTAGTTAGCTTGATTATGGTAATCATTTCTAATGTATATATATGAAACTACCATAATATATTATATAAATGTATGCAATTTTGTCAATTTTACTTCAAGACAGCTAGAATAAATAATACAATTTTCAGAGCTTATTGAATAATGTTGATTTCAAGTTGAATGAATGAAAACTTTCAACATTCAATTGACAACCTCTGATTTCATAATATTTATATGAAACATAGATGAAACTATAATTGACATGTAACACCTGTCATTGGAGGCAATGAGATGCATTGTAAATATTTACTTTTAATAAGGTAGAAAGTCGTTAAACATTCTTAAAATAAGAAGAATTTGAAACCTTGAAGAGGAAGTCAACAGATGAAATTATGACATATTAAAATTACAAATAAACTGTAAAGTCAGTGAGTGAGTAACTATAATGAAATTAGCAAGCAAATATTTGTATGTGAAATGTCAATGTAATGTGTACACAGGCCTTGATAAAAGACACATCAACTTGACGCATGGACTGAACATTTTAGGTGGAAATACACAGGCATGCTGAACGATGGTTGATTTCTCGTGACTGTGGTTAGTTTAATTCAATGAAGCATTGTATCCCACAGACTTGATTAAGCTGTATGAGAGAAAGATGGGGAGTAAAGCAGGAAGGAAGAAGTAGAGACTGTGGCTGAGCCAAACGTCCACTGCTCTTTAACACTTCTGACTACAGGGAAGTGGAAGACAAGGAGGCGTGCAGTATGCCAAGAGAGATCCTGGAATGAAGTCTCAGACTGTCCTGGTCATTGATAACACTACATTGTCAAAAAGAAAGGTTAAGGTGTTCACAATGGCTAACACTTTCAATCCTAGCACCAGGAGGCAGAGGCAGGGACGTGGGATCTTCATCAAGCATTCCAGGACAACCAGGGCTACATGTGGAGAAACATCCATAATTAAAAAACAAAGGCAGGCAGTAAGCTAAAAACACCATAAAAATAATTGTCTGTAATGAGACCACTGAGGATACACTAAATACTGCACAGGGAAACTACACAGTCAAGCGTGGCCGTCTAAAAGACTGAGTCAGTGAGGAGGAAACCGTGCACCATGCACTGCTCCTTTCCTTTGAGAATGAGGAAATGGGGTTGCTGGTTAAGGAAAGAGTGACCACTGAACACAGATAGAAATCCATGACATGATTTTTATAGAAGAATTTTAATAGCATAAGTAGATTGTAACTACTTTAAACAAAATGCAAAACATTCCTAAGACTTATCCTTACAGTAAATGATTCATCAGACAGAGAAAGCCAGAAGTTAATTTAAATCCTAACCTCAGGAATATTGGGGGAAAAAAAACATAAAACACAGTAATACAAGGAAAAATAGTTTTAATTATTTTATTTTATGTGTGTGGGTGTTTTATATATACATATCTATGTACCATATGTTAGTCTGGTGCCCACAGCGATCAGAAGAGGGCATCTGATTCCCTGGAAATGGAGTTACAGCCAGTTCTTGGCCAACATGGGGTCCCAGGGAATAGCAGCCAGTTCTCTAAACTTCTGAGCCATCTCTCCAGTTGTGTGGAAGAATTTTAAGCTTTATAAATAAAATAATCTTATCTCCCTCTGTGATTATTAGAACAGATTACAGTTTTATCTATCCCTTTCTCAGATCTGCACACACTAATGGCAGCTCTGTGCTACTTTAAATGGTTTTGGGGGGGGTCGATGAATGTCAGCTGATTTGACTTTTGCTAGATCAGCATAAACCAATAAAGAAGGTTCCGAAGGCACTGCCTGCTTATAAAAGCAGTTTTGTGGATTATGAAACATCAAGAAAAACAGAAAAGAAAGATTATTGGCAATAGTAAACATTGAAAAACAAGACATATAACACTAGTTAACTCAAGTGGCCAAAATACATTTTGCTTACATAGAACATGCATGATAAATACTAAAATTTTTAAACACATAGCTAGTGATTTATAAAGTAATGATATACTAGTTTCTGTTAAAGATTGTTATATGAAAACTGGTTCCTCTGAAGTCTCAAAAGACTGAGGGATATAGATCAATTTTCTTGAATGTTTTAGCACAGAATATAAAAAATTTATAAAATATTCATATAAACATGTTTTGAAATTTATTTCTATCTTTTCTATAATACTCTGTAAAACTAGATTACTCATATGATTGCATAGATTTTTTGTTACACTGAAACAATATATTTAAAAATAACTTATTTAAGATTGATTTTCATTTATTCTTACTTAATGTGTGTTGTGAAGCTTTTTGTTTAAGTTTATTCATTTATTTTTTATTTACCTGTATTTATGTAAGTGAACCACATGTTTGCAGTGGTCGTGGAAGTCAGAAAAGGCTGTTGGAAATACCCCAAAAATGGGGTTTCAAATTCTATGAGGCAGCATGTGAGCTCTAGTCTCATAATTTATATTTCCCTTTAATCGATGTTTTCAGCTTTAAAATATCTTTGATTTAAATACACATTTGAAATTGTCATGTTTACTATCAAATTATTACAAATTAAATTTTTTGAATAAATAAATAAAAATTTTATAAAAAGTTAGAAAGTGTCTTTTGCTCACTGGTTCCAATCTTACAACTCTCTCACACTGTTCAGAAATGACAAGACACTCCCCAGGTCAATATTTAATAATAAGATTTTGAATTAACTTTTGTAATGTGCTATGTCTCCATTAATTAAATGGAAATGCTACTACATAAAGTTTGTTTTCAATTCTATGCACACAACACATGGGTAAAAAGAAAACTTGAACCTACTTTAATGTTTTATTACTTATAGTTTTAGAAATGTTGACCTCCCTAAGAATGGCTAAGATCAATAAAACAAGTGACAGCTCATGCTGACAAGGATGTGGAAGAAAGGGGAGCATACTACCATTACAGGTCAGACTGAAAATTGTACAGCCAATACAGAAATCAGTGTGGGAGTCCCTCAGGAAGATGGGAATTGATTTATCTCACAATCCCATATTCCCAAAGGATATGTCATCCTACCAGAAGGATACTTGCTCAATCATGTTCATTTGCTGCTCTATTTATAATAACCAGAAATTGCAAACAGTCTAGATGCCCCTCAATAGAACAATGGGTGATGAAAATGTTGTGCCTGATCCCTCCTGTTTCCATCTCCACCCTCTCCAAGTCTACCCACAAATTCTATTCTATGAGAGAGTACTGGACAAGAAGACTGGAATTGGAGGCCTTCAGGGAGTGTGGGGTTAGTGATGGGGAAACCTAGTACAATGAAAACTCCCTGGAATCTACAAGAGTGACCCTAGTAAAGACCCCTAGTAATAGGGATATGGACTCTGAAACAGCAGTCTTTTATAACCAGGCAAGGCTTTCAGCAGTGGGACTGAGACACCAACCGAGCAACAAAACCATTAATGTACAATCTGACGAGCCTGCAAGATGTGCTGGGGTGGTGTCCAACCAAGGACTGGTGCAACTTGAGCCCCACCCCATGACAGGGATCCTACATCTGACACTGCATGAATTGCCAGGAACCAGAGGCTGGACAGCCCAGAGACCAGGAATAAAACCAAATACAACTGGAAGAAAAAGTCAGTGAATCAGATGCAGAAATCTACAGCCAAGCATTAGGCTGAGCTCCAGGAGTCCAGTCAAAGAGAGAGAAGAGGGATTTTTATGAGCAAGGGGCATCAAGATCATGATGGGGAAATGTACAGAAACAACCAAACCAAACTAGTGAGATCTCATGAACTGTGGACCAATAGCTGTGAGACTCCAGGGGACTGGACTAGGCCCTTCGCATAGGCAAGACAGTTATGTAGCTTGATCTGCTTAAGGGACTCCCTAGCAGTGGGATCAGGATCCATCCCTAGGGTATGAGAGGGCTTTTTGAAGCTCACTGCCTATGGTGGGACATCTAACACAGCCTTGGTCCATGGGTAGGAGCTTAGACCTGCCTTAACTGAGTGTATCAGGCTCTGCTGACTCCCTAAGGGAAGTCTTGCCTTGGCGGAGGTGGGAAGAGAGAGGGGAGGGGATCTGTAGTTGCTATGTAAAGTGAATAGAAAATTTCTTAATAAAAAAGAAAAGAAACAATGAAGGGATCACTAATGGTATTCTGCTATATTCATAGATCAGTGGCTAGTCCAATTTTCATTCAGCAAATGATAGTAGCAGATACAAAGTCCTACAGCCAAACACTAGCAGATACAGAGGAATCCCACAGAAGAGGAGGAGGGAGGGTTGTAGGAACCAGAGGCCTCAAGAATACCATGAGAACACAGCCCTCAGAATCAACTAATCATGGCTCATAGAAGATCACAGAGACTGAAGGGACAATCCTCTGCATATAAGTTATGGTTATATAGCTGGGTGTTCTTGAGAGAGTCCTAACAGTGGGAGTGGGTTGTTGTAGAGAGCTGCGTACAGCCGCGCCTTAAAGATGGCGCTGGCTTCCACCTTCCACCCTCCCGACAGTGAGTGCTCTCTGTGATAAACAACTCCTTATTTGGCTAAGGCTAGGATCTGGCTTGCTTCCGTGCACCTGGACCTATCCGCAGTACCCACGTGGCAGACTGGGGTAGGCTACCCAGAGGCTATTTACGTTGTGGGTTGGCTCTCCCCGGGGGTCAGAAGATTGTTCAAGGTTCCTGAATAAACTGCTTGGAGAAGAGCCTGGTGTTGCGTCTTCCTTGCTGGTCGAGGCGGACGCGAAAGGTTGTGACTCTGACTTTTTTGCCTGCTCCCGGGACTCATTTCCTCTTACTGGGTTACCTTGCCCAGCCTTGATATGAAGGTTTGTGCCTTGTCTTAATGTAACTTGCTATGCCATGTCAGGTTGATATCCCTGGGAGGCCTGCTCCTTTTTCTGAAGGGAAACAGAAAAGGAGTAGGTCTGGGGAAGAGGGAAGATATGTTTGAGAGGACTGGGAGGAGTTGAGAGAGGGGAAATTGAGGTTAGGTTGTAATATGTGAGAGAAGAATAGAAAAGAAAAGAAAATGTAATGCATTTACACAGTAGAGCATTACTCAGCTTTTTAAATAAAGAAATCCTGAAAGTCATAGGGAAATAGATGGAACTAGAAAAACTCATCCTGATTGTTGTAACCCAGAGCCAGAAACAAATATGGTAATTATTTGCTTATATGTGGATTTTAAATGTTTAAACAAAGCTACAATATGTAGAACCACAGAGGTTAGATGTAGAGTCAGTGACTGGGATACAGATAGACCTTGTTAGGAAAGAGAAATAGTAGAGTTATGGATAGATAAGGGAGAGACTGGAATAAGAGAATTATGTGGAGAGTGGGAAGACAGAGGAAGATTAGGGAGAGACTATGGGGAGAAACAGCTAAAATTAAGCCTAAATGGTTACTTCCTGAATATATACATATATCAAGGCAATCTAAATGAACTCACCAAATAATGGGGGAGACTGGGCACAACTGTACATCTCTTATACCCAAATGAAGCTTCCAGTCCTGGGATTGAGTTTCATCTAATTGAGTGGCTAGCAAAAGGGGTCCCATGGAAATCCCCAAACAACCTAGGCTGTTGTCAATGATATAGGTTGCTCTGAAGCAAGGTCCCATTGCTGGACACAACACTCACAAAACTCATCGAACAAGGAGAAGTCCAGCTGGTGCCTACGTAGGGCCTTTGTCTTAGCATCGTTATTATAGGAAGGTACTTGCAAGCTACCAAGAGAGAAACATCAATCCATCTACATGTGCTTTAATTGACAAGGTGCCCTGCCTGCAAGATATGCTAAGACAATGGTGGTACAGAGAGACAGAAAGGGAATGGATCCATATTTTGGTGGTAAGTGACTGGGAGGATAAAAGGATGAGAAACCTTAACCAGGATATAGTATATGAGAAAAAATTCAATGAAGGAAGAAAAAACAAAATGAAATGGTGACCTTCTTATCAGTCTTTAAAAAGTTAATTAGGTGTTGAAATACCCACAGCATTTTGAAGCAAATTTTGAAAAGCATTTTCTATGAAAACAAATAAATTTATTTTACTTAAAAAGCAAGAATATACAAGTAAGTATTTATCTTCTATATCATAAGCTTGGCAGAATTAGATAAATTTTGGTGTAAAAGTAAATATTGACAAATTAATAAAATGAAAGAACTTCTGGTCATTTTCCATAATTAAGCAAATTTTGCAGTATCTAGCCCTTCAATTATTCCACTTAAAAAATTTCATATGATATGTGGTTGGGATGGTCGAGCTGGAACAGGTATAGAAGGGGATAGCAGTAAAATAGGTACCATGATAGAGGGATAGAGAGAAACCAGGTGCTAGGGAAGTTCCCAGGAATCCCCAGGGATGACCCCAACCTGAACTATTAGAAATAGTGTAAGGGTACCTGAACTAAACTGGCTTGTCCCAAAGATCAGATTGGTGAATACCATAACTGTCATCACAGAGCTTTTCTCCAGTGACTGATGGAAGCAGATGCAGAGATCCACAGCCAGGCACCAGGCAGAGCTCCAGGAGTCCAGTCAGGGAGAGCAAGGGCATCAAGATCATTATGAGGAAACCTGCAGAGATGACCGAACCAAACTAGTGGGAACCCATGAAAGTTGGATCAACGGCTGTGGAGTCTGCATGGGACTGGGCTGGGCCCTTTGCATGGTAAGACAGTTGTGTAGCTTGATCTGCTTAGGAGGCCCCCTGTCAGTAGAATCTGAATCCATCCCTGGTGCATGAGCAGGCTTTTTGGAGCCCACTACCTATGATGGAACACCTCGTGCAGCCTTGAGGCAGCAGGAAGGGCTTGGACCTGCCGCTAATGGATGCGCCTCTTCATTGGAGGCCTTGCCTTCTTGTGGGGAGGGGGGAGGGCGGGAATGGGGGGGGGGGGCGGGAGTGGGGGGAGGGCGGGAGTAGGGAGGGTTAGGAGGGGGAGGCTGGGGCGGCAAAAGGAGGGAAGAAGGGGATCTTTGATATGTAAAATGAATGGAAAAATTTTCTTAATAAAAAAAGAAAAAACATTTCATGTGATAAATTTTCTTTCTAATGTGAAATATTTCTCTGTGAGTAGCACCTTTTATTTAATGCTGAGCAAGTCACATGTAACAGTTTCAAACGTATTCCTTGAGAAAAGCTCATAGCAAGGGGAAGGAGTGTTTGGCTGAGATTTGCATTTTAATTTTTTATTACAGTAAATAAATTACCAACCACACTGGAACATATGTGCTAGGTAGGAACAGCTGAGCCCTGTCTGGACTCATCTGACCTTGGTCACTAGAAAATTAGAGTTAATTCAGGGGAACAGGACGATGCCATATGTGCTTCGTATCAGAGGTGGATCTGACTCTAGTGCAGCAATGTGAACGGCCTTGGCTGTGAGCAAAATTGTCAGTCCTTGGAATAACTGTACTACTCTTTTCCCAAAGCATCTGCAACCTCTTAAACAACATATTTGAAAGGAAGGGCACTGAAGCAGAGAGAATTGCTCTGTGTTACACTGAGTTAATAGAGAGAGAAAAGGAAGAAAGCTGTATTTCTGGACATGTAAGGGAGGCAGCAGGTTCAAAACATCGGAAGACAGGATGCTATGTTTAGGTATTTGAAAACAGTTTATTAGATAGCTCATTTTATCCTTCACAGAGCTTTCCGGCCATTGAATTTTATTCTTAAATTTAGTGTCTAACTTTTCCTATGTAATTTCTCATCAAAAATATATCTTACTGCCTGGTAGAGGGGCAGCAATAAAGTTAGGAAATCTGATAACACTGTGTCTATTCAAGACCTTGCGTAAGACACAATTACTCAGCCATGTCTAACAGAAAGCTTTCTTATCACTATTATAGAAACTTCATGAGGAATAAATGAGTATGTTCATCCTAAGTGCTTTTTGACAAGTCATAAAGATTTCTAGATATCAGAATATCTTCAAGCATGATTTATGTAATCAAAAATAAACATCTCATATGCTCAATGCATTCTTATGCTTCACCCTTTTCTTTAAAATAACCTTGCAGGAACATGAAAACATGCTACTACATCCAACCATTTTGTGAGCTGAATACATTGCTGTGCAAGACTAGTTAAAGCAGCTGGAGTTGCATTCTTGCTGTGGAGAGTGCATTTCTAGCTACTCTGTCCTGTAATGCCTGCTGTTCCAAGTGAGGAGCTCAGAGGCACAATACTTTAACTGGAAAGTTCAGTACATTTCATTCAGTAGTTCTCTTACTTACTCATTCTTCATTTGTTCTATATCCTAATAGATGCTTGGCACCCAGACAAGATGAGGGAGAATGCCAGGAACTGCATGTGAGAGATTAATTAAAAAAACAAAGCGTGGGCCCTGTCCTGGCATGGTTTAAAAGATCTCACAATGCATAGCAAGTAAACAAAGAATCTTAGGAGGATCTTGTGATGTTAGGACAAATGACAAATGGGATGTAACCCAGACAGATGATGGGTGAAGTGATAACGTCAGCAGAGAGAACTTCTAGCCTCTATTATCAGAAACAACATAGCCAAAACTCTTAAATTTCTGCAACCAAGGGGCTGAATTACACACAGATGGAAATTACAAGGAAGATAAACACCTGTATATTTGAAAAGAGCTATGAGTTGACTGTCAACCTTCATCTTGCTTAAGGTCTCTGAACTTTCCTAGGAGTTCATGCAGATCCCATCATACTATGTCAAGGATGGCATTTAGTTACACACTATGTCATAATTGTACCTATATTTTTCCTTCTTCTTGGTAATGTATTAGTAACTGTTTAATCACTGGTTCTCTGGATAAGGAAGAATTGTTCTGTTAGTCATATTGAGTTTGTAGACTTAGAATAATATATATAGTATTTGTGGACTTTATTCCAACTACCACTGATTTTGACCTATAATACTAATGACATTGAACTTATAAAGCTCATGGAAAACAGTACAAGCAGCTCCAGAACATGCTACTGCCTCTTTGCCTAAGCCCTGAGCCTCTTAGAAGCTCCATGAACACCTCCAATAATCTTGCAGCAACACAGCTCACTTTCAAAATCATTGCACATGAACTTTTCTATTCTGACCTTACTTATTAAATATTTTTTTACTGCTCATGTTTTGCAACATGATCATTAACAATTATTAGATGATGATTTTAATTTCTAATTTATTCATGTGTATGTCCATAATTTTGCTTCTCAGTGCACTGCCAAAGCTTCCTTCAGAGCTTTCTCTTTTTACCAGGTAAACTAACACTAATCCCAAATGAACACAACTACAATGTCCTCACAGATGCTGAAGAGAGTGAGACGCTGAAATCCACATTCACTTCTTCTACTCTGTTCTATTTCAAATTATCTTTTTTCTGAAACTCCAAATCTTCCATGAACTCATTCACTCTTGGTCTTCTCTATACACAGACATTTTGAATTTTCAAAGACTCAAATCCAAGTTTTTCATACATCAAAAATCTCCTCACATCAAAACCTCCTCACCTTTTGTGTAATCCCCCTGCAGTGAGTCCTTCATGCTGGCCTTTGTATTCCAAGGCAGCCCGCAGTCTCCAGGAGCTCTCTCCACCGTTTTCTCCTGTCACTTTTCCTGACCTGACGTCCCACACAGATGCCTTAGTCTGGTGCTCAGTTTCTTTTGTTGGTTAATGTGCATCCCAATGCCATGGCTGTATTTCCTTCCTCCCCCATCGTAATAAAATCAGATTGTGTTCATTATTCCATTTGTGTTCTCTTAATTCTGTGTTGTTTCTATATATCTTCCCATCCCTGGTTTATTGAAATTAAACTGAGTAAACCAACCAATGAACTCCACATTTTTACTAAAGTATTACTTAAAATTCAGTTGACTTGTCCAATATTCAGCATGACATGCCTCACAAACTTTAAAATCCTTGAGAAACTTACCTGAGAGTGACCATCTTGACCACTGTACTTTCCAGACCCTCTTGGTACTGAGCTGGCACAGTTATTATGGAACTCAAGTATGATCTTATCAACCTACATTTTTATCATTTTGCTTTATTTATGACTCCACATTACTAATATAATAAAAACACATGGCTCATGGTTACTCTTGGGATAAAAGAAATAACGATTGAATACAAAGCTCCAGCAGGTGGATCTAGCTGTAAACCCATTCTTTGCTTTTATTCTGTCTAAGAGAATGTGTATTTCTCTTCTTTCTTTAAATTATTAAAGAAAGGTACCCTATGTACTCAAATGAGTACAAATGATGTATTCACAAATTTCATGATAAGACCATTACACAAATTCTAACAGTGCATTTTAGTCACCCTTATAGTCTTTAATTGCATATTAGTGATTCTTAGTATTATTACAAAATTTAGAATCACCTGGGAGAAACTGATTTCTGGGTACCTGTAGGAGACTATTTTGATAGCCTTAATTGTAGTGGGAAAACATGTCCATGGTGAGTGGTATCATTCCATGAACATCCTGTACTATATAATTGAAAAAAAAAAAAACAACAAAAAAAAAGGATGAGCAGCAAGTATGAATTCACACATCTCTCTTCCTGATTATGGATGTTGTGTGGTCATTGCAACTACTTACGTAACATTAACCTAGAACTGTGAGACAAAATAAACCCTTTTATTGAGGTGTTTTATAATAGCAACAAGAAAAGAAAATAAGTAATGTTTATATTCTAGGTGATTTATAGTTTTCATAGCTCTTGGTAATCATCAGAAATGGTAAAAAAAAAAATGGATCAGATATGGTGACTCAGTTGACCTGAAATTGATCCCCAGAACCCAGGTAAAAATGGCAGTAATGTGGCATATATCTGTAACTCCAGCACGGGGAGGCAGAGATATGAGGAACCCTGGGTCTTGCTGGCCAGCCTGTACAAAGAACTGGTCATCTCCAGAAAAATAAGAAACTGTATTGAAGGAGGTGCACAGTAATACTGGGATGAGAACCAAGGTTGTCTTTGAGATTTCACCTTCATTTATACATACTGGAACAGACACACATACACTCATTTAGCAATGATTTCCCCTTCAAAAATGGTAAAAGAGTTGAGGCGTGTGTGTGTGTGTGTGTGTGTGTGTGTGTGTATGTGTGTGTGTGTGATATGACAGTTTGTTCAACCCCACTTATACCTCTAACTAAATTTAAATCTCCTGAGCAGTTTAGAAAAAAAAAAGCTCATGATTTTATCTGTGCTTTAAAACAAACATGTACTAGAACTTTTCATATATTTAGGTTGACTTTTTAAAATATAAAAAGCAATTAAATATCAAGTTAACAAATAAGTCAGAGTTTAAATATGTAGTCACACAACTGTCCTGTTTATGGACAAGAAAAACTATTTAACTGAGAAATGTATCTTTCCCTTATTAATTTAACAACTTCAAATAATACGTTGTATCATTGTTTATGCAATTAATTTTGAAATGTTAGCTAGTTAACTACACTTTCCTAGTTTGTCAAGTTATATAAAAAAAAGACTTACCTTAAGAAAGAAAATAAATTCTAATAACTAGTAAGAATTGCAGTGGACACTGCAAATTACCATTAAGAACAATAAAATTACTTGAATTAATATCTATCAAAATACTCATAATTTTCAATAATGTTTTGACATGTTTACATGGAGAACATTTATCTTTATGTGTATTGGCATCAGCTTGGCCATGCTGTACTGAAAACAAAGGAGGGAAGTATGTGCTATGATTTAAAACTCAGCTAAATCCTAGTCACTACCCTAAGTTGTTAAAATTCAAAATTCATTTCAGAGCGGATTGAAGTTTCAAGGACACTCTAAAGAAATTATAACCATAATACAACCTTCATAATACATAGGCAGAAGTACTGGGCTGTGACTGAAAATGCATGAGAATTAGATATGGATGAATTTATTTAAATAAAAGAGATATCAACTGAAAATACAGTGCAAAATAAAAATTAAGCCCATTTAGTAGTTTTAATAAAAATGTCAATCAATATCTAAAGAAAAGAGCAGTTAGATTCTAGAGTATTATCTTGACTACTGTTAATGAGTATAAAAAAGTCATTGAATGCGTAATTAGCAATTTCTTATTGAAAGCCAATGAGTAACACTAGAGAGAATTGAACTAAATATATAAATACTATCTGAAATAAAACTAGTCTAACAAAGACATTCAGATAGGCTCTTTTCTGCATATGTTTATCTAATTATTATTCATGTGTTGGAATACTTTTCCATTAAAACCAAAGAGCAGCTAGTTATTGGCATCATAGGCTAATCTGTTCTAAAAACAATTCCAAAATGGAAGATTTAATATTTTTTTAGTGGTTACAGCATCAAAAGCAGCCTCTTATAAAGTTTCTTCTGTATGATATGTTCATTCTCAGTGACAATTCTACAGTATTTTTCCTCTAGTATCTTTTTAATCTGTGTGGCTTTTCCTTACAAATATATTTATATATCAGACAATTTATTTTATATAAAAATGAAGGACGTATCTCTTTAAAGCCTGTGACATTTATATGGGTAATATACAGTTAAATTGGATATTTCAGTTGAGGAACCAAGAAATTAAAGATCTAACACATTATGTAAAATGTGAAAGTCAACCATGAGAACATTACACAGTAAGGGATCTAGAAGCTATTAGACATTTGGTCCACAACAACACTTAAAGTGTGGTGAAGTAGAATAAGATGGGATGTTTTAAAGACTAGGGAAAACTATGCTTCATTTTAATGAGTGCTAACATGAGTATGTATGTAGGTTGATTTTCTTATTGCTGTGTTAAACACTGTGACCAAAAACATCTTTAGAAGAAAAATTATTTAGTTTACATGTCCATCATTAAGGAAAATCACCTGGGAACTCAAGCAGGGCAGGAACCTGGTGGCAGAAACTGAAGCAGAGGCCATGGAAGAACGCTGCTCCCAAGTAAGGCTTGCTCCCACAGCTTGCTCACCCTGCTTTCTTATAGTCTTGTACCATTGACCCAAGACCACCTGCTCAGGTGTAGTACTGCATACAGTAGGATAGGCCTACCCAAATCAGCCATTAATTTAAAAAATGCCCACAGATTCATCTATTGGCCAGTTTGATGGAGACATATTTTTAATTGACATTCCCTCTTCCCAAATAACATTGACCCATGTCAAGTTGTTAAAAACAAAACAAATAAAAACATCACAGTGTTTGTATATACTTCATACTTCCTGCTTGGGTTGTACTAATTAAAGAAATCAACACAACTACCTGTCAACACAAAGAACTAACTGATATACTTAAGGGAGGGGGAAGTTAAATAGGCAATGTCTGCATATGACAAGTAACTGCATTCCTTTTGAGGACTGTCAGGAGGCAATTGTGTCCCTGGGATATGGTCCATGCATGTGGCTAAGGATGTAAGTCTTTGGGGCCATTGTGACAACAAGTTTCCCAGTGGAGAAGTTAAAATGGAAATAGAAAATATATTTTGTAGTTAGCATAGACTCAGCACCTGCTGTGGTAGATGTCAAAGCAACTTCATCAAATGCTTTTGTTAATTTGAAGAAAGCTGCAGGTATCTACGAGTTCTGCCTTTGCTGACATGGTGAACTTCATGCAACATCAGAAAGAAGTATGTCAAGAAGGCATAAAGCCAGATGGTAAAGATGGCAGTTTGACTGATCCAGCCCTATATTTCAGCTGATCTATCTTTCTCACTTGATGAAAGTAAGCAGAAATGTTAGAGTAACTCCATGATTTGCCAGTCAAATACTAGTAATGAAATATCTACTTAGATGGAGTCAATGAAAATTTGTCACTATATAAAAGCTGTTGTGTAGGCAGCAAAGGTCATAGTACAAAATCATTTATTCACATTCTAAATCAAAGAGTCCTTGAAAAATTATTTCAAACAAAATGCAGTTAAAAATGCCTTATAAAAAAGTATGTGTATTTCTTACACTTCAGAATTGTAAAACTATATAATTAATAAAGTGATTCATTATTTGATAAGACTCTTCAAGGACACTGAAGAAATCTGCAGGTAAGAAATTTAGAAGTCTTCATCCTCTCCTAACAAGTAAAGTGACCAAGAAGCTGGAAACCAACTAAGAAAATAGTTCATAGGGAACACTACAACCCTCGATCTTGTAAAGGAAAACAAGCACTTATAGAGAATCTCGACTTACTCAAGTTGAAACTCACAGTGTAAAATCTACTTGGGTACCAGTATTTCAAAAGCTGAAGTCTTGTAAATGAATTGCTGGTAGTTTGGAATAACAGACCTGAGTGTTAGAAGTAGTCAGGGACCACCAGGAAAGGAAAAAACTAAAAAGGGGTCATGGCCAAGCCAGGAAGCTAGGTCTTTCCCACACAGTTTGTGCTAGAACCTTGGTCTAGAATCCAAAGCTCATAGAACTCTGAGTAACACAATAGCATTGACATCGATAGAATTTGATGTGGAACTAGGAAAAAAGTAAAGAACAATTTTTAATTTCTCTGAGTATCAAGCTCTTATTAAGGGCTTCTCAAAATAAATAATTTAATCATAACTCTACTTGACAGAGATACAGATAAGCCTAATCTGAGAGAAAAGGCATACAGAATATAAATTCCCTCTTTCCTTCTGCTGGTGTATCTTTGAAGATACTGAAGACTACAGAGAACTGATTATGTACATCCATAGCATAGGTTCAGCTAAAACTTCATGACAGGAGTAAAAGATATTGATGGAGAATAGAAATCAATCGTCATACCCATCAGTTAAGACTATAAACCACAACGATCACCACTAAGACAAGCTATTCCTGAAGGTGCATAGTGACACTTACACCTGGTGGAAACCAGCAGCTTTCTAATTGGAGTCAAGACCTACTAAACAGGAGAGAAAACATTCCTGGTACTATAAAATTACCAAATAACATGTAGTTAGTGAGGCCATCAACCTTGGAGTAGAACTTATTACTGCTCCTTTACAAAATCTATCATTCTTAACTGGATTCTAAATTTTTATCTTTATACCACAGATAAGTGTAGCTCTCATATCTCATCAAAGAAGCTTCTTTTTCCAGCAGAAAGAGATCATTAAGGAAAGCTAAAACTATTCAAAATACAGAGAACAAATTGACCATGGGGTTCCCAACTCCAGTTGGGAGTTTTATATACATAAAACACAACTTTCATACCCAAGGCTCAGGATCTTCCCTTAGAAAGACGAAAAGTTGTATGAGACAAAAGTCTGAGAAGCCTGCAATGAAATTATCCCTTTTAGCTATGACAGGGAACCTACATCCATGAAATCTCAAAAACATAGCTATCAAAAGAAGATCTGGACAGTTTCAACAACAGATAACCCCAACGTAGAGAAGAGAAATCTCATGGGGCTCCACTACTCGTTGAAGAGCTAGAGGTAAATTACCTACTGCAAGTAGGAGAGAAAGAAGAAGGTTGAGAGGGAGGGAAGGACGATGTTCTGCCACATGGTAGTACATAGATAACAAATATAGATTAATTTCAGTTGTAAGGGCTAGTTAGTAGAAGCCTAAGCTATCAGCCAAGAATTTATAATTAATAATGTCTCTGTGTGGCTATTTTGGAGTGGGCTAGTGGGACAGAAAACCCCGCCTACATACTTTAAATAAAATGTAAAAAAACACAAAATGTTCTGTTTCTTTCATACCTGCTTGCTACATTACTAAAGAACTAAATGATGAAACTCCTTCTACTTAATAACGTATCTTTCAAAAAATACTAAGACTAGTAAAAGGTAAAAAAAAAAAAAAAAAAGAGTTTAGAAAGACGAAGAGTGTGGGTAACTAGAGTTACATATCATATCCATGTTACTATTATCATGCCAATAATTTTAATGTGTGATTCCTTTGCGAGAAATTTAATGAACAAACCAGATGAAAATGCAAGGGTGAGAAAAATATGAAAAATTTAAGAAATATTTAAGTATATGCTAGAGATACAGATCACCTTATCTATGATGAAAGACCGCTTATCACAATGACAGACTATATATAGCTAAGCTATATACATGCTGAACTGGAGGATGTGCTAACAGACAGTGCCCAAAGAGATAAATCAAAAATGGAAAAAAACAAGAGCAATAAAATAATTGAATGTCCAAGAGTTGCTGGAGAATTGTCTGACATTTGCAATGACAGCAAAATAGGGGGGGAAAAAGCAGAACAAAACAGAACCAGAGCACAAAGCGAGGCAGAGAATGCTCTCATGCCCACGCATTGTGTCAGAGATAAAACTACAACTGCAGGCATGGACAGAAGCATAAACTAGGATAAGAAGAAAAAAGGAAAAATCTTCCAAAAATAGCATGAAATTCTTGAAGTTAAGGCAGAGGGTAAAACTCTCCGGCCTCCAGAGGAACAGAAATCTCATCTGCCTCCTAACACCCCATGAAACAAGAGCAGTGTTCAAAGTGTTAGCAGAGTGGAGCATTTACAGTGTTGAGAAAGACAAACGAAGAGTAAATGTACAAATGCCAACTTAGAATTTTATGCCACGTAGAAATATTCTTAGTTAGAAACAGAGCAAACTGAAGGAAGCATATAGACAGTACAAACACATTGAAAGAAGTATTAGAGCTGCAAGATGTAAAGGAAACAATAGCTGAGAAACTCAGACTCACTAAGCAATAATAACACCTAAGAAAGAACACATGAAGGTAAAACAATTTTCCCATGGTTCTTACTCTGTAGCTGAAGTTTTTCCATGTCCCAGTCTGCCAGTGGTCAGGACAAATCCCTCTCAACCACCAGTCCCACAGCTGCTCGGACCCAAGTAAACACTCAGAGGTTTATATTATTTATAAACTGTATGGCCATTAGCTTAAGCTTATTACTGACTAGCTCTTATACTTAAATTAATCCATATTTCTTATTTATGTTTAGCCACATGGCTTGGTACATTTTCCCAGTTCTGCCTTCACATCTTGCTTGCATGGCAGCAGCAGCTGGCAGCATCTCCTGACTCAGACCTCCTGTTCCCAGAATTCTCCTCTCTCTTTGTCCCGCCTATACTTCCTCTATGGCTACTGGCCAATCAGCACTTTATTTATTAATCAATCAGAGCAACACATTTACAGCATACAGATATCCACAGTACTTCCCCATTTCTTTTTTTTCAAAAAGGAAGGTTTTAACTTTAAAATAGTAAAATTATATATAACAGAACAATTATCAAGCAAGAATTACAGTTAAAATATCTAGTCTATTTATAATATCTAGTCTAATTGTATTTACCAGGCTGCCGTCCAGGGAGCAGCATGTAAAGGCAACAGGTAAAGCCACAGAACACGTGGCGACATGTAGATTAACAGAAATGGGCTGAGTTTAAGTGTAAGAGCTAGTCAGTGGTAGGCCTGAGCTAATGGCCGGGCAGTTTAATTAATACAAGCTTCTGAGTGATTATTTTATAAGCGGTTGCAGGGCCTGTGGGGCTGGGCAGAACTGGAAAAAACACCAACTTCATTATTCCTAATTGATCTAATAAATAAGTTTGTTAAAATCATAATGCACATTCTGTGTGCTTTGTGTACAAATAAAAGGATAAGTTGGTAAATAAGAAATACTTGTTTTTTAAGGTTGGTTTTGGTTGAGACTCTTTTGGCAGTTGCATATCAGATATCCTGCATCTCAGATATTTACATTATGATTCCTAACAGTAGCAAAATTACAGTTATGAAGTAGCAATCAGATAATTTAGTGGTCTGGGGTCTCCACAACATGAGAAACTGTATTAAAGGTCAAAGCATCAGAACATTTGAGAACTGCTGTTTTAAGAAATGGTCACAACATTTGAAGTGGTATGTTATGTAAATTAGGCCTCAATTCATTTTTAGTGTATGTTGTGCTCTGTACAATCACACAAAGAGAAAGTAAATGACTCACCATTGTAGACTGGAGATATGTCTCAGGGGTAGAATGTTTGCATAGTATTTGTGAGGCCTAGAGTTCAGTCTCTAGCTGTACAAACAACCATACAAGATAGGTAGTTGATATCCTTTTTTTTTTTTTTTTTTTTTTTTTTTTTTTTTTTTTGGTTTTTCGAGACAGGGTTTCTCTGTGCAGCTTTGCGCCTTTCCTGGAACTCACTTGGTAGCCCAGGCTGGCCTCGAACTCACAGAGATCCACCTGGCTCTGCCTCCCGAGTGCTGGGATTAAAGGCGTGCGCCACCACCGCCCGGCCAGTTGATATCCTTTTTAAAACAATGAATATGTATTAGAATGTGAAAAATTTCAAACACCCGTAACTATGGTGGGGGTTAGGAATAGTGGGTGCTCTTACTCAACACTAGTGGCAATAAACTAAGTATATTCTTATCATAACACAGCAGTAACAGTACTTGATATTTTCCAAAACGATACATATGTCCAGAAAAAAGTAATACATGAATGCTCATAGCAGTTTTATTAAAATTTGTCAAAACTTATAAACAAATAATGTCCTTCACTAAAGGACTTGATAAATAAACTGTGTACTCCCATTTGATGGAATGATTCCGTGCTAAAAAATGAGTTGTAAAGCCAAGAAAGAAAAATCGTGGAAGGAACCTACATGCATACATACAAATTCAAATGAATTTCAACTATATGATGCTCTAGAGATGACACAGTATAAAACTGAGGATCATGGGAGGAGAGAAACAAAGAGACAATGCACAGATGACTGAGCGAGGGCAGTGAATCACTCTGCATTGTGTATAATACATGTGACATTATACATTTGTCAACACTCACAGGAATACACAAAGCAAGTGAGAATGAAAAACTTTAGAAAATAGTGATATACCAATTTTAACTTAATTTACTAAACCAACATACTATTATTGTTGTACTACACTAGTTTTAATGGGAGGGCCTCTGCATAGGTCTTGTGAACATTCTATTACTTTCTGGTCAATATTGCTATGTTCTTAAACATTTATTTAAAAGTAACTATATACATACATACAATTATGTATGCCCACACACATAGATATTGCTTGATTTTCTAAGGGTTCAGTCATTTTTACTGCACTCAAGACTAGAAAGCATTCATGCAGACATATGTTTTACCTTACATTAAAAATAACTTTAGCTAAATGGTTGTGTATATATATTTTAACTAGTCATCAAACACACAGGGATATTATTTCTTCCCTCAAATAGCAAAGAACACTTTTCCTGTATGTTTTTGTGGCACATGCCCAGCAGACTTACAGCTACATAGTTATGTGTTTATAAGTCAATGGCAGACAGCGAGCCATAGGCAAGAAGATGCTGATTATTTCAACAAGGAACTAAAGAACCCACTGATCCAAGACCTTTTGACTTTTTAACAAATTAATTTTTCTTTATGACATAATGCACTTGATTTTCCAGATCTACATTGTCAGTCCACCTTTGTTTTCTTTCTTTTTCCTAATCATTTTCTTTCTTCATTCTTTCTAGCTGTAGAGTTTCCTAAAGTTATTTTTGTGTGTTTTCTTCCAAACTATAATGGTTGTATTTTTTCCTTACTGGTACTCATATTCAGTAAATTCCTTGTCATATCATTCTGGCAGACATCAAAACATAAAATAAACTATTCAATGCAATCCTCCACTTCTAACTACAACCTCTTAAACTTGACCTGATCTATATGGAATTTAGTAGCTTTTGAAAATTGAGTTTTTTTTCTATCAAATTTTGCTTACATGATATTAGTTCTTTTCATTTCCCTCCTCCATTACCAGCTACAGTAATTATAAATAGAAATTGTGGATTCCATCTGTTTCAATACAGTCTAGTTCTCTAAAACTGATGTTTAGAAATATTTGTTCTTATGGATTTTGCACATAGAAACAAAAAATATAGAAGTATTTTTGTCTTAAATAGAACATATACTTTAATAGAGGACCAAAAGATAAGTAGAAAATTATTGATCACACCAAGAAGGATGTACAAATGTCTCAAGATAAGATATAGGAAGGACATTTCAGTGAGTGGCCTTAAATTCTTCAATATTTAATTTTTATCTCTGCTTTTCACAATTTACTCTATTATAGTAATGAATCTTTTCTCACACAAAGTTGCACAATAAATTCTTAAATTAATTTTCTCCTCCAATCTATTTTCCTTTCAATAAATTTTAAACATGCATTTCCCCCATCTCCCCCACTGCCCAAAACAAATATAAGACTTTCATCAAATCATCAGAATTTACAAACAAATTCTATGTGCTTTAACACCCTTTGAAAGATCTTTCATATCCAAACAGGCACATAAGTTTTATCAGAAACAGTTGTCTGTAAATCTAGAAATAAATTTCACTCACATTTGTATCATCCAAAGCATTCAATTATATCTATCTATCTATCATTGTTAAATAGATAGATAGATAGATATATGATATATTAATTTTATGAAAATATTAATTTCCCAGCATGTTAAAATACTTAAAATTTCAAATTATTATGGTTCTGTGAAAATCCACAATAAAATTAATTTCTTTTTTCTTTTTTAAATGAAACATATATTGTTATTTTGCCAAGTGTTGTATAAATGTTAAGGTAATTTTATTATTGTAAAATTAAATAAATTTATACAATTATTCATAATTTAATATAAATTTCACTTAGTATTTATAATCAATGAAGGTACGAAGGAGAACCAAAGGAGAAACACAAAAGTATTTTTATCCGTGTAAAGATAACCAGAAAGTGGTTGTTTGCTTCAGTAGCATTCATGGCACTAATGCACTACTGAGCATAGCTTGTCAGGGAGTCATTACAGGGAGTCTCACAGAGAGGTGAGACCGATTCTCTTCTCCTATGGTAACATGCATAGCACCTTCCAGACTATGGAAGCTAACCAGTAGGAATGAAGCTTTCAGGTAGTACCAGGTGGATTTCTTCATGTTCTATGACTCATGTACATGGTGTCTTCAGCAATAAGGTCTTATTAAGTTCTGGAGGATAGACAGAAACAATGCCAATAGTCTATCATGTTTGTTGAGGGGGGTCCATGGGACTCCACTACCCAACAATTCAAGAAGAGGTAACCTAATTCTAAGTACCGGTTTTTTTATTTGTTAGCATATGGTATCCAACTGGAGTATTGTACTCACATCATAGAGTAACTCCATTTAAAATCTCTCTCCCTCCCTCCTCTCTCTCTGTCTCTCTCTCTGTGTCTCTTTCTGTCTCTCTCTCTCTCTTTCTCTCTCCCTCCCTTCTCTCTCTCTGTCTCTCTCTCCATGTATGCACATTCACATATGCAAATGTACATGCATATGTACTTGCTTTAGTACTTTAGTGTCTACAGTAGTAGGCTTCAATATATTTTTTCTAAAGGCTTTTAGTGTCTCTTACTCCCCTTAATATTCCATCCTCTACCCTGCCTTCCTATCCTCAACTCCAATTGATTATGATATTTTCTTCTCGTGTGTACAAGTGTAAAAATAATCAGTTTTTCATTTTAATTTGATAGCTTACTGAAGCTAAGTTAAAGTGGTTTTTTTTCACATTTACTTAAAAGATTTATTTCAAAATTTGTGTATAAGGACAAGTGCAGTGGACCAAGTTTGTTGTCCCAGCACTTATGAGGCAGAAACAGGAGGATCACCATGTGTTCAATTCCATCCTAGGCTACACAGTGAGTTCAAAGCCAATTGAAAGTATACAGTAAAACTCTATCACAGATACAAATATACACATATTATATGTAGATATATATATTAGAATAAAGCTTTTCAATATAGTGTATGTCAAAGCAAACTCCTATAGAGAGATTGATTTTGAGAAATCAGAGGGAAGAGGAAATTACTAACCATGTCAATCATTTAATATATATTTCTCATGTACACAAGTAAAAATACAGAAAAGTTTGAGTGCAATTAAGGCTTTCAAACAAAATAGAAATTATAAATATTATAGAGATTATAGAAAGATTAAAGAGATAGGTAGATGTCAGATAGGCAAGTACATATAGATAAGCAAATGGATATTTTGGCATGATATCACTGGTACCACACTGAGTTACAGATATATTTTCAGTATATAGTGATTGTTCCTGAAAAATAATTTGTAGTATCAGGAGGTTAAAATCCCCATATCTTCCACCACTGCAGGATGAATAAATAAAACTTGACAGACACATATTCTACAAAATTTTGTCCAGTTAGAATCATTAATAATTCCTAAAAATCACTATAAATAACCATTTACATAAACATGAATTTAAAATATTTGTATTGGAATACTGTCTCAATTGTTCTAAAGATACAGTTATAGTTAAAGATGTACATCATATGCATTTTCACAACTCCTTATTGGAAAGGTAGAATTGGAACAGCTTTTGTGGTTCAGTGGCTCTTCCAGAAACAAAGGTGTTCTGTTTGTTTTTTTTATTTGAAAATAGTAGAATGAAATAGAACCTTGCATAAACTAGTGACAATAATAAGGCAATAAGAAATGAGATTAACTCATGATAGTTCTACACAGAGAAAAAAAGGAAAAGTAATTTTTCTATTTGCAAAGATAAAAAAGCCAATGGAAATTCTAAATCTTCATCGAGTTAGCATTTTAAGCAAGTGGAATGGCTTTATGTCTATCCTAAATGTAAAGAACATTTTGCGAAGAGACTGTGGTAGCAACAGGACAGATTTCTTTCTTAATCTTTGGATATCTGCAGAGCCCAGCCATGACCATGAAATATAATAACAGAGTAGGTAGCCTAACTGCAAAGTTTACAAGAGGATTTCTTCTGTTTTTGAAACATAAACTCACCTACTCTCTGGTGAAAATTTTCCACAAACTATAATATCATTTTGATAGAAAATCTTAATGTAAATAAAAGGAAAAGGAAAAGAGGATAAACACTATTTACTATTTTTTCCGTGTCTGTGTCATACATTATATCAGACTTGAACATCAGTACAGTGAGATTTCTAAAACTGTTTTAAGAATATAGCTATTCAAGTAAAACTGTAGCATTATGTGCTTTAGAATTTAGAGTAACAGGTGATGAAACAAAAGCTGTAACGTATTATCCAGATGATTCAGTGCAGCTTTTCAATGAAAACTACACACACACACACACACACACACACACACACACACACACACACACACTTTTTTATTAGTTTTGTATTTTTTGAGACAGGGAACAGGCGGCCTTGAATTCACAGAGATCCCCCCTGACTCCTGGGATTAAAGCAGTGCACTATTACTGCCTTTCGATGCAACCACTCTCAAGCACATTGCCAAAATTTCAGTTTCACATTCTCTCTGAACTACCTTCAAGTGTAACGTACTCTGAAGTTATCTCAATACACTTGTAGAAATTTTAAGCCAAAATAGTTATCTAAGATTAAACAAAATACAGTCATATCAGTACTTTTTTAAAAAATAGATATTCAAGTTATTTTTACATAGACATTGCCATAGACTTATAATTTCTTCCATCTTTTTCTTATAATAGGAAAGCTAGAGGAATTTTATCTAGGTTATTCATTTAAAAGGGTTAGATATCTTTAACACACAGAAATAACACACAGAGACACAGACAACACAAAACAGCACATACAGAACACATACATACATATATAAGAGTCACAACTCAAAAATATACAGACGTATAGAGAAACAACACATACACACACGTGCACACACACACACACACACACACACACACAAATGTAAGCTTATGAAGTAAAGAACAGTTCTTACACTACCAGTTGTAACTTTATGAAGGGAGCTTAGACCTGTGTCCATTTGAACTCTATTTCATATGCATTTTGATTAGTCAGGAGTTTAATTAACTGACAAGATATGAGATAATGATATATTCCAAAACAACAAAAATCCTTATATGTGAATTTTTATGTCCTGTAAGTTAATTAAACATTGTTGTGTCATTATTAGAAGTAAATTAATATGATGTAATCATAATTAGCATCAAAATAAATTACCTTTGGTAAAGTTTATATTTCTTTTCTTTTTTTTTTCTTATTTCTTACTGTGAGATGGAGATAAGGTAACCTTGTGGTTTATTTTTTAAGTAAGAATACTATAAAGAATGAAAAGAGAAAACTGATTTTCAATTGAGAATACAGGTAGTTAAGCAGAATTTCCCTGAACTGCTGGGGTGTGTGTTCATTCCAAGCTTCAGAAAAGAAGACAAACACTCAGATCCAGAAGTTACAGATTGTGGGGCCAGCATACCAATTACAATGGGAAACTCTGGACAGCTCTGTGTGCCACTGTAAAAATTCTCTCACAGTAAAGTAAAGAGCAGGCTCTATTGTGTATAATATGCAGATAAACTATAAATTAATAATTTAAATTTAATCTATAGTATTTAATAAAAATATATGGTTTAATACATATTTAGGTAATTTCAGTACTGCAATAAAAAATATATTTAAGAAATTTATTTCAGCATAATTTTATATAATTTTTGAATATGAGCAAAATGAATCTTTTGTTATCATTATTTGAAAATTGCATATGTGCTTGAAATATTTATCCTCTCAATCTTTATCAATTATTTCATCAACTTATTATACAGCAATTTGTACTAGGATATACAAGGAAGTTAAATGAAGATAAAAATATAGCTGAGTATATAAGTTGTTAAGTTTAAAGTCCCAGAGATTTGGAATGATTTTAGTTAGAACATGGAAAATTACAGTGGTGAACCATGGAATTATGAATGGATAGATTACAACATTAATATAGAATTAGGCTTCTCTCTTTATCTCTGTGCTTTTCTCTCTCTTTTCTCTCTCTCTCTCTCTCTCTCTCTCTCTCTCTCTCTCTCTCTGTATGTGTGTGTGTGCTTTCTCTCTCTGTCTCTCTCCATGGGTGTGTGCATGGAGGTGTGTGTGTGTATTTGTGTGTGTGCTAGTATAATAAGTTTGAATATATTTCAAGGAATGTTTTCTATGCACAGATAGAAATATCAAGAGAGAGAACTGTAAAATTTTCAACCCAGAAATATGTTATTAATTTTTAACTTAACTTCATATGAAATATGAACTTATTCTAAATAACCAAGAAGTTCCAATTTGTGGCTGTTTAGGAAAGTTCTATTATGGTGGAATGTCTCTGAGTCAAAGACCGTATTTTTTTTACCATTTAGTTTATAATATATGAGTCTTTTATCATCCTTGGAAGATGTCTAACTATGTAAACTTTCCATAAATCCAATTAAACAAGAGTAAATATTTGAAAAATATTTTAAAACAGCATAATGTCTTTAACACCTATTATGCAAACTGATAAGCAAGCAAATATTTGCATCACATGTGAAAAAACATTATGTTCCTGCTCCTGTTTCCTTCCATCACCTCTTCCTCTTCTTCTTCCCACTGCTCTTTCTAAACTCAGTATGCTATATATTGATGGAGAAATAGAAGTTCTCCTCACTAAGCATGTACAGAAAGGGAATTAGAAAGTTCTCAGAACACCTGATGTAGAAATAATTGTAAAGCCTCATAAATATTAAAGGAAGCTAAGTTAATAATAGAAAGTATCTTAAAATTATATATACACATCTACATTCATGTGCTCCTCTATCATGTGGCAGGTGGCAAGCATTGGGATTGCATGGGTTTGCACCAGGTTCTGTGCATAGGTTGTAGCTTGTTGTTTTTGTGGGATTCCACACTGTTGGAGTGGGTGTGTCTCTTACTCCTTTGCCTGCTCTTAGGCCTCCTTCCCTCCTGTTGGTTTGCCTTGTCCAGATCCTGTGTGAGGCTCTTTCTTTGCCTTATTGTATTTTGTTTTCTCATGTTTGATTGTTGTCTCTAGGAGGCCTGCTCTTTTCTGATAGGAGACAGACAGGGTGTGGGTCCCTGGAAGAGGGGAGTTAGGGGGGAACTGAAAGGCATGGATGGAGGGGAAACTGTGAATGGGATATATTGTATGAGAGAATAATTTATTTTCAATAATATATATATTATATAATTGAATACATTAATATTCATATATGATATATAAATATTGAATATAAAACTACACACATTTAAGTCCTCTTTAGAAAAGGTTACTTTATAATCACCAAAGTAGTGAAATTTCTTAATAAGATCAGATTTTTATTTAATCTTCAGAATATTATATTTTCCCATTGATAAAAACAAACAATCATGAACAACAAAGCTTAGTTTTTCTAGAAGTGTACACTGGGCTGCTCTTCTGAAGCTTGGCATGGATTCAAGGCTCACCGAAGGGGCCTCTGAAAATGGAAACTGACTTTCTGACCTTGTGTTTTACTGTTGAAATTTCAATCTATCTAAAGTTAACCCCTTAGTTTTTCTTTTTTCCTTAACCCAAATCTTGCTGTGGATGATTGATTGATAAATAAAATGCTGATTGGCCAGTAGCTAGGCAGGAAGTATAGGTGGAACAAGGAGAGAGGAGAATTCTGGGAAGTGAAAGGCTGAGGCAGAGGGAGATACTGCCAGCCACCACCATGAAAAGCAACATGTAAGATACCAGTAAGCCACAAGCCATGTGGCAAGGCATAGATTTATAGAAATGGGTTAATTTAAGATGTAAGAGCTAGTCAATAGTTAGCCTGAGCTAATGGCTGAGAAATTTTAAGTAATATAAGCATCTGAGTGATTATTTTAAACGTGGGCTGCGGGACTGTGGGGGCTTGGGAGGACCCGGAGAGAAACTAACCAGCAACAAATGGTGTCCAGTGGCTGAAGTTTCCACCTAAAACCTAAGCTTTGCCATGATTCAAGGCTTACCGAAGGGGCCTCTGAAAATGGAAACTGACTTTCTGACCTTGGCGTTTTACTTTTGAAATTTCAATCTGTCTGAAGTTACCAGCTTAGTTTTTCTTTTTTCCTTAACCCAAATCCTGTCTATTGACCTCATTCATTTAGCTCTCACTCACAAGAGGTCTGATTAATATCAAAGTGCAGCTGCAATAAGCCAATAAGCATTTGCTTTGATGGCTCGTTAACTTTCCTCTTTGTTATTTGTCTTCAAGTCCCCTTTGATATGTCTCCACTCAGTAGAAACTGACAAGAGGTTTCTGGTGATCTTATGCCCTGCTAAACAGGCTTTTATCTGTGTCATTTAAGATGCGGCAGCAATATTAGCATGCATCAACCTTTTTACCTTGAGAACACAGTGCAATTTATTTATTCAGAAAAATCAAATAATAAGGAAAGACTAAGTGGAGGTCATGTCTCTGTGTCTTTACTTGAGGTTAAATCCTGAACCTCTGTAGAAAATCTGTTTGTCTAGCTCACTTCTGTAGCTGACTGAGCCCTTCATTTGTAGTTATTGTAAATATTAACACTAATGAAGTAAAGGACAGCTGCAGAAAAAAATCTCCAGTCATTAAAATTACAAATGGCATTCAAAGAAAGTAATTACACTATTTTACCAGCCCACTGACAGCATAAATTCTGTTCATAAACATATGTGTGTATTTAAATTTATTCTCCATGACATACACGGTGAGTACCTTATGTAATTACATAGTTCCGCAAAGAATGCCACGATAGTATTAGTTAGGTCCTTGTACATGATAAAACTTGGTGTCTCTACTTTTCCAAACCCACACTGATTTGTTTGGTGAAAAAAAACAAAAGAAGGACAAAGAGGTTTCAAGTTTCTCGTCCAGGTTTGTGAGACTGTGCACTCCGAAAGAAAACACTGACACCCTCAGATCCACATTTCCTCATTATTTTTGCTACCAAATGCTGAAACCTGCATATGCATAGTTTTTTTGTTTGTTTGTTTGTTTTTTCACAGAGATTTCGGTTGGGATGGAAAGCCCATGGGTAGCTTAGTGGGAATTTACTATAATTTTCTGAATTTCCTTGAGAAAATGTTCTATGCCATATTAGCCTGAAACACATTATTATTATTATTATTTTAAATTTTACAATGTGACATTACTTATAAAAGAAGAGAATGGGCTGTAGCAAAGCATGGACAACAAGATATTGAGCTTCAGCCTCTTGTTTACAAGTTTAAAATCACAAAGCAAGTTCTGTGAGCCTCATCCTCCTGTTCTGTTAAAGGAGAGTAAAGAATTAAACCAAGATTCTGTTGTGAGAATCTTAGATGAACACGGGGCATAGAGGCAAGACCGAGCACAGAGTGGGTAAGGCCCCTAGCGTAAGTGCTATAATCTAGCTCTTCACAGAGGAAAATGTCAGTCAGCAATTGTTCTAGGAGGTCGCCAAATGCTGATGTACACCTTAACATGTGCACCTTATACCTACAGAATCTTCCTTGAAACATGTTATGGTAAATAATTACTTTTATGTATTATTTACTGATAATAAGGCATTTATTATTGTGCATAGTTTCTACCAAAGAAAACAACATTGCATAATTAGAATATTCCATTTTATGGAATATTAATTACTGAGATTCAGAAAAAAACAAGACATGCCTTCTGATAAAATAAGTATCTTTATGACTCTCACTCATTCATTACTTATTGATGTCCATTTGTTATTTGTTAGCATTCACAGACTCATCTGCTTGAGGAAGACAGAGTAGTGTTTATAAAACAAGACACAAAACTCCCACCTGAAAATATGTGACCAGTCTTTAAAATCCTTTTTTAACCACTCTTTAATTATAATGAGTTCTGAGGGCATTTCTGCTCATGAAGCTATCTGTCTAACATGATATGATTGCATGTTCATAAATGTTCAGCACATGCTTACATGTGTTGTGCCTTTCCATGGGCTAAATTTCTATTTACTTTCTAAGAAATCTTAGGCTGTGACTTATGTCTCTATTTATGTATAATTGATAATAATATTTTTTATAATTTTTTGATATTTTATCTGTTTTTATGTGTCTGAGTATGTCTGTGCACTATGTGCATTGCAATACTCACAGAAGCCAGAAGAGGACTCAAATTCCCTGAGAATGGAGTTACAGAAGGTTATGAGCCAAATTTGAGTGCTGGGAATCAAATCCAAGTCCTCTGGAAGATTATTCAGTGTCTAACCACTGAACGATCTCTCCAGTCCTAACACGATTGTTTTCAGAGGAAGACAAATATAAATCAGAAGTTAAAGTCAGAAAATTAACAGAAATTGGTTGCAGAGCAGTTTGGTTTACTGGTTCTAAAGATGGACTTTGTCTGGTATATTTTAAGCAAGTTCTTAAATCTTATAAACTTGACAATTTTATTCATTTATTACTTGAAATTGATTTTATTAGGATATAATAATTGTACAAAATAATGATTTCTTTATGGCATTTCTAAACATATGAACTGCATGTTTTGTTCACACTTGTTCTCTAGGTAACTTCCCTTGGCCTCTCTGTCTACTCTACTCACAGCTATTTCCTTTTCCTAAATAATCTATTGTCATCTCTCTCTCTCTCCTCTCTCTCTCTCTCTCTCTCTCTCTCTCTCTCTCTCTCTCTCTCTCTCCCTCTCTCTCTCTCTCTCTCTCTCTCTCTCTCTCTCTCTCTCTCTCTCACACACACACACACACACACATACATACACACACACACACACTTCCACAAGCACATGCACACACAAACACACACATTCATGCGCACACACACATTTGTGCAAACACTTTCATTCTAGATTCCTTGAGAAGATATATGTGACCTTTGCCATGCTGATTACGAGGTTCCACAATTCCACCTAAGTTTGATTTCTGGATAAAGCCATATTGTGTATTAAAATCACATGTTTTATATCCCTTCATCTATTAATAGACATTGGGATGAATTGGGATTTGGCTATTACAGTACTCATCATGAATAATTTGTAAGAACTATTAGACAAAATGCACATAAAATGAGTAACATGGGGCCTGGTAAATTTAAGTAGGTAGGCGTTCTCCAATCATAGGCATGTCAAAGTAAAATTCTTTCTTTCAAAAAAGAAGAAACCCATATTTGGGAATCACATATAACTAAAAGTACAGTAATTTCTATGTGTACTATTAATATTGAAAAGAAAGACAAGTTTCAGCCCAACAAATATCTAAAGTTATAGAGCTTGAAGTAGCAAGTCTAAAATCCAACTAATACGTGGTAGAAACAGGACCAATTTAGGCAAAAGCAACACAAGAACCCTGAAACTATAACTTTTTCAGCATATGTCTCTCTATTAGAATATATCAGTAAGAAGAACTTCTGATATTTTTACATTTTATATTTATTACAATATTATGTTTATCTTATACAATACCATGCAATGAAGTTTCAAATGCTAGAATATTCATGAAAGAATTTATTTCAACACCCACTTTTTAGGTAACTGTAAATCAATGTGCAAGATTATTATAATTAATAATCATCCACAATATAAACACACACCTACATACATAAACCTAATGCTAGATATCAAAGAATTGATTCATTCTCACAGTCCCGAGTTATTTGAAGCAGTAAATCTAGGAAATATAAATCTGTCTTGTGATGTCATGAAAACAAGTAGTAAAGAGAAGATGCCTTTAGAATTTCTAAGGTAAATGTTATGTATCTGAAAATGGGAGTACAGAAGGGTCTAAGCTCTAGAAGAAAGGGAAATTAATGATACTATTTTACAATCATGAATGCAAATACAACCAGAAGGAAACTAAAACTGTGGAAAACAAGAAAAAAGAATTTCAGGAAGTGTATTTAGGTTGTTTATATATGGACATTATATATAACAAATCTTTATTTAGTAGATTTTAAGAAAATTATAATATGTATTATAAACCTATAAATATAAATCAAAACATTTAAATAATTATATAGAACTATATATAATTACTTTTATGTTCCCTTATCTTAATAATTAATAAAAATCTAATTTTAATTCAGAAACTATTGATATTAATGAAGAATTCACTAACAAGCTTACCACACTCAATCTTACACTATCAAACTCCTAATTTGAGTATTTGATGGAAAATTAAGTGTTCATTACTTACACACAAAACACGTTTGCTGTTGTATTAAACATTATCAAACATTTATTTGTATTGTGCTTAAAATTTAGGAATGATATGTTTATTAAAGTAAAATTATACACCTAATTATGGGAATATACGGGATTATCTTTTATCACATAATATTATCACTTATTTGCAACGATTTTAAATAACAATATAAAATGTAGATACTCCTATGCCTTCAATAATGGCTGACAATGTAGAAGTGTTCCAGGGAATTAATATAACTTGAATACTAATCCACCTCTCATGAAGTGACATCATACCTGTTCCTAAGCTAAGAGACATTTTGAAATTATTTCATCTATATAATAGTCTGTCATTTTGGAAGATTCACTCTTTCAGTCAATGACTGTGATGCACATTTTCAGTATTAATTGTGACAGAATAATTCTTTATTATCTAGCACAATGGGCTAAACAGATCTTGACAATATTTTCCACTGCATCCTCCATTTGTGCAAGAAGTAAAGTACAAAACAAACTTAAGAAAACGTGTTATTTTTTCCTAAAGCATGCCAAAGAGAAAAAGCAATTAAACTTTCAAGTCCCTCATGACATCACTGCCAGTGCTGTCACTGCCAATAAGTGTCAGTGTTCATTCAATGACAAGACAACTACCAAGGGCAAACTATGCAAAAGGAGCAATGAAAACAAAAATTCATGGTCAGCTCAGGGAAGGCACTTAGTCAAAGTTAGTACTACATTCATTACCTGGTGAATGACTTTCTCATTTTCAGTACAAGACAAAACTTTCACACATACATTGAACAAAATGAATTTAGACTAAATGAGTAATTTAATGATAAGTTTCTCTTTTTCATATTCTTAAATAATGTGCTCCTTTGTGATCTAAAGAAAAAGAAAATATTTTCATTTGGGGATTTACAATTGCAGTTTACTAAAATAAAAACATATTTATGAGACTTTGAAAAAATTCAAATGGCATTTAAAGCATATAAACACATTTAGTTCAATTTAATTGGTAATTTACTAGAGTATGAAATTCAGACAATGATACATAACTGCATAAACTTGTATTCAAATGCTGTTCTTTGTAATGTAAAATGAATATGGCATGAACTTTATGAGAAATATTTAATGGCATGCAGCTAAAACTTGCAATAAAATTCATATTATACTTTTTCCTTTTACAGAAAATATATGAGGTAATTTATACCAAAGCAAAAATACTACCAATATATACATCTCTATAAATTTTCTTCCCAACTAATGCATATCTTTAGCTGACATTCATATGTTGGTTCTCTCTGTTTCATAATGACATTTTTCTCTTCCTTATCTTTCTATTACAGTTCGTGGGGTATGTACCTATTCTTGTAACTGTCTTCTTTACTAAATTGCGCTATTTCTTCCAATTGAAGATTAAAAGTTGATTTCTATTATTAAAGTCTTAAGACTACCCAGAATGATAGTCTTTTAGTTTTCTGGTAAAGATGTCCATTATTTACAGATCACCTCTGCAGTTCTTTGGACTGCAAGAAGAAGCTATGAATTCATTATATTAATGAGACTGAAAATTAAAGGGATGATGGTCTTTTTGACAACCAATAAATCAAAATGCTCCTTCTAGCACTGTGTATCATCTGGAACACTTCATAAATGTATATTATAGTATAAACTACAGCTTATGGGAGTTTCTTTTCTCACTAACTTTGAGAGCTTTGTGAACAAGAGAGGAGTCTCAGATGCATTCCAACTACCTACCAGTAGTTGATAACGACAAAATGCACTTCATGTCTGTGATATCTGACCATTCTCTGTTGATATTCAGTTCAAAGCAACAAGTGTTCCACTGTGTGCAGTGAAGGCATTGGTTAACACAGAAATTTCTGTAGTTTCCACAGACGAAGACAGGTAATTTGATTATCATCTTGATGGGGTTTAGAATCAATTAGAAGATCTCTGAGTCTATGTGTGAAGATATGTCCAAGGAGTTTTAACTGAGAGGAAGATCCACTGCCCGTGGGATGGAATTACTAATCAAACAAAAGTGATAAGTGAGTTCAATACCAGCGTCCTGATCATGAGATGCAATAGACAAGTCACCTCATGTTTCTGCTGTCACAGCTCACCATCTTTCCACACCAGGATGGACTCTCAAACTGTTAATCAAACAAAACTCCTTCTCATTCCCTCCTTCAGCCTTTCTTTCCTCCATCCCTTCTTTCTTCCTTTCTTTTGTCTAATATTTTGTTACAATAACAATGTCATCTTCATTGGACAGTGAAGAACTCACCATGGATATCCCATAGATAGTGGCTAAATGTTACTTTATTTGAAAAGCATTCATTGCTTATTTAAATTTAAAAAAATATGCAAAATCAGCACAGTATGGTGGGTCATGTCTTTAATATCAGTAGGAGAAAGATGAAGCAGGAGGATTTTGAGTTCAGGCTTAAACTAGGCTATGTGACTGGACCCATCTGAAAAAAAATCATAAACAGCAACAAAAACCTGTGAGGATCCCAAGGCATGCTCAATCATACCACAAGGACACTTGCTCAACTATGTTCATAGCAGCATTGTTCGTAATAGCCAGAACCTGGAAACAACCTACACGCCCTACAACTGAAGAATGGATAATGAAAATGTGTCACATATACACAATGGAGGAGGTGGGAGTGGGGGTTGGGATGGGGGTGGGAGGAGAGAGAGGAGGGGATCTGTGGTTGGTATGTAAAATGAATAGAAAATTTCTTAGTAAAAAAGAAGAGAAAAAAAAAGAAATAATGATCCAAAAAAAGACAAAAAAACTGAGTGAGTAATGAAATTGATATTTCAATTCATTTATTTTCCAAATAAAATTACTTTCTTTTACTTACTACATATTCTGTTTAATTAACTTTCTTGGGATGAATTCATACCTTTTAAATTGCTATGTGTGATATAATTTTTCTGATAATAAATATTAGTAAACTATATTAGAGACAGTAATAATTTTATTTATAAAGGTATAAATACATACAAGTTGGGTCTTCAGCCCTGATGTTATATAAATATATGCATTATACACTTAACAAGTATTATCGAAAGCAATTGGAACATGGTAGATATCCATAAACATTTCCAATATTATTGGCTTGAGAAGCTTTACTGTACTGTCTATAACTAAAATAGGAACAATAGATAACTTTTCAAAGACTTCAAGTAGCCTATACTATTGTTCTTCTAGTCCTCCTTTGCTATTCAAATTCTTTTAAAATATCATAAAAATTCACTCTCAAAATCTTGCAATCTAGTTCTATTTAAGGTCTTCTGAGATGATTTTCCTCAGAAGGAATATTTAAGAAAAGCAGCTGGGTGAGTATGAGCGATGTTGAAACTTGTTTTTTTTTTGTTGTTGTTGTTGTTGTTTTTTTTTTTTTTTTTTTTTTTATCCTGCTGGAAAAAAATCAGTTTTACTTTCAAAAGATTTTGCTCTATTTGAAAATTTGGAGTAGTCATGTGCTGAGATGGTATGGCTCACACAAGGAATTAAGGGACAAAGTGCAGAATGCATGAAAGGCCAAAGCTGGAGTAGTCTCAGTTTCTCATCCATGAATCGCATTGGGCAGGCTAAACTCCATATACTTCCTTAGCTCCTCACAGGTATCCCTTTGAAAACATTAAGCTCACCTGCTTAAAGTCCATGAACACTCAAACACACTTAGCTCCAGCTTCATGGTTCACTGACAGGAGCACTCTCTACAATTCACTAGCCGTAGTGTCATGTGTGGCACAACTTCACCTACACGTCGAAAGACACAACCTCTTCATGGCACACTTTAGGTACAGTAGATACTGAGTCAATATTTACCAGCAAATAAGGAGGTGCCAAATGGCCTTGAGCCAAGGCCACAGTAGAGGTCTAACTCAGTTACACTTTGTAATTACACTTCACAAAGGTGAAGTGAGGGTGTGCCTGAGATATAACAAGAGACTTTGCAGGGCACTTTGTAAGATACTCCCTCAGTTGTATCAACTAGAAGTAGTAGTGGGTGACCTCACTTCTATTAAAAAGTGAAGAAGAGGGAATCACTTCATGTTGCCAATCTCTTATCACACCTAATTCTCACAGATATTCAGGATGTGCTCTGGCAAATGTCTCTCCATACTAAGCTATTCCATGAACAACCCGATCACCTTGATTGAGTAGTTGCTTCCTAAAAATAGTGCTTCCATCACCTTGCTGACAGTAACCATCTCTAGAGGTAGCAGATTTGTTTTGTCTTTTTCCATCAGCCTGAACCACCTAGTGATTGGAATGCACTTTTTCTATTACTCTTCCTTTCTATTACGTTTATTTTTTTAATCACTTCAAAATCTAAGATTGTCAGTCATCCTATAAACATTGATGTGATTAAAACATATAAATCTAAGGTTGTCAGTCACTACCTCAGCATGGAGATTATAAAACATCTGAATCTAATGTCATCAGTCAGTTTCTAAATATGATCATTATTAAAACATACCAGTCTCTTAGATTTTTCCCATCCCACATTATCTTTTACATTCCCAACAATCATTCCACCAAACCTTCTTTTTTGGTTTCATGCCAACTTGAGTTTAGGGCAATGTTATTGCTTTACATAAAAAAGAAGAAACAAAATAGTCTTTCAGAAATAGTCCTGATTTTACCATTAAGTAAAATGAGAGATTCAAAGGTTTCTGCTAATTTTGAAAAATAAATATGATAATTTACAGTAAGAAAAAAACTTTTATAATACTAGAAAAAAACTATCATAGGCAAAGAATTTTAACCTTCAGGTATATATTTCCATAAGTTAGAAGGAATAGTTTAAACATAAGTACACATACATCAAGGAAATCATTTAATTCCACTACCTTTGCATGTTTATATAGCTAAAGACATAGAAACAATTCTACTAGAAGGAAGAAAAGTAAATATATATGTTGTTAGGAACTTTCAGGTAATTTAAAGTCTATGACACAAGACGGTGATGATATAATGAGTATTAAGTGACTAATACCGAAAGAATTAAACACACAATGATGTTTCCACATGACAGCCAAGAAAAAGAGAAGTTTATAGAAATGTGTATTTCTATTACCCATCACTTCATAATAAATGTCATTTTAAACATTCAAATCATGTGTGAAAGATTGTGGGTACATTATTCTTAAACTCATAATTAAAGATTAAACTGTATAATCAACTGCATACAACTGTCAGTTCCCTGACAAAAGAAACTCTCCCATGACTTTAGTCTTGAAGCATCCGTGATGCACACATTTTTAACTCACCAGTTTTGATCCAAAAAGAAACACTGACAATCAAAGTCTGCTCTGCATGAAGATCCGCATCCAATTGCTCTCTAAGCCTCGGGGCTTAGTCTCTGACAACACAAATACTCGTGACTCAGAAAGATATGGGGTATGCAGGAATGCACCTGATCCTGTTATATTTTATAATTTTACATCCAGAATGGAATTCAAACCTCTTTGGTTTTCTACTGCTAATAAAATAGATTACTCTATCTAATCCAAAATATAAATTTGTCTGATCCACATTATGTTTGACACATATTCTACCTCCTGAAGTTTCTCTAAGATTTGTGCCTATTTTCCTAATAGAAGATCGCCAGAGAAAACAAAGTAAATGAAATGACGTAAGTGTCTTGAGAAAAGGCATTATAATGTTGCAAGAGGGGTGAGACACCTGAGAGAACAAAGTATGTAAGACATGATCATCCTCTAAGATCTCTCTTCAGGAAACACTGGCAGTCTCCAAACGTGTACCTCAGAAGGTATCTCTGAGAACACCTTGGTTTCATTGTACAGTTCCATGCTTACATTGCTCATGGTCAATGATTAAATATAAGGTCTGTTTTAGCCTGTTGCAGAACAGTTGTTTGCTCTTTAATTTTACCCAATACTCTGCCTTTCCTCATCTTTGTTCACATATATCAAGTTGGAATTGTGATCTGAAAAAGACATTCTCTGAGTAATGCTCTCTCATTTTTCTTCAACTGTTCGTAGTTATTTCCCAATAAATCTTACCATTCCCAAGTCCATGTAGGCATCTAATTCACCAAGATCACAAACTCATTCACAACTCCCGTTCCCCAATAGTTACCAAGTATATTGCACATATTCTCTGGTGTACATTACTAAAGAGCTCCTCTCATGTAGTTTACACTGTACAACTACAGAAGGATGTTTACAGCTCATGACTGCCTACTTTCCAATCTCTCTTGCACTAATCTATCACTTGCATCTGTGCTATAACATTCACCACTCTAATTTTTTATGTGATGCAGTGACAAATTTATGAGCATATAAAAACCCAGAGAAAGGCTTCTGCATATTTTGAAAATCTCAACTTTTCCACAGCAATCCCAGCTCTTCAGCAATCCATTCTACTGTAGACTTGCAGACACACATCCTCTTACCTGTTGAGTTCTTCTTCTATTATGATTCATATATTGGAGAGCAGAATTTCTGTGACTTGTGCTTTATTTTCAGTATATATTTCCCTATTTTCTAATCTCACTGACCTTATTCAAGGTTCAGATATTTTTGTTGTTGTTTATTTTGAGATTGAAATTTAACTACAATGGTTCTCCCTTCCCTTCTCGCACTCCAAAATCTCCCATATACTCCTCCTCCCTTTCCTTCTAACTCGTCTCTTTTTGCACTAATTGTCACTGCATACATATGTATGTTTGTGTGCCCATATATACCCTGAAATACATACTGTTGACACACGTACTATTACTTGCATGTTTGTCCACAGATTTTCAATGGCTTTTTTTAGTAGATTAAGTTCCCATGCTTTACTATCTTACTAAAGCTACCCAACATTTATACCTTTATTACATGAACATGTTTAAACTGTTCAATTCCATTGAAAAAATGTGTCACAGAACTGAAGATGACAAGTATCTTTGGTATTCAAAAATTCCCTCTACATGTTCAAACCTGCTCTGAAATTTTCCTGTCACTCACCCAGTTCTCTCGTCTCCAGTGTGGAAATGAACACAATTTCCATTATATGTTGTGTCCTTTGCCTTCTGTCTTACCTTAAATTCCTTCTCTTCCTCTCTGACTGCTGAAAACCATCTGAATACTTCCCTCCACTCAAAATAAAGTCATTAATTTCTGTTCTAAAAATCATATTCAGTTTACTTTTAAATACTTTATGATATGAATTTTCCCTTATATAATATTTCATCAGGATCTGTTCTGTTTTCTCTTTCATCAAAAACAAACAAACAAAAAAAAAACAGAGTAGGTATATCATGGATCATTGTGTTGAAGAATAAATTCATGGATACATAGAATTACAGAACATTTATTAAATATGAAATGATCAAAAAACTACCTGATTGTACCTGTTCTCCTTGCACTTCAGTGAATTACAGCATTTTTTTTAATATTGCTTTACATAGTATTTTCCTAGAGTGATGTGTTCCCATCACCTGAGTTTCGTTCATCATCTTCCCCTTATTTTTCAATGGGCTCTGAGTCCCAGTGTAATGGACACATTGTCTTGTCTGACAGTCTCACCTCACTGAACTTCCATGATCTGTGCTTTTCTCGGGATAGCACTTCTCAAGATATCTCTAACTTTGTATAGTGAAGTATCTCTGTCTCTTTCCCTATCTATTTGTTTCTGTCTTTCACTCTCTTTTATTATCTCTATCTCTTTCCTCCTTCCTTCCTCCTCTGCTCCTGACCATTTTCTTCAAGTGTCTCCTATTCCAAGAATTGTGTCACTGTCTAAACACCTGCCTTTGCATCCTATACCACTATATTCTGCACTCATTTCTGAGATTTTAATCACAGCTGTCAATAACTATCAAATATGACCATTCTTGTTACATTCCCTTATATTCTTACTAGACATTGTCACACAGGCGCCTCATGAGAGTTTTGATATTATGAGACCCATACCTGAAATTGCACTATTCTCCACTGTTGGGGTTTTTCAACTTTCTATAAAGAACAAATAAATTATCCATGACTTTTACATACACAACCATTTCATGTAAGCAATTCTTTATTTTTATAATATTACAGTTCACCCTGAACTTTTACTTAACTAACTCATTTTCTCTTTAATTTTTTGTGGAACAGAGACTAACTAAAATTCAGGTTCTTCTCAGACTCCAGTTTCAGCTAGGTGGATTGCTAGGGTTGCAGGTTTGTACCACCATGTCCAGTTTCCATCTTTCTAAATTCTGTCTTTAATGAAAACCTCCCATAATTATCACAGTTTATGGTTGGCTAGCAATTTTGTATAAATAATATTTTCTATTACTGTTATGGGTAGTTTTAATTGGCAACCTGCTAGGAAACAAGATCCTATAATTTAATCTAAAACTAATTAAGATGTGCTTTGCAATATTTTATAAATTTTATCATTTTATGCAAAAGTGATTAAACTTCATGCATTGAAGCCATGAAAAGAAACACTGAAGCTTCTCAAAGAACACAACTGGAAAGGCTATGACATCAGCTCTCCTTCAAAAGACAAATCAATGTCTTGCCTACAGGTTTAAGACCTCCAAGACCCAAGCAGTCATGTGAAGCGATTCCTTTAAATCTATCTATATATTTATCTGTCTATCTATCCTTTGTGACTCTTTGACAACATGAAGAACAGCTCTCTACCAGACTTGGCTGGGACTCTGGGACCCCACAGATGGGACACATGGATAGGACCCATATTGGGAAACAAAAAATGGAACACCTACCCAAGAAAGACAAGATCATACATCTACATCTAAAAACACCTCAAATACCATAACTCACATGCTTACCCCCCAAATAAAAAACAAAAACATGAACAACCAAGATGATAGTGAGCAGCCGTTAAGAAAACCAATCCAGTAATACAGTAACACCATGGCACTCAAGGGAGAGAGGCAGGTGAGCTCATCGGTGTTTTTTGTTTTTTAAATCTTATGCATGTGTGCTTTTAAATAGGGAAATGATAATTCGCAATGACTGACATATGGGACACTTGGGTTTCTTAGTTCAGCAAAATTATTTATTTCAACTTAAACTTCAAATGCTAAAACTGCTTCTGATAGGCACATATTGAGGAGGCACAAAGACAACAGAAAAGAAAGCACTATTCTATCCCACTTAACTGTCATCAGATCTGACAGGCTTATTCATTTATTCAACAAGTATTTTATTAATATGCTTAAAACGTAAGATTTCAAACAGAAATTGGGTACATAAAATGCTATACATATAAAATTAAACACAGAACACTGCTTCAAAAGGGACCAGAGAAACTAGTGACAAAACTGAGACAGATGTGCTGAGAACTACCAAAAACAAAAAACAACAAAACACCAACCAACAAACAGAAAGGAAGAACCAGTGCCATCAAGCATGTACGATCCACTTCCCACGCAAGACAAATAAAGTGAAGAGAAAAATCAAAGGGGCTGAGTAAATAGTGTTTAAACACTGAGCCACAGGTACCGGCCCTCTTAAACTATTTGAACAGGAAGCAGCACTAGCCAATTCCTTTCGCTTGCTTTTTCCATTGCTCTACTCTGTACATAATTGATGGGAGACATGCTTTTGTAGGTTCATTCATTAAAGTTCCACAAATGTGGAATATCAAATACTAAACAGCAGTACCAAAACTACAGTGTATTCACAAAAAGAGAATTCCAAAAGTGATCAAAATTAAATATTCTGTAGTGGACATTAATTTTTATGTCACTCAAGTGACCATGGGCTCTGAAATAAGTTTTAGAGATTGGCAATTGCCACAGTTTTATCCCCTCCTTGGCCTTTAACAGTTTCATTCACTAATAAATTACTTGAAGTCATTGTTCATATTCTAATTGGTCTTTGTTTATAATTATAGTAGCAAACTACTAGGGAGAAAATGAACATGTCATAAATATGACTTGGAGAAGAAACATATAAATTAAAATACAGTATAAATAGCAAATATTTTGAAGCTATATAAATAAAAATGTTATTATTAGATAAATAAGTGACTTAATATAAATTATAAAAAATAATTATCAACATTAAAAAATATGTTACATCTCATCAATTATATTCTTTCTATAGAATACAAAGAGAACATGAAACCTATAATCATATATTCTAAAATATAAATTGTATTTTTTCTATTTAAATTTTATATAGTTCCATTTTTAAATAATCATATTACTTTTACATATTTGACGTTGCTGGTAAAATGACAAAACAAATAAACAAGTAAAAGAGCCAAAGGAAAAGCAAGATAAACACAGATACAGAGACACCTATTCCTATACACAGGAATCCCACAAACACACAGAACCAGAAGCCATAACACGTACTCAAAGGACTTGAGAAGTTAAGGAAAAAAATGCTCTGACATGTGGTGACATATTGTGTACCCTAATAAAGCTTGTCTGAGGATCAGAGGACAGAGCCTGCCACTAGATTAGACATAGTGGCCAGACAGTGGTAACACTCACCCTTAATCCTATCACTCCAGAGGCAGAGATCTGGATCTCTGTGAGTTCAAGGCCACAGTGGAAACAGAGCCAGGCAGTGGTGGCACACACCTTTAATCCCAGTACTGGGAAGCACACAAGACTTTAATCCCAGGAAGTGATGGCAGGGCAGAGAAAGGTATATAAGGCGTGAGGAAAAGGAATTAAAACAGTTCACTGAGACCCTTTTAGGTGAGGACTCAGGCTTTCAGTCTGAGGAGACAGGATAGGCTGAGGAGTTAGTGAGGAGAGCTTGGCTGTGGCTGGGTCTGCTTCTCTGATTTTTCAGCTTTCACCCCAATATCCAGCTCTGGGATTTTTATTATAAGACCTTTTTAAGATTCATGTTACACTGACAAAACATTTTGAGACAAAGAACCTCCAAATATGCTATCAAGTTATTTCTGTGTTAGCCATCTGCTGCTGGACATAGGACCTGCTCATCCCCAGTGATACTTTGTTAGAATTTATTTTTCATTTGCGAGTGGTTATGAATTGGAGATAGCTCCTTGGGAAGGGATGGAGGCCTGCATCCGAGGCTCTTCTCCCTATGGCCCATCTGGTGCACACACGGGCTTGCAATGTCAGTGCTGCTTCAGTCTCTGTGAGTTCATGTCTGTGTTGGACCCACTGTGTTGACAAGCCCTTGCGTCTCATTTGTACAAGATTTAGGTTTATAAGTTTTATTTTTGCATTTTTGTTACTTACTGAGGAACTCAACTGAATTCACCCGATAGAACCCAACAAACTATACTCTTTGACAAATAAATGTTCCCCTGGGGCTATTTATGCCAAGGTGCATTCTCTCTTCTCTACCAGAGAGACTCTCAGTCTCAAGAGAACTCTCTAAACATTGACCTCCAGTCTGTTTTTCTGTCTGTCTCTATTTTTTTCCTGTGATTTTTATGCTGTTTTTGTATGACTCGTGCACTATTCCTTATTAGTGACAACAATGAGTGAGTATTTGGTTTGTCTTTCTGACCATTTGTGATCTCTGTCACATGAATGATGAAGATCTCTTCTATTTTGAAGAAAAATGACTCAAAATCTACTTTCTAAGTTATTTTGTTTGTCTGTTTGGTGAGACCTTAAACCAATCAAGAAAATACCTCATGCATTCTGTAAAGATAAGATTTAATATCTGTTTTAAGAGAGTTTTTCCTCTGGTTACACGACCTCCAGACAAAGAGGTAAGCCTGTAGCTCAGCTTCCTCTGAGACTGTGGTCCTTTGTCTGCATCGGGGAAAGAGCTTCTTGACTGCCATTCTCTAGAGAATGATATTGTTGCTTAACCTTAAACAAATCATCCATGTCCCTGTTCTAAAAATCACTCATACAAATTGAATATTTTTCTTCTAACAACTTTTTTGAAATGATTTGTTTGTTTTACTTTATGCTTATGTGTGGTTTGCCAGCATGTATGTCTGTATACTACATGAATGTCTGGTGCTTGAGAAGGTCAGAAGAAGAACCCTGGAATATGGGCTACAGAGAGTTGTGAGCCGCTATGTGGGTGTTGGCAACTGAAATCCAGTCTTTTGTAAGAGTAGTCAGTGCTCTTAAAAGCTGAGCTATCTCTCCAGCTGAATATTCTTAAAAGACTAGAACGTTTTGTTTTGTTTTTAATCTTATGTATGGATTAGGATAACCTGTGAAAGATGCTTCAGAAATTCCATTTATGATTTAAAAGGGGAAACATATGTATAACCATAATGTATATTGAATAATATAAATGTGCACATTTCATTTTTATAACTTTTGGGTTTGATATCTCATTAAAGTCTATTTAATTTAGATTTCTGAAATTTTATTTAATGTCTTTTTATGTTTCCTCTGTCTATGAAACCTAATCATAATTATTTAAATTAGAAAACTGAAGACTGAAGATATGGCTCAGCTGTTAAGAACAGCATCCAGATGTGGTTTGAGTTCCATCCTACACAGGTGACTCACAACCGTCCATAAATGTAGTTTTAGGGGATCCAAAACCTTCTCCTAGTCTGCACAGTCACTGTACACATGTGGGGAACATGCGGAAAATTTGGCCAAACATACAAATACAAAAAATAAAATTTTTTAAAATGCAGACTTATTGGGAAGACATGAGAGAAGGTAGTGAGACATGGAGGGATATACTTAAAATAGGGTTACTTGATGGAACAGATTTGTGTTGCTGTGTATAACAAACAAAATCTGTAAAATGGGAATTGTCATTTGTTGTGCATTTAACAACTTTAATAAACTTTGTCTAAAAAATAAAAATAATACTGTTAATAGTTATATTATAAAATTTGCTTTTCTATTCATAATAAATGATTATAATACATTATTCTTAAATTGTATATCCACCTAAATAGAGAAGCTATGTGTTTAACAATATGTTTCTGAACCTATAGTAATTTATACATATTATTTAAAGCTCTTTTAAAAAATAATTTATCTTATATGCATTTATTTACACATATATACATGTATATTATAGTCTAGGCTACACATGTGAAGAGGAGCATGTTTTTTTTTCTGATATTGGGTGATACATTTTATTATTATACATTCTAAGTCAATCCATTTTCCTGCATAGGTTTGTCATTTCATTTTTATTCAAAACTAAATAGGATTCCATTTTCTATATGCGTCATGGTTTCATTACCCATTCATGTGTTGGTGGACTAGGTTTGTTCTACATTCTTGCTATAGTGAAAGAATAGCAATGAACAATGGTAAATCATCTCTGTGATGGGATATGGAATGCCGTGGGTGTGAATATTTGAGTCAAACTGTATTTCTGTTTTATAATTATTCCATGATGATTATATTACTGTGGACCCAACAACAGTGTCCATGGGTTCCTCTTTCTCCACATCCTATCTGATATTTGTTGTCAGATTTCGTGATGATAGCCATTCTGACATTCTGACTGGGGTGATGTGGGCTCTCAAAGGACTCTTAGTTTCCATCTCCTGGATGACTAGGGATATTAAACATCTTTTAAAATAGTTATTGTCCATTTATGTTTCTCTCTTTGAAAATTGCCCTATTGTTGATTGGCAATTTTATTTCTGTGGTATTTAATTTCTGTTCTTTGTAAATTCTGGACATTAGCCCGTTGTCTGAAGTACTGCTGGGAAAGCTTTCCAATTGTTCTGTAGGTTGTCTGTATGAACTTCTGGTAGTTCCATTTGCTGAGCAGAATTTTTAAATTTCATGTAAAAAGGAGACAAAAAAAAGGATAATATTAGCTGATCTGAAGAATGGAATGTGGGAAAGGGAAAAATGTATCACAAAAGAGAATGTAAAGCTAATTGATTTATTCATAACTCTGTGGTAGATTGTTGGTTTTTGTGGTGGGTAAGTCAATAAAAATGTAATTGATAGAAATATTGAAAAATCCAAAGTGAAGGCCAATAATATCAGAATGGATATTCTAACTGTACAGAAAATTTCATTGAAATGCATAGACTTTGATTCTGTGTAAGAAGTTGTTTTAGTGGATACATTAATCTATCTGCATGATGTTATTTGCTTGTTCTTTACAATAAAGTGATTTTTATTTAAAAAATTAAAAGTTAAGAAATGCATTACTTCTTTGTATTCAATGAAAATATTTCTTCTACTTTTGAAATTATTTCTTTTATTTTTGAGATCATAAAAATTATATTATTCCCCTATCCTTTTCATCCCTCTAAATACTCCCATATAAGTGTCTTTCTCTTTTTTAAATTCATGGCCATTTTTCAGTGTTGTTGCATACTACACACACACACACACACACACACACACACACACATACACACATACACACACACACACACACACACACACACACACACACACACTTATCTAGGAACCATGGTGATCCCATCTTTACCAAAGGCTAATATCTCTTCTGATAAACTTTGATTTTGTTTGAATGGGAAAGTATTGTATACTTCAAAATAAACCAATAATTTAAAAAATTATCCTATAAGACACATTGCCTTAGAACCTAAAAGCTGCCTAGAAAATAAGATATCCTTTGTCTTAAACATCCCTTTAAAAGTAACAAAGATAATGAGCTTTGCTTTGGTAAACAGTATTTCCAAATTACTTTGGCCTGAGCTAACTGTGAAGAGTTGTCAAGCATTCAATAGATGCTCATTCTTCATCAGAATATGTGGAACATGTTAAATCCTGTTTGTGTAAGTATCAAAGAGGCCTCCAGAATTGACACTAACCTCATTGTCTTTTCCCTATTTTTATCTTTAGGAAATGCTTTGGGAGGACACTTCTGTATGCCGTGGATGTACATTACTCTCATTGATTGATAACAAAAGCTGACTTGGTCTATAGCCAGGCAGAATAGGCTTGGAGGGAAAGCCAAATGGAGAGACAGGGAGGAGAAAGGGCAGAGAGAGAGAGAGAGAGAGATGTCACCAGAGGACACAGGAAAAACAAGATGGACATGCTGTGCTGAGAAATGGTACCAGGCCATGTGGCAAAGCCATAGATAAGAAATATGGGTTAAATTGTAAGGGATAGTTAGTAATTAGCCTGAAGTATAGGCAAAACATTCTGTAATTAATATTAAGCCTCTGAGTGATTATTTAAACTGGCTGTGAGACAGGACGGGATAGAGAAACTCCATTTACAAAAGAATGTATTAAGCTTTTATAATGTAGTTATGTATCACACCTTAATACAGAGTATTATAGCTCTTCAGTTTTAAATTGTTGCTGAAACAAATTAACATGAAAACTCTACTTCATGCTTAGGAGAGATTTTTGATCTTTTACAAAGGTATTTCAGATCCTCAAGGTAAGGTATCACAGTGTGCTTTGTCATCTTCATATTTAAGATATTATATATAACCTTACATGTAGTCACATTAATGAGAAAATTCCCCAGTTGTGTCAATTGACTGAGCCAGGATTTTCAGGTTCTTCCTTTCAAAGACAGACATGTTACATAAAGGTAGACTGTTTCTATTCCATAATCAAAAGGAATGAGAATTGATCAATGAAAAATGAATTATTGTGAGCAATTTAACCAAGTATTTGGTCCCTAGATTGTCAATATATTGATTCATACTTTACTTTTTGTAACATTATAAGGAAACATTTAAACTTTTTTGTTTGCTTTGTAACAGTTTCCTCTGACACTGAAACATTCCATTCTGCTGGGAAGCACTTCGAACAAGAAAGTTAGCTTCAGGAAGTCCCTGAAACTAACTAGATTCTCTAGGCTCCTCCCTGATAGAATAAGCAAATGAAGACTCCTGAGAGCCTCTCTTAGACAAATTAAGCTATAAGACTCAGTCAAGTAAAGCAGCAAACAAGACCCTGAGGCTAGAGCAGCTACCCGGAAGAATCATAAAACTGCGGAGCTTCTTAGAATAGGTAAAGATCAACTGAGTCATTTGGAAGGTACATTCTCCAGCCTGTTAAGCTGTGTGTAGGCTATGCAGTATGCTCTAGGTTCCCAGCTTTGGTGAACTGTCACTCATGTTGGAGTGGGCTGCTGTCTTTGAGTCCTTTCTTCTCCTATAAGTAACCCCAGGAAAACTCATTTTTTCACCAAGTTCAGCTTTTGTGATATGTGCATTTTCATCAGTCATGGGCTCTCTATCTAGGGTAGGTAGATATGTGCATACAGTCTCCCCAGGAAAAGTTTTGTCACACATTATTTCTATAGATTTCTTGTAATGGGTAATGAATGTGTTTACATAGCAACTAATTCCAACTCATCCCAAAAGTTCAGAATTCTAGTCCCATTATATTTATGGTAACAGAAGATTTTTATAGGTTCTGAAAAATGAATATCACTTCTTTTTACTAAGATGTAATTGAACTTTGCAATCACAATCTTGCTAAAAGGGCCACAAACATAATTATCATTCAACCTGGAATGGTAAAATTATTATTAAAATCAATGGCCGGCTTCCTCTGTATAACCAGTAGCTACAATTACATCCTGCAACAAGTTGCCTGGATTTGGGTCAAGGAAATATTCAATTATTTCAGGACATCTAGACTTTGGAATCTCAAGAACAGAGAAATTCCCCTAAATAGAAAAAGGTTAATGGTAAAAGGATTGGGAAATTTTTCCTTATATTGGTTAGGGACAGCCTTTTAAATATGTTCATAAGACTACATATAACAACTCCCACATCTAGAAATCTGTGGCTAGGAAACAGTGTATGTCTCTAGATGTGCAAGAAAAAAAGAAAGGAAAAAGAAAAAAAACAACAAAAACCTCAGCAAAGCCTTCACAGTAAAACCAGCCCTAACCTAATGAGACCAGTTTTTGTTTGACCAAAATAATAATTATCAGAAATTGTAAAGCATTGCAGTGGAGTAAACAATCAGCAAATACGTCCTAAGAAAAGGAACTTGGATAAAAGTAGTTGTGGGTACTCCTTATGGAGTTCAAGTTATCATCAAATAGATTATTGAGGGATTATCTGATTGCTTGAGAATATGTACAGACTCTACCCTAGTTAAACAATTAGGTCACACATTATCTTATGATAAACTGACAATGATGGAAGCATATTTTGTCCTGAGAAATATAAATTAACTATGTATATTTGCAATAAAACTAAGATACCACAGAAAGGTATATACATGTGCCTTATTGCTCCAAGTTGCAGGAAAATGTAATGGAATTCAGCTACAATCGCAAAGACTACTACTTGGAAAAGTCAAAGACCTTTCCAAAGGTGAAGTCATGGCTTAAGAAGTCTTGGTGATATTTTAGCTTTTGTATATAAATTAGCAGGTTCCTAAAGTGATGTTCTTGTAATGCTATGCATGCTTCCAAGAACTCCTAACAGTATATTTATCTAAAATACCTATCAAGCACCCAAGGCCAAATGAAACAACACCTGTCTCCTAGGTCAGGAAGATAGCTTTATTTCTTGTCCAATTTTGAATGAGACCCTCCTTTCTTATAGCCTTACTAATAGATTCCTAACTTCTTACCTAACCACTTCTAAGAATGTAGATTGAGCACATAAATTCCCTTCTTTACTAACTAAACATTAGCACTCATTTGGGTTGTCAAAGAAAGCCTGATGACCACTGCCTGAGGAAAATTTTTACCTGCGTTTATGACTCTGTAAGAATTCAAGTCTGGTGACCTTGCTCTGCCAGAGGATCACTATGGCTTGGGTTTATAACTGAACACCTCAAAGACTGAGGGGAACGGAGGTCTAAGGAGAATGAAGAGAGAATATTGAGGATTTTGGCTGGAGAGGATTTCTGACTAGAGAACTGGAGGTCAGGATGGAAGATGTAGAAGAGTCAGATGGGAAAGTACTGGATGTGTAAGAACAAGATGAGTAGGACCTAGATGAGGCAGAACTAAGATGAGAGAATTAAGATAGAACTTAGAGGGGATAGCAGATAAAGGTAGGGACAAATCACGCAAGAAAGGAACTAGACTTGTGCTGTGGGATGTTCTGTATGGCAAATGTGTTGCTAATTAGTCAACAAATAAAACACTGATTGGCCATTGGCTAGGCAGGAAGTGTGGTCGGGACAAGGAGGAGAATAAAGCTGGGAAGTGGAAGGCTGAGTCAGAGAGACACTGCCAGCTGTCACCATAACAAGCAGCATGTGAAGATACTGGTAAGCCACGAGCCATGTGGCAAGGTATAGATTTATGGAAATGGATTAATTTAAGCTGTAAGAACAGTTAGCAAGAAGCCTGCTATGGCCATACAGTTTGTAACCAATATAAGTCTCTGTGTTTACTTGGTTGGGTCTGAGCAGCTGTGGGACTAGCAGGTGAGAGAGATTTGTCCTGACTGTGGGTCAGGCAGAAAAACTCAAGCTACAAATGGCGTCCAACGTGGTGGCAAGAGTTTCCACCTAAAACCTGAGAAAAAAGATTCTAAAACGGAGCTAAAAACCGTTCCTAATTGTCTCTCTCAAATGAGCGGCAGCTGCCGGTTTGAGCTGCCGGTTTGAGCTACTGGTGGGTTCCTAGCATGTGCACTCGACCTGCCCTTTGGCAGGAATGAGGCCTCTGCAAGTGGCACATTAAACTGCATGGTGGATTTAGCCTTTGCTAGTATAAAACAAAAAAAAACAACAAAAAAAAAAAAAAGAAGTTTCTGGACTACACGCTGCTTGGATAAAAGCATAGACCCAAGATAGCTCCCAGAGCTGGTGGTAAACATAGCCATGTTGGGAAGCTGAGGTGGGTGGAGCCAGCAGCCACAGCTGCTGCAGTTTAAAGCAATAGATTCACAATAAGACAGATTCAGATGTAATAGTTTACAATGTGTGTAAAATATACGTAGGCTTGAAAGAGACAAAAAAGGTGATATATACAGTTATATAAACAAATACATAGTTTTAAAAAATAAAGTCTTTAAAGAGACAGTAAAATTAATATAAAAAATAAGCCACGTAAAGATGAATATTACACAGAGAATCTGGATTGTGTTATCTTTGGGATTTTTAACTGCAGAAAAACATTTGATTGTAAAAGCTGTTGAGTTATGCCAAAATGTATATTTTAAAGATACCTTGACTTCAAAATTTGGATGTAAGGATGTGTTGCTTTGGAAAGGAGATTCTGCTTTTGTTCCCACAGAAAGCCAAAGGCTATGGATTTGTTCCAGATTAAGATACATCAGGTTTGACCAGCCAAGACCCCCTGAAAGGTCTCTGATGACACCATGGCCCAGATGATCCAACATCCAGAATGGTTTGAAGGCATCTGGCTCAGACGATACAGCCTCATGGACTATTCCATAATTCTAAAATTTTCTTTGTTTCCCCATAAGATACAGTGCCCCCCTCCAGCAGGAAGTAGTAAGAGAAGCTACGCCCAAATTCCCAAATTATATGTAATTTTACTTTGTTAAGATTAAAACCTTCCTTTTTGAAAAAAAAAAAAAAGGGGAAGTGCTGTGGGATGTTCTGTATGGCAAATGTGTTGCTAATTAGTCAATAAATAAAACACTGATTGGCCATTGGCTAGGCAGGAAGTGTAGGTGGGACAAGGAGGAGAATAAAGCTGGGAAGTGGAAGGCTGAGTCAGAGAGACACTGCCAGCCGCCACCATGACAAGCAGCATGTGAAGATACTGGTAAGCCACGAGCCATGTGGCAAGGTATAGATTTATGGAAATGGATTAATTTAAGCTGTAAGAACAGTTAGCAAGAAGCCTGCCACGGCCATACAGTTTGTAACCAATATAAGTCTCTGTGTTTACTTGGTTGGGTCTGAGCAGCTGTGGGACTGGCAGGTGAGAGAGATTTGTCCTGACTGTGGGTCAGGCAGGAAAACTCTAGCTACGGACTTGAGTACAGAACTGTAGCTGTGTAAATAGGATTTTATCCCAGAGGAATAAAGTAGACAGACAAAGAGCTTGGTGTACTTAGATTCACTTCCCGAAAATAAATCTTGCTGTTCGTAGTTTCTCTTCTGAGCCACTGGGAAGTATATTATTAAGGCTGGTTCTATAATAACATACAAGACCTTATTTAATTGTAGAAATCAACTAATTTATAACCTATTAGCAAATAATTTTTACATTCTGATTTTCTTGTTAATAGGATAAAATTACTGGTGCATATTTTTCTAAATTTTAAACATGCATTTTTATTTTTACAAAAGTAATTTAGACTTTCATGTATTTTAAAAAGTAAATCTTTTCTTTAACATCATTTGCAATTTAAAAGTAGAATTCTATTTATTTATTTATTTAACCCAGGTCTCATGTATCCCACGCAGTTCTTGGACATAAATAGCTAAGATGGCCTTAAAATTTTGACTCTTCTCCTCTCTCTTGAGTAGTGAGATGACAGGCAAGTGTTGTCATTCCCCATTTCTGCTGGGCTAGAACTCAGGATACGGCATAGATATAGATAGGTAGATAGATAGGTAGATAGATAGATAGATAGATAGATAGATAGATAGATAGATAGATAGATGATAAAGATGATAGAGATAGGACCCCCAATTATGACCCACCTCCCAGCCCCACAGTTGTTTTTAAATAGAAATTAACTCTATCTTATGACAGCTGCTTTTAATGCCTGTATGTTTTCAGGGTAATTGATACATAAAAGGTATATAAATATAAGCTGCTCTTGGCTCCTACAGATTGGGTTCTGCTTGATCTTGGCTTTCTGTTTTGTTTTTCTTTGTTGTGTGTTTGTTTCTTACCCTGTATTAGGGATTTTAAGGCATAGCAGGAATCAATAATAGCCATGAATAGGTGGGAAGAAGACAAGTTTGTTAAGCAGCCATTTCTCTCCTATACTGTAACCCATTCTGGGAGTAATTGTTAAAATATATTTGTTTTTTATTGTGTGTGTATATTTGGGTATGTACATACAAGTACAGGTGCCCAGGAGGTCCAAAGAGTGCATAAGATTGCCTGAGCTGGAGTTACAGACTATTGTAAGATTCCTGATGTGGGTGCTAGAAACTACTTCTAGCATATTCTGGAAGACCTTGATGTGTTCTTAACCACAGAGACACCTCTCTGGCCCCTGAAGCTTTATGATTTAAAAGGAAGGTTCTCTTAGTTTTATGAAATTTTTAATAGTATTTTTTTTCTAAAACCAACCACTTTTAATTGGTATAATTTTTTCAACCTCAACATTTATTAACTAAATGACAACCATATAAGTGCTATTTTCCTCTAAGACTGGAAACATCCTTCCAACTAACTAAGCAACATATTTTTCACATGAATAGTACATGTATTTGTATACCTCTAAATGAAATATTTTAAACTTCCTTGATTTTTCCCCTACAGTTTATTGTGGATACAACTTATAAAATACTTTTTAATAAGATGTGCATGAGGGCTGGATAGATGGTTCAGGAGCTAAGAGCACTAGCTGTTCTTCCAGAGACCTGGGTTTAAGGCTCAACATCCACAGAGTGGTTCATATCATCTGTAAATCCAGTCCCTATGGATCCTGACCTCTGCAGATACTGCATCGAAGTGGTGCACACCATATGCAAGGAAAACACTCTTACACATAAAATAAAAATAAATAAATTATTTTAAAATATAGTACATACTTTAATATATACAATGTAATGTTGTCATACAGGTGTGTCTTCTCTCTTGCTTCTTTATTTCTTGTAAAAGTAAGCATTAACTTTCTTTACTCAGAGCAAACGTTCTGGGTTTGTTTATCAGGAGGGAAGGAGAAAACAGAGATATGACAGAGAAAGAAAGACAGAATGACAAAAGGAGAGACAAACACACACATACACACACACAAGGAAAGAGAGAGAGAGACAGAGACACAAAGACACACAGATAAAAATAACAGAGAGAACACAAACATAGTGAAAGATATTTCACAGATTCATTTTTTCATTGCTAAGAATTTTTAAAACCTGGGTCTTGGGATTGAACTCAGGTCTTCATGCTTACTTCTGGGTCATCTCTCCTGCCTTAGTCTTAACTTCCTAGTGATCTACTAGTTTACTGTAGATCCTTTACATATTTTCCTTTTTATGTTTATTATTAAAGATATCTCAAAATAGCTACTTCATTTCTTTTATTTATTTATTTATTTTACAATTTTATTAAAACATGTAACTTCATTAATAATAATATTGGATGTTGAAATGTTAGGAAATACAATCTAAATACAGGATAAAAATAAAACCAAAGAAAATAAATTTAGGTTGAAGGAAATACATAGGATGAAAATAAAAGAATATTAAAATATCTCTCCTAAATGGGTAAACTACTAAACATTTGAAAAAGGTATACTACTACAGGTGCTGTTAGACTCTGACACAAATAAAACATGATTAGACTAAAAGAGACATTTTAATTGCTATAAATATTTCTTTATAATTTTAGTTCAATTCAATTCTGTTAGTTTACTGGAACAATTGAAAAACTATAGCATCTATCTGCCAAACAATGCACAAACAATGCATTGCCACAAATGTAATCCAATGTAAGCAAAGAAGCACCCTTGCCTCTAACTAGCTGACCTGCACCAGGTGCCCTCAGTCTTTCCACACTGAGAGCCACATGCATCTTCCAAACCTCACACACTATCCTCAGCATTACATTAAATTGGCAAGACGTTCTTAATCAGTAGGAGTGAACATTTAATGTGACTAAATAATTCTTTTAAATGCTGGGCTTATTTATTTGGAACACAGCTTTAAACAGCAAGGGGTGATAACTGGAGGACACTGTACATTAAATGCACCTCCTATAACTACAAAAGCAAGGATCTGTAAATGAACCCAGGTGCAAATTAAATTTGTCCTGGGTTTGTCACAGAGTGTCCATTGTATGTCCCTTTACTCGTTTGTGTTATGAAGATAGTTGCTTGTTTTGCTTTAAAACTTTTTAGATGTTGTATTATGATCTTGAAAACTTTGTGTTCATATAAATTCTGTCGTGCACAAAGTAATATAAAAAGCTGTCATTTATTCAAAGGCATAAAACTATAGTATTGCCAGTCACACCAGAAAATCATGTTATTTTATCTTCATAAAACATGAAAGCAAATGAAGAAAGTACCAAAATGGCTATTACAAAATAGCAAAGGGTATGAATGATAAAGAAATGCATATTTAAATGTCAAGACCGTAGACACCATCTCACATGCACGAGGATTGTCATTTTCCATCATGTGAGTCCCAGGGAACAAACTCAGGTTATCAACGTTGCAGGCAAGTGCCTTTACCTGATGAGCTATCTCAATGGTTCCCATATAGTATATGTTCATTTATGAGAGACGTCTATTTAAATTCTCTTTTTCATTTTTGAACCAGGTTATATTTGTTACTGATGTATGGATGTATGGTTGTTCAACTTCTTTATATACTTGGGTTTTAAATACTAGATATCACAGATACAAATGGCTTCTTCTATTTCAGGAGTTTACTTCTCACTCTGCTGTTTCCTTTAATGATTAGAAAATTATAATTATTTTCTTGGTTTTAGGTTACCAATTTGTATAATGGCTAAAAAATATTCTCGGTTACTTTAAAAAATGGAAGACAATGGCATCAAAGGCACAGTATTTACTTATTTAAAATTGTTGATATTCTTGTTTTTAATTTACACTAGAGTAATCATTGGAAGAAAGAACATTTTGCATCATTAGTATGACAAACTGCTTCATTATCTCCCAAGGGTTATATAGGTCAGGTGATTTAAGCACACTCTTTCTGAGTCAAAGCCCCTAACCCCCTTACTTTTTGAGGACTTACCATAGACCTCTTGCAATTAATTATAAATTTCTACTCTACATTTAGATGTGCAAATTATCTTTAGCAGTACTTTCTCATGAATTTCAGAGACATTTCTTTGTACTTTACTCCTCTGAGAAAATAGTGCCCCATATTCTCTGGGACAGAATTTCAGGTTCATCAGGTTTCTGCCCCAAATTGTTAGCCCACCTCTGCCATGCAGAGAGCAGAAAGCTTGGTGATGGTCCTAAACACTACTACAACTCCTCTAGAAAAATGTGCAAAAATCATTTCAATATATTTATACAATATTTTCATGACAATTTAAGTAATTATAACACTATACTTAGAAAAATTAATTTTTATTTTACTGGATATTTAAGCTTAGTTTGTTTTATAATTGTGTGATATTAGTAGTAAAATAGATACTGTTATTTGAAATTTGATTATTTAGTATTTCAAATTCTTTTCATGATTTCATGAAAATTTTGAGTTGCAATAAATAGTATTAATAAATAGTATTTATTCTTTGTATAATATCTTTGACTCAAACATAAAAGCATTTTGACAAATAATAATGACAAAAACAAAAACAAAACAAAACAAAAATAACTGTAGTTAAAGGCAAAATGCCCCACAAAACCAAGCATCTGTAACCTTTGGTAGTCAATCTACCACTGAGAGAGTCGCGCACATGGAAAGCACACAATATCATGAGTTCTACTCATGTTCCCTATCAGACTAGGTTTGGGGAAACTAACCAGGCATGATTTTTGCGTTTACAAGGAGAAAAAAATAACCATTTTGTTTGAAAGTTCTAACATATATAAGCTGACTTAGCTAACAAAATCTGGAGTATCAACCATCACTACTATAGTAAACTAAAATAAATTTTTACTCTATATGAAATTCTTTTTTATAGCCATGAAAGACAGAAAAAAGTTCCTTTGCCGCCCTTTCTTCCTATTTTTAAGTTCAAAAATTGACATTTCATTCAAAATTTGGGCTTTCATGAGAAAAACATGCCCAAATTACAAACTAGGTAGCATGTCATATTGTATAATTTTATTTTAATCTTAAAAATATGGTCAGATGTCAAACATTTTTGGATCACCAAAGTTTTCTGTGAAGTTTATTTGTAATTGCTACTAGTATAAAATTGCTATTAAATTTGCATTCAGCTTTTACTCTTTATAGCTGCAGTAAGTAGCAGTTTATACTTACTTGACTTTAGTAACATACATCTTTTAGATTTTTAAATTAAATATATTAACAGAAATAATTTTAAAAACTTGATCCATTTTAACCATAGCATTAAATATTATAATGAAAATCTATTTAAATGACAAAAGAATTTACGACAATTTTTTTGGTAGAGTTGAAACGAATCTGCCATCTCAAAACTAATGAAACTGAAGTATGAAGATGAGTTACAGGGCAGGTTGAGCTAACAGTGAGACACTATTCAAAGACAAGGGAATGAGGAGCATAAATAAAGTTATGCATGTTTAAAAAGCACCACATGATATTTTGATACACATACAGCTCCCATGATGTTTAAAGCAGGCTGAACATGTTTATCTTTTCAGTCATTTAGCACTTATTTTAATACATTGAAAATCATTCTTTCTAGTCTTTTGAAAAAAGCAAACTTAATCTCTAGCCACTATTTCATTCAATAGGATTCCAGACTTATTATATACTTAACTGTAGCTAATTAATTATATTTGCATTTTAAGTTGGAAAATTCATCCTTCAATTCTTTTCTTTCAAGAACAAATAATTTATTTTTAATCAGTTTATATTGATAGTATATATTTCAATATTATTATCAGATATAGTCAAATAGTTTTCTCTATAACTTATGCTATTTACATAAAAATTCAGATAAGCAGCTTATGGTACCTGAACATGAAGAACAAATCATTTGGACTAAAGAAATTCATTGCCACTGACTAGAGGACGGGTGTATTTATGGACTACACTGTAAAGGACTTCTGAAGAGATCACATGTTCTACAATACAACTTATATATAGCAAGAGTAAACTAAAATTTAATTTTGAGTGTAATGGACCAATGCCTTACACAACTTCTGACAAATTTACAAGTTGCTAATTGCTTTTAAATATGTTAAGCTGGCACTTTTCTTCCTCAGTTGTAGCACTCACATTTTCTCTGCATAACAATAAATAAATATATTTTATTTCTTAGTCCAAAATATAATACTTCTTTAATAAGTTTTGTAGCATACAAGTTTGAACAATATTCAAAATATCCTCCAATCAAAAAAAAAATCGGCAAAAGGAAAAAATCTAATGGGTGAGAGTAGAATTTTAGAAGAGTACTAACAGTTCATAAAAGCAAATCATGGTGGCCTTGTCATTAGGACACAGTGGGTGTGTGTATGGGGGGCGGGGAGAGCACATTTGGCCTGAGTGTGAAACTACAGCTCCTACTGGCCACTGACAAGCCTGAAGACACATGAGGACACTTTAGCAACACATTTTATTGGGGTCTAAGGATTTTATTTTATATATGAAGTTTCATTTGTTAATGCCATTTAATTTGACTTCTTAAGAAAAGAGCCTTGCAATTATATTAAATGTATTTCTATTTCTTTTTTCAAGACATAAATAGTTCCAGTGCTGCCTCCATGTATCAAGGGATTTTATGACACAATCATAATAACTTAAGTTAAGTTACCTCCAACATCAGTTTTGGAATCTACTATGAAACATCAACCTAAATATTAAAACATGCAAGGCAGATGCTAAGAAATGTTTGTAGCTATTATTTAACTACGTTTGTCATCTCAGTCATAACTACCCAATTGTTTCTTTTCCCTCCCATGACTTGGTTAGAATCAAGCTAGAGCTTAGTTTCTGGTGCTGAAAGAAAAGTCTAACCAAATCAAATTAAGCGAGGGCCTGGAGAAGGAGGATCCTTGAAATCACAAGTTCAAAACCAGCATTTACAAATAATAAGATTTTATTAAAAAACAAATTTAAAGGATGTGAACTAAGTTGGGCAGTGGTGGCACACACCTTTAATCCCCGCACTCGGGAGGCAAAGGCAGGAGGTCTGAGTTTGAGGCCAGCCTGATCTACAGAGTGAGTTTCAGGGCAGCCGGAACTACACAGATACAGCCTGTCTTGCGGGAAATTATTGTGTACTTGAAATTTGGTAAATATATGTATCTTTATCTAAAACAATTGTAGGTGATGGATATGTTAGTTAGCCTGACTGACAAATATGTAATAAATTATCTATGTATCAAAATATCATTATATGCTTTTAATATACACACTTTTAATTATCAAATTATGCCTTAATAAATCTGGGTGGAGATGTTTAAAGGCTCAGTAAACTGGACCGGATATATAAACAAAATATTTTATGATCATTTTTATAAATATGTATAATTTAATAACTGAAAATCCATAATTAGTCCAAGACATTTCTTTTACAGAATGTTTTCCTCCTCTACTTAAAAGTACTAGAAATCATTAGCAAATTACCTTTGTATCAAATTTATGCCTTTTTATTTTAAGATTTGACTTAAAATATTTGTTAAATTGAGTATTTTAAACAGTTTGTATTTCTTGTTTCTGATGTAATAAGAACCCCTCTTTGGATAGTTACATGTAACTTCTGTTCTGAAAATGTATGTTTCCATATATATTTACATATGAGCAAACTGCTATTTTATAGTGACAAGTTTGGTATGTGTTTAGAAATTATTAAAAATTCTATCTGCTTTGATTTCATCTCAAGGGACCACACAGGCAACTTATAGAAGTAGTTTTACAATTCTAGCTGGATAATAATGAATGTTTGTGATAGGTTTTTTTGTACCCTCATAGTAGGTTTCTACATTCAGTATGCCAAATCGAGCTGAAAGGATCAGGTTTAATATGAGCAAAACACTCCCAGGAAGGGAGTAGGAGAGAAATCACATGGCCATTCTAAAGTTGGGGTGGCTTAAATATATCATCGCTCTGTGCCCCAAGGTGGGTTCATGCTATGGTAAGCTTTGGGCGTGTCTTGGGTCTCCTCCACCATGTTTTGTATAATATTATAGGACCAGCCTTAATATTATACTATCCCTGGGGAGCCAGAAGAGACACTACCAGAGGTGTGGGAATGAGTCTAGATACACGGAGCTCTTTCGTGCATTTATTCTGTCCACCACCATCATTCGGTCCTAATTCTTCCCGCTTCTATGGGACTGGTCTATATCTTTCCCAAGACAGCAACACCTTCCTGTGTAAAATACAACATAAGAATTGCAAGGTCCCCACCAGAAGCTTCCTGGCAACTTCTTTTTAACCCAAAAAGGGTAAAGAGAATACAGGTGGAGTTAGATAGGACCTGGAATAAATCAGAGAAGGAATTTATGTGCTAGGAATCTATCCTTACTGTGGTTAGGTGAAAACATTGAATCCATCATAAATGCTCAAACTATAAACTTACAGGTGATAGGGTAAAGAAATCTATAAGTCACTAAAAATAAAACTGCCAATATTTTTCTCTGCTACCAGTTTTCTGACAGGGCGGGGGAGGAGCACTGATAGCTAGACAATCTGCATCTCAGCTTGAAGCACCTGGTGGGAGGAAACCCCTTTGATCTAAGAAGTTGCTCTGGGGCAGTGGAAGATCTGAACTTGATTTGCACAAGAAACAATACCTAGGAAGCCAGGCACTTGGCCTAGGAGCCTGGTTGTCTTCAAAAGGACAAAAGAATGTTTTACCTATTTTAGGGGCTTCAGGCCCCCAGCAGGTGGTCTGGTAGCCATTCTGTTCCTCTCATGTCTTTTAATGCTTTGTTTGGATTTCGCCCTATCTTTGGATAGGGCTAAAAAAAAAAAAAAAAAAATTGCAAAAGGCAGATAACCAATTCAAATGCTAAAAAGGGGAGTTGGGAGCTCGGGGCCAGAAAGTTCTGCCTACGTGACTTTATCCAAGCACTTTGAACATAATGCCCAAGTCAGTCAGAGGTTCACATACATACACACATTCTGGGAAAATTGTAAGCACAAGGAATTCATAGCAAGACGCAACTGAATAGTAAAGTTGTGTAACACCAAATAGTCCATGCTAGATGGATTCCCACTTGACTGACCCTTGGCCTGGTCAAGGTATAGCTTATTGTATACAGCTGGACTTCTATTTCATATTCCTATGGCTCCCCACAACCATGGAGCTGGGCTTTAGGCAGTTTCTCTGAGAGGGCAGGGTTTGGAGGGGGAGAAGAGGACGAGCTTGGAGCACAGGGCAATGAGCATCCTCCACAAACTGGATGGAACTGCCATTTGGCAGTTCAGAGAGGATGGGTTTGGGAGGCAAGAATGGGGCTTTCTCAGCTGGGGCAAGCTGTTCCAGGCCAAAAGTTTGGAGTATATTCCTAAATACGGCATTATTATCAGTTGTCAGTGAAAAAACAATAGAAGAATTTGTCTAGGTACATTGAGGCTGGAAGTCTTTACCACTGAAACAGGAGAAAAACAATGAGATAATATATAATTATAGAGAAAATCCTGGGGGTTTCTCTCAGGATATTAGATATCATCTTTGCAAATTTGACTTCAGTATTTTCCCTTGTTTTTTCTAAAATCATATAGTTCACGAGAATTCACTATTTACTTATTAAAAAAGCATCCTGCTTAAAATAACAATGGTTGCTATTTTCAAAGAGGAATAACATTAAAAATTGACTTTTTTTTTACTATTGGAGCATGGATTCAGAACATTGATTATTTATCATTTCAGCTACATTTTTTAATGCTTAGACACAAGGCAGCTTACACATTCTAGAAAAATTTTTACAACCAAACTCCCCCTCTTAACCTTCTGAAAACCAATCCTATGAACACATATAAGAACTATTACTTTAATACATATATATCATACCAATTATCTCCTCTATCCACTGTATCATATTTAACATATAGTGCCATATAGGACATCATAGCACAGTGCACTGTTAACAGAGAATTTATAAAATTGGCCAAACCATTAGAAAATTTAATACTAAGAATGATCCCTAATGTATATAATGTACTCTGGGTAATGGTGCATAGATCTTGATTCATGAACTATAATTGTGGTGAGAGCTGTCAACAATGGAAGAGGGTATCCATGTATTCAAACAGGGACTGTGCAGAAAATTTCTGTGTGTCTATCCAGTTTGAAATCACACTTGAACTACTCTAAAACAATCATCTATAAAAAAGAGACTATATATATATATATATATATATATATATATATATATATATATATATATATATATGTGTGTGTGTGTGTGTGTGTGTGGGTGTGTGTGTGTGTATAGTATAGATGAAAGGGCTTCTTGATGTATTTTATTTCTACTTTATCAGAGAACAAACAATGTCTATTAGTCATGTACATCTTAGTGCAAACTATCAATGAAATAATAATACAATGGGGTATTAGATCTCCATGCTAAGGTTTATTGGTTGTATTTCTAGGAGCACAACTGTACATAAGGAGTAAAAAGATTTAACCTTCTGTAGAAATTTAAAAAGTCAACGAAAATGCTCTGTACAATAATGCATAATACAAATAGCCTGAAAGTAGGTACTATGAAGTTGTTATATATTTAGTGCTTCTTATATGAGCAATTGACAAGGCATATAATTATACTCCTCCATTTATGTATAAAAAAACAGAAGCTGAGAGAAGTCAAATATATCCTGAATAATGGAAGTATAAGGATTTACTCAGCACCTAGTCTATGTATGTAATTATAATACTAGACTATTATATTGAATAAGAAATTATTTATATCCATCAATGCTGCTTCCTACCCTTTGGCTTATTTGATTGTTCTGTAATAAATTAAAATGAAGCAAAATCTCAGGGAGTTCTGAAAACAGCTAAGGGACCAACAAAGCAAACTAATTTATTGTGTACCTTCCAATCAGTGATAATTACAATATTTAATAAATGAAACACCTACATCTAAAGATATCAAATCTTTTCACTGAACTCCACTGGTGTGGAAGTATTCTATTCAAATGATGTCAGGAAGTGTTAAAGAATAATTGCCAACCTTTAACTCTTCTTCCTCAAAAATAGATTCATTATGGATCTTAGTGTAAGAACTAAATAATATGTCATCCATACTTATCTCCTTTTAAGGTGGCATGTCTTCATCTTATAGCACACTCACTCACATACATGAACACAAACACATTCTGACACACTCAGTCATTTAGAAATTTTGCTATTTATGATGTTAACCAAGGACTTCTCTGAATATATCAGGTTCACAACTATACGTTAGACAAATAGCTCTAAGTACTAGAATAGCTGCTAATATCACAGCATGATGAAGCTTCACTTCTTTTTACAATCTGACAATTTCAAGGACAAAGCATTTTCCATCTTAATATTTAACTGTTTTTATTTTTAAAGCACTGTTATTTTAGTCTAAACAGAGATTTAACTAAGCTAGGATTCCAAATGAAGCATATGGAAACATAGGTACAGTTAGTGAACCAACTGTGTTTTCTCCTTATGAATATGCATAAAAGGTGTTGTCAGTAAGCATAAGACAGGGACATGACTCAACATCCTGCTCCACTTAAGAAAGAAACTGTACTGCATTGTGTTTAAATAAAAACCTTGGCTTTGCTCTGGGGAGTGGTGGCACAAGCCTTTAATCCCAGCACTCAGGAAGCAAAGTCAGGTGGATCTCTGTAAGTCTGAGGCCAGCCTGGTCTACAGAGAGAGATCTAGGACAGACACCAAAACTACACAGAGAAATCCTGTCTAAAAAAAAAAAATCTAAGCTTTGAAGATGAGAGCAAGTAAAAAAAAATCTATATTCTACCTTCATTTTATGAGTTGAGAAGTATGGTAATATTTTATTTGTACTGAAATGTGATTTTATTTGTATGTTAATAAATAAAGTTGCCTGGGGGTCAGAGCTAATAGCAAGCCATAACAGAAGCCCAGCCATGGTGGCGCCCGCCTTTAATCCCAGCACTTGGGAGGCAGAGCTATGCAGATCTCTGTGTGTTCAAGAATATAGCCAGCATGGAGATACATGCCTTTAATCTCAATACCAACCATGGAAGATCTGGAGGTCTGTATAGACTGGCAATGAGGAAGAGGTCATGTGGTTGGGTTTACAATGAATGAGAAGGCAGAACAGAAAGTCAATAAAAAGACAGACACACAGGAAGTAGGCCTCTTTCTGAGGGGAAGGACAACAGCAACAGCGTCAGTGAAGGGTAAGAAAGGCGGTTTTAAGTCTCAGCTCTCAGCTACTGCTCTGACCTCTTAGGCTATTAACTCTGTATTTGGCTCTGTGTTTCTATTTTAATAAGACGGTTACATCTACAGAGAAGCAAATTCTTAACTTGTGTTTAGAGTCTTCAATCAGCTCTTCCTAAGACAGAACAAATTAATGTTACTGCTAATTTACCTTTGGGAAAAAATAGGAAATCCTATTAAAGAGAATTTAGGGGCTGAAGGGTTGTATCAGTTTGTTAAGTGCCTTCTGTGAAGGCATGAAAAGCAGTTTGTTTGGGACCCCAGTATGCATGTGAGAAGCTACCTGAATCTGTAGACATCTGTAAACCCAATGCCAGGGATGAGGGACAGACATATCCCTGGAGCTCCTTGGCCATCTTAGCTAAATATATGAGCTCCAGGATGAAAGAAGTATCTTGTTTCAAAAAATAAAGTGGAGAAAAAATGCAGATGACACCTGATATCTAGCTTTGGACTCTATATGCTCTCTGTCTCTCTTTCTCTCTCTCTCTCTCCTTCTTACACACACACACACACACACACACACACACACACACACACACAGCCATACATACCTGAAAACACATGTCTTATTCAGAAAAAAATTCAGTTGGCCAAATATGAAAATTATTTTCAATATATGCATATGTACAAAATAGCTTTCCCTCTCAGAAAGCAAAAATGCCTCGAATACCAGAGAAGTAACCGTCAAGATTATGAATTAAGGATAATTTCAGGAAATTCATCTTATAATTAATGGACTACCAGAAGAGTATGGAAGCTGTGTTTCTCAGGTACTCTAATGTTGCAACTCACTCCTGAAAAAAAAATGAAAGAGAGAGAGAGAGAGACATGGAGGGAGGAAGGGAGAGAGGGAGGGAAGGAGGGAGGGAAGGAGGGAGGGAAGGAGGGAGGGAGGGAAGGAGGAAGGGAGGGAGGGAGGAAGGGAGGAAGGAAGGAAGGAAGGAAGGAAAAGAAAAATCAAAGTGACCAATCACAGTGGCAATAAGTGCAATTTCTTCAAACTGTTAACAAACTTGTATTTAGGTTCTTTGTTTGAATTTTTTTAAACACTGTGTTTTTTTCATAAATTTTTATAACATGAAGAACTGATGTTTTACCTATTTTTTTATCTTAAAAAATGAACATTTTAGTTTTTAAATTGCAAGACATTTTGGAATAATATTTATCTCAATTTATCTTTTTTTCCCAAAAATCTTTATGTCCTTTTGTTCTTCTTTCAAAACACTCTCTGGCCATTGGTTGTAAGCTCTTATAATGACAACTATTATACATTATCTAGCACTTGACATTTCAGCTCAATATAACTATATAAACCAAATTTAGAATTTTCTCAGTCCCTGTGGCCTTTGTTCCTAAGATTGATGAGGTGTGACACCCTGTTTGAGCTGCCCTCCTAACTTTACCAAGAGCAAGGATGAGCTTTGCCCTGAGTGGAGGAGGGGATGCTGGGAGGAAGAGAACCACACTGCTTTCCAGAATTACAGCCAGTTTAGACACTTGCCTTCCAAGCCAATTAAAACACTGTTTAACAGATTTTACACTTCAGTCGAAGACATAACTTTTTTCTTCAATTAAAGTGTCCCAAAGCTGCATTAGTACATATTGCAAATGTAACAATTAGAAAGGGATTAAACTTCTGTCCCCCAGATATTTAGGAGAAGCTACTTTCTAAGATAAAAGTAGCTGCTTTTCCAAGTTTAAATACACTAACACTCTAATCACTTCTTATAATTCCCAAAATGGTGTTATCACTTTCTTTTTAACTATTGAATTCTCTCTGGCAGAGCTAGCGCAATAAAACCCATCATATTCTGATTCCAGACAGCTTGATAGAACCAATGTTCTCACTGCAGATAAAGTGTAATGAAGCACTTTCTTTCCCATAGGAAAGTCTTTGACTCATATGCTTTGATGCCAAGTAGCCTTCACATCTGCCGCTTCTCCATTGATGGCTTTAACTTGGCATGCTAAACTGGTGTCTGATGAAGCTGCTTTACTCAAAGGCACCATTTTATTTCTTGCAATGGGAACATAGTAAATCCCTGTAATAAACATAGGATCGGGCTCACATACAATAAGTTGTGTGTTAGAAGAGAAAAGAGGGAGTGAGACATTCTCCTTGGGTTTAAAAAAACTCCTTTTTATGCAAATACAAAAAAAATGCCTAGTAAAGAATTAGTTTTAATGTTGTTTCAAGGAGAACTAACTTAAATCAAAACTGTAGTAGACATTACTAAACAAGACTGTAACATTATTTAAAAATATTGCCTTTTTTTTTAATTAAGTCATTGCCTCTTAACTTAATGTTACCTTTAATGCATTGCCTATTACCAATATTTCTGTACAAAGTGAAAATGACTTGAGAAGGTTAGAGAAATCTGTGACTACAAAAGTCTTCAATCAGGATATTTCTTATTGAAAATGAAAAACACAAACCAGTAGAGCTGGCCCGGGTGGTGTGAGTGCCAGAGAGCCTGATCTGAGCTACTGAGAGCAGAAGTGTCCTCACTCCTTGCTCTCAGCTGCATTCTGTGAGCTAGCTAAGGCAGTGCTGCAGAGCTCCCTGGGCAGTGACCCTGAGGGGAAGCTTAGGGGCTGACCAATCCAGCTACCTACCACACAGGCCCAGAACCAAGGGTGTGAGTTAACAACACCAACATCCACCTCATCTATGAAATGTTTGAGCATGTGAAAGGAACGAACCTACAGCCCCAAAATTGCAGGATTTACATGACTCAGGATATCAGGATATCTAAGTGGAGCCCCAGTGAGAGCGCATTATTGATGGGGAAGCAGAACCAGAGTCCTTAAACAAGATCAATGACTCATAGCAATGAACATTTGCAAGTAAAGATAACTACAGCTTCTACAACAAGATTCTTTTGTTTTGTCTGTTCTTTTTGTGTTTGGCTTTTGGTTTTTCTTTTAAATTTTGTTTTGTTTTGTGGGGAGGTTGCAAAAGCAGAGAGTGGATGGGAGCGGACAAGGAGATAAGTGTGATTGGGAGATAAGTGTGATTGGGATGTGTGGTGTGAAATACACAAAGAATCAATGAAAGTTAAAAGAATTTTTTAAAAAATGAAAAGAAAAAAATCAATATCAAAATTTCAATATTTCATTTTCAATACTGATAAGCTAACACGACTATTCAGACAAATTAGTGTTCAAACACATAAAACATTTAAATTGTTTCATTTAAGTATGTAAAAATAAAAATAACATTTATACAAATTCTAAATATATAATTATTTATGAATTTATCACTTTCAAGAAATTGTCAAGAGAAGTTTGGAGTTTTGAAGCCTAAGTACACTAGGCTTTTCATTGTGCAAGTAGGAAGAGAATTTGTTTGACACGAAATTTGCTTGTCTTTTTTTTGTTTCGTTTTTTGTTTTTCGAGACAGGGCTTCTCTGTGTAGCTTTGGAGCCTGTCCAGGAACTCACTCTGTAGCCCAGGCTGGCCTTGAACTCACAGAGATCTGCCTGCCTCTGCCTCATGAGTGCTGGGATTAAAGGTGTGCACCACCAGCACCCGGCAATTTGCTTGTCTTAGCTAGGGTTTCTATTGCTGTGAAAAGAGACCGTGAGCATGGCAACTTCTTTGAAGGAAAACATTTAATTGTGGCTGGTTTACAGTTTCAAAGGTTTAGTTCACTATTGTCATGGCAAGAAGCATGGTAGCACACAGGCAGATATGGTGCTGAAGAGGTAGCTGGGAGTTCTATCTTGTTCCAAAGGCAGAAGGCACACCCACTCCAACAATACCACACCCACTCCAACAAGGCCACACCCACTCCAACAATACCACACCTACTCCAACAATACCACACCCACTCCAACAAGGCCACACCCACTCCAACAATACCACACATACTCCAATAAGGCCACACCCACTCCAACAATACCACACTTACTCCAACAAGGCCACACCCACTCCAAAAAGGCCACACCGACTCATAGTGCCACTCCCTATGAGCCTATGGGGCCATTTTTATTCAAACTACCAAACTGCTTAAATCTAAAAAGAGTTACAGTCTCATTTTCCTACAACAGAGGAAGGAGTCAAAGTCGTTTCCTTGAACAAGTGCAGTGTAATAAGCACAGTGAGAACTTTGCACAAGTCTGGATCTGAAATCTCTCATTCAAGATCTGTCTTCCTATAAACCCACATGTGAATTAATGCCACCTCTTTAATTTTAATAATTGTCTTTCCTTACATTTTCCTGCAAATGACATGACCTTTTTTTTTTCAAAAATGTATTCTTTGGTTAAGTCCAGACATGTACACTGCATCTAGCTCATATTCATCCTTCCAATCCCTCTCTCCAACTCCCTCTGGACCCCATTGTCCCTAATGCATCTCCAACTTTATTTAGATTTCTAGGTAAACGTGCAGTGTTGCTCATGTGATAAATTTCTTTTCCTTGTGTACTGATTAAAAAAAGTGAACTTAATTACTCAGCTTAAAATGGCTATTAATGAATGAGAATGAAATGAACAAAGAATGCCACAGATTAAAGCACCTAAATCAATAAGGCTGCTGTCATGTAAATCAGCATCATTTGTTGACAAAAATCATCTCTGCACTTACTGAAGTACCATAAAGAATTTCTAATAATGCACAAAGGCAGGATATGATGAGAACCTGGGTAATAGTAGCAACTATGTGCATACCAGAAGGCATGACCCAGTTTCTGTTCACAAGCTGATACACAGCTGTTGGGTCTGTTATAGTAAACATGCTGTTTTTGTACCTACCATCTCAGGTCTTGCAATAAGATAAACAAAGGAAGCATTATTTGAGAATACAAAAGGATTATGACTAGAGATACAGTGTTTGCTTTTTAATAAATCTATTAATTAAGAACATGCTGTCAGCTAAAACTATTTTATGTCTTATCTCTCAATTTGAAATTTATTTACACCCCTATAGACTTTAAGAAAGAATATCACTCATACACTCAAATAATCACTGCAAAAATATGCAAGCTACTCAGGTTTAATAACCCCAGTGTGATTTAGTTTGTGGAGATCACTGAACTGATAAGATGGGATAGGTCACAGATGATAAAGGAGATGTGATGGGCTATATATGACTCAATGGTATAAAGTGAATATTTAGAAAACCAGTTTGATCAAACAGCAGAGTTGGTTATCTGGGACCCACAAAATTAAAAGAGAGAACCAAATTCCCACCAACTGATTCATCAACCCTCTTATACATGTATGGCAGCCCATTTGACTAATTATACACACACATACACATTTGCAGAAACAAACAAACAAATAAATGTAGTAAAAAACTTTAAAATTAAGATAAAATGACCAGACATGTGGTACTAGGGGGCACATGGGTGTACTGCAGCACTAGAGATGCAGAACAGGAGTTGAGATTAGATAAAATATCATAAGTGATGATGGTTAGGACACCATTGTTACCACTGTTACTATGATTCTATAAGACTTTGATTGCTGTTTCATAATTAATGATACCCTCTCTATATTCCAGGTTTTTTCCTTTTTAAATAATCCTGATGATAATTTCTAAAAATCTGTAAAGATTAATAAATAGGAACTTAGACTGTATATTTGAGTTCCCCTACAGAGAAAAATAAAGAGGAAGGCAGGGAGGAAGAAAGGGAAGAAGGGGAGAGAGAATGGAAGAAACAGAGGAGGAGGAGGAGGAGGAGGAGGAGGAGGAGGAGGAGGAGGAGGAGGAGGAGGAAGAAGACTACTGTTGGTAGATACCAAATGTTATAATGTTTTGCTCCAGAAAGTTTACTCAACCAGCTTAAACTCTTAAGTCCTCTATGTACACTTTCAAATAAATTGATTTTCAAAATAGGAATGTTATAGGATACCAGACATTTGGGGAAAAATTATATCCATAAATATACAGAAGAGCAAGACAAGAAAATATTAAATGACAAAATTAATTTTAAAACTGCATCTAACTAAACTATTTGTTACAGGTATCCCATCAGTGGTTACATTTATTTCATTTCACTCATGGATAACTGTACAGAATTATTGTATTAAACATAGAAAGCAGAGAAGAAAGAACTCATTAGAGGAGGCTGAAAACTATGGAAGTCCATGCAAACAAGGGAAATATTTCATAGTGTGTGTGTGTGTGTGTGTGTGTGTGTGTGTGTGTGTGTGTGTCTACACCCATGGGAATAAAAAATACAGAATAGTATACTAAGTGTCTTTCTATTTTACTTTCGGTTTTATTTGGGGTTAAAAGCACCAAAGACATACTTTACAATTTATGAGGGTGCTGGGGGTTTGAACTGATGTTCTCCTGTTAGTCCAGCAAGTGCTCGTATCCAGTGAACTTCTTTCCCAGCCTAGAGATAAAATTTTAAAAGAATGCCTCAAAGTAAATTGGCAGATGAAAAATGTATGAAAAGTCTTTTGGATCTAGTCAAATATATTGACAAATAAAATATCAAAATATTCAAACTGCTGATGATTAGCTATAGCTACAGATGGTAAGACATAAAATACTGAAATATGCCGGGCGGTGGTGGCGCATGCCTTTAATCCCAGCACTCGGGAGGCAGAGCCAGGCGGATCTCTGTGAGTTCAAGGCCAGCCTGGGCTACCAAGTGAGTCCCAGGAAAGGCGCAAAGCTACACAGAGAAACCCTGTCTCGAAAAACCAAAAAAAAAAAAAAAAAAAAATACTGAAATATAATATATAATAATATCTACAGCATGGAAGTAGGAGAGATGGGGACAAACAGAAACTGACTGTTTTGTAAGAATAATTGACAGAAGATGCAAAGGGAATAATCCTGGATGTTTGGTTAGCAAAAGAATTTCTAAGTTTTTGTATCTTTAGTCAATGGAACTTTTTAAGTATTTCTAAACCTGGACTCAGACAGTTAAAATTAAGTAATAATTTATGCATATTGATTTAACGCCACCCCCCAAAAAAAAAGGAGGAGGAAAAGAAGGAAAAAGAGAAGAGGGGGAAAGAAGAGGAAGAAGAAGAAGAAGATGATGAAGAAGGGGAAGATGAAGAGAAAGAGAAAGCAGAATCAGAAACAGAAGCACACCTTCTCCAGTCCAGGGGAATTTGAGTCTAAAGCTGATAAATTTTCTCAGCAAAAATTGAATAAGGGTTTAGGGAATAAGGACATCAGTTAAACTGGGTTGCTAAGGAAGAAGGATATGAAAGACAGCTTAGTAAACACTGGAGAAATGTGTAAGAGTGTAGATGTTACAGTGTCAGAAGAATGAATAGAAAGTAAGGAACCAGACTTCACAGTACTTTGTAAACCAAGCAGGTTGCTAAGTTCTTATGCGAATACACATGGGGGTGGGGGAGTCATTTAAAGAACTTGAAGTCACTTCAGTAACATTGGAGAGAATACTAGGGATAAAACTTGGAACTGAGCATTTAGATAGTAACTGTAAAACGTAGTTCAGAGATGATACTGGTTCCACTGTCAAAGCAGTGAGAAACTTGAGGCATAGCAAGTAGAAGGGGCAGACTCTGGAGAGGACTGAGAGGTGTATAACACCTATTGAGACTGAATAAATACAATTCTGGACACAGAAGAGTAGTTCAGTAAATATTCATTGAATGAAAACATAATTTTTTATAACAGAATGTCTATATCCTAATTGATAACATAAGGTGCATAGTGATACTAACTGACACATTGCATCACAATAATTATTTTATTAAATATTAATATAAAAAAATTTATAGTAAGTAATTTTAACTTTCTCTTATCAGAAATTTAGAAAAAAGCTCCCCAAATAGCTCTTAGTTACACCTCGATGAAGCATGATTTCAAAGTACACTAACCTAGACATCTAGAAGATTGTAAGAAAATTATCTACAGATTTTCTTTTGTTTCACTCATATAATTTGTCCTTTGTCATCCACTAAAAATCAGAAGAATGAGGAACTCATCAGGCAAATATGACATAATACTTTTTACAATACTTAAACAATGCTTAATTGTTGGTCATAAATAGTTTGACATATTCTATTAGAAAATGCGGCAAAGTGAGAAATTGCAGAAAGGCCAAACTTAAGGAATCTGTGAAGACTGGAATCCCAAGACATATGTAGGATCATTTTAAATCCTGAACTTTAAAGTTCTCCTTACAATCTCGTAGTGCTAACATACAGTATCTCTGAGACTGTTACGAAACATTAACTATGACATGTAAAGATTTTAGTCAATAGTTAAAATTTACGTAGTGAGAACTGACCTGTTTGTCATTTCAACCAGGCCATGGAAGAGTCAGATAGTAGATGCATAGCAAGTAGGTGCTCGAATCAGGAACTGAATTCAGTCTCTCTGATTCTATACTTGTATATATTTGTCTACTCTTACTTCTATTAATAACAACTACTGAAATGTAATTGCTATCACTTATAGTACTATAAAAAACTATGCGACAGAATTTTGATTTTTAAATACACAAAGAATACAACTTCCTTTTGGCATCATTATTTTTAGGTGCACATATTATAGTAGTAAATGTGGCTAAGTCAGAAATGCAGAAAGGTGGAACTTAAATATTCTGTGAATGTTGGAACCCTGAGTCATGGGTTGCATAGAAACAATGCTATTCCAAACAGCTTTATGAAAGCAGCAAAATCTTAAAAAAAAAAAATGAGAAAAATAAATAAAGGAACTCTCCAAAGAGACTAGAGAACCTCCAGACTGTAGCTAAGGTATTTTTAATCCTCTAACATAAACTCATTCTCTTAATCTTTATACTTCAGAGAGAAAAGAGTGCACTATCCCTTGGTAACATTTTATACGTACAATATTTACCCCTGGGATGAGGTTTTAATTCTAATATACAAATTATCATCTTTTGAGAAAGATTTGATTTCATTTTTGATGTTTCCTCAATTCTACTTTGTTAACTTAGTACTACTAAGTTATTGCTCATGCTCATGGATTTGCTGCTGTTGCTGTGATTTGGTTTTACCTCAGTTCTCTCTGGAGAAAAGGTGTGTGCTGTTCAATGGATGTGGAAAAAAAGAACAAGGAAAGGTTCTTCAGCCAATATGCACATGAACTCAGTGATCAAAAGCATCCTTTGGAAATGGAATTAAGCAACGCTGTGGAGGACACTAACTGCCTGTGTCTCCACAGATCAAGAACTTCTTAAAACTAGATGTCTTGATGTCTCTTATTGCTTGAGCTAACAAAACTACAATATTTTAAAAGAATTTTCTGGAACTTAGCAATTCAGCACAATCAGACAACAGCAAGAACTTGTTAAATTAGGAAAATTATGATTGACATTCCTTCAGAAATCAATGCTTCTAAATAAGATAGAATAAGATGTGCTTTTTTCATATGCAAAATTTTTAATTTTAAAAAATCAAAAATAGTACCAGATATAGATAGCCCACACTTCAACAGTACAACATTGATTGTAGAAATCCAAAGGATGATGCACTTGTCTGATTTCTCTGTTGCTATATTTTTTAAATAGCATACCCTGTGTAGTATATTGATCATTTAAGAAGCTAAAACATGAAGTTGAAATTAGAATACTTAAAGCATTTTTAAAAATATATCTAAAGAAAAATCTACAATTCATGTCTCCCATAGGCTTTTCTATTTTTTTTTTCTGATTTCAACATTAAGAATTCAGCATGTGATGCAATCAAGCAGCATAAGGTAATTGTTCGCTCAGTAATTATCCCTGTATGATTGTTATTGTAACCAGTGTACATTCCATAAGTTTTCAGCTCTAAAGGAAGTCTATGTTGTTGGAAACAGAAGTTGCTTTATGTTGATTTCTCCATGTGCAAGAGGCACCCTTGTGTGAAAATCAGAAAAATACCAGGTGAAAGAGTAGGAAGCAAAGCCAGCGGCATGGAAGAGTGAGGGTGACTGACAGGCGTGCCACAGTAGAAACCAAGGAGGAGTGAGGGTAGACAGTCTGCCACAGTAGAAACCAAGGAGGAGTGAGGGTAGACAGTCTGCCCCAGTAGAAACCAAGGAGGAGTGAGGGTAGACAGTCTGCCACAGTAGAAACCAAGGAGGAGTGAGGGTAGACAGTCTGCCACAGTAGAAAACAAGGGGGTGAGAGGGTAGACAGTCTGCCACAGTAGAAAACAAGGGGGTGAGAGGGTAGACAGTCTGCCACAGTAGAAACCAAGGAGGAGTGAGGGTAGACAGTCTGCCACAGTAGAAACCAAGGAGGAGTGAGGGTAGACAGTCTGCCACAGTAGAAACCAAGGAGGAGTGAGGGTAGACAGTCTGCCACAGTAGAAAACAAGGAGGTGAGAGGGTAGACAGTCTGCCACAGTAGAAACCAAGGAGGAGTGAGGGTAGACAGTCTGCCACAGTAGAAAACAAGGAGGTGAGAGGGTAGACAGTCTGCCACAGTAGAAAACAAGGAGACGAGAAGCCCTGGAGGACTGTAAAGATAGCCAGGAAAGTGAAGAAGTTTAAACAAGAGAAACAACATATAGAAGAAAAAGTGAATTATAGTTTGAATAGTTTCATGTTCTTCAACATGAGCTACACGGATAATGACTCAGTTTGTAACAAGATACATGAGTGTTCTAGAAGATAAAAGTGAAATTAAAATCATGAAACCCATAGGGCACAGAAATAATCATTTCTAGTGTCAAATCATTGTGTTGAATACTTGATCTGTATAGCTAAAGAAGTTCAGCTCCAGAAGGTCCTTGTGCACAGGAATAATTTAGATGTACTACCACTAAGTACTTCATATTGACGACATACATTTAGCCATTTCTACAAGTGATGTTTGTAGGAAAATATCTAAAATTAAAAAAATTATTTTATAATAAAACACTCTTTAATAATTCCATATAATTAGGGGAAATTGATCAATTGTATTTGATGTAGCCAAAGAGTGCATATTGATTTAAATGTTTAAGTGATATATAATTAATAAATCTTACTAAATAGTAATGATTTTAATTAAACACTAAAAAAATCTAATCTTTACACTAGCCATAAGATAATAAGTTTAGTTCAAAAATAATTAAAAATGACATGTAGCTAGGTAAATGAAATCTAGTTAGTATTTGGAAATTTGATTTCCTTTAGATTTCTATTGTTCAAAGCTAGTACAGTTTTATAAGAATTTTCACAAAAACATGCATACTTTGAGTGCTTGTGGTTTAAATAATAATTATGTCATTGTGAATTTATTCTTCTATCTGTAACCAAACTTCTGTCTGTGGAAGCAATTACTAGATTGTAGTTCCTGCAGTGGTCCAGACAATGTGGAGGGTTATTTGTGGTACTAGGTAGGCTGTTAAAGCATGTCTGATGAAATAATTTAATAATGTGAGACAATTTTTTAACAAACATTAGTTCAACTGTATTTGAATAAACAACGAAAGCATTTGCCATCACTTTAAAAGAATACTAATCTATAAAACAAGGGCTTGATGCCTACAAAAGCAAGCATAAAGGTCACAGACACTAGGAAATCCCCTATGTGCTTATTATTTTCCAGTAAAAGGAGCAAGAATTGAAGGATGAGGAGAAAAGGAAGAGGACTCCAAGGCACTCTGTGTTAGGAAGACCACACCATTGCCCTGTTCACAGAAATGTTGCACAGGTTGTTCCTCTAGAGACCTCTGTGAAAGTAATGATTTAGCCTAACTTTAGACTGGCTAAATCTACAGATTGTAAGAACTGACTCTTCCTTCAGTTATTGCAGTCTGCTTTATTTTAACTGAAACAAATGCACGCATGTGAAACATTCTTTTTTTTTTTTTTTTTTTTTTTTTTTTAAGGCAGGCTCACAGGGATGGTGACTTTGGAGAACATCTTGCTGATAAGGAGTTTGCCAGGCAAAGAAGCAGATGGAGTTAAAGCATTCCTGAGAATGGGCATATCCAGGCAGGTTTAAGCAAGAGGCCTGAAGTTTGGGGAGAGGCTGACAGGACTGTGTGGCTGGTATAGGAGCTCTAGGGTGACACAGATTTGCCTTTGGGAAATGGTGAGTCTGTTTCTTGTGGAAAAGACTGGCTGGCAGCAGGAGAATGAATGGTAGGTGTGTGGTGCCTCCCCATTCTCACCCCCTACCCCAAGTTCAAGTCACCTTGAAACAGAGGTCAACCAGCAGCTGGTCTAAGCCACCCAGCTGCCATTCCTGTAAGACACCAAGTGCACATTGATCTTCGTCAGCTCCTTAAGTTTCTTTCCCTTGTCCTTCTGCAAGGTTGCATTAAGAGGTAGCACTCACCTAGTCCAAGACCTTCAGCAACACAGGTCTGAATACCCATGCTTTCACTAAGGACTCACACCCTCTGAGGGTCAGTATGTTCCCTGCTCACAATGCCTGCACCACCCAGGCACACCTTCCCTCCAGGCCACTCCAGAAGGTTACCTGGTTGTGCACCTCACCCTGTCCTCTAGGGTGAAACATTCTTACATGCAAGTATTTCATCCTAGAATATGTATAGGATTGGAATCTGTTGTTATTCAGTGTTTAATAAAGATATCACATTATCACTCAAAGATAAAATCTCATTAAAAAACATTACCTTTGGAAAGAATTTTATTTACTATCAATTAGAAAATACACTAAATTTTTAATTTTCCATATTAGTCTTTCTAAATATGCAATAAACAACATCAGAGCATTTATACATCTCACAGTTCCAAGTATTAATAAGATGAGACAGGATGGGCATATTTTTAGTTGTACAAAATATCTCCCCAAGTGCCATGCTATTATTTCTTTGGCAAACATAATTGTATAACTACATCATTACATTTATAAATAGAAAGGATTGCTTGTGAGTTTGTGGTTATGCTTCAGTAGCAAGTAAGACTTACCTTGAAAAATGTCATGGTTGCACCATCCTCTACTGCTCCATACTCTATCTTGGTTTGCTTAGCTAAATCATCAGCGGAGTCAATAGGAGATTCCATGCGTTCCACGGTCAGAAAGGCGGCTAGGTTAGCAGTGTACGAAGAAATGATGATAAGTGTGAAAAACCACCAAATGCCTCCCACTATCCTGGTGGAGAGCGCTTTGGGCATGAGCTCAGAACCTAACAGAGAGTGGGGGAAAGGTGAAACGAATACAGACAATTCGATCAGCTGTCAGACATGTTTGGTCACAGTGGAAGAATGGGATCACTGTGTAATAAAAGTTTAAGTCAAAGATTGACACACTGCTTCAGTAAACAAGCAACAGCGTTTGGGAGAGCAGAGGCCAATTTTAGTTCTATGCCACTTCTGGAAACACTGTATCAAGCATAGTGACAGGAGACTGGCCTTACCTGAGATGGCTCCATGTGACAATTAAAACAGTAACACCGAAAAAGTCTTAGAAAAGTAACATTAGAAGGGAGGAGTATAAATCTCTCCAGTTTATAAACTACATTCAAATTTGTTCCTATTTTTACTATTTAAGTGTTTTTCAGAAGTAATTACTGAACGCAGATTCAGATTCATTTTCTTAATATGTTTGTGAAAGGTTCTTTTTAATGATAGATAGCTCAAATATGTCTGTTTCATTATTTATATTTGATCTTAGACAAATGGCAAAGAAACAATACCTTACCATTGAAAATAGCAATGTTGTATGGTATTAAAATATTTAATTTAATCACATACCTTACGAAGGTGTAAGGTATTAAGCCTGTGCTCATTTTAAAATAAAGTAACAAATTATTTACTTGCCATTAAGCAAATATCTCCCATTATGAAGCTTAGCTTCCATTAAGGTAATTGAGTAAAGAAACACAAATTTATCTTTATACATATGTAATATTACATCAATATATCACAATTACATGGCTGGAGTTGCCTGCCCATGATTTTACTGAGAATGGGATCTAAGAAATATATTTTAGTTTGCTTTATTATTAATTTTCGGTTATTTAGTTTATAAAAGAAAATGTTAAAATGTAAAATCTTGTCTCTTATTTAAATTTTAATTAATTGTATCTTTATATCATAATGTAGTATTCTTGTTTAAAGTATATACTAAGCTCATCAATATATATATAATATATTGTCATCCACTTTTAGTCATTTTGGATCTAAAATCAGAAAAGCATAACTATGAAGTACTTAATATTTTATAGGACTTGAGTAAAATGTTACAAAGCAAAGATGGACTCATTTTGCTGATGTGTTTTACAGTCTTATCTTTAATGTAATCACCTGTGCAGCAAGGAAGTACTATTTTAGAGTTAATGAAAAGAAAACAAATTATTTATGCTAACATTAAAATATGTGCTATCACGAGCATCCTATAGAAAATGGCCCATCTTACACTCTGTTCATCTTACCCTAGCAATTTTGAATATACAAAATATTAAAAGCAGACAGACTTGGACATGACAGCCAACTCCAGCTCCAGACTCTTGTCTACCACTCTGTAAGGGAAGAAAAGCAAAACAAAACAGAACAGAACAGAATGGTACCTTTCTGTTGTAGTTGCTCCTAGGCCCTGCCAGACACACACTTGGACACTGAAACACTAACACACCCAAGACGACCAGCAGCTTTGGCTGCATGTTTACTGTTTGTTTATTAAAAACAAAAACAAAAACAAAAAACAATAAAGTCAAAAGAGGCTATTAAATAAAAGCATAGTGGATAGAGACATTTGACAAAACTGTCCCAATTACCACAAGTTTGTATCTTACCCACAGACTGAAATTCGCCAGACACCTCCTAGACTTGTGAATCAGAGCCTGGTTAGGGGCTGACTGTCATGTACTCAAGGCAACGTCATGTCCAGCACTATATCCCACTAATTCCTGGGGATCGGGGCATCAGCCAGATAGGATGGGTTCCTCTTTCATGTATCCACCAGCCGTGAGGTGAGGACATGGCCAAGCAAATGCATTTCTGAATTTCCGATTGTTTTGATTACTTATCTTTATAGACAGTGCAGATAGACTTAGTTTTAATTGCTATCACTAATAATTAAGTTCATCTTGTAAGTGGACCGACTTTCAAAGATTTCCAAAACTTTTAGGAAATATAAATTTCAAGAAAGAATATTTTAATTTTCATATTGGTATCAAAATTTAAAAAGAACCATGCTCTTTCGGTCCGACCTTGATTGTGAGGATTAGTTACTGTAGACACCCGAGGTTAACTGTTAGCTGATTGCCTATGTAGATTATACCATTCCACTCTACAACTAACGACATGGGAGAGCTTCAGTTTGTCAGCCTAATAATGAGGAAAGATACCCTTACCTTGGACCCAAAATGAGGGAAAGGGAAATGCAACTTTTGACTCTTCATCGGTATTTAAAAAGAGATGCCACAAATGTAGATCAGCTCATAATACATATCGATAACTTTGCAGGGAAAGGGTTATTTCAACTTAGCAGGATTTTATGTATTAAATATTATTTATTGGCAACTTAACATTTTTTTCTTTTAGCAACTATTCTCACTTTAGGAAATAGATTATAAATGGAATAGTTGTGACAATGGGTTTATACAGAATATTAAACATGCAATGGCATAATACTTTTTAAATAGTCATTTTATAATTAAACAGAAAATAGTCACTCTCCCTATCTTAATGCCATCATCATTAAATGAGTTTCTTCAAAGTGAATACTAAATATATAAAATACATTTTTCTTCTTATTTCACTTATCATCAATTGTTGAAACTTTTGATATTTTGCTCTATTTAATAACTGTAAACTTAAAAAATTACATTTGAAATATATAGTATACCTTTGGCCAGAAAATCATTTTATTGTAAGTAGTATGTGTTTATGATAATTTTTGGAATTTTATTTGACTGTCATAATATTAACAAAGTAAACCATGCCATCAAAAATAAAAATTCTACTTGGGAATGCCAATAATGAATAAATAATGCAAACCATATAGACATATTATTACATGTACTCTATCATTTTTCTAATCTATAGCCTTTACTTTTAACCTTTATATTGTGAATTTTTAATAATTTAATTAACTATTATATTTTTGCATTCACTCCTAGGCATGCAGTATTTTATAGTCTTATAAGTTATCAAGTATAGCTAATATTTTATCTAAAAACATAGCTTTAAATGGATCAATATTTAAATTTACAAATTTATATGCAATTAATTTAGTAATCATGCAACACAGATGCATCTAATCAAGAGTTAATATGAAAGAGGAGAACATTTTACATCAAATTGAGACAGGAAACAGGAATTACAGAATGGATCTTGCCTCAAGAAGATGTAACTTTAGTATTGCTCTCAGTGCAGCTTCTGGCTAATGAATCAGGTTAGCTTGCTTGTCTATGGAGTAATGTACCTGCTGTGGGTTAATAAAAAATATTAGATGGTTAGATTCTATGTGGATTTGCAGAGCTGTTTTCTCAGAATCTCTCTCAAATGGGATTTGAGAAGGCCTAAATGCATTAAGTAGATGGAGAAGCTGGATTATGGTTACATGCACAGAGGCTACCCATGCAAGCGACTTGTGCCAGTGTGAGCTGTCACCCCCAGCAAAGAGTGGGACATGGTGCCCAAGGGAAATAGCAGGCTGAATCGTATACCTTGCTGCATGAGAGCTCCAACTCCAAACCAGAAACTATTAAGCAAGGTAAAATTGTTTTCCACCACGTCTGAGTCAGGATTGCAAGGGTGTGGATTATACCACTCATAGGGACTAAACCTGTGGTAATTGACAGAAAAAAGAATATATTTAAATAGCAGTGAGAAGATTCTATCCAACATTCTTGCTGCAAAAGAAACAAAAAAAATAGGTAAGATTAAACAAAACCAGAAATAAGGCATTTTTATCACAGAATTTCATACATATGACAACAGTGTGAATTTCAGTATTCCTTGCCTTATAGTTCATTTCCACACTAATGTAAGCAGTGGCATTCTTCACTGTATTGTACTTGTAAGAAGAAAGTCTGTGTATCAGTCAACTAAGCATATTTTAATATAAGCTTCTATACATGTCAAAATCACTTTTAAAACCTAGAAAATCGTCAAAGAATTAAAAATTGTTATAAAATTGAGCATTTTAAAAACTGTAATAATTTTGAGAGGATAAAAAACATAAAAAAGTTATTATTTAATAGGCACCACCAAGCTGACAGACATCAAAATAATCAATGCATATTTAAGTATGTAAAGAATAGTATTGTGTGTTTACAGCTTTGTGAAATGAACTCAACTCTGACCGTCAAAGTCAGAAACTCTTACACTTTCATAAGTTCCTGGCATGCCTGTAGATGTCAGATAACATTCCAATATATATGATATCAGTGAATGTTAGAAACAGAAAGGCATATTGAGGCTGCCTATTTTCTAATTATGTATTTGCAAATTTGTAATTCGCTTCAATCATTATTTTAAAAGTAAAGCATATTTGTATCTTAAAGCCAATTACTGATGATTTTTAGAAGTATTTTTAGTAATCTTTAATAAACACTTAACTTTCAAAGATTGTCATCTATATGCATAAATTGATTTATGCTAGTTATAATCCAGAAACAGTTATCAATTAAGAGACTATCCAAAACACATCCTTATAATTAAGTGCATTTTGTTTAAGTATTATGCTAACAAAATATTTTCCCCAATATCTCAAATTTTAAAGCCACTCTTTTAGAAACTAAATTTGTATATGTATCTTTCAGGAAAGTATTTTACAAATCATACATTTAATCAAGGTTGTTCGAATAAAATATTTGCCATTGCAGAGAGCCTAATTTTCTTCACAATAATCTTCTGACATTAAAATTCAAAAGATTAAATGAAGCATTTTCATCTTTTGAATGCAGTTTTAGAACGTCCTTGTTTTAATAGTCTCTGCTTGATAAACAAAAAATGCTTTGTTTGGTTCTCTAAGTTGAACTGACACACTGAACAGAAAGGTTGATTGAATAGTAATTAAACATTCTGATGTGATTTGCTGGGTGTTTCACTACAATAGAACTGGCTTTGGTGGTAGACATTGATTTTATTTAAATCCTCTTATTTCTTTTAAACTAGTGAGAAGAGTCTGTGCTATTTAAAACGTATTTCTGAGCTCCAGAGTATTGGCAATCATCTTTATATAAGCTTTAACTCTAAAGATATTATGATTGTGAAGAATTGCAAACCTCCTTTCCTAAGAGAGGCAGTGTGACCTGGTTAGAGGAGGGTTCTGCAGCTAGAAGACCAACACCCAATTTCTATACTTAAAAAAGTAAAATGAGTAGGAAGACTTAACTCCCCAGAATGATAAAAGGAATGTTAGCATTATTGTAGTAGATAGGATTGCTCAGTAATTTGGTACAAAAAAAACATTATGTAAATATTATTGAATATTATGATTTCACCTAAGCTGTATTTTTAATTGACACATCAGTGTTGGAAATTAAAATATTCCTTTCCTATTCTTGAAAGTCTGTTAACTATAAACATAAAGCTTTTTTGTGGAGCTATATTTATTTTTTACAAATTGAAGATCTGAGAAACACAACCACAGATTGTCACAAAATTGTCTGTGTATAGTCACTAAGTTCTTGAGATGTAGGAGCCTTGAACTGGACAAGACAACTCTAAGGATGTTATAAGTTGAGTGGAAAGAGATGGTGTGGTAAGGCCAGAGAAGTGGAAGTATAAATATAAAGGGCCCTGCTGCTCCTCCCCTGTAGAGAGCAGTTATGTGGAAGGAAGGAAGGAAGGAAGGAAGGAAGGAAGGAAGGAAGGAAGGAAGGAAGGAAGGAAGGAAGGAAGGAAGGAAGGAAGGAAGGAAGGAAAGAATGAGGGGGTGCAGAGTGAACAAAGAAAGGAGAACAGAAGGCAAGGAGGAAAGAGGGAAGGGACACCCTGCCTCCGTGGTGAAGGAGTCCCATAATTTAAATTAAAGAGAGTAATAAATGTAGGGTAAACAGACACTTTAACTAAAATACTGTACATATTTCACAAGATTATTTTCTGCTTAAAAAAAAAAATACTGAAGGACTATGTGCCTGAAAACGCAAACCTAGCTAGTTTCTGTGCCTGCAGATATGTGATCATCTAGCAGTGACTGCGTAAGTCACGCCGCTTCTTTTCACATCTTGCTTCCAGGTAACATTTGCCCCTCATAGACTCCACTGATTTCCATGTCTATATTTTTGTCCCCTCTGCATTTATCAGCAGCTCTAATTCTGTCTCTAGTTAATTTTCCCTAAGGTAAATTTCTTCTGTCTTCCACTTACCTCTATCCTCTGCATTTCCAAAAGATTTTGCTTCCATCAACATCTATGTATACCTTCCAATTCCTTCAGACTCATGATTCGCCTCCAAATTTATATTTCTACACACAGAATTATTTAATTCTTTAACTGTTCATATTTCATGCTTGTCCAATATTAACTCACAGTGGTCATCCATCCTCCCTGTTGATTATCCACTCAATCTCCGTCCGTACATCACTTTATGGCGTCTTTACACGAACCGCAGTCTGCTAACCCTTTGCTCACTGAGGCTCTACATGCTTTGAGTCATTTTCCTTTCTTTACATTCCATTACCACTACAACATAAACTACAAACATTTGTCAATGTACATTAACACCCGTGGACCACCGTCTCTTCTTGACCATTTCTATAGAGTGCTATGTCAGCTAAGGATACCACAATGCGCAGCAATAGGTTTATAAGGAGACTGCACATGTTTATCCGAAATGTTTCCTCCTTTCTAGATACTGTTCCTGATCAGTTTTAGTGTAGAATAATTCCTGTGCTATCACAGCCACGTGTAAGAAAAGTCTTCAATCATGCCTAAAGTCTTCATTAAGAAGGAAAAAAAAAAAAGTGGTCTCTAGGCATACAATTCAAGATTGTTTGTATTGTGTTCCAAAATAGCATTCCAGAATTAATGCTGTCCATTCTACCTTGCAAACTGTGATCTAACACATATTGGGTTACTGACTCCTTAAAAATAAAAACCTTATTTGAAAAAAAAATCTTTCTATTTATTCTTATCAATTCTTTTTCTCTCATGTAACTTATCCTGTAATTTCCATAGCACTTCACAGCTGTTCATATCCAATTCTCGTCTTCAAGTTCCACTGCATAGGTATAGCTTTTCTGATTCTCTGTCTTCCTTGGGGGATTATGATGATAGAGACTGGTGGATCACTCTCCTTTTCTATCTCCATCCCTGAAAAAGTTTTGAGTAATGCCACCTAACTGAATGCCACCTACCTTCCTTGCTATGCACCTGCTTTGAGTTTGGAAAATGGGCTGAATATATCTTAATATTTAGTTTTAAGAATTTTTGTCATGAACTGTGTTTTCCTCCTTGCATTAGGAAAGGTGATGAGTAGAAAAAAAAGTATTATAGGTTCCATGATGAGGATAACAGAGCCTCCGTGTCAGGCTTTTACTGAATAAGAAAGCATTCCTGTCTCTTTAGAGTCTCTGTTTGGGCTATATCCATTAGAGAGGTTTACAAACAACTATTTTTTTCTCTTTTCCATATCTGTGGCATTAAGAACATTAGTACACACTTAACATTATTTAATTCTTTCAATATAAACCAATGCACACGTCTCCTTTGCTATTACACTGTAAAGTAATGCATGCCATGCCTTGCTGATTTAACTTTGTGTGTTTGAAATTTGTTTTGTTGTTGTTGTTGTTGTTTTGTTTTTGTTTTTTTTTTTGTTTTTTGTTTTTTGTTTTTCCAGGCTGGCCTCAAACTCAGAGAGATCTGCCTGCCTCTGCCTCCCAAGTGCTAGGATTAAAGGCATGCGCCACCACTGCCCAGCCTGAAATTTCTAAAACACGTTTTTAAACATAGCAGGCATTTAAAATAATTTCAATAACTCTAGTGTTCCTCTTAGTTTATTTTTTATTCGTGTTTGGCCAAACATCTCACCTGTGGACAGTCATGCTTATCTATACCTATTTTCTCCTCAACCCTGAGCACCTGTCTCTAAAATCTTAGTGATCATGTTTTCCCTCAACCCAATTTCAACTAGTTTAACCTCTAACAACACTATTATTAACACTGTCACCTCTTTTAATAACTGGATGTTTCTTTCTTTACATTGCTCATGGTTTGGCCACAGCTCGCATATCCCCATTTCATTTTTAATCAATGATTACTCTCATGGCTTTTAAACAATATGCTAGTGATTTCAAAATTCTCAGCTTGAAGCCACAGGTTCTCCCTGAGTGTATTCTATTTCTATGAATCATTGCCTAGATGGCTACCATTACTTCATACTGAAAGTGTTTAAAACGAACCCAATGACTTCTAGAACACTAGTTCTCTTTTCTAATTTCTTCCAATTTAAACAGATAACCATTTTTCTGAGTTCTTAAGTTTATTCCCATTTTCTTTTGCTCTCTTTCCTTCTTAAACATAAGCTACACTAGAGGCATATTCATGTTTTGTGAACTGCTTCTGTGGTAGATTACATCAGCTTCCCTTACACTTTGATCTTATTCTCAAATCAGGTGACTTCTGTCATTTCTTAGGTTGTACATGTTGAACATTTTATTTGTAAAATGATTCTTACACTAAATTATGAATCATTCCCCTTCTCCCTTTAAAAATAAACCAGTTTCTACTATCCACTGAGTAATTAGAAGAATACTTTTTATCATTTCCTTAATCTTTAAATTCAACATTAACTTAAGAACTTTATTATATTAAAAGGGAAATTATATTTCACTTAATGGAGAGTACAAAATTGTTTTATAATATTACATATTAGTTTGAGCAAAGTTTCTTACCACCACACATTTAAATACCTTTCCCCAACAGTAACTTTAAGCTGAAATGACTACCCTATTTTATAATTTTAATTCATATTAGTTACTTCATCATTATCATTACCAAATAATAGATAAAAACCTTCAACTGAATTATGATATAACCAAATCCAATGAAAATCTTAAAGATTTGATTGTGGTCACTGTGCTGTTCTGAGTTTTTATTCAGCCTCACTCTGCTTAATTACTGGGATTATGTTTTTTCTTTTGTGATCCTATAATTAAACTGAGGATTTGAGAACAACTGATCTTACACTATGTTTCAACTGAGATTCCAAGTAAGTAAAAAAAAAAAAAGCCTCCAAATCTGGTATTTAAATTTTCTATTCATATTTCTATTGTTTGTAAATACAGTCTTACTTTGGGATGATGATAATTATTGAGTAAGGATTTGTTTACTTTTTAAAAAAAATCTCAAGAATTTCTTGAAAGAAAATAAGATTAATAAAACATTGTATCACCCATTATTGTTATACTTGAGGTAATAACATTATTTTTTAGGGAAGAAAACTAACTATGTTTCTAATGAACTTGACAGGGTTGTGAATCATAAAAAGAATATTCATGCTAGAATATTTTTAAATAATCAGATGGCTGTTGATGCACCCTTTTTTGATGATACTTTTGTCTTTTGAAGTCATTATACACTATGACAGATGTTTATGGTGACTGGATGCCATGTCTTCAGCTGCACTTTTGTTTATAGTTTATTTATTTTTAAAGGTCACTGCTACTCAGTTAAGCCATGTCCTTTTCCAACACAGATGGTTCAACCATGTTTGTGCCAACAAGACCATCATGGACCCCTGATGGTTTTATCACTTAGCATTTACTTAAGAGGCAAAGCAGCGGAGAGAATTTCATAGAGGTTCTACCTCGGCAAGCAGCCACAAAGAAAGTACTATTTCTCTACAAAAAAACCTAGTGGACTAGAGGCACAGGAGCACCTTTAGTTATAGGGAAGCAAGCTATCATTAAGCTTAGGGACATATGAAGTGTCACAGTGGACAGAAAAGCAGATTGAAATCCATAAAAGAAGGAAAATGGTTTCCCAAGTCATAGAAAAATCCGACCACATCTTTGATTAGCCCTATTCAAACTATGCTGTTTTAATGATCTCCCAGGAAGGAACAGATGTAAAATGAGAGTTTTTCCACCCACTGAAAAGAAAGCATGCCTTCCACCTAAAGTCATAGTTTTAACACAAGGCATGTTAAATTAGGATGGCTCCAGACTAGTTAAATTTAAATAATGAGCTCTAAAAAATGAGAAATGATTGCCGCTTTATGTTGCATCACCCATGCCAATTATAAGCCACTGAGTTGTGTGAGCTCATCTGAATGGCTACACATAATCTAAGAATGCTATTATCATTAGTATACAGAAGGAGTGTCAATAGATTCTGGTCCCCAAGAATGCACAGAAGGCTGGCGCCAGGTACCTCAAAAGGAATCCATTTCAGCCAGCATGACAGTCTTTATCATTCCCCCAAAGGAAAACAAAAGCAAATTCTTATGGTCGAATTAAGACTCCATTAATGGAGGAATATTTTTTCTAGTTTTCCAACCATCTTCAAAATGTGGACCTTTTCCATTTTCAGTTACAACAGAAGACACCTTTTAGTGCATTTGCATCCTGTATTTTGTGGAGCCAAATCTTCCACAAATTAATAATTTTGATAACATCTAATATGTTATCAGTACACACAAAAATTCCCAAACATTTGTGAAAATACTGTGTTTAAATTAGTAAGTATATTAGATGACATCCAATTTCTTTTAAAAAATCCTAAAACAAATGTTTATTTTTCATTTACTGTCATAAGTGACCTAATAATGCAAATGTTCAAATCTTAAAATTAAATAATTATGCATACATTTAAAATATTTAATTTTGATATTGATTTATTTAGTGTACGTGCGTGTGTGTGTGTGTGTGTGTGTGTGTGTGTATGGACACAAGTGTGCCATATCATTTGTATGAAAGTTGGAGGAGAATATACGAGAGTACTTTTCCTCCACTACCATGTGACACCCAGGGATCAAACTCAGGTTTGGTAGAGAATGCCTTTGTCCACTAGGGTAGCTCCCTGGCCATGAATTCTTTAGGGGATATTAATTTTCATCTGAACACTAAAATTATTTTAGTAGTATTTTGTTCTCTATTTTATTATTTTTTTCTGAATTATAACAATGTTGCACATGAGATTGAGTATTTGTTCTTTATATGCTCAGTAAAAGTCATCTTTTGAATTCATTAAGAATTGGTAAAGTATTAAATGTTAGGGAATCATCATATCTTCAGTGAGAAAATAAAGCATATTAAAGGAATTAACAAATTTTTAAACTAAAAAATAATCTTTAGGGTAGGCTGGTGATTTGGCAAAATCTTTTGTAAATAACTTCCCACAAAAAAAGAAAATATGAATTAATATTAAATGTTTTGTTTCTGCTATAGCAAATTATCAATAATAACATCAAACATTTCTAGGGAAAGCACCATATCAAATATATATCTGCCAAAATTGCTGGTATACAGGCCACAGCTCAGCCACATGAGCCACTGGTACATAGGCCACAGCTCAGCCACATGAGCCGCTGGTGCCCATGCTACAGCACAGCCACATGAGCCGCTGGTGCCCATGCCACAGCACAGCCACATGAGCCGCTGGTATACAGGCCACAGCTCAGCCACATGAGCCGCTGGTGCCCATGCCACAGCACAGCCACATGAGCCGCTGATATACAGGCCACAGCACAGCCACATGAGCCGCTGGTGCCCATGCCACAGCACAGCCACATGAGCCGCTGGTATACAGGCCACAGCACAGCCACATGAGCCGCTGGTATACAGGCCACAGCACAGCCACATGAGCCGCTGGTACACAGGCCACAGCACAGCCACATGAGCCGCTGGTACACAGGCCACAAGCATAGTCAATCACATGAGCTGCTGGTACACACACCCAAAACACCATCACATGAGCCTCTGTGAAAATACCCATGCCTCCCTCAGGTTAAGTCTTTACAGTTAACTTTTATTACTTTACTATTGGATTAAAAACAATAGAGCCAATTTTCTGGAATAGTGGTTGCTACATTTTAAACAAAATAATTGATTTTCTTTAGCAAACTGTTACACTAAAACTGATTCTGCATAATTGCTTCATGGATATAAACAGCTTTTATGTAGCAAGTGTTATTTTATATGTATGTTTTGCTGTTTCTTTTATATTTTCTTCTTTTATTGATTTCCTTAATTCTGAACACTTACTAGCCATAAAATTTATATTATATTCAACTTTTAGTTAATAGTTTATATAATTTATATGTTCTTAAATAATTTAATTTTCAGAAATAAGGATGGTCAGTATTTGAGATCAGCTGAAATTACCTATCCAAAATTCTTATTATATGAAAAATACCTCAAATGCATTCAGTTGTAATAGGAACTAAATTTGTATGCATTAATTGTGTATGAAGTTGAATATGAGATGCAGAAGCCTATATAGAATTTTTAACTTGTCTATATCTAAGGCAATCTAAGAATTTTCTTCTTTGCTGGGCAACACGCACACAGCTTTCAGTTCAATTCCTAGCACCGAAAAAGAAGTTTCTGAGAAAAATAATTCCCTAGCTACGATTTACTGCAAGTGCTTTCCAAATCATTAATGAGCAGAGTATTAGTTAAGGCTATTCTATGTCTTCTATACTAAGATGCAGAAGGTTTCATTATGGAAAAAATGATATGACGAGGTTGAAGATGAAGTTAGATTATGATTAAGAAAGAGTGACAGGAAAAAATTAAGAAACATTATGTAATCTAGGAAATAATAACACACCAATTTATAAAGTAGATAATTTTCCATGAAATAAACACAAGTTAATGTAACTATATTTTATCCAATAAAATAGACCTCAAAGCATAAAAATTAACTGTTATTTATACACCCATTATACTATTTGCAAGAACAAATAGACACTATTTTAACATATTAGCTCTATATTAAAATATCCCTGTTACAAGTAAGGTGTCTTAATTCCCACTCAGAACTCAACTTCCACACTTTAAGTACTGTTAAGTTTTCATGCAGTCATTATAACTCATGGCATTGTGTACCTGACCCTTTTTCTCTTTTTCAGTGCAGATGTTTATTGATTTGGGATTAAATAGAACGTAATGCTAAAAATAACCTGTACTTTAGTTTTTTTAAAAGTTCTACCTTACTGTGAGATATCTCAACTTTAATGACCTTCCAGACCTCACACCCAGGCTTCCCATAATAAGCTTATTGCTATTTCTAGAATAAACAATGGTTCTCTGCGTAGAAAATAAGTTTTACAGTTAATCCAAACATCTTCCAACAGTTCAAGTTTGAATTCTCAATCACTTGTCTACCTTCGTCATTATTTTGTATTCAGTCAGTCACCAAACTTTCCCACGTTTGTTCTTCAGAGTAACTTGGGGTTTTTTTTTTTTTTTGGTCTTATTTCATAATTCATTTATTTCTGCAATTTTATTTTGGGCATTGGACATCTTCTACTCAAATTACTTTTGAGTCCCTTATGTTCTACTCTACATATGGATATTAGGAAAATGTTCCCATACTCTATTATTCTTTCATTATTTAATTAAAAACCTACAGAAAATAAGTTTTATCTTTTAAGTCTATAACCTTTTCATAAATTTCAAGGCTGTAAAAGCTGTCATGGTTGTGATTATTAATTCTATGACTTCTCCAAGCAAACTGGTAAATAACTCATAATTTACAATCATACTAACCAGTTACATGATATTCATAATAACACCTCCATACTTTGGTTGATTTTTCTTCCTTCCAACTGAAATGTTTTTGTATTACAGTCAATTAATTAATATCCTGTTTACACTTTAAGGATATTTATCTATTGGATGATTAGCCCTTTAACTGGAAAAATATGCTATGTTTATATCAGACTCCACCATTTGAAATGCTCTTTCTATTATTGTATATTTAATAGCATTTTCTTATTTGCTAATGACTAATTTACATATTTTGATAATAGACCCTTTAAAGGAAAGGGGTATGCTTACCAGTGTAATTTTGTATCTCTTACAACATTAGAGTAATACTGGAAATGATTAAATGTTTAATAAATAATGCTACGTTATTTAGTCTCTATATACTAAAAAATAATATCCTATACCACTTCATTCAGTGTTACTTAGAGGATGTGGCACATCCAAACACGGAAAACTCAGAGCAGAGTTGCATTCTTAGTAAATAATTACAAGAGTGCTTCCCAATAAACAATACAGGAAGTTTCTTAGGTATAATATGGAAATATGGGCCATATCAAATGATGAAATTATTTATCTGTTCTTGTTTAATTTTTCTAAGCAATTGCAAAAATTGGTACAATTAGGTATTTGATATTCAAAACTTTAAATTCTCTGCCTGTCTATCTGTGATCTTTTTCCAAGGTAGAGTATTTTCTTCAAGTATTGAGAGCATAAATCGTATTGTCTTACATTCACAGATAATAAAATACGTTGAGTATCATACCATTTTTCTATTGTATCCAGTTAAATTTTTTTTCTCTAAACAATAAATCAAATGCCTGGACTACCAATATGCTGAAGTGACTGGTGAAATCAGTTAGAATTTCCACCACAAGATGTATTTTCAATGTATAGGAGAGAAAAATATTAACCTTAGACATGTACTTGATCCTGGACTCACTGTAAACAACATAAAATAACTAGGGGACCACAAAATATTTTCTAACAGCACAAGAAAAACAAAAATTTCTGAAAGTAGTGGCAGTGGTTCAGAAGGAGTAAGAAACAACCAATCTCTTCAGGAGACTGCGGAGTGTGGACAGTAATACCCACCCATTAGCAGAATCTTGGCTAAGAATGAAAGCACAGCTGCTGTGCATAGAGAGAGGAGAGTCTAAGCCATTATTCTGTTCTTTCAGCCACAGCTCTCCCACCGCTGGTAATCATTGTTGATAACATAATCCTTGAGCATGAAGGGAAGCAGAGCATGTAAACACTGAGGGCTCACAGGAATGTAGGACTGACTGGGAATCCTTTTCACACTCAGGAATGTTAAGTACTGGGAGCAGAAAAGGCTGTTTAAAAGGTGCATTGTATTTTCCCTGTTCTGAAAATAATAATAAAAGAATTCTGCTCTTTCTCCGATAACACAGCAGAAGGTTACCTCTGCCTGGCATTTTCCAGTTCAATGTGCTTCTAAGTGCCTATAAAATTCAACTCGATGCCTAAAGAAAACTGCAGCTAACAGTTGTCCTGAGAATGGATCCCAAAGTCTTGTCTATGGGGCTGCAGCTCTTTGTCTCTGTCTCTCTGTCTCTCTGTCTGTCTGTCTCGGCCTGTCTGTCTCTCTTTGTCTCCTTCGCAAAAAATATTGAATTTAGTATTTTATAAAACTTGCATGTATTTATTGAGACAAACTTCTTAATTATATTAATTAATACAATAACGAAATACGCTGTAAATTATTATTTTTTGCAAATATTTTAGGATTTGCTCTGATACAGTTTATTTATCTACATACTTGCAAGTAAGCGTTTGGGGTAGAAATTGGGTGCAAATTAGCATATGCAGCATATTTATACATTAGGCTGTAATCACACATCTTGTGTTCTCGAATATAGATAAGAAACTGCTAATAATACACAATAAATGTGTCTCTTAATCTGTGAAAATAATAAAGGCAATATTTACATGACTTTTAAGTACTCAGATTCTATAATAATATATTAAAAAGTTTTAGAATATGGGCTTGAGAATTATTAAATAAATTATTTTAAACATAGTATTATTTATGGGTTTATGAGCTTTCAAATTGTAAAAATTTCCAATTATAGTCAATATGATTTTTATCAGTGTTTCTTTATATTAAGTTTTGTGATTGTGAATATTTTATTAATATTTCTTGCAAGAAATAATAGTTTTTTCTTTGTAAATGAAAAATCATGCGCTTTCACAGCAACACTTCCAGTTGTGTGTGTGTAAACTCTATGTTCACCTGCACATGCAGTTATTTTCTATACCTGAGTGCATGTACACACGTATAAACACATTACTACTATCTGTATTTCTAAAAGTCAGTGGAGGTGCACTATACATTTCGACAAGAGTGTTTTTCTTATTTTTTCATTCATGTTAAAAAAGGCTTTACTTCTCCCCAGCCAGTAAAACAGGAACCATGCTCATGAAATCAGGCCAAAGAGGCCATCTGTGGCTGTTCATTTCTCTATTATCAGTCCTTTAATTTCTCAAAATATTTTCTGCAATAGATTGACTATCTGTTTCATAAAACAACTAGACTGCTTCAACATGTTCTAACAGATTTGTTTCCTGAATTACGAAAGATCTTATAAAAAAAAAAAAAAAAAACACCTATCTTCTGCCTTTAAAGAAATCTTCCCTACAAATCTCTTAGTATATTTTAAGGAATTCAAATTAACCCTTCCTGTACTTCTTTACAGAAATTTCTGAAACATTATATTAATAATTGTATTTACAGTGAGCTTTTCTATAGTTTATGATATTTAAATAGAGTTTTCAAAAACATTTACCATAGAAATTCCTTCTACACTGGTGTAGTAGCCGTGCACATGGATTCTAATAAATGGCTTTTCTTACATATTGTGGAATTCCTGGTAATTATTTAACAAAATGTTGATGAGGCTGTTTTTACTACAACTTTTCATAACTGCTATTCCTGTGTCAAGCAAGAGGTCTGTGCTAGGGCTGTTCTGCCCTGACGACATAAGCCCAGAAAAGTGTTTCCCCTGTGAGCCTCAGTTTCACATGTGTACAGTCAGTTACATGACATAAAATCTCTATTTAAAAAATTGCAAAGGCTTTTATATGTGTGTCTGACATTCTTTTTTTAGTTAATTAATTAATTTATTTTATATTCCAACAGCCTCCTCTCCCTCTTCTCCTCCTACCCCCTCCTCCCTCTCTCCCCACCCTCCATCCCAATCCTCCTCTCCTCTGTATTTGCTCAGAAAGGTGCAGGACCCCCATGGGCATGAGCAAAGCATGTCATAGTCATATCAAGCTGCTGTATGACCAAACACCTCCTTCTGTGTTCAGTCTGGGCAAGGCAATCCAGCTTGAGGAATAGGTTCCCAAGGCCAGTCAAAGCACCAGGGACAGCCCTGCTCCCACCGCCAGGAGTCCCACAATCAGACCAAGCTACACAACCGTCTCATATGCAGAGGGACCGTCTTCTTAGCTACGGTATCTCTGCTTCTTCATTTATGTCGCAGTCCATACTTTATCTCTTATTGTCTTTTTAGAGAATTACTTTCATAGGATCGAACACACTCACCCTGTGAACACTATACTCTGTTAATTAACTACCTTGAATTCAATAAATGAATACATATTATTTTACAAAAATATTTACTAGTTTTCCTTAATCTTATTATTTATGTTTCTCTTTGCCTTCTGCTGACTCTTTCTGTGGTAACATGGACTTATAATTCCTGAATTTTTTCAATTAATAATATTTTTGGTAACAATTATTTTTTTTTTTTTGGTTTTTCGAGACAGGGTTTCTCTGTGTACTTTTGATGCCTGTCCTGAATCTCGCTCTGTACATGAGGCTGGCGTTGAAATCACAGAGATCCACCTGGCTTTGCTTCCCGAGTGCTAGGATTAAAGGCGTACGCCACCGCCACCCAGCAGGTAACAACAATAGTAATATTAATCATAATTTTATCTAGAAACAGGTAAATTAATGGAATAGTTTTATTTTATTTATAGTAATTTAGACAAGTGCATTATCATAACTACCAGGATCTAGGAAAGATAATAAATAGCAAATTTTATAAACAGGTTTGTAAAAGTGCACATAAGATCACAGAAAATTGCTTATTCAATGTAGCATTTCTTCATATGTTATTTCTGGACAATGTAAGACAATACAAAATTTTGAAACTGTCAGATTTCTAAACAGATATATACCAAATAGCAGTCAAAAAAATGAAGCACTAAGAAAAATGGTCAAAGTGTGGGTAGCAGGATAACAGAAATTTAGAAACCGTGCTTCATATTGGTCTCAGAGTGAGAAAACAAAGGAATTCAAATGGCCTTGACTATCATGTTTTATCTATTTAGTGGTCTGAAAATGGACCACATGTCAGGTATGCTACAGTCCTTCCTGTAGTTTGAGACTCTGGGCTATAATCTTACTTCTTACTGTAGAAGGCAAGTCCCTGCTGGCTAACTCTTGTTTCGTGTGCCGTGTTGTCATTAGTCTAGCTTCAGTCCTGTGATTTCATGACTTCAGTTGGGTTGTTAGATTTCTTAGAACTTGTTTTTATATATTTATATAAATATATGTATTTAACATTATTAATTATATATTTAACACTGTTCATTAGTCAAGAATCTAGAAACTCAGAGTATATTGTTTTAGAAGTAATAAATGACTTGTTTTGACATATAAGTAAGTTTTCCTAAATGTCACACTGCATTTAGATCTTATTTACAGACCATGCTTGTCATTCTACTGATCCTGATTTTCTGCTTGAAGGTTTTGCAAAAGTTTAAGTCTTTGTATTATTAAACAACATAGCCATATTTCAAAAATGTGGTTGAATATTATGTTACTGATTTATGCCCCTTAGTATATTATCTATTTGCTGATATTCATTTTCTCATTGTTTTTTAGAATCATACTTAGCACTCTCATCAACTTCTTAGTCCATAAATGGAGTCATTACATTTGCAATTATTTTGACTGGTCATAGAAATCTTAGATTTATGGAAAAAATTCTTGTATGGAAATATTAGGAAAAGTTTGAATAAATTAACTGATTTCTCTATTTTATGACATTAAGTTGTCAATCGTGAATCTCAGGAGAATGAACACATAGAATGTCTGACCTTAATCGGCCACAGAGTCATAGGAAATTATTTGACATCTACTGTTTGTAAAAGTTGTTCTGTTATATGTCATAATGCATTAATAAGTAGAAATGGTACTAAGTTTAGCAATTTTTTTCTTCATGACTTAAAAAAAGTTGGAAAATATTGCTGTCTCAGAATATTCCATATTATACTGGTGATTTTTATAGCATTATTTAAGATATTAGAGTGAAACTTACTTGAAACAAACTTGATAAATTCCCATCTAAGCATATAACCTTTAATTTATGCTATAATCTTGGGACTTGGGAGTTTGATGCAGGAAGATTTCTATAAGTTTGAGGAAAGACTGTGCTACAGGTAAATTCACAGCCAGACTGGGCAACTGTATAAAAACTACTTTGCTGTTCAGTAAACCCCTGTGGCAGTCACTGCCAAAAACATACCCCATGGTATTATCAGTTTTCTGACCCACAAAAATCTTGAGGTCACAATATGCCCTAGATAATTCTAGATGCTAAATAATTCTAGATGTTAAGACATAAATAAAGGATTTCTTCCAAATTAAAAAATAAAACATAACAAAACAATAGCTTGGGCTCAAAAGATTGCTCAGTGGTTGAGAGCACTGGATGCTCTAACAGAGGACACTGGTTTGAATTCATTATCCACAAGGTGGTTCACAGCCCTCTGTAACCCCACATCTAATACCCTATTCTGTCTTCTGTGACGTGATTTTTTTGTTCCCTTTTTAGGTGTGGGATGTGGATGATATCTGGTATTCCAGTAGACATCTTGTAAATAGGAAGCTGAAACCCTCCCTGTAAGAATAGTGCTGCCAGTAACACATCCCAGAAGCCTTAAAATGGGTTCTTTTAATCTTCCCTTATTCACAACAATCAAACACATGCACACACATATATGCATGCATGTGCACACATGCACACACACACACACACATAAATAACTATTTGGTTAGGTTTCCTATTAACCACAATGAATCTATTTTTACTAAAACAGGTTCTGAACCTCCTACTGAGCTTTCAGAGAGCAACTATCACTTTTTGATAAGGTTACTATCTTAGAAAAATATATTACTCTTAGAATAATTTATTAAAATTATAACTAGGGAGAATATGTCAAGATTTAAAATTATCCAGTAAAGAATCACTTCATCTGTGAAAAGATCTCAATGATTAGTAAACTATCAACATGCACAGTGATTGATCACAATGAAATCATCAAATAACTGAATTATTTATGACAAATTTTCTTCTCTTCACAGACATTTTCATATTTATCTTTAAAAAACACTTTGATACTTCTTTAGCTATCAAATTATTCTCATGATGATAGGATTAATTGGTGTTTGAGTTTTGAAATGCTTCCTGTAACTTGATAAAATTAAATTGCTCTGCCATGTTTCTAGGCTCTAGCCTTCCCCATTGTTTTCTAAATATACTTCTTACAGGGTCAGCACAGCAATGCATAATATTTCTGCCTAGACAGCTGCAATCCCCTGTGACTTGTTCTTTCCCTCCCCCTGGAAATGTAGTTGAGTGGCAGGTGAAGTCTCCTCACCCTGAATTACAGAGACTTGGCTTCCCAAATGCTGTGTTCAGAGACACCTTGGACTACCTTGATGTGGACTGCAGCTGGGATATTAAACCATGAAAATTAGCTAGTGATATGAAACAAGTACTCCTTCATTGACACAGGCTATTTATAAGTTATTTGTATATTTCTAAAAAAACTTACAATATTCTTGAGAAAATACGAAAGTTAAAACTAAAACAATTGAATAAAATTTTGTTATTTAACATTGACATCAATTGCTACCTTTAACACCATTAAGTCATTATTTATAGGTATGAAGTGCCAGGATTACTTTACAAAAACATTGTAATAATGTGCTATAGAACATATTATTTGGGATCTATAAATGGATCAAAAGAGCTTAATGAAATGTTAAGAATGATAATACTCACTGATTTACAATGTATTGATGAAAACAAATTTGTATTATGAATAAGGAAGAAACAAAAAAACAATGAGCATCCTTGAAATGTAGGCCTTTCTGAAGACTCTGACTTAAGAATAATATTTGTAGAAAATTAACTTCAACAATAAACTGATTATAATGAACCGATTAATATGTCAATATATTTAAAGTTGATTAAACTATATAGTAATATATTACTTATTGAATTTGCCTAAAATTGCTTTTGATTTTGTAGATTTAAAAATATTTATTATAATCATCTATATATTATGAAAATTTTTGGAGAGTAATATTTGTTGCCATTAAGTCTTTTTTACAGATTTCAACATAAAAGAAAAATTAATTTTATTCTTAAAACTAGAATCTACTTTTGAAATTATACAATGGTTTTCACGCCACCCCAGTAGGTGGCTACCAGCAACTCAAGTGGACAATTACATTCATGTAAGAGTGGCTTTAAATTGAGAATTAGCAGGAAAATGGCTCAGACTTCAATGCTGCATTGTAAAAGTTAAGTTTATCCTTCAAATTATTTCTTACCCAGTTAACTATTTTTTGAAAATAACATACTAAACATCAAAGGTGCTACTTTTAAATGAAAATCACCAAAGTTTCATTTAAAATGTTTCTTTTAGACTTACAGATCAGAGGCAAGTGTTTAGCCTGCAGTACACACTCTAACGTTTGTACTGCAGCAATTCCAGGGCTAAATGCCGCAAGGCTGGCTGCCTACAGACAGCTAGCTGGTCATGAGGTGTCTAATACTGAAACGTGAAACAGACTATATCTGTTTATAAAAAAACAAAACAAAAAACTAGCACTCAAAAGAGAGAAAATGTCTGATATAAATGCTTCATTTAAGTATTTAAAATGATTTAACTGATGTTATCAGGATCACAGGAAATATTAATCATCAGCAGACATAAGCATGCAAGGAACATAATTTCTTTTCTTACTAATATTTTAACTATAAAGTTTATTTTTGTAAGAACTTTCACAATTTTTTTTTCATTTGTGGACTTTCTGTCTTTCAATCTAAGAGGTCAGAAATATCTTGAAATATAGTGTATTATATCAACAAATAAAGTATTTTAATATATGTACTTACAATGTGTATACCACATAGTTCTTAAGACAACTGAAGTATGTTTGGAAATCAATTATTTTATTTTTGTCTCTATTATACAAATTAAGAACTACCAAAATGAATATTTTTAAATTCTCCACAAGTAGATTTGAAATATAGCTTTCAAATCTTTCTGATTCAAATGATTTCAAGCCCTAATTAAAACTGAAAAAGTAATATGAACATTTTACAATGTACATATTTCTGGGAGTGGATCTCTCTTTTGTATATATCCATTAATAAACAAAATTCAGGTTTTATTTATTGTTTCCAAATCATATCTCAGTTTAGCAATTGAATAAACGTGTATTGAAGCAAGCCACCCACCAACCCGATTTGAACACAAATAATATAGTAAGGGAAGCCAGGAACACTTACCTAATTTTATTAGGTTAAAATAATATTCAGGTGCATATTCTGAACCAACTTAGATGACAGTTGTAGCCCAACTGTTTATAATATTTATCATGCCAGTAACATTGAAAACCTACCATTTCACCTTTGCTTCAAATATTAAATGAATTTATTAATATGAAAATCTGCTTTAAGCCCATTTATCTCATTTTATCATCTTGGAGTAGAACAGAATGAAATAGAATTTTTTTTTCAATAATTAATTTAGGGTTATATATCTTTCCTAAAAATGACAAAGAACTGTGACATCCAGGCTGAAAAACATATATATATATATATATATATATATATATATATATATATATATATATATATGCTTTATGCAAATTATAAAGGATTAGAAATAAAAGTCTGAATTCAATGTATATTAGGTAAAATATATTCATTCTAGTTTAAAATGTGGATGTATGAAATTACTTCATTAGCAAGGTTTTTATTTTATCATAAAAAATAAAAGTTTACTTTCTGTACTTTCATATATACATACTCAACAGGATTGATATGAAAACAATTTAATTTGAATGATGTAATTATGTAATGGAATGTAAAAAATTATAGCAATTAAAGTGCTATGGCATGCTCTAATGAATGAAGTTGTACTGGCTGATGATGCTGTATCTCCTACTCATTAATAATTTGGAGAGAGTGCATTATTTCATTTAACATGAAGAAATAAAGTCATAAATCACCACTAATTTTTTCTTTTTGTTTTCATTTAATATTGATGAAACGTCTCTCATGTATATAAATTATGAGGGAGATAAAAACAACATGAAATGTATTTGATTCTCCCCAGAGTTGCACAAAGACTTGCTATTCTTTTACTAAGTGAAATCAATGATTTTATAGGGGAGAAAGATAGGACATCCAGAGAACAGGCAAATAAGGATCTGCTGATGTCTCTGCATAGATGCTGAACATTCTGCAAATATATTTTAACCTGTCTTTTTTGTAAGGTTAGTAAGAAAATGTTAAATTTTTTACCTGTAGCTAATAAGTTATTTCAAGAAATTATGGTTTTTATAAGCATATACAGGTATTATGGAAAAGAAAGTGATAAAACACTGTTTGAATACTTAAATTGTAGTGAAAGTTTTAAGTTTAAGGTAAATCAGAAGATGAATTTAACATTCTAAGCAAAACAACATAATACAATTTCCTTTTTAATGTATTTTCAGTAAGTTTTCTAAATGCACTTTCTTTAGAAAAACTTTTCTTTCTGTAACAACAAGCCAGAACTTTAAAAAGAGAAAAAACACTTTTAAATTCCTTTGTGCCAGGGATGGGTAACAGGGTCTGGTGTATGTGATTTTATTCTACAAATACACAGTTGATTAAAATAGAGAAATAAGTGATTGTCTCTGTGGTTCTCAGTGTAAAGTAGTCATTGTTTGTATACTATTGGACAACTTTTCTTCTCTCTCAAGACTTTCCTCCACGTGGCTTAGAAACAAGGCTTTCTACACAGGGGAGTGTGTAGCTGGGAAAACTCATGACATAAAGTAATGACAGTAAAACAACAGCTTTGAAACATAATTAAAAGTCACATTTACCATTAAAAATACCTACACTATGTTTTTACACTTTTGAAAAAAAAATGTCTTTTAGGAGTCCGCTATTTTTGTTATAGTAAAATACACAAAAGAGAAAACAGAAATACTAATGTGTATGTTCCTTTGGTGTTTCCCTAGTCCTCCCACACAGACTCTGTTGTTCCAAAGTAGAGCTGCATAGAATAGTCCTGGCCTCCTTGGATAGACACTGCAGATTAAACTGTTCCGTATTGCATACATAAAAAAGACACTGTCTTCAGTAGGCCAGTAAATTAAGAATCTTTATTAGTGTGACTGAGAAACTTCCCTCCCTCCCCCTGTCAAAAGTTTTTCCAGTGTCTGTGGGAAAACAGAAGCACTGTTTTCAAAGCTGATAGAACAAGCCATGTTTGGAGGAAGCTTCTGAACAGCCTTTCACAGAACCTTCTGCTGAGGACACAGAGCTGCTTGGAAACTAAGAAACATGTGACTTGTGGAAACTGTGCTTCATTTTCCTTTGCATGTTGGATCTTAATAGACTCGCCATAGGGATTACTTCCCAAAGTCAAAAAAGGGAAATGGAATAATTTTACATAGAGTATAATAGGAATAGAAGTTGGGTAAGAGTTGGACAGAACGGAACAGAACGAAACAAAAGGAAGCAGAGTGGAAGGGAACAGAATGGAGTGGAATGACTAGAAGACATGAAAAGGGAAAGAAACACACCTTTAGTGGTATTGCTCTTGATTTGCTAACAGCTCAGCTTGAGTTAACTAATGAGAGATAAGAGCACGCAGTGGCAACCACCAAGGACAGTACTGCACCCTATATCCTGAATTTTTAAATACAACAACTTAATAAACATTAAACTTCAATATGTTAAAAATATTGTATTTATTGTTTAAAAATGTATTAATTTTCTGAGTTTGCTATTGTGTATCTCCTTAATGGAAGCAAGTCATTACAGGCCGTACAATGTTCTCAGAAGCTCTTTGTCATAACATTTGTGAAATGTGCACACTGAACCGTGACCCAGAGATGGCAGCCACTGTTCTGGGGCCTCTGTTCTCAATGGTGTCGTTGGGTCAAGAATAGACAACAAAGGCCTATTATGTATCTGCAGTGTTAGAAAAACTGGGCTATTAAATGTCTTCTCAAGCATTTATATTTTGTTTTGTTTTAACATAAAGAAAAGAAGGAATTTGGGAGCTGGGCTATATATAAGAGGCTGAGCATTTGCCCAGCATATGTGAGGCCTTGGGTTTAACACAAAGGGCTATAATGCAAGTAGAAGAAAACAAAGACTAAAAAAATAATTTCACTTTATTGGGGAAATAAAACAAAATACCAACAGGTATTTTATTACAGAAGGTTGCTGAAAATAATCACTTTAATCTTATATTGCCTTTGTATTGCTTAATTAATTTTGTTCTAATTCCTGTTCTTTTACTGTCCTGAAATTATAAAATTGAGAGTTTAAAAATATGTTTATTTCTATCTCTATGGATTAGGATTCACCTCCTTCTCATAGTCCTATGATTTCAGTCTAGATCTCTGTTGCCTGCATTAGCTAGACATCATCATCATAGGTGATTTTACTCAGTCAAAAAGGTTTGGTTCTTCTGAAAAAAAAAAAACATGAAAACACAACATCTACTTTACAATGGCCGTTTGTAACCATGTCAATTAAAGGGATGTGCTGTTTTATAGTGATGTTAGCTAGTAACTGTGGGGATATGAAGATATGTTCCCTGTGGTCTTATAAACCTCATAACTTATAAAACCATTTCAGTCTGTAGTTTTAAAGTGTCTTTAGATTGAATCTGTGCTGATCATTAAGTATATTATTCAGAAAAATCTTAACACATAATCATTTTTAATGATCTTCCTCATTTGTGTAAGAGGCATATTAGAATAGCACTTTTGCTAAAAACCAACTTTTAAGAATATTTTAGGATGTTTGCCACATGGGAAATGAAATAGCAAATAGGTTTCCCTAAAGTTTACTTCTCTTAAAAATTCCATTAAAAATAAAAACAAAAAATTACCCAAAGCAATGTTAGATAATGGTAAAATGTAAACGGTTTTCTGAGTAGGAGGTTGGAAAGCTGGTGGACAAGCACATAGCAAAATTGTTGTTTCATTTTAAAGTGACAACCGTCTTTCTAACAGCCAATTTCTTTATCATTTAACATCTACCAAAACAGTTATCCTTTTCTAAGTACATAATAATCCATATTTGCCCTTCACTGTACATGAGCTGTCACTCATCATTGTGACAAGAATATAAGAGCTATTACATACTGCTCAGGAAATATGGCCAAAGCTGTTAATGTGAATGCTTTGGACATGAGCTTTTAAAGTCAGTAAACCATCAAAGACACTATGTTTAAAATCACTGAGTTCCAAAAGAAATACAGGTTTGCTTTTAAAGTATAAGACTCCAAGTGAGACACTGGCTTGTTATTTTGTGACCACAAGCCATGTTAGCTAAAACATAATGCAAGACACTGCCAGAGGTAATTGTAATTGTAAACATTTAAGTAGATGTTGAGGCCATTCTTTCTTCACTGCTTTACTCTATAAAGCAACAATAATTAATCTAATATTCTAAAAATCGTAAAAAGTAAACAACATAAAAATCTATATTGTTTTTACTTAGAAAATAAAATATTATACATTCAACACGTCAAAATATTCTTTAGTTTGCTATCCTGCTGTAGAAATGTGTATAGTTGTGTATCAAGATTCTTATAAAATTTTGTGTAGGAATTGTATTTCTTTTAAGTTTGTTTACGTTTCATTTTCTGATGTTCTGACCAACAGCTTTGTGTGTAATTGTTCAGGTGACATCGATCCTGTTGGGGGGAAATGCGTGTACCACTATTCCCTTCATTTGTGTGTTAGCATCCATTATGTGTCTCTGTATTACAAATTATAAAACTCCAAAACAAAACTTGGTTATGGAATTTAAGGAGTTCTAATTGCCCTTGAGATATCTATGGTTGAAAGAAAGATTCTGTACTATCTATGGGAATTTAAATTAATGTGAATTTAAATTAACCCATTTTGTAAATAACTTGTTGGTAGTCTATGTTGTTTAACATGGGAAATATTTGAAGCAAGGTGAAAAACACATCTTATGCATAGAGTGGGGTGCCCTAACCAGTCTTTTCATATGACTTACTATTATCTCACTAATAATATAACTAGATTAAAGTAAATGAAAAAGGAAGAGAGGGATTAATATTGAGAAATACTATGAAGAAGTGAATCCTGTTACAAACAAGACCTCTTTCTGTCAGTCAGGAATACCTGCTAAGATATTTGGGTCAGGGACTTTTGTTGTCTAGAATGCAATATCCCAGCCTTATGTCTACTCCTAAACAAGTTCTCTACTAATTCAGAGAAGGATGCTGATTGTGTCATTATGCTACAAAATAATAAATCACAGGTCTATAAAGGCCATACGGCAGAGTAAATCAACACAAAAAGTTACTTGAGAATTTTTTTTTCTTGGTAACCATTAAATGTAGTTTGAAAATTTGTTAAGTGTCTTTAAGTGTGTTTCTTTGTAAACTAAGAATGGGGGCAGATTATTGTAATGACTAAAAACCTTATATACTTTAAAATTTAACTTTAAAGCACGGATATTATCAACTCATACTGAGTTTAAATTTTTCATAGGACTAATGGTGTTAACATAATAATAGAGCATGCATCCAGTAGATATTGGGAGGACTGCTGAAAATCTGCCTAATGCCTTAGTTTGTTATATTTGACTTTATATATGTTTGAATATGTCATTTTGTGAATATGTTTCAAAAATATAATACTTAAAAATTTAGATTTAGGATAATTATTATATATTTTTATTAATTTGCTGAAAGCATATGTACATATATACACATTCATGTGTGTATTTTATATATATCTATCATATAATATGTAATACATACATGTGTGTGTCTGCATGGGTATGCATGTGTGCCTGTGTGTGTGTACATGTGAGTGTGTGTTAAATAAACAAGTGGACAGATAGTAGGAAAGTTTTAGTGTTTTATGAAATTCTAGTAAGTGTGATTCTAAAGAGAGTAAATATTTTACTAATTGAGAGTAAATATTTTACTAATTGAGAGATTGATTAATGAAATAAGTAGAGTGAACACCAAAAAAATTGGAAGTGTGTCTGTGAAGGTAGAAACTATTGAAGAGAAATAATTTCAATAAGAGTAGGAATAATATTGAATTTTTAACACATCAAAAATAATAAATTATAAATACTGACAATATTAACACATTATATTTAATAATATAAATAATTGTTTTCTTTCCTCATTACGTGTGGTATGATTTTTAAAATTTCAATATGATGTATCTCAATAATGTAAATGTAGGAATTCTATTGTAGAGACAGTGGTTAGTTTAGACATCAGTGCCTATGATTTACCATGAAGATGACACATATTGTTATGGTTAGTATTAACTGTCAATTTGACAGAACCTGCAGTAAGATGGGAGAGGAGTTTCAATAAGGGGATGCTCAACTACACTGACCTATGCCTGTAGGGAAGTGTAGTGATTGCATTAATAGAAGTGGGAAGACCTACCCTAATTGTAGACATCAGATAATTTTCCTGGCCTGTTATCCTGGACCAGATTAAAGCAGAGAGAATAAGCTACACATAGATATCCATTGTTCTCTTTTATGTGTAGATATAGTGTGACCAGCTGCTTTATGCTCTGCTGACTCAATGTCTTGCCATGATGGTTGTGGCCTCTAATGTGAGCTAAAAACAGACCATTTCTCTTTTAATGCTTTCACAGTATGTAACGACTACAGTATATTATCATGGCAATATTAATGGAAACTAAGAGATACACTTAGCAGTTTTGTTTGTTTGTTTGTTTGTTTTTCCACACTAGGCTCCAAACCCTGGGCTTTGCAAAGGTTAGCCATGCTCCCTGCCACTGAGCTACATCACTACTAGATGGTTTTTCCTTTTTCTTTTCTATAATGTTAATGGAGATAAAATATGTACTATATACATAAGTATAAAAAATACCATGTATACTTGACTTCATTAGTGTCAGTGATTCATTATGGCTCTTTGTATGATATAATTTTAACTCATAAGTAAAACCAAAATATTATATTCATTTTAAATTCAAAATGAAAATTATACTTCCTATTGTTTTAGAAGGGCAATTAACTCCTACCAGCAGACTGATCCATTTCTTCTGGGATTGTATTTCGTAAGTTGCTTTCATGGTAGGAAGAAATGATTTTATACAAAGTCATTTGAATTGGGGGCTCACTTTAGAAATTAACCTGAACCTAGACATTCTTCTGCTCATCTTAATGTTAAGTATTTATTTTTAACAACTAGAGATACTTTAAAGAAGTCTTCATTACTACTGATGAGCAGACGTATTCTGAGAACTTACACATAGCCTTAAACTCTTTATAAAGACTATTAAATTTCCTTTATTATTTAATAAGTTATTACACATTAATTAAGTTTTTTTACTTTTTAGATATTTGAAGATTATTTTCCCATATTTGAGTAATATGCTAGAGCAGGATAATTCAAATCCACTTATTAAATAACTAATGATAAATACAGTCAGTATCCCTCTTAAACATAAAAGTAATAGAATATGGCATACTACCTGACCTTATATTTTCTAAGTGAACAAAAAAATTTCTTTCAATGGGAGTTACCTTATTGTCTATTTAACCAATACAGGTAATACCTCAACATAACATCTCATTATGACAAAAAAAAATGAGAGTAAAAGAAGTATTTTGAACTGTTAGATAAATTTATATCAACACCACATGTCTTTTGTCAGTTAATATATCTGAAGCTGGAAAACAAGGTCAAGAGTCCAGTTCAAGAGCTGCAGAGAAGTTCCATCAGCCATGCTAAAGCCTGACATCTTCCTCAGGACAGTCCTTCCAGCCTTCACCTCTGCAGAGAAGGTACATGTGCAGACACAAAGGAAGGTTTTGTTCATATGGAGTAGCTTCTCTCTGTTGTGTGTGCTGGTTAGAAAGTATTCTAGACTTAAACTAATTCTGCAAAAACATTTGGACTCATTTCTCTACATAATATAAAGTAGTGTGGCTTGTGTTGGTGACTAAGCAAATGTTATTGATCCAAAGACACTACAAATGTCTTGTTTTCATTTTGTAGATCATGGAAAAGCAGAAGCTAAGGGATATGAACTTCACACTCTAAATTCTAATTTTGAGGAAGAATAAAAAACTATGGAAAAAATATTTAAGAAGCCCTGCTACATAGTTTCCTTTGTTGTATGGCTGCTTGGTACTAGTGAATGCAAACTGTAGTAGTCTTAAGTCTACTTAACCAGTTAAGTAACATGGTAAATTGAAAAGATAATTATGTATAAATTTATCAAAATATAAATATTTAAAAACTTATGCTGTGTATATAATTTATTTTATTCTTTTTCTAAATAAAAAACTTATTGTCCTACTACTAGAAAAGTACATGACTTTACAAGAGAATTTCAAGAAAGGACAAATATATTTTCAAAAAATCTTTGTGACAAAATTTTTAAAAATTCATAATTTTGACTATGGGGCACATAAAAGCATATAGTAATAGATTATGAGAATTTTTATTAACATAGAAATCTACATCTAAATTTTAATACTCTTTGTCACAAAGCATAAAAACTCAAAAACATAGTGGACTTCAGTGTCCTTATGGTAACAGTAGAATTCTGAATAATGAGGCTCAATTATAACCTTAACTGAAGCAGAAGAAAGCTAAGTTCCAATAATTTGGACGCTTTCAGATTCTGATTAAAAAGACAAACCTCTACCTATCTCTCTTGTAGCTTACTGACACAACCAGCATGCTTTCTGCCCCAAACGGCAGCACAGTCCATGGAGTAAGTGTATGTGACTCTGAGAAGTTTATAAATCTACAGCACCCCAAGAGAAAGCCAAGAAGTAGATTGTGACTTTTGACAATTATTAGTTAGAAAAAGAGGTAACAATTGCCAAAAAAATCACAAAAGTGAGCATGTTACCTGGCTATGACAAAGAGCACACAACTGACACCCAAGTAAGCCAGCAGAATATACATCCAGATATCAGGGGAGAGAGGATTCAGGAAGGAGAAGACGCCCGGGTTTGTACCGTTGGGCTTGCGGTACAAAATACTTATTCCAAGTGTCATAAACGGCTTGGAAAAGTCGATGACCTTCTCTCGAACATAGGTAATAGCCAGTGGAGCCACTGCGAGGTCAGCTTTCTGTAGAGAGAAACAAAAATGAAAAAAATATATTTAAAAAATTGGTTCTAAGTCACAAGTAAAATAACAATAACTTAAGATTTTGCACATGAGAATTTCTGTAATGATTATGTTAAGATCGACAGTGTTCTTTAAAGAGATGATTTAATATTTAATAAGCTACCATTTCATGTGCTTCCAGATTACTACGTCAGCCTTGACCTTAACTAGTTAGAAAAAGGAAATAAAATTGTTGGATAAAAATTTAAAAAAAACTACTATAATACAGTAAATGAAATTATTCATAATGAAACTTTTCATAACTGCTTTTACTGTAAATTTTAAAAATTCATTTTTGTCTATTATATTTGCCTACATGTATTGATAGAATTGCAAACACAGTGATAACTATGTCAAATCCTTTACCTTGCAATCAAAAACCATTTTCTGGACTAATGGGACAGCTCTGCAGGTACGAGCATTGCTCCCATGCCTGAATCATTATGATATTCTAACACATTGCAGGAAGTCATTGTAATATTCTAATATATTCCCGAGTCATTGTAATATTGTAACACATTGCAGGAGGTCATTATTACATTCTAATGCATTGCAAGGAGTCATAATATTCTAATGTGACAAAGGCATCAATGCTAAGAAGGAATATTGTTGCACCCATTTTATTTTGATAAACATGAAGATCTTTCAGAAGCAAAAATTGTTCATTTTAGAGAACACAAGAAACAATTATATAAAAAATATAGTTAGCTTCTCCAAAGTATTGTTTATTGACATTATTATTCTGTGGGCTTTTGTATGCTGATGGATATGGGGACTGGGGAACATTCACTTGTTCTGAGAGTAGCTTCTCCAAAAACTGAGGAAATGAAATGTGTAACCCTGTAAGGTTATGATCATATTTCATGTTCATAAATTAGGAAACTACCAACTTTAGAATAATCATTGCTGTGTTCTTTAACTATTTGTCTGTAGCTCAGGTATTATATTAGGAAATTCATAGGAATTATCACATTTAATCCTCACACAAATCCACTATTTTTTTTTTCTGAGAAAGGAAAATGAATCTTCATAACATGGAAATATTCCTATAGGGTGAACCCAGCAATAGATCAGGCTACACACATAATCATTTGGAACCTACTCCTAAGGACATAACAATGCCTCGTTCCTAGGAAACCAGCAAAGAAATCACAGAAGCATCAGCTGGCACTCACTCACTCACTCACTTACTCTCACATACTTACTCATTCACACACTCACTCACACATTCATTCATCCATTTCCAAGAGTTTGGAGAAGTGGGAGATCCCAGTTTGTGGAAATTAAGAGGTTGGATAAAGGAAGTTCTTATATGTGAATGACAAAGAAAAGGAAATAAAGTATGAAAGAGCATGATAGCAACACTGTTAAAGAAAATGAGTAATAATTTAAGAAAAAGAGGGTACAGGTAAAACAAGTAGACTCGGGAATCTCCTGGCTTGTTTCACTTTATGTACTAATTCACTGATCTACCGCTTCCTAGGCTAATGAAAAGTCAGCTTTTATTGATTATAAAGTGTACAATTCAAGATGCTTTAAAGTAGTTAACATTTGTATGTTTGTAAATAAAACTGCATGTATTTTTGAGAGTATGACATGATGTTTACGTATATGGGTAGAGTGACTAAATCTAGCCTTATTAACTTATTTTATATATTATCTCCACAAATCTTTCATTCATGCTAAGAACAATATGACAACAGAACTACTATATTATTCAAAAATACCTATTCTGTAGGCATATATTACAAGAATTGACTTCATGTACATTTAAATTTACTTAGTATTTGATTCCAAAATATAAAAGAGCAAAACATACAAAAAATTACATAATAAATGCTTCCTGAGGGTACACTATCCACAAAGATAATCAAGATAGGGCCTCACATCTTCATGTGGTGTCAATTGCATTGTCCCGTTCTTGGTAAAGGGACATGCTACTAAGACACTTTGACTGAAGGTGGAGCATTCAAAGGAAGAATCTTAGGTTAGAGTCTTCTCCCTTTATGTGGTATAAAGTGACATGCATCCTAGACTAATAAGTTCTGCCACATGAATATGAGGAACTGCCCCAAAAGGCTGATGATGAGAAAACATATTACAATTCCTAAAGTTAGCTCCTATGTGTCAAGAGCACAAGCAGTCTATGGTGTTGGCTCTGTGGCTCTACTCTTAGCAGTAAGACATACCATCTAGCTTGAGGTTTCTGTTCAGAAAAAAATACCTGCCTGCTTACAGGAGGAATTACAATGAAAAAAAAAAAGGCATTTGGACAATCTTTAACACAAGACTCTGAATTAGCAGGAAAAGTGGGAAAATGGATGATGCAATGGAGTTGTTAGCTTTCCTTTTCCTATAGCTGGAGAGGTATAAGGAAAAAGAGAAGACAAAGTAAGTCAGTGTTGGGGACAGTGCTCAATGGGAGAATTGAAAGATGAAGAGGGATAGAAATTGGTAGAAAGGGTGGGAGATGCTCCTCTGAGCTTACCTGTAATAGAGAGGAAGGGAACATTCATCATTCAGAAAGCAGATGGGGGCCTTAAATGCTCTGCAACTGAACTACAACCTGGCTCATGATGTTGTGAAACAATAGATCAGTATGAGTATCTGTGGAGAAACTGAGTAATGTAACATCCCATCTTTCTTTAATAAAAATGCTATATAACCTGAGGCATTCTGAGGAAATCAGAGTCCACTGGACTGGCTCATAAATATCATTAATGACAATTGGTTTGCACCAGCTGAGGACCTCATAAATAGCAAGGATTGAATGATAGAAGAAAGAAAGGTATTACTGATGAAGTTGGACATAACGGAGGCCCTGTATGATGCATATTTCACTGTGTCAGAGAGGATCATGTTCACAGAAAGTAAGAAAGAAGTAAATTCACAACATCCTCATGACTGGTAAGTCAATTCACCAGAATTGCTGAGCCACATGAAGTACATGGTCTTGAAGAAGTAGGCTAAGCTTCAGTAGATGTGATACACTTAATAAGGTGCTAGAACACTTTGGCAATGGAACAAAAGCATATTATGGGTCATGTCTAGGATACTCAGAAGCAAATATGTCAAGATTTGTGTCAAGTTGGAGATCCTAAAGAAAAAAAAATTAGATGTAAAACCAAATGTTGTGCTGTGTGTTTATGAAGGCTTTAAAGCCTTGTCAGAATTTGCTAAGAGACTGAAAGAAAGAACATTCCCTACTTTGAAGGATGAAATGTCTTGGGGGTAGGAACTACCCCAGCTGCTCTTTTGACAGGGTAGTCAAGGTACTTGAAAGTGTGGGCCACACATAGTTATCTGAGACCACATGTTGAATAGAGAATTTTTGGTCGCCATTTGATGTGTATAATACAAGAGTTTTATTGGATAGTGTGGCCAAGTATACCTTAATTTGAGGCAAACCATAAAGAACCAGTTGTAATGGGCATCAGTGAACATGTATGGATATAGGACTGTGAAGGTAAAAAGAGCTAAGCTGTTCTAGGCATGGATAACTAGCCATGCCCCCAGTAGAACATTGTATGTATTTCTCCACTGCAAGAGAACATTGCAGGTGTACATGTACTGGAGTATATAAACAACTGAGGAGTTCCCCCGAGAATGAAGACTGTGTATGTTTAGAAACAACTGGAGCCTATAAAGTTGTGTACTGCAGGTGTAACATGAATCTTAAAAGGTCTTATTCATAAAAACAAACCCGGGGGCAGATATTGGGGTGAATGCTGAAAGAGCACAGAAACAGAACCAGCCACAGCTAACCTCACCTCACCAATTCCTCTGCTGATCTCGTTTCCTCAAACTGGAAGCCTTTGTGTCCTCATCCAAATGGATCTCAGGTGAACTGCTGCTAAAAAGCCTAAAACATGAACAGATTCTAGTTCCTGGTCCTCACACCTTATATATCTTTCTGCTTCCTGCCATCACTTCCTATGATTAAAGGCTTGTGTCACCATGCCTGGCTGTTTCCAGTATAGCTTTGAACTCACAGAGATCCAAATGGATCTCTGCCTCCAGAATGCTAGGATTAAAAGCATGTGTGCCACCATTTTCTTGCCTCTATGTCTAGTGGCTGTTCTGTTCTCTGACCCCAGGTAAGTTTATTAGGGTGCACAATATATTGGGAGACACAATATCACCACATCCAGGTAAAGCCATGAGTGAGAAAATAGTACAGACAACCTAGGAGGTATTATGAAATTACAGAAAACACTGAGAAGTAAGAAAGCATATAGACTGTTCTAGCCTAAAACCCAGTGTGGTCTATGAAATAGCCTGAGAACTCAAAGACAATGTAAGTGTATTACAGAGAGCCAAGTACACTAATACCGCTATCCATGCCACTGTGCCCAGTATCGTTGTCTTAAAAAGAAAAATTGATATGTGTGAATGGATTCTTCCATGATGCATTGGACATTGACAAATTCCTTCTTCTGTTTCATGTTAAGACCAATTTGTATTCTCCTATCATGGATAGCAGCAGATTTTCATGACATTCCTCCAAGGAGGTAATTCACTCCCTGACTATTTGTCATGGAATGCGGGCCTGGGACCTTGCCTTCTTATGTTGCTCACCTTCACTAAAATGATATTGTCATATAAGCAACAGAAGGCTGATTTCAGTGTTTCATGGGTTAAGAAAAGCATCCAAAAGACTTATAGTTCAGATAAATAAGGATGTAGCATCAGTTCACATAAGTTAGCATGGCCTGACACAACTGAAAAATTCTCAGACATATTGCACAGCCTATGATCCTAAATCAGCTGCAAGTGATTTCAGGCTATTGTTGACTGTTCATTCCTCACATTTCTCAAGGTATCCATCCTTTGTGTAACTAGATACAATGTATGCCATGTAGGACTGAATTAAAAAGGCAATGAGGCTTTTGAGCACACTAAGAAACATTCAGAACAAGCTAAAACCTCAGTTTCCCTGCATGTTACAAGTCATTCAGTCTCAGACTACTACAGCTGGAGTCTATGGGAAAACAGAAAGATACAAACTCTGAGCAAACAGTTCCAACAATCCAGTAGTGTTTTAGTTCCAGCCCTTAGTGGGGGAAAGTTCAGTGTACAACACAACAGCAGCTGCTAGCTGCAGCTTAGGCATTGCAGCAGGAAGAATCCACCAGTGGCTCCACTTCATTAACAATAAAAACATCATACAATTAAGAACTTGATCAAAGGCCCTTTAGCTAAGCTTTTTCTTTTTTTCTGAAACAATACAAAATCAGACTGCAAAATAACACGAGGCTTTATAAATTGTAGGATTCACAAGTACTGCCATTAATGCCATTTAGACTGTGTTGAGAGCTCTGTCCTTTCCAGCCACTGAGCCCTCCTCTGAAACTGAAGGAACAGCCAAAACTGACAAGAGACTGCCCGTCCTTGTAAATGGACAGCACACTGATGACATAGGCAAGTGTAACAAACAGGCATACAATACAGCAATACAAATGACCGTGTTTACCTTCTGTCTGGAGTTAGAAGGAAAAAATACAAAAAACAGTTCCAACTTACAGACTTTCTTATGACACTGTACTGATTGGCTGTATTTGAAGCCCTTACTTTATGAATGGTTGAATAAAAATAGAAAACTGGAAAGCACTGGGTAAGCTACTTTGGGGACAACAGATATATAAAGAAATAAATAAAAAGAAGTTCAAATGAATTACAACCTCTGATAGGGTTTTTTTCCTTTGTTTGTTTTTTTATGTGTTAAGGAAATTATTGGATGCCCTTACTACAATACAGATCACATCCATTGAGCTATTCCTAGGAGCTATCAATGGGTTCATATAAATTCTGGAAACAGGAGAGCAAAAATGGGCTGTAGGACAGCTCAGGTTAACCGTATTCCAATGACATATTCTGATACTTTTCAAAGTGTCTGAATATGTAAGGCCGGTTATTGATTATGGCCCACGATGGATGGATAATAATGGGGCAAGTACACAAACAGTCTGTGCTGTAGAAGATTGGCAAGTAGCTTATTCAGGGTCTGTGCTTGAAAGTGAGGGATGTAAATACACATCACCTTGTGAACATTGTTATAGGACTCTTGCAAACATTTGCACTCAAGTAGTCAGCAAGCACTGTTCCCATCAAGGGCCTCACTTAGCTCAATATTATGTATGTATGCCCCTGGTGCAGTGATTTGAATGAAAGAATGTCCCCCGTAAGCTCTGCTGTTTTAACACTTGATCTCTGATTAGAGACACTTTTTGCAGAGATCTAGGAGGTTGCAGCCTTGTTGGATGAAGTATATTACTGGGGGTTTCAGCGCCTGACACTGTTCCCAGTACTCATTCCCTGCTTCACACTTGTGGTTTATCGTCCTGCTCTAGTTGCCATGTGTGATGCTCATTGCCTTGCTTCCCAAAATTATAGACTCTAACCCTGGAGTTACAACTAGGGTTGTAATTCTAACTCTAGAATCATAAACCCAAATACATTCGTTGTTCCATAAATTGCCTTATGACATTTTATCATAGCAGCAGAAAGTAAGGAATGCACAGGAGAAATGATAGTTATAAAGACAGAATTTTACAAATATTAATGTATAGAATAGGGTTGAGAATAACCAATGCAATAGTATTTTCACCTAACTTGGGCTGGGTTAATTGAAGTGAAAACTGGGTGGAAAAGGCCATCCTCAGGAGGTAATAAATTATTAAATAAAAATATCAGTTATATAGGGTCAGATATCTCATTATGAGTTATTGGTCAGAGAGCTCCTTGAGGTCCCTAAATTAATATCATATTGTTCTTGATTGCCCATCAAAGTTAGATACTGATTTCCTGGCTGAAGACCCTTCTGACTTGTTTTAGGACATGAAGAAATAAAGATGGAACTGAGTTGGAAACTTATTCCCTGCTCTCTAGTTTTCACAATGCTGAAAAGCACAGTGATGTCACTGACAGAACTGTCACCAAATCTTCTACACAGCTCTGTATCCTGCATACTGTTCAAGCAACGTAACAGGTAAGATATGCCTGATTGTCCAGGAGTAGCACAAATGTTACGTCAAAACTACTTTCTGATTTGAATCGAGGAATATTCCACATATGAAACTCATGTCTGGTACGGTGAACCTGGTCAAATTCCTGTGGCTGTGAATGTCATAGGCCCTAACAAAGAAGCTACTGCTAATGTTATTTTGCTAAGTCAACAAGATGTGAATGCTAACTTGCCTTGTAAATATTTATTTTTAGATCCATGAATTATTGCTATTATCAGCTCTGGACTTACAAACTTATTTATGCAATGGCCAGGAGAGACACAGCAGTCAAAGTTCTGAGAATAAGTGACTGTTGAATCTATCTCAGTTATAAATGGGAACCTATATCACTCAAGGCTTTGAGAACATAGATGAGAAGCTAAAAACAATGAATGAACCAGAGAAAAGGAAGGAGTGTAGTAAGGTGCAATTCCCAGGATGTGTACAGTTAATCAATCCTAGAGGGTCTCATCAGGCTCATGCCACAGGCTTTACAGACAATTTCTGTGGAAGAGGCTTATGAGACCACCCTTCCTCAAGAATCCATACACAGTTACCAGTTTCTATGACAGAGAGAATATTTTTCCTCAGGTGATGATCACATCATCTCAGAAAGCATTCACAGAATACTGGACATTGATTTGATAGTTTAGCTACTAATAAATGTAGCAATAATGTTCCTTAATTAAAAAAAAATAATGTTCTAGTGGAAGATGTTTATAAGAGAAAAATTTATTTGTAGAGTACATTTGTAGTATTGAGGCATGGTATTTAAAAACAAAGCTTTTTGAACAACGTCTTGATAAATTTAAGTTTCTTTATAACTTAAATTATCTTACCTTTGCATCAGGCTATTATTTTTTTACAATACCCTCAGTTATAGTTTAAAGAATTGTATTGATTAGTTACAGTTTCATCATTAATATTAATAATGGGTCATGAAGAATGATTCTTAATATGTGAGTCCCTTAACTGAGTGATATCACTATTCAAAGGATCCTTTGTAACCACCAGTTTTGATACTCTTTGTCTCCCTATTATATTTTTTTTATTTTAATCATGATATGCATTACCTTTTGCCAAGTTCTTTCCATTAGAATGTATGGAATATATTATATACAAAATGTAAACTCTAGTATCCAAATCTGTAATATATAGCTACGTTTACAATAAACACAAAGTACATATCAGAATTTATTCTAATAGTTGCTTAACAACAAATAGTATGTTAAAATAGTATCTGTCAGAAAAAGAAATGTGTAATCAAATTGTTACCTATATATTTAAACAGTTGGCAATTACTGGTACTACATGTAATTATTTTTACAATTAATATTCTAGCAACAAGTATTTTATCTTTCTCTAGTCACCAGTGAAATTTCATGAAATTAATAAAATTTGTTTTGAAAGGTTTACATATAACTATATTATTGTCCAATATTTAGAATTGTTGAAATATGAGATAACATGAAATTTCCCCACCTATTTCAAGTCATTAATTCACTAATTTATTCATCAATTTAGTGCAAAACAACTCACTGACTTATTAAATAAATATGTATAATTGAATTGCTTTGTGATAAAAATTATAGTAGTATTTCTAGATGTTCATAATATGGGGTTTGAGTGTATAGTTCAGTTTATACTTGCTTAGCATGCAGGAAGTCTTGAGTTTTATTCCCAGCACTGTGCAAAAAATTTATGGCAGCACACTTGAAAGATGGAGGCAGGATTACCAGAAGTCAGAGGTCATGGTCAATTTGATGCCAGACTAGTTCAGTTTCATGAGACCCTGACTATAAAATATTTCATCATCCTCAAGCTCAGGGGACACTTCAAGAACAAAAGGACTGCAATATCGAGAGGCCATGGATGACAACATGGAAACCCTGTTTTCACGACACAGTAGGATAGTACATGAGCTTACATAGGTTGTAGCAGCATTCAAAAGACCTGTGCAAGCTCAAGCCTCACAACATGTCAACATGGAAAGTGAAGGTGGCAAAAATTCCCACACCCAAATGAGGAGGTACTGGCAATTTATTGTTGAGAAGGGAAGAGTCAGTTTACTTTAAGTCTTTGGATTATGCTAGATTAACCATGCCCCAGTGGAAGGCCACACATCTGTGAATGTAAGAGCAGCAATAATTGGACTTCATTTTTTTTTAAAGCAAGATAACAAGTTGAGTAAGTAGGGATCTGGAAAGGACTGGGGAGTAAGAGTAAATATAATTAAAATAAATTATATGAAATTCTTAAAGGACTCATATCTTAGTTACTATTCTAATGCTGTGAAAAGACACCACGATCAAGGCAACTCTTGTAAAATAAAGCATTTAATTTTGGGCCTGCTAACAGTTTCAGAGGGTTAGTCCATTTCCAGAATGGAAATGCAGGTGGGAATAGGTCTAATCCACAAACAGGCAGGTAGAGTAAGAAACACTGGACTGGTGATGGATTTGAAAACTCAAAGACCATCCTCACACCTCCTAGTTCTTCCTAAATGAGACTACTGAAGGCCAAGGATTCAAACATATGAGCGTGTGGGGGCCATTATCATTTAAACAACCACAATTAATAAAACTGCAAAAATCTGAATATATTCTCATAATACGGATAAAGAACCATCAAAGTAAAGCAACAGATGCAAAGCAAGGTGATTTTAGGTAGATCAGATTGTAATAGAAGAAAAGAAGCTGAACTAATGTGTATCAGCTTAACTTATTCTGTTAAATATGGACAGAATAAACCTCTCTCAGGTCTCACAACTGAGTCTCAAGTTGAGCTGAGCAGAATAAAGCTCTATAAGGGTCTAGGCAGATCATTCCTGATGGAGAACACACTGGGCTACAAGGGCTGTGAAATATTAGCGTGTTGCATCCTTTAGAAGAGAAGGGAAATATTAATTCTATTTCCATTTACTTCAATATCCTGATAATCTTCCCAGAAATCACAGAGTCATGAGACTGCCACATAGGAAGCAACCATGAAGAAGACTGATTTCTTTTTTTTTTTTTTTTTTTTTGAGATTATAATATAATTGCATAGAGACAGAGCCTGCCAGCACCCGACTGGACTAAGAGGTGAGTCTTTATCCTCATACCCGAACAACCCAGCCCCTAGGCTTTGGGCCCAGGGACACAACCCTGCGCCCCTACACCCCCACCCATTGCAGTTCCAGTTTCAGGCCAGTTGGCAAGCAGACCTCCTGCACACAGGATAGACCACCACCATCCCCCATCAGACCCTGTAACCCAAGTCCTACCTTTCCCAAATCCCACCCACCCTCTGAGACTGCAAGTGTTCCTTGAGACAGAGCCTGCCAGCACCCAACTGGACTAAGAGGCCAGTTGGCAGGCAGACATCCTGCAGACAGGACAGACTACCACCATCTACCACACGGTAAGACTGTAGCTACTCCCTGAGACAGAGCCCACTAGCGCCAGTTGGACTAAGAGCTGCTCCTTACGGCAAAAAGTTCATCAGCCTCACGCCAGTGCAAAAATACAGTCAATAACATAAAAACCAACATGGCTCCATCAGAACCTACATCAGCAAGACCTGAACATCCCAACACAGAAGAAACAGAAGATATCTACCATAAAAATGACTTTAAAAAGATATTAGAGATTTTAAAAGAGGAAATGAAAAATTCCCTTAAAGAAATCGAGGAAAAGTCAAACGAAAAATGGGAAGAAATCAGTAAATCCCTTGAAAGACAAGAGAAAGCAATTAAACAAGTGAGGGAAACAGTTCAAGATTTCAAAACTGAAATGGAGTCAATAAAGAAGACACAAACTGAGGTAATGCTGGAAATAGAAAATCTGAGTAAATGAACAGGAACTACAGATGCAACTATGACCAACAGAATGCAAGAAATGGAAGAGCAGATCTCTGGCATTGAAGATACGGTAGAAGAAATAGATTCGTCAGTCAAAGAAAACACTAAAACCAACAAAGTCATGATCCAAAATGTCCAGGAAATTTGGAACACCATGAAAAGACCAAACCTAAGAATAATAGGGATAGAAGAAGGAGAAGAATACCAACTCAAAGGCACAGAAAACATATTCAACAAGATCATAGAAGAAAACTTTCCCAACCTAAAGAAGGAAATGCCTATAAAAATACAAGAAGGTTACAGAACACCAAATAGACCAGATCCAAAATAATGTCCCCTTGCCACATAATAATCAAACCACTGAACATACAGAATAAAGAAAAAATATTAAGAGCTACAAAGGAAAAAGGACAAGTAACATATAAAGGCAGACCCATAAGAATAACACCTGACTTCTCAATGGAGACTCTAAAAGCCAGAAGGTCCTGGACAGATGTTATGCAGATACTGAGAGACCATGGATGCCAACCCAGATTATTATACCCTGCAAAACTCCCAATCAACATCGACGGAGTAAATAAGACATTCCAAGACAAAACCAGATTTAAACAATATCTCTCCACAAATCCAGCCCTACAGAAAGCACTCAAAGGAAAAATCCAACCTAAGGAAGTTAGATACATCCATGAAAACACAGGCAATTGATAGTCCCATATTAAAAAATACCAAAGAAGGGAAACATACAACACTACCACCAAAAAATAACAGGAATTAACAATAACTGGTCATTAATATCCATCAATATCAATGGTCTCAATTCACCTATAAAAAGACACAGGCTAACAGAATGGATATGAAAACAAGATCCATCCATTTTGCAGCATACAAGAAAAACACCTGAACTTCAAAAACAGACACTACCTCAGAATAAAAGGCTGGGAAAAGATATTCCAATCAAATGGATTTAAGAAGCAAGCTGGTATAGCTATCCTAATATCTAATAAAATAGACTTGAAACTAAAATCAATTGAAAGAGATCGGGAAGGACACTACAGGGAAAATCCGACAAGATGAAGTCTCAATTCTGAATATTTATGCCCCAAATACAAGGGCACCGACATTAATAAAAGAAACATTACTAAAGCTCAAATCAAACATCAAACCCCATACAGTACTAGTGGGAGACTTCAACACCCCACTCTCACCAATGGACAGGCATGCCAGACAGAAACTTAACAGAGAATTAAGGGAACTAACAGAAATTATGACTCAAATAGACTTAATAGATATCTACAGAATATTCCACCCTAACACAAAAGAATATACCTTCTTTTCAGCACCCCATGGAACCTTCTCCAAAATCGGCCACATTATTGGTCACAAAGCAAATCTCAACAGATACAAAAAAATTGAAATAACCTCTTGTGTTTTATCAGACCATCATGGCTTAAAGTTAGACTTCAACAACAACAAAAATTACAGAAAGCCTACAATCTCATGGAAACTGAATAATGCCCAATTGAATGACCAATGGGTCAAGGAAGAAATAAAGAAAGAAATTAAAGATTTCCTAGAATTCAATGAAAACAAATGTACAACATACCCAAACTTATGGGACACCATGAAAGCAGTGCTAAGAGGAAAATTCATAGCTCTAAATGCCCACATAAAGAAGTTGGAAAAATCTCACACTAATGACTTAACAGCACAACTGAAAGCTTTAGAACAAGAAGAAGCAAACTCACCCAAGAGAGAAAGACACCAGGAAATAATCAAATTGAGGGCTGAAATCAATGAAATAGAAACAAAGAGAACAATACAAAGAATCAATGAAACAAAGAGTTGGTTCTCTGAGAAAATCAACAAGATAAATAAGCCCTTATCCAAATTAACCAAAAAGCAGAGAGAGAGCATCCAAATTAACAAAATCAGAAATGAAAAGGGGGACATAACAGACAATGAGGAAATCTAGAGAATCATCAGGTCATACTTCAAAAGCCTGTACTCCACAAAACTGGAAAATCTGAAAGAAATGGATGATTTTCTGGATAGGTACTCCATACCTAAGTTAAATCAAGACCAGATAAACTATTTAAATAGACCAATAACCCCTAAGGAAATAGAAACAGTCATTAAAAGTCTCCCAACCCAAGAAAGCCCAGGACAAGATGGTTTCAGCACAGAATTCCACCAGATTTTCAAAGAAGAGCTAATACCAATACTCTTCAAATTGTTCCACACTACAGAAACAGAAAGAACAGTACCAAATTCTTTTCAAGAGGCTACAGTTACCCTGATATCCAAACCACACAAAGATGCAACAAAGAAAGAGAATTACAGACCAATCTCCCTCATGAACATTGATGCAAAAATAATAAAATACTGGCTAACCGAATCCAAGAACACATCAAAAAAATTATTCACCATGACCAAGTAGGCTTCATCCCAGGGATGCAAGGATGGTTCAACATACGCAAATCAGTCAATGTAATACAACATATAAACAAACTGAAAGAAAAAAGCCACATGATTGTCTCATTGGATGCTGAAAAAGCCTTTGACAAAATCCAACACCCCTTCGTGATAAAGGTTCTAGAGAGGTCAGGAATACAAGAAACATACTAAACATAATAAAGGCAATTTACAGCAAGGCAAGCCAACAGCCAACATCAAATTAAATGGAGAGAAACTCAAAATAATTCCACTAAAATCAGGAACAAGACAAGGCTGTCCACTCTCCCCATACTTATCCAATATAGTACTTGAAGTTCTAGCTAGAGCAATAAGACATCAAAAGGAGATCAAGGGGATACAAATTGGAAAGGAAGAAGTCAAACTTTCATTATTTGCAGATGATATAATAGTATACATAACTAACCCCAAAAATTCTACCAGGGAACTCCTACAGCTGATAAACTCCTTCAGTAAAGTGGCAGGATACAAGATTAACTCAAAAAATCAGTAGCCCTCTTATATACAAATAAAAAAGGGGATGAGAAAGAAATCAGAGAAACTTCACACTTTACAATAGCCACAAATAATATAAAATACCTCACGGTAACTGTAACTAAGCAAGTGAAAGACTTGTATGATAAGAACTTTAAGTCTCTGAAGAAAGAAATTGAAGAAGATATCAGAAAATGGAAAGATCTCCCATGCTCATGGATAGGTAGAATCAACATAGTAAAAATGGCAATCTTACCAAAAGCAATCTACAGATTCAATGCAATACCCATCAAAATACCAACACAATTCTTCACAGACTTGGAAAAAACAATACTTAAATTTGTATGGAAAAACAAAAAACCTAGGGTAGCTAAAAGAATCCTGTATAATAAAGCAACCTCCAGAGGCATCATGATCCCTGATCTTAAGCTCTACTATAGAGCTATAGTAATAAAAACAGCTTCGTACTGGCATAAAAACTGACATGAGGACCAATGGAATCAAATTGAAGACCCTGACATTAATTCACACACCTATGAACATATGATTTTCGACAAAGAAGCCAAAACTGTACCATGGAAAAAAGAAGCATCTTCAACAAATTGTGCTGGCATAACTGGATGTCAACATGCAGAAGATTGCAAATAGATCCATATCTGTCGCCATGCAACCAAACTCAAGTCCAAGTGGATCAAAGACCTCCACATAAATCCAGTTACACTGAACTTGATAGAAGAGAAAGCAGGAAGTAGTCTGGAACAAATTGTCACAGGAGACCACTTCCTAAATAGAACACCAGTAGCACAGACACTGAGAGCAACAATTAATAAATGGGACCTCCTGAAACTGAGAAGCTTTTGTAGAGCAAAGGACATGGTCTGTAAGACCAAATGACAGCCTACAGAATGGGAAAAGATCTTCACCAACCCCACATCTGACAAAGGGCTGATCTCCAAAATATATAAAGAACTCAAAAAGCTAGACATCAAAATACTGAACAATCCAATTAAAATATGGGCTACAGAGGTTAACAGAGAATTCTCAGCAGAAGAATCTCAAATGGCTGAAAGGCATTTAAGGAATTGCTCAACATCCTTAGTCATCAGGAAAATGCAAATCAAAACAACTCTTAGATACCATCTTACATCTACCTGTCAGAATGGCTAAAATCAAAAACACTGAAGACAGCTTATGTTGGAGAGGATGTGGAGAAAGGGGAACACTCCTCCACTGTTGGTGGGAATGCAAACTTGTACAGCCACTCTGGAAATCAGTATGGCGGTTTCTCAGAAAATTGGGAGTAAGTCTTCCTGAAGACCCAGTTATACCACTCTTGGGCATATACCCAAGGAATGCTCAATCTTACGACAATGACACATGCTCAGCTATGTTCATATCAGCATTATTCATAATAGCAAGAACCTGGAAACAACCTAGATGCCCCTCAAGTGAAGAATGGATAAAGAAAATATGGCACATATACACGATGGAGTACTATTCAGCAATAAAGAACAATGATATCATGAAATTTGCAGGCAAATGGATGGATCTAAAAAATATCATCTTGAGTGAGTTAAGCCAGACTCAGAACGACAAACATAGTATGTACTCACTCATAAGTGGATACTAAATGGGAGGGAGTGATGGCCAGACTGCAACCCACAACTCCAGAGAGGCTAGCTAACAGGAAAAGACCCTAGGAAGGACACATAGATGATCCTGTGAAGAAGTAGATTAGATCTACATGAGTGAACTGGGTGTGGGGGGGTGGCAGAGGGCAAGGAGTGGGGGAAGAGAACATAGGGAAATGCGAGGGTCAAGCTGGAACAGGGACAGAGTGGGAAGGCAGGGAGGAAGATACCATGATAGATGAGGACATCATGGGAATAGGAAGAGGCAGGGTGCTGGGGAGGCTCTCAGGAATCCACAAGGTTGACTCCACCTTGGTCTGCTGGCAGTGGTCCAGAGGGTGCCTGGACTGGTCTACTCTGGTGACCAGCCTAGTAAATAACCTAGCTGTCATCATAGAGCCTTTGTCCTGTGCCAGATGGAGGCAGATGCAGAGATCCACGGACAGGCACCAGGCTGAGCTCTGGGATTCCAACTGATGAGAGAGAGGAGAGATACTGCAGGCAAGGGACATCGAGATCATGATGGGAGGACATGCAGAGATGACTGGCCACACTAGTGGAAGCCCATGAACTGTGGACTGGTGGCTTTGGAACCCCCATGAGACTGGACTAGGCCCTCTGGATATGGAAGACGGTTGTTTGGCTCAAACTGTTTGGGGGTCACCAAGGCAGGGGGATCGGGATCTGTCCCTGGTCTATGGGCAGGCTTCTGGAATCTGGTGCCTGTGGTGTGACACCTTGCACAGTCTTGGTGCCATGGGAAGGGCCTTGGACCTGCCTAGTCTCAGTGTGCTGGGCTCTGCTGACTCCCCATGGGAGACCTCGATTTGGGGAATTTGGGTTTGCGGGGTGGCTTGGGAAAGAGGGCTGGGGGGTGGGAGGAGGAAGGAGGGGGGTCTGTGGATAGTATGTGGAGTGAGTAGAATATTTCTTAATAAAGAAAAATGGGAAAAAATAATATAATTGCATTATTTTCCCATTCCCCTTCCTCTCTCCAAACCTTCCAAATACCCTACCTTGCTCTCTTTCAAATATTTGTCCTCCTTTTGATTGATTATTGTTATATAAATATATGTATATGCACATATATTCCAAAATACATAAATGCAACAGCTCAGTCTGTATAGTGTTATTTGTCAGTGTATGTGGGTGATAATCTTCCCTAGAAAGAACACAACATTTGAATAGGAGAATTTAGAAGATAAAAATGTCATACACCTCTCATTTCAACCTCTCACCATTTTCCTATTAAAATGTTATAGCTTGGGTTTATCCTCTTTGACTTATAAATGTGGTCTCTATCAATTATATTTCCAAATTTTAGTGCAAGAAAACTATTTGTACTAGAATTGATGAAAATGCATGCTAGACATTAAATACTTGATAACAGCATTATACCCATAGTGTGTGACTAAGCATTATACATTTAATAATACAATGCAAGGATGACTAGCCACATTGTACAGTTTCCTGACATGTGACATGACCTTTTCTTGTCTCACCTATGTCTTTCACACCTTTTCCCCTAAAAAATAATCTGCCTTTGATCAAAAGTAACAACTTTTTTATATTTTAGTAAATATTGAAAAAACAGCTCCTTCCTTTCACAGTATTTACTTTTATAATTGTTATAGTATAATGGTTGAGATGTAACCACTTCTAATTTTGTTCATAAAAATCATGATCATGTTCATAACAGGATTTTTTATTTTATTAACAGCATTTATGTAAAAATTCTGTAGTAACTCATAGACAAAATTGAATGTAAAGATTAAATAAAAAAAATCAAAGTTTCTAACATTAATTTCTATAGGTGAAATATAATTTTTACAATTGATTAGAAAAGAAGGAACAACTAACAAGAATGAGGTATATAAGAATGTATATTTTTAGTAATTTTTCATTTTGATCTCCATTCTTCCTCCTTTATGTTCTTCCCATTCTCTTTTGCTTCCTACTTCTTCCTTGTCATTCTCTTATTTGTTCTAAAAACCAAACACTTTATTTTTAGTAAATGGAAGATTAGACATTTTAAAAATGTGTGGAACAATTTATGAGCACTCATCAGTGCTGAGAAAAAATGAACAATGAGCCGTGTAACTAGATCAGCCGATAGGAGCCTGGATATTCTCATAGTGCTCAACTACAGAATGCCGCATGGAGAATTTTCAGAAATGATTTCAAGTACTTACTTTCAGAAACAAGTTGATAGACAAAATTTTCCATCAACATCATTTGTTATCTGCTTCAAAATGATCAATTAAGCCAGAATATAAGAGAAAGTATACATGTACTGTGAAACCATATCTTCTGATTTTTCTTATGCAATGAAAGAGCCTTAATAATGCTTGATTAAATACAGAAATATACAATTTCCAACATTAATCTAACTAAATCAAAACAGTACAATGAGAAATCTTTAGGTTAAATGGGTCTTGAATAATATATTTGCCAATCACAAACTGAAGATATGAAATTTGAACAATAAAATAATAATGGGTATATGAAAAATACTGTAAGGTAATCAAAACATGGATGGTAATCCTTGTAGGATACTTAATGTCCTAAAAATCTACTTTCTAGTTTGAAAACTACAGTGCCTCTAGTGCGAAGTACTAAAGTGTGTATTTATGGCCTGAGATGAAGTCTAGATTCTGCTTCAAACAACAGTGGAAATGATATTGGCTTAGACAGTGATGACATATGATGGGCCATAATGTATAATCCTTGAACCTTGGGAATAGATTCAGGGAACTGTCCTTTACTGTTTCCATATGCTTGAAATTCTATATAATCTAATGTTGAATAAACATATAAGCAATAAGAGAAATCAAAAGGTTAATAATGCTGAACTTAATGGCCTAAAATTGAGATGGTCATATTTTTTCCAATGAAAATTCATTGTCTAATTCCACAAGTAAATACAATACATACTATGCCCAAAAATGCATATCTTCTACCTTTAAAACCTTTATAAATGAGAATACATAATAATGGAAGCACATCCAGAATACTTAAGGTCATCTTATTTAGGAGTGTGATGTGTGTATGTGTGTGTGTGTGTGTGTGTGTGTGTGTGTGTGTATACACGTGTGTGTATGTATATATATATATATATATATATGTGAGATGGTATATATGTATTCTTATTCAAACTTATGTATATGTATGGATATATATGATAAAAAAGAGAGAGAGAAAATATACAGTTTTATTTTTCCAAAGTTTGTAGATTAACCACTACAAAACAATTCTTTTTAAGAAAATAAGTCAACTACTAAATCATAAAATTAGTAAAAAAAAAATTAACTTTATTCTTTTTTCTTATTAAATTTATTCATTTATTTTATATCCTAACCACAGTTTCTCCTTCCTTCTTTCTTCCCATTCCCTCCTCTGACCTGCTCCCTGCCCCCTCCCCAATCTACTTCTCAGTTTCTATTTAGAAAAGGGCAGGCCTCCCATGGGTGTCAACAAAGTGTGGCACATCAGGTTGAGTTAGGACTAAGGTTCTCCCCTTGAATTAAGGCTGGGAAAGGCAACCCAGTACAAGGAATAGGTTCCTAGAAGTCAGTCAAAGCATTAGGGACAGCATCTGCTCCCATCACTGTGTCTCACAAGTAGATCAAGCTATACACCTGTCACACATATGTAGAGGGTCTAGGTTGGTCCCACACAGGCTCCTTGGATGTTGGTCCAGACTCTGTGAGCTCTTATGAACCCAGGTCAGTTGTTTCTGTGAGTTCCTTCACGATGACATTAAATCTCTTTCTTCAACAAGATTCCTGGAGCTGGGCCTAGTGCTTGGCTGTGGATCTCCACATCTGTTTATCTATCACTGGATAAAGGCTCTTACAGGAGACGGTCATTTCTGGCTACCTATCCACTATTGCTACGAGTCTTAGTGGCTAGTTTATATTTTGAAGATAAAGGTAAATGAGCATTCTTTTCATTTACTTTAAACAGAACAGTTTAAATGGAATCTCCGAAAAAAATATGTAATACTCTGTTTGGTCAAATGTCTGTGACTATTTTTGGAGAGTATCAATTCTTATACTTCATATGAGTTCTGCTCATTTAGTTTTGACACAAGAAGGAATAAAAATCAACCAGATTATCTATTTGTGTATGTGTAATAATGAGACCTGGAGTTCAGTACAATTATAAAAGTAAATATAAAGGTATTGAATGTCCATTATTTCATAAATTAAATATAATTTCTTAATTGAATTAAAAATTCATATATAATCCATAGAGAATTGGGAAATGTTTCTATTTTCTCAACAATGAAAAACTATGACAGATCTATTAATCAGTATTTAGTAATAGACTAGGAAGAGTCTAATGCACATTCAGATGTGTTCCTTTCAGTGCTCATATAAGGCTTCTTGAAGCCAATAAACAGAGGAAATCTAACATCACAATCAATCAGATGAAGAAGAAATCAATGGAGTGGTTGGGAGAAGACTTACTTGATATAAACTCTGAGCAAGAAAAGCAATATTGTAGTTAATAAACATGGATTCTGAACTGTCTTGTGACTCAAACTCTACAGCCATAATTTGTTCCTATGTTTGATTGCCCCAGAAATGGATCTATTGAATCTTACTTTCGGTAGCTCTCCAAGGGGTTGCCTGTCTCAGTGCAGAATATTAAAATTTGCTATCATGTGTATATTTAACATCTTTCATCAACAAGTATACTAGAAATTTGTCTGATGCTTTTTAATGTTGTTTTTACTTCTCTCTCTCTCTCTCTCTCTCTCTCTCTCTCTCTCTCTGTCTTTCACTGTGTAATGGATATATATTTTTATATATTCTATTTCTTTTTTAGAATCAAATTTTGATTTCAGTGGTAAATGTGTTCTCCTATAAGTCTGTTTTCTTCTTCCTCAATAAATACTGGATACACTGACATGTCCCCTATGTCTCTTAGTTTGTTCAATGACCCTATTTTAGTCCCTCTTCAGTGTCTGCTGATTAATTAATGAATATTTCCTTCATTTAACTAATTCACTGTGTTAAATATCTTTTAGAGAGCTGGTTTTTATGTTCACACGTAACTTACTTAAGTCTCCATTGTTAAATTATTTGCCTCATTGTTTTATATTTATTTTGTTGTGGAATTTATTATTCTTTTAAAAAAAGAATGTAGACTTTAAAATATTATTGTATTTAGCACTTTCTTTAAAATTATTTGTCAGATATTACAATAAAATATATTTATTATGATTGCATATATTTTCAGATTGTAAATTTTAATAGTTATGTTTTATATCAAAGATAACTTCATTTGTTTTTAACATATTTGTTTATTGTGAGTTTTTCCTCTCTTTTATTTTTCAACTCTCTTCACATATCTTGACATGCCCTTTTCTACTGGATCTGTTTTTCTTCCACTGGGTATTCTCTACTATTCCAACTCTCAGCTGTATTATTTAAAGATGAGTTGTGGCTCACAAGTTAATTTTTATTGGTAGAATTTCTTATTTAGTCTCAAAACAATTAAGAATCTTACAGAAATTTCTAGCTAAATGGCTAATATGTGTCTTTTCACTGTATTGGGTATGTAACCTTGAAATAACTTAAGACCCAGATCTCCCAATACCAAAGAAAATATAAAGAGAAATTGAAAGAGACCAGAGAGAAAGAGAGAGGCAGAGACTTAGATAGATAGATAGATAGATAGATAGATAGATAGATAGATAGATAGATAGATAGAAAAATGATAACCTGATAGATTGAGGTAGAAAGATATAATATACATACATATGTGCACACATGCATACATATGAAGATACTTAGGTAGATTCTTACAAGTGAAGCTAAATAAAGCTAAAAACATCTACTTTAATAGCAATTTGAAAATATTAATAGGAATAATTTTTAAAGCAACATGAGATGAGAATTTTTAGGTGAAGTAACAATTCACAGTAATAGACAGTGAATCCAATGGGGCAAAAATAATTACCACAAAGAGGCAACTAAAAAACTAGGTGACAGAGAAAGAGAAATTCTATTTTTTTTATTAAAACCTAATCATTTAAAAAATAATAAAAATGGATCAGTAGATAAAGGGATAGTGTCTAAAGAAAGGAGATAAGGTGCACAAAATTTCTGCACATAAAAATCAAAACAGAATCCAAAGATTAAAATGGTTTACCATGTAAAGAATGGCCAACTTCTTGATCACATCAAGCAGTGAAGAGGTGTAAACACCTGATAATAAAGCACTGTTTGTCCATTTGGTGGCAAAAGACCAAGGAAGGATATTTTGATACAGCTACCATTCTCTCCAGAACGTGAGAATAGCTTTTACATTTCAAGGAGACGTTTTCCTATCACCAGCTCCGCAAAGGGAGAAGGGAGGGGAGAAGTTTAGAACAGCATGGCCACATCAAATAGAGGGTGGTGGCTACAGTGACTCTGTGGGGAGCTTTCTGAAGCACTTGGGATCTAAGAGTGTATTTTATACAGATTTTATTTTTCCCATCTCATTATCATTCTCAGTTTTAGTTTACAACAGAAAGACAGTGTCAGATTTCTAGAATGGTAAGTTATGAACCAACAGATGAAATATTAATTCAGCCTTAGATGTAGTAGTAATAGTCACAAAAGTACACTGGATAAGGAGAAATAAGAGGAACAAGCCTCATATCCAATCAACTGTATATTGATGAAGTCAAAATTGGTATAAAAAGGTAGAGTTACTGAATAAGTAGGAGGCAGTGTTGAATTTATGTAGTACTAATTTTAAAAGTAGTGTGATTCAGACGTGACAGTAATTATGATACAACTGTAGGAAAAGCAGTTGAGAGGTATTTAGACATGAATTCAAGAAGCTTTAATGTTCAGAGTGATCGATGATCCTTTATAAGAACACTGAATTCACCAAGAACAATTAAATTGACTATCTTCAAGAGAAAGGCTGAGTCAGCCACCAAGCTTAACAGTACATTAGTAATTGTAAAAGTGTGTAGGTTAGAACACAATAAGGAGAAGAATGGTATACACAGCGGAATAAGCCTTAAAGGAGCATTGTTTTCCTGGGATTTAAAGCCATTGAGAATTAGAGTTAAGAAAACCGGAAATGGTCGGGTGCATTAGAGTCCCTGAGCCATTCTCAGGGTGGCCGTTTCAGAGGACACAGAAGACTGTTCTGTATTATACCCTTCAAATTTTACTCAATAATACGATTTGCTTTTGCCAAGTACATGACAACTGAAAAAGATTTTCCTGGAAAATATCTTTCTTTTCATGACAAAATACAATACAATAAGATGAAGTAAAAACTTTTATATAGAAGTTGGACACAGAAATGCATCAGGAGGAAGAATCCTAAGAGCAAGCAAAAGAGTCAGAGACTCATTCTTTCTGATAGTCAGGAGGCCATAAAGAAATACTAAGTTGACAGCTGTAATATAGACGCAGAGGACCCGGTGCAGACCCATGTAGGCCTTGTGAGCTCTTATGTGGCTTGCATATATGATTCAGACGGCTTTGTTCTTGGGTCCTCCATCCCCTCTGGCTTCTACATTCTTTCTGCATCATCTTCTGTGGTGTGTCCTGAGCTCTGGGGGTGGGAGTGGAGATTGATGGAGACCTCCAATTTGTGGAGACTCTCTCTATATAATGTCTGGCTGTGTATCTCTGAATCTCCTCTCATCTGTTGCTGGAGGGAGCCTCTCTGATAATGACTGGATAAGGTACCAATCTATGAGTACAGCACAATATCATTAGAAATCATTTTCTTGATGTTTTGACCACGTATGTATGGGTTTATACTAGGTCTCTGGGCTATCTAATCCCTGATTCTTGGTTACTGAAGCAGTTTCGGGTATGGGTTCCTTCTTGTGGACGTACCTTAAGTCAAATCAGACATTGGTTGACTACTCCCACAAGTTCTGTGCCACCATTACTCTAGTATACTTTGTGGGTTTGTGTCTACATTTCTCTTTTGGTAACCTGCAGAGTATCTTTCCACATCCAGAGACTAGACTCTAGGGGTGATGGTTCCATGTAGGTACCAGCTTGACTTCTCCATGTTCAATGAGTTGTGTGGACATTGTCCTCACCAGTGGGGTCCCCACTATCAGTTTGCAGAGAGCAAACTTTGTCTTAGCATAGCCTGGATTATTTGGGAATTTTCATGGGAATCCCTTGTTCAACAACTCAATTGAATGCAAGCCAGTTCCACCACTGGAGGCCTCGCCTGGCTACAGGAGATGGCCAGTGGAAACTCCATGAATCCTATTACTAGGAGTTCTATTTAGGATCACCTTCATAAATTGCAGGAAGTTTGCACTGCACTATGTTTCCACACCACCCTCCAAAGGCCCCCAGTTCCAATTGTGTTTACCTAAACTCTCTCATTCTATTCCATCTTCTCTATTTCTAATCCTTCCCACTCCTCTCCCTATCTATTTCCCCTTCCCAGAGAGATCCACGTGTTCCACCTACACCCCTCCTCTTCACCTAACCTCCATGGGTCTACAGACTGTAGTTGGGGTATCATTTATTTAATGGCTAATATCTACTTATAAGTGAATATATGCCATATTTGTCTTACTGGGTCTAGATTACTTTACTCAAGAAGATTTTTTTCTACTTCCATCCATTTGTCTACAAATTTCACATTATCAATTTTTTAACAGCTGAGTAATAGTCCTTTGTGTAAATGTACCACATTTTGTTTATTAATTCTTCTGTTGAGGAATATCTAGGTTGTTTCCAGTTTTTTACTATTATGAATAAAGCCACAATGAACATGATTAAGCAAGTGTCATTATGGTAGGATGGAGCATACTTTAGGTGTATGCCTAAGAGTAGTATAGCTGAATCTTGAGGTAGATTGATTCTCAGTTTTCGAAGGAACCTCCACATTGATTTCTATAGTGGCTGTACAAGTGTGTACTCCCATCAGCAGTGGAAGAATGTTCCCATTGCTCTACCTCCTTGCCAGAATAAGCTATCACTTGTGTTATTGATTGTATCCATTCTGACAGATATAAGAGGGAATCTCAAAATAGTTTAGATTTGCAGTTCCCTGATGGCTAAGGATGTTTAACATTTCTTTAAGTGTTCCTCGGTTATTTGAGATTCCTTTATTGAGAATTCTTTGTTTGGACTTATACCCCATTTTTAAATTTAATTTTTTTATATCTAGTTTCTTCAGTTCTCTATACATTTTGGATATTAGTCCTCTATCTATGTAGAGCTGGTAAATGTCTTTTCCCATTGCAGGCTGCATCTTTGTCTGATTGATGGTGTCCTTTGCCTTACAGAAGATTTTCAGTTCTATTAGGTCCCATTTATTAATTGTTGATGTTAGTGCCTATTATATCAGTCAGTGTTCTGTTCAGAAAGCCATCTTTTGTGCAATGCTTCTGTGTTCAAGGCTATTCCTCATTTTCTCTTCTATCATATTCATTGTATTTGGTTTTATGTTGACGTCTTTGATCCACTTGGACTTGAATTTGTGCAGGGTTATAGATATAGATCCATTTGCATTCTTCTACAAGCAGACATTCATTTTGACCAGCTCCATTTGTTCAAGATGCTGTCTTTTTTCTAGTATGTATTTCTGGCTTCTGAGATGGCTCAGCCATTAAAAGCTAGATTCGCAAACAAAACCAAAAGATCTTATTTTTAAATATGTTATTCTCTTTTATGTATATGGTATTTGTGTTCTCATCCATTTCAGTGCATTTTCATGCTTGTACAAGGATAGCGTGGCTCACTGAATATTTGTAATACACTTAGCTCTATTTGATGAGCTTCATTCTTTCCATGGTGTATAATGTTTACTGTGACATGCATGCTTTCATATTCATACTGCCTTAGCACAGATACTTGAGTCTCAGAAACTTTCATAAAATTGCTTAAGATCATATTTCCAATAAAGAGTGAAGAAGGGTGTAGAAACTGGCTGATCCAGTAGCATCAAACAGGATATAATTCGTCAATCTATTTTAAACCAAAATGTATTTGAAAGATTGGTATTATTCGGTCGGGCGGTGGTGGCGCACGCCTTTAATCCCAGCACTCGGGAGGCAGAGCCAGGCGGATCTCTGTGAGTTCGAGGCCAGCCTGGGCTACCAAGTGAGTTCCAGGAAAAGGCGCAAAGCTACACAGAAAAACCCTGTCTCGAAAAACAAAAAAAAAAAAAACAAAACAAAACAAAAAAAGATTGGTATTATTCAACTGAAAAAAATGTATTGACAAATAGTGAACTGGAAATGAATTTCAGAGGGGAAAATAAAAATATATATGTTAAGACTTTGCCAAATTATTCAACTTCCATATTGACATTTACAAAGAGTCATTGTTCTTAAAAACATAGAAATTTTTTATCTATATAAATTCTTGGTTTCTTCTCAGATATTTTTATTTTACTAATATTTATCTACATATTGACCAATATATGTGGCATAAACATAAATATTCATGGGTATAGTACACATCTGCATAGAATTTCTCTGTGCAAATGTAAACATATAAGAACATACTTGTCGTGTGTAACATGCTATAAAATTTTACTTTAAAAAATGAGGTCAGGTTTGATTGTTTTAAAATGTAGCATGATGGATAATATTTCTAAATTATGATATATTTTACTTAATTAGCTATTCAACCTGAGCTGTTAGGAAGATAAATTCTAAATAATTTGGGTAGAGAAATGATGGAAATGAGTATATTGACAATAATGCATACATAGTAGTTAATATTGTTCATTCAGGGTGATATAATGACTTAAGATTACTGGCTGACAGAAAGATTTATCATACTTCAAAAAATATTTTACACCATGATGACAGATTAATTTGAAAACAGGAGGACAGCAGGCATTTTGTTACTAGGACTGTTCCTGGCAATCATCCAAGGATTACAACTGCACAATCTTACAAACAGCAAGGAATTGACTGCCTTAACAAAGGGACTCCACAGGGTAATGAGGATTTCACATTAATTCTCACTGTGCATTGATGAGCTCTCTTTGAACTTTGCCAGGGCTTAAACAACAGTGACAGGGCTCTGGCACTTTCAGAATTAGATGGGTACTGAACAAGGCTGCAGAGATGAGATTTGTGTGTGTCTATTGTTTTTTTTTTGTTGTTGTTGTTGTTTGGTGTTGCAGGAAAGCACATCTTAATAATTTGGAATTATTTTTGTATTAATTAGAACTGATTCTCTAGAAGTATATAAAATAAATGAATATTTGCCACATTTTAATCTAAATAAAGTAATTTAACATCTTCATTTTAAGTTAAAAAGATATGTTTGAACATTTTAATGACAAAAGGGAGAAAATGTATACATTGGATCATATCAAGTTCTTGATACTGTATTTTCTTTTAACTAAAAAAAGTGACAGTGTGATACCTCCACCTATCCACATAAATAACAAAGTTTAAAGTAAAAAAAAAAATTCCCTTCTTAATTTTGCTTATCAAATATTGCCCAAAAACCGTATTTGTGCCTCAAATGACATTATTATTTATGTTGTTGATTCAAAGTTAGAGATTCATACATTGTGTGGCCTATGTTTTTGTGGGGCTGTGTGTTTCTGGAAAACAAATGATATTCAACAGAAAAAAGTCTGTGATAAAATAAGGGTTACATAAAATAATAGTATTAGCATGTGATTTTTAATGTTAAAAAAAATCAGGTTAGACATATAATAATGGTAAAGGTCAGCAGGGGTCAACCAGGTCAACAATGTTTAACAATTCTATTTTTACATAATTTAATTTAAAGTTAACACAGATACAAAAAAACATTCATTGCTATCTCTCAGTGTGGAAAAAAAGAGGTTAAAGGGAAATTTATATCTATTCATGTATTATATAATTATTTGTTGACTATCTCTGCCAAGAGAGAGGCCCAGTAATAAATATCCTTGGAGGGATGCAAGAAGGTGAAATCATGTCTGCCTCAGTCACAACACTGACACTTACAGATAGAAAACAAAACATTTAAACATTAATATCTGAAATACAAATTAGAAAACTGGTATGAGGTGTAGACCTATTTATATATAATTTTCCTAGTATAAAAGCATAGGCTATATACAGTAAAAAACTATTACTGCCCACTAAGTCTTAGGCTATGATGTAACTTGTACAGCTATAGTTTCTGCCTTCTCAAAACTAATATATAAACTGAGAAAGAACCCAGAAAATCATGTATTAAAAAGCAGAGATGTACATTAGAAAGACATTAGATAGATTTTTAATGTAAATTTTAGAAAAAAATGGTAAATCTATATTGAACAGAGATTTTAGTGTACGTAAGGTTAAAGGACACAGAGTCTAGAGAAAGGACTAGTGTTTAGCACCCATGTTGGGTAGCTGCAGGTAACTCCAGCTACAGGGGATCCAACTATGTCTTCTGGACTCCAGAGATACTCACACTTACATGGGATTAAAACAGACACTCTTCACATATGCTTTAATAAAAATAAATTTCAAAAAGTTAAAGGACATAAACAACTATTTAATAGGATTAAATATTAAACAAAATGTAAGAAAATAAAATATAGGTAAATAAAATATAAGAAAAATAATTTATAAATTAATAAGCCTCACAAACCATCCTTCCGCTCTCCCAATAATCTAAATCAGAAAATGCTTTCTTAAAAATTGACCCTATGAGTTGTTTGGCTCCAGCTGTTGGGGGGCAGGGGGATTGGGATCTGTCCATGGTACATGGGCAGGCTTCTGGAATTCGGTGCCTGTGGTGTGATGCCTTGCACAGCCTTGGTGCAGTGGGAAGGGGCTTGGACCTGCCTAGGCTCAGTGTGCTGGACTCCACTGACTCCCCATGGTTGACCTCGATTTGGGGGATGTGCGGATGCAGGGTGGCTCAGGAAAGAGGGATAGGGGTGGGGGAAGGAGGAGGGGGGATCTGTGGATGGTATGTGGAGTGAGTAGAAAATTTCTTAATAAAGAAAAAAAATTCAAAAAAAAATTGACCCTATGAAAATCATCCTTCTTTTTATATATTTAATTAATATGTAAAAAGAAACTTCATTACGTTGGCTGCAATATAACCATACTGAATGGCTAAAAGTGGCCAGAACACATAAAATTGAATTAGAATTGATATAGAGATTGTATGTATGAAGATTTATGATTTTGACATGGAACAACAGTGCTAATCTTTAGACTAACCAGGGAAGGGCAGTTTCCATGGGCAGTTTATAATTAAAAAGGTAGAATGAAAGTCTTGGTATTTAAGAAAGAGGCAAAGAAAGTTTTATGCATTCTTCACTTTAAATTTTTATGAAGCAGATCAAAGTTTGTCATAAACCGAGTTTTTCTTCAACACACTGAAATGAACCTAAGCAAATCACAGTTCACTGCTTCCCTCACGCATGACAGTATGTAACGATGCTCCTCAGGTGCAAGTGTATGCTGAAATTAACTGCATCTCTGAAAACACTGGATTGATACAAGCATCTGTCACTTCATTACAGCTGAAGAATGGCACCTTCCCTGGCCATGGTACTTGCAAACGAGATTATATATACCCCCAGTTTTCTGACATATCCTCAGTATATCTCCATTATTGTGCTATGTAAATCATAAGAAAATACTGCCTATCTTATCTACAATTCAGGCATAGTTTTAAATCTTCTGTGCCTAAAACCATGATTGACACAAAAATGCTGAATTAATAATACTAAATTATACCTCTATTTAGTATGACCATGAAGAACGTATTATTATAATGATTGTATTTCCATTTATCAAAAGTACTTTGACAAATATTCATATGAAATGAAAAATCCAGTCTCAATAACAAAGAAATAACTTTTTTCTATTAAGAAAGACTCAGATATCATTATTCTCTCAATAAAAACACTAATATATCTTTTGTTTTAGGCTTTCTTTGCTTGTTTTCTGTTTAGATTTTTCTGTGTTCTAAAGAATAGGCCCTCGTGAAATGCTGTGTTTGTATCTGTTTTTTTATTTCTTAATTTAATTTAATTTTATTTTACAATACAATTCAGTTCTACATGTCAGCCACAGATTTCTTTGTTCTCCCCCCTCCCACCCCCCCTCCCCTTCTCCCCAGTCTACCCCCTATTCCCACCTACTCCAGGGCAAAGCCTCCCCTGAGGACTGACATCAACCTGGTAGACTCAGTCCAGGCAGGTCCAGTCCCCTCCTCCCAGGCCGAGCGAGCCAAGGGACCCTGCATAGGCCCCAGGTTTCAAACAGCCAACTCATGCAATGAGCACAGGACCTGGTCCCACTGCCTGGATGCCTCCCAAACAGATCAAGTCAATCAACTGTCTCACCCATTCAGAGGGCCTGATCCAGTTGGGGGTCCCTCAGCCATTGGTTCATAGTTCATGTGTTTCTATTCGTTTGGCTATTTGTCCTTGTGCTTTATCCAACCTTGATCTCAACAATTCTTGCTCATATAAACCCTCTTCTTTCTCGCTAATTGGACTCCTGGAGCTCCACCCGGGGCCTAGCCGTGGATCTCTGCATCCAGTTCCCTCAGTCATTGGATGGGGTTTCTAGCATGACAATTAGTGTGTTTGGCCATCCTATCACCAGAGTAGATCAGTTCGGGCTGTCTTTCGACCATTGCCAGCAGTCTGTTGTGGGGGTATCTTTGTGGATTTCTGTGGGCCTCTCTAGCACTTTGCTTCTTCCTATTCTCATGTGATCTTCATTTACCATGGTCTCCTATTCCTTGTTCTCCCTCTCTGTTGTTGATCCATCTGGGATCTCTCACTCCCCCAAGCTCTCTTTCCCTCGACCCTCGCCCTTCATTACCCCCACTCATGTCCAGATTGTTCATGTAGATCTTATCCATTTCTCAGTCATTTGGCGATCCCTGTGTCTTTCTTGGGTTCCTGTTTTCCAGGTAGCCTCCCTGGTGATGTGAATAGCAATCCAGTCAGCCTTGTTCCACATCTAGTATCTTCCTATGAGTGAGTATGTTTGTGTCTGTTTTAAAAGTCCCATTTCATCTAGTTCTCTGCTAATAACAGATGCTCATCAGCATTTACTATTTAAGAACAGGTAAATGTTCTCAACGCTACAGAAAAATTTCCAGCCCACTTGTCCAGTGGTGCCACGGTAAACTTATTCTCAGAATCAAGTACACACATTTGGCTTTTGATTAAAATAGTGCTAGTGTTCTGCACATGCTTTATAGGCAACTTTTTTGAGGAAATCTTTGGCCTTAATATATATTTCTATTTTCATTTTATGCCCTTTTTCTCCCTGTATCTTTCCTTGGATTTCACACCTGTCTCCTGTCTTGCCATAGCTCAAAGCAGCTTATTTATTAACCAGTGGTAGCAACATACATTCACAGCATACAGAAAGACCATCCCACAGTATCTCTGAGTCTTGAGTTTAAAGTGCATGGTGTCTTCAAAAATAGTTACTCTTCATTTTTTAAATAATGCCATGTTTTTCCTAATTCAAAAAATACCAAATTTATAGAAATGAGGAACAAGTTATCATGATACTGAAAAATTAATACAGTATGATTCCATTTGTCACCACCATATGAAACAAATTTAATTATTCAGAAATTCAAATTATAAATGATATTAGAGAGAAACAATCACTCATCAGATGCTAAATACTAAAACAATCTGGAGAACAAACACCTCAACATTTAATACACCTGAAAGTACACACTTGATGTTCAACAACTCCTTGTTGTATAGACCCTTAAAGAAGCTCTTCCAAGTCCTCTAGGAGACAGCAGGAGAACTCTCCAGCAGTGCTCTGTCCTAGCACACTTCTGTAATTGGCAGGACTGATTTCTAATACTCCACAATCCAGTGACGCTCTTCTATTACAAAGTACTAGAGATCAAGTCAGTAGGACAAGGTCAATCTTAAGACTAGTTATATCTGCAAAGGGATATGGGGAATATAATTGAATCTTTATGATTGACTTGAAAAATTACAAAACCAACCAACTTTAGAAACTAATGCCCTTAAACTGTATCTGTAATACTACATATGTTTACAGTTAAAAGGGATGCCTCCAGTGACTGTAATAAACTCATTAACCATTGTCAACTTAGGATAATAAGAAATGATGAATAAACTCACACATCTATTTTTCAGTTAATTTTCCTGAAATTAATTAATAAAAATCTTACCTGTTTTAAAAATCGTGTTTTTGGTTTTTGGTAGTGTTTTTCCTTGTTTGCTCACTCATTACTAAGCTAGGCTAGAAAATCTAAGGGCATGCTATCACAATTTGAAGCAATACAGGCCTAATCTACCACCTCTTCAAAGAAATTAGTTTTCAATTTCATTTTTTCCATTTTTGTGATAATACCCAGAGCCTTTTTAAGTTTCCTGAAACCCAATATTTGATTTCCTTCCTGATGTATAATAAAAGAGCAATCAGGAGGCAGTACACAGTGCACTGAGGTCCTCTAAGGCTCATTCATGAGTCATAAAAGGCTTGATAATGTTAAACACCAACTGCAATGCTATGGCTGCATGCTGAGAAGCATGCAGACAGCTGGACCACCGGGGCATTGTGGGGCTTCTAAAAAAAAGATATAAAATGTATGTGAATTAGGTCACAACAGACTTCTGATTCTATCATAGCTGTTTATGTGCTGAAATAGATTTTCTTCCTCAGTCTGCTTTTTGTAAAAAATGCTGTTAAGTATTAAAGTGTTCTCATTTAAACCACAAATAACAACTGAAGTAACAAAGGATCTTATTTTAAAGAAAGCATTGATCAATGAACTAGTTCTAAGTGTAATCTAGTTTAACAGCAGTGCTGTAGATAGGTACATGGATTTTAATAGAAAATATAAAGAATTATGTGATAAACATTATCAGAGAAATGACTGTGAAAATGATAGCAGTTGCCTTGAATATTTCATTCTTGCATGTGGTATAGTAAGGCTTCCATACTGCATTCATGTTCTAAATTAGAGTCAGCTTCCCTAAACTGATGTGAAGATGCTTGGAGAGTTCAGTTATAGAAGTAAATTGTATTAATTCAGATATACTCCAGCTTAATTAGCATAATTTATATTAATTGCATTTTTTATGAATGCATAATATGTATAAATTATGTTGGTTAGATTTTGTAAAGTGGATACACACTAGAGTCATCTTAAAAGAAGGAAACTCCATGGAGAATTTGCTTCCATCAGATTGGTCTATGGGCATGTCTATGAGTACATTTCACTGTGAGAGATAACAGACTAGCTGAATAAGCCTAGAAAAGCAAGCCAATAATCAGTGGCCCTCTGTTGTCTCTGCTTCAGATCCTGCCCCAATCCCTTGCCATGAGTTCTGTTCTAATTTCTTGCAATGATGTGACCCAGGAGTTATAATAACAAGATAAACCCTTCTTCCCCAGGTTGATTTTTGCCCATGGTGTTTATCACAGCAACAGTAAGCTAACTAGAACTTATGGATGTGTGTGACTGTGATCAAATCAGGGTAGTTAGTACACACATAAGTTTAACTTGTTACCATGTCTTTAAGATATATGCATTTAAAATTCACTCTTCTAGCTATCTTAAGAATAATCACAATACTACCAGAATAGATTTCTTCCAGGTAAGTATAATTTGTACCACATGTCCAACTTTTCCCATGCTTCTTCCAATTCTACCTGCTTTTGTAAAACTTTTATTTTATTGTTTAAGAATTTTGTACACGAATATAATGTGTTTTGGTCAAATTCACTCCTTAATCCATCCTCTCCATCTCCTCTTACAAATAAGTACACTCCAACACCACATTCCCCTCCCAACTTCATATAATTCTTTTTTGCCCTTTCAAGTCCACTTAGTTCTGCCAGTACAAGCACGGGAATAGAACCATCTACTGGAGTATGGAAAGCCTAGAACAGACTGCATTAAGGAAAACTGACTGAACCTCCCACAACAGCCTTAAACTGCCCAAAGCTCCTTCGTAAGTTAGGTTTTGTGAGTCCCTCATCTACCCATGATGGGATTTTTGCCATCTTGATATGTTGTACAAATCTTCAGAAGATCAGGTCTCTCTGGCTTTTAAACCAGTGTAGATTTTTTGTTTGTTTGTTTGATTCATTTTTATTTTATTTTATTATTTTTTTAATTTATTTATTATGTATACAGCATATGTGACTTCAGGCCAGAAGAGGGCGCCAGATCTCATTACAGATGGTTGTGAGCCACCATGTGGTTGCTGGGAATTGAACTCAGGACCTCTGGAAGAGCAGTCAGTGCTCTTAACCTCTGAGCCATCTCTCCAGCCCCCAGTGTAGATTTTTAAATAATCTGCAAACGTGAACAAAAAGGTGAACAAAAAGGAAGCCGTTATATTTTTACAGGAAGTCACAAGGTTACTTGGGACCTATGGGTATCCCCATAACATTGCTGTCCTATAGCATTTCTGTCTCAGTCTCTGTCTCTCTTTCCTTTTTCTGTTTCTCTGTGTCTCTCACTCTCTTGCTGTCCTCTCTCTCTCTCTCTCTCTCTCTCTCCCACTGGAAGGTTAGCCTTCCACCTTCCACTTTCTCCCTCTCCAACTCTCCCTCCATTTAGAACTTTTTCTTAAGAACCTCAAATTTGCATGATTAATTGTAATCAAACATGAAATATTTTTCTAATAATAACTACTATGGGTTTAAAAATATCAAATAATTTTAAGAAAAATAACTGTTCCTTGTTTCCTAGTATCCCCAAAATTTTTACTTTGTCCCTTGAAGAATAAATATTAACTTTCTTACATATTACTAGTTGAATTAACACTTCCCTGTGTTTAATTTAGTGCAATATAAACTTGTCATCCACAAAACTCAAGTCATCTGGCTAGGAAAAGATTTGCATACAACAATCCATTTTTATCTCCAAAGAATATATTTGACATGCCTCCTCCATGAACACATGAAAAGAATATTAAAACCAAGTATTTAGTAGGGGCTTACAGAGACTGAAGCAGAAATCACAGAGCCTAAATGTGTCTGTGCTAGGTCCTCTTCATACATACTGTGATTGTTTAGCTTGGGCTTTTTATGGGACTCCTAATAGTGGAAGTGGGGGTGTCTCTGACTCTTTTGTCTGCTCTTGCAGTTCTTCTCCTACTGCTGTGTTGCCTCATCCAGCCTTGATATGAGTGTTTTTGCCTAGTCTTATTGCATCTTTTTATGCCATGTTCAATTGATATCACTAGGAAGCCTTTTTTTCTGAAGGGAAACAGGAGCAGTGGGTCTGGCGGGGAGACATGGTGGGGAGGGATGCTGGGAAGAGTGTAGGAAGGGGAGGCTGTGGTCAGGATGGTTTGTATGAGAGAAGTATAAATAAAAATAAAAAAGAAAACAAATCAAAACAAAAAAGATAAACAAACCAATGTGTTTAGCCTCTGGCTAGGGAAGCAGGTAGGGTAAAGGCAATTCTCCATCTCTCTCTCTTCTTCTCTAAACCCAGTCTCCTTGAATCACTCTGTCTCTCTAGTAGTCCTCCTGCCACAACCTCCTCCTCCTCTCTGCTCCCATTTGAAACAGATCACACAAATCTTCTAACCTTTCTACCACTCATCCTGTTATCCCATTTGTCAGCTCTAGCAGACATTCCCGGGAAACCCACCAACCCTGGCAATAGCTCAAATAGGGGATAGATGCGCTTGACCTGGGGTGGGCGGGGGAATCCGAGAGGAAGGGAGAAGTACCTGCGTGGTTAGGGAAAGCACTGGGTCCCCTTTTGTCTAAATAAAAAGCCAGGTCAGGCTTGACCCAGAGTTAAATGCATTGAGGTTTAGCTGCTGGGGTTTTCCTCAGGTTAACATGGCGGGCAGCTAGGACTGAAGTACTCAGCAGGCTGAGCCCAGTTGGAAGGGAGAAAGCTGTGGGGCAGAGGGGAGCAGAAGGGAGCAGCTCTATGTAACTTCAGTTCTAGGAGACCTAACACCCCGACACCCTCACACAGACATACATGCAGGTATAATATCAATGCAGCTGGGGGTGGTGGTGCATGCCTTGAGGCACAGGAAGAGCTCTATGAGGCCAGCCTGGTCTACAGTAAGTTCCAGGCCAGCTAGGACTACCCAAAGAAACTCTTTGTCTCAAAAAAGCAAAATAATCTTCCCAAGCCAAGGTACCTAGACACAAGTTTAAAAACACAGTCAATAACAGCCAAGATAATATGTACCCACTGGAGCTCAGTAGCTCCACCAGAGTAGGCTCTGAAAACTGCAATATAGCTGAAGAATAAGACAAAGACTTTAGAATAGTTTAATGAATATAAAAGAGATCCTTAAAGAATAGATGAATAAAACACAAATGCTGAAAGGAAGTAAATAAAACACTTCAAGACCTGAAAGTGGAAATAGAACAAATAAAGAACCCAAACTGAGGAAAATCTGGGAAGAAAAATTTTAGGAACTCAAAAAGGAACCTCAGAAGCCAGCCTTACAAACAGAATACAAGAGATGGGAGAATCTCAGACACTGAAGATAGAAGAAATGGATACTTTGGTCAAAGAAAATGTCAAATTGATAAAAATCTGGCAGAAAATCTCTAGGAAATCTGGGAAGAATAAATCTGTTAATTATAGGGTTAGTGGAAGAAGAAGAAACCCAGGTAAGAGGCACAGAAAGTATTTTTAACAAAATCATAGAAAAAATTTCCCTGACCTAAGTAAGGAGATACCTATCAAAGTACCAGAAGCAAAAAACACCAAATAGACTGGACCAGAAAATAAAGTCCTCTCAGCATATAATAAATAGTCAAGACACTAAATGTACAGAACAAAGAAAGTATGTTAAAAAAAAGCATCAAGGGAAATAGACCAGGTAACATATAAAGGTAAGCCTAGACTTCTCAATGGAGACTTACAAAAGCCAGACAGGGCTGGATAGATGTTATCCCAATACTATACCCAGCAAAATATTCAATCATAACTGATGGAGAAAATAAGACATTTCATGATGAAACCAAATTTAAGCAATATCTATCTACAAATTCAGCCCTAAGAGAAGGCACTTAAAGGAAAATTCCAACATAAGTTAACACATGCAAGGACACACAAGGAATAAGTAATAATCCCAGACGAGTAAATCAAAAGAGGGTAAACATATGCACACACCACCACCACCACCACCACAACAACACAACAACAAAATAACAGAAACCAAAAAATACTGCTCATTGATATCTGTCAACATCAGTGGTCCCAGCTGCCCAATAAAAATACACAGACTAAGAGAATGGATGTGAAAACAGTATCTATCCTTCTGCTGCATCCAGGAAATACAGCTTACCATCAAGAATAAACATAAGCTCAGGGTAAAAGGATGAAAAAAATATTCTAAGTAATTGACCTTAGAAGCAAGCTGTTGTTGCTATATAATACCTGACAAAATAGACTTCAAACCTGAATTAGTGAGAAGAGATAAGGAAAAATACTTCATACTCATTAAAGTAAAAATCCATCAAGAGGACATTGCAATTCTTAATATCTATGTACTAAACAAATGGGCACCCAAGTTCATTAAAAAAAAAACAACAACTTAAATTACATATTGGCTCACACACATGGGTAGTGGGAGACTTCAGTACCCTACTCTTGCCAATAAACAGGTCATCTAGCCAAAACTAAACAAATAATTGCTATCGTTAAATGATGTAATAAACCAAATGGACCAAACAGATATTTATACAACATTTCACCCAAACACAAAAGAATATACTTCCTTCTCAGCACCTTGTGGAACTTTTTCCAAAATTTACCACATATTCAGACACAAAGCAAGTGTTAAGAGATACACAAAAATTGAAATAAGACCCTGCATCCTATCAGACCACCAGTGATTAAAGGTGGATATCAATAACATCAGAAACAACAGAAAGCTTGCAAACTCATGGAAACTGTACAGTTTACTACTTAATGTAAAATAGGTCAAGACAGAAATTAAAGACTTTGTAGAACTGAATGAAAATCAATAAACAACATACCCAAACTTACTGGAGTCAATGAAGAGGGTTCTAAGGGTAAAGTTCACAGCACAAAGTGTTTACAATTGGAGAGATTTCATAATAGTAACTTAACAGTACACATGAAAGCTCTAGAACAAAAAGAAGAAATTATACCCAAAATGAGTAGATGGCAAAGTGTCATCAAACTCAGGATTGATAATAAAATAGACACAAAAATAAATGATACAAAGAAACACTGAACCAAAGAGGTAATTTTTGAGAAAATCAATAAGCTTTACCAACCCCTATTTAAATTAACTAAGAGACGGAGAGAGAATACACAAACTAAGAAAGTTAGCAATGAAAATGGGAGCAAAACAACAGACACCAAGGAAATCCAGATAATCATAAGGGTATACTTTAAAACCTGTACTCTACTGTACTGCACATCTAAAAGAATTTTATGTATAGTTTTATCAGTATATACCACTTCTGAAAGTTAAAGCAAGATCAGATTAGCAATTTTAACAGACCTATAACCCTAGTGAAATAGAAGCAGTTGTTAAAAGTCTCCCAAACAAAGTAAATAAATAACTAATAAAAAGTCCATGATCAGATAGTTTTAACATAGAATTCTACTAGACTTTCAAAGAAGAAAGAATTAACACCAACATTCTTCAATTAATTTACAAAATAGAAACAGAAGGAACATTAACCAATTCATTTTATGAGGCCAAAGTCACCATGCTTCACAAAGAACATAAAGATCCCACAAGGAAGAGAATTAGAGATAAATTTCCCTTAGGAACATAGATGCAAGAATTCTCAATAAAATATTTGCAAATAGAATCCAAGAATACATCAAAAAGATCATCCACCATGGACAATTTTCAGCAAACACACACACACACAAAAAAAATTCAAGAAAGTTAAAACAATCCAAAATAATGGAGGATATCACTCTTCCAGACCTCAAATTGTACTACCAAATTATAGTAGCAGAAACAGCATGGTCATGGCTCAAAACTGACTTGATGAATAGAATTAAATAAAAAATCCAGATATAAATTACATGCATATTGACACCTGATTTTTTATAAAGAAGCCAGAAATACACAGTGGGAAAAAGATATTATCTTCAATAAATGGTGCTGCTCAAAATAGGTGGCTGTGTGTAGAAGTAATCCAAACAAACCTTACTTGTCATCCTGCTAAAGACTCAACTCCAAATGGATCAAAGACCTCAACATAAAACGAGACACACTGAACCTGGTAGAAAAGAGCAGAGAATACCCTTGCACTCATAGAACTCCTTGTCAAAGGAGATGACTTTCTAAACAGAACAGCAATAGTGTAGGTACTAAGATTAACAATTAATAAATGGGACCTCATGAAACGGAGAAGCTTTGGCATGGCAAAAGGAAGGAGCCATTTGGACAAAGCTGCAACCTGCAGAATGAAAAAAGGTTTTAACAACCACATATATGATAGAGGGCTAATATTCAAAATACATAAAGAACTCAAGAAACTAAATATCAAGAAAACAAATATCTCAATTGAAAAATAGAGTACAGTACTAAACAGAAATTTCTCAAAAGGGGAAACTCAAATGTCTGAGAAAAAATTAAATAAAAGTTAAACATCCTTAGCCATTAAGGAAATGCAAATTAAAACTCTTTTGAGAGTCCATCTTACACCTGTTAGAATGGCTAAGATCAATAACACCAACGACAGCTAATCCTGGCAAGGATGCAGAATAAAGAGATATGCATCCATTGCTGGTAGGAATATAAACTTGTACAGCACCGTGGAAATCGGTGTAGCAGTTCATCAGAGAGATAAGAATTGATCTACCTCAAGATTCAGGTACATTACTCTTGGTTATACCCAAAGAATGCTTCAAACTTCCACAGAAACACTCACTCAAATATATTATAGTTCTTTTTATAAAAGTCAGAAATTGAAAACAATCTAGTGCCTAACATAATCTTACTCACACAGGTTGCATCCAGCAACTGATAGGAACAGATGCAGAGACCCACAGCCAAACATTAGGAGGAATTTAGGTAATCCTGCAGAAGAGGAAGGATTGTAGGAGCAGAGGGGTCAATGACACCACATGAACATGAGATTCAACTAACCAGGACTCACAGGGGCTCACAGAGACTAAACTGACAATCAGGGAACCTGTATAGGTCTGACCTAGGTCTCCTGCATATATGTTATGATTGTGCAGCTTGGTTTTATTGTGGGACTTCTAACGGTGGGAGAAAGGCTATCTCTGACTCTTTAACCTGCTTTTGGGACATTTATGCTTATACTCAGTTGCTTCCTCCAGCCTGGATATGAGGGTATATGCCTAGACTTACCATAATTTGTTATGCTATGTTTGGTTGATATCTCTGGGAAGCCTGTTTTTCTTCTGAAGAGAAACAGAGGAGGAGTTGATATGAAGAAGAAGAGAAGTGGCAGAAGGGTCTGAGAGAAGATGAAAAAGAAAAGAAGTTGCTCTCAGGATGTCATATATGAGAGAAGAATAAATTAAAAAGAAAAAAGAAATAAAAGAAATAGAAACCACAATTATAAGGACAAAATAAATTGTGGTGGTATTTTGTTTGTGCTCTCACAAACAAAGTTTGCCTGGAGATCAGAGTGTGGAGCTAGCCACTAGAGGCCAGGCAGTGGTGGTACACACCTTTAATCCCAGCACTTGGGTGGAGGAAACTGGAAGTGATATGGCTGGAAGGAAAGAGAAAGTGATAAGGCATTGCGGAGACAGGACCTTGGCCATTTTGGTCTGAGGATTCAGTAGAGGTAAGAAGTCTTTCTAATGGCTGGATGCTGTACTTTTTTGATCTTTCAGCTTTTCTGACTCCCAGGTTTTATTATAAGACTAATTAGAATTTGTACTACATTTGGTATCCAACTTGTGGAGCACAAATTCAGGAAAAAGCCACTTATCTGTGGTTTTGGAGTCACCAGCACAGGCTGCTGCTGCGTGTGGTCAGAGTCACTACCCTTCTGGCTAAATTTCTGTTGCAGCCTATGTGCAGCAAACTCCATAGGATTTGGGCTCAAAAACCTGCAAGAGTTAGCTGCTTTCAAATGTTTCCCCATGCAGATGTTCGGCTCTTTGGCTTCTTCCATCCCAGTGGGTTGTGGGCTCTCCCAGGGCCCCCTCCTCAGGCTGCTACCACACTAGGTAGCTGCCTTGAAAAACACTAAGGCTTCTTCTGTTCTACACAAAAGCAGTCAGCACAATTGGGAATTCTTAAAGGGGGTAATTAGGTTAAAAAAAAAAAGAGGTTTTCTCCAATGTTAAAAAATGGGAAACAGTATTACAATGGAGGGAGTTAGGTCTCTGTATGATAATAAGCTGGATGGCTTGAAAATGGAGCAATTTAATGAGAAAATAATTAATTTAAAAGGGGTTTACATAATGTCAATTATAAATATTATCTGTTTGATCATTTATGTTTTATCATTGAAAAAGTTGGTTAATATGAGTGCCAAGAGAAATGTTTTAGGAAAACTTATTAAAACAGATCATAGAGATATTCAGACCCAGATAGAGAAATTTAAAGGAGAACCAATCTTAGTATTGCATTATAAGGCTACAGAAAAACAGCCTAAGGTTTTCAAACATCCAACCTTAATTTATCCAGTAACCTTACAGGAACTGCCAAATGATAGACATCATCAAGGCTGTGTATGAGCTGAATGGATTCCTGTCCAAATGTTAGATTTGAGGAAATTCAAGGAACTGATAGTCTTATATGATATACATTCACCTTTTGTGAAGCAGATGTTAAACTCATGGTCAACTTGTAATAGAATTATTCTTCAAAACTAGAGAAATTTGGTTACAGCAGTCTTGGAGGTTGGTCCTCAATTACGATGGAGAACCTGATGGAAATATTAGGCTAAGACCACTGAACAATGAAGTATGGTTAGAGGTATGGAAATCTTCAAAGACCAACTTCTTGGAGATGGAGATGATGCTAATGTAGAAAGGCAATCTGTATGCGATGACCATACCCTGGCTTGATGATGTGCAGCAGCCTTAAATGTATGGGACAGAACTGAAGAAGTAGGGAAGAAAACTGAGTTATTTACTAAAGTTATGCAGGGCCCAAAAGAAACCTTTACTGATTTCTTACAAAGATTGACCTCAGCAGTAAATAAAATGATACCTAATTCAGAAGCTGAACAGAAAACAATTGAATTTCTGACTTTTGAAAATGCTAATGCACAACACAAAAAGGTAATTAGGTCATTAAAGGTGAGATTGGCACCTTTAGAGAAATGGATCCAAGATACAATCAATATTACATCCTATAACAATGATGATGCTTGTATAGGAGAGGTGATTTCCAGAGGTTTGAAGAAAAATCAAAATGTCAGGTGTTTCAATTACAGTAAACAAGGTCACCTAAGAAGGAAATGTAAACAGGGTATTGCTAGAAATAATGACTTTTCTAAAAATAAACCCAACAGAACTACCCTCCCTTCTGGAGTATGCAGAAAGTTTGGAAAAGGCAGGCATTGGATTAATGAATATAGATCAACAAGGGACAGAGGAGGTAATGTTTTGCCTTTGAAAAACACCTTGGAGGGCCTCTTGCAGGAATTCATGTCAAATTCGGTTCAGTCATTTCCTGTCATCATGGAGAAAACTTTCCTAGAGCAATTAAAGAACCTAATGCCTGTCGTAAGAAACATTTCTGCTCTAGATGATAGAACAGCTATAGAAGAGAGAATAAAAGATTCAGGAGAAATCACAAAGAGAATATTTTGGCAAATGTGTATAAGTGAACAAATACCAAAATTAAAAATATAAATAAATGATATTTTCATTGAAGGTCTTGTAGATACAGGTGTGGATGTAACAAAAATTGCACCAGAATCTTGGCCGCTTCAAGAGATAAATGTTCAGCTTTTAGGGATTGGAATCTTATCTCAGGTAAAACAAAGTGAGATGAATCAAATGTAGAGGGCAAGAATGACAGAGAGGAAAATTAAAGCCATATGTGGCTAATATAGCAATGATTTTATGAGGACATGATTTGTTACAGCAATGGAATACCCAGATTAATATTCCTGCAATCTCAGAAACAAACCATAAATATGTATTTTTTCTGGAAAAAAATATTAGAAGGTATTATAAAGAACAGTTACCAATCATTCAAGATGTATAAGAATAGAACACAACAGCCACTGATTTCTCAAAGGCACCAACAGCTCTACCTTTAAAATGGTTAATGGGCAAATTTAGATGGGTTGAGAAATGGCCTTTAACATCAGAGAAACTGCAGGCTTTAGAATAGCTAGTACAGGAACAACTAAATACTCAGCATATTGAAGAATCAACCAGCCCTTGGAATTCTCCTGTATTTTTTATTACAAAGAAATCTGGAAAATGGAGAATGATAACAGATCTAAGAGCTGGTCATAAGGTGATTCAGACAATGGGCTCTCTACAGCCTGGAATTTCTGTGTATTCTATGTTACCAAAAGAACAACCTCTTATAGTTATTGATTTAAAAGACTGTTTCTTCACCATACCTTTACAAGAAAAAGAAAGAGAAAAATTTGCTTTCATGGTGCCTACTTGTAATAATTTTCTGCCTGTTAAGAGATATTAATGAAAAGTTGTCCCACAGGAAATGTTAAATAGCCCCACCCTGTGGCAATATTTTGTACAACTGTCATTGGAAATGATACACAAGCAATTTCCTCAATCTATAATTTACCATTCCATGGATGACATCTTACTAGCTGATTCAAATGTAGATACTTTAGAAAAAAAATGTTTGAAGAAGTAAAGAAAAATTTTCATTTTTGAGATTACAAGTTGCTCCTGAAAAAGTACAAAGAGGAGATTCTATTAATTATTTAGGATATAAAATGGGTTCTACAAAAAATTAGACCCCTAAAGTGCAAATTAGGAGAGATTGATTGCAGAATCTCAATGACTTTCTAAGATTGCTAGGAGACGTTTGCCATCTATGGCCCTCTATTAGAATAGAGAACCAAGAACAGATAAATTTGTTCAAAACCTTAAATGGTGACACGTAATTAAACAGTCTAAGAGAATTATCAGCTGAATCTGAGAGAGAATTGGCTTTGGTGGAAAAAAATTACAGGATGCCCAGGTGGATCATTTGGATCCAGAGCTTGATTGCATTCTAGTTATTTTAACTCTAAGCATTCTCCTACAGGAATTTTAATGTAGAGGGAATATGTTATCTTAGAATGGATCTTTTTAGCACATAGGCAGAGTAAAAAATTAAAAACTTATGTGAAAAAGGTCTCTGAGTTGATTCTAAAAGGAAAATTGAGACTTCATCAATTATCAGGAATAGATCCAGCAGAAATTGTAGTATCTTCTAGTAATGATGAAACTGACAAATTATTGACAGAAAGTGAACCTTGGCAAAGAGCTTGCGGTAATTTTTAGAGAGAGATTAACAACAAATATCTCAAAAGCAAGAAAACTCAATTTATAAAGAGGACTAACTGGATCATTCCTCATATTGTATGGGGAATATCAATATCTGAAGCCTCCACATTCCATACTGATGTAAATAAGTCAGAAAAGGCAGGTTACAAATCAGAAAATTTAAGGAAAGTCGCTCAAAGCCATTATGATTCTATCCAAAATTCAGAATTATATGCTATTCTAATGGTATTAATAAATTTTACAGAACCTCTTAACATAGTTATTGACTCTCAGTATGCAGAAAGAGTTGTTTTACACATTGAGACTGCTGAATTTATTCCTGATGAGTCAGAATTAACTTCATTATTTTTAAGTTACAAGAAATAATCAGGGAGGGGAATGATCCCTTATATATAACAGATATCTGATCCCATATGGGTCTTCTGGCCCTATAGCACAAGGTAATGAGGAAATTGATCAACTATTGATGGGAAATGTGCTGGAGGCCACAGAGTTTCCTAAAAGTACAATGTCAATAGCAAAGATTTGAAAAAGAATTTTTCCATCAATTGGCAACAAGCCAAGGAAATTATAAGGAAATGTGCTATATGTTCTTTATACAACCAAAAAAATGTGCTGGAGGCCACAGAGTTTCCTAAAAGTACAATGTCAATAGCAAAGATTTGAAAAAGAATTTTTCCATCAATTGGCAACAAGCCAAGGAAATTATAAGGAAATGTCCTATATGTTCTTTATACAACCAAACTCTACTACCTGCATAGCAGATGGATGTGTTTCATTTTGTATAATTTGGAAAATTAGAATATGTTTACCACACTACTGATACCTATTCCAGATTTCAATGGGCAACTTCTTGAGTTCTGAAAAGGCTAACTCTGTAATCACACATTTGCTAGAAGTTATGGCCATCATGGGTGTACCTGTACAAATTAAGACTGACAATGCTCTGGCATATGTCTCTGGTAAAAGAAAAGAGTTTTTTGCTTACTATAATATAAAGCATATTACAGGTATACCACATAATCCTACAGGGCAAGCAATTATAGAAAGATCAAATCCAACTCTAAATAATATGCTAAATAAACAGAGAGGGGTAATAAAGACCTCCAGAAACCGATTGCATAATGCTTTATTAACTTTGAATCTTCTCAGTGCTAATGAGAAAGGAATAACAGCTACAGAGAGACATTGGATAATATAAAAAAAAAACTACAGAATTAAATCAGCCTATACACTTTAAAGATGTGTTGACCTCAGAATGGAAACCAGGATATGTGTCATGTTCGGGAAGAGGTTTTGCTTTTGTTTCCTCAGTAGAAGAAAAGCTATGGATATCATCAAAATTGATAAAGGTTCTATTTGAACAAGGGAGACCTTTTAATTAGAAGAGATAATAGTCCATCAACCAGTGTGATCATTCAATCTAAACTAACTTATGTGACTAACAAATGCTCTTCATTTGATCAGATATAACTTGCCAAAAGGGAACCTCCCCAAAGTTAGAAATGGGGCAGGGTTTTGTTATTGTCTTCCCAGGAAAATAAAGGCATCCATGTAAGGAATCTTTAGATCACTAGACAAATGAGACATGTGAAGAAAAAGGACAAATTATTCAGAAAAATGTCCCAAGAAAAAGAATAAATTTACATTTTCAACATGCTAAAATTTCATAAATCTTCCTAAATGTTTGTTTCTGCTGTTTTCTATAGACACATCAAGCAAATGGTCTTTTTATAGTCCTATTCCAATTAAAAATTAAAACTGGCTTTGGAGTTGAAGTGTGGCTCTTTCCTTCTCTAAACCCAAGCATGTTTATTAAAGTAAAGTCCAAAATCTCTGTCTTATGTCAGAAGAGCCATCTGATATGGGACAAAAGAAAAATCAAAATTAGGGGCTATTCTATTCCTACTAATCTCATAATCGTTAACTCTTTAGAGTTTTTCTTTTCTTTGCTTCTTTTTTTTTTGAGACAGGATTTCTCTGTGTAGTTGTGGTGCCTGTTCTGAATCTCACTCCGTAGACCAGGCTAGTCTCAAACTCACAGAGATGCACCTGGCTCTGCCTCCCTAATGCTGGGATTAAAGGTGTGTATCACCGCCACCCAGCTCAAGCATTTCTTAAAGTATAAATATTATCCAAAAACTTATAAGATATATATATATATAAATTTTGTCATGATATTATTAATGGTCATATAGCTTTCTAAAAAAAAGGCTTCTGTTGGTCTTTTCTGTGTCAAACACACAGATTACAAGCCCAGCGCCACTTTGAGATCTTTGGCAGCAGTTAACTCTGCAGCTCACACACAGTTGAGCCTGTATGATAATGAGTATTCAAAGATGGGTAATGTCTGGGGGGCGCTCACCAACCTAAGACAGAGCGCCTGTATGGCCTGGGCAGGCATCTCCATGATGGGTAAAGTGACCTGCTGACGTCCCATACAACCTAAGTCAGAAGCTCATTTATTAGTAAAAGGGGGACCTGTAGGGCCCTGGCCCCCATTTTGGGTAACTGTTGCCTTGCTTGCTGACCTTGACCTTGATATCCTCCCTATGCTAATTCCCTGCCGGGTTCCACCCTCCTAAATGCTTAAGGGAAGTTCCTTGTCTGTGTATCCTGCATGATGGGCGTTAACAGCTTAGATGCAAGATTGTAAAACATTGGTAGCAAACTTCTGCCCTCTGGGGTTCTCCCATTGTGCTGTAAGCCTGTATTTAAGACCTCCTCCCTTCTTCAATAAATGGCATTCAACATTAAACAAACAAACAAATAAATAAATAAAAAATAAAAAATAAAAAAAGCTTCATCTAGCTTCCTGTACATGATTTCAGATTTAAGTTTCTATCACGTAACTTGGAATTAAGCTTTTGTGCTCTGGATGTACATAACAAATATTGATCCTTTAACCTCTTTGAGATCTTCTGCATGTGACATTTAAAATGTTTTAGTTTTTTTTTAATGAACCATGATGCATAACAGTGATGTTTGAAGTCTCCAAAAGGAGTATGCAGCCCCAAAACAATGATTAAACATGGACTATAATAACACCACTAAGGTGAAAAATACCACCTAAAGATCAGCTTTGGACCACAAACTGCTCAGGACAATTTCGAGGTGGCTAGCTGAGATGTTTCAGTGCCACAGACTACTCTAATAAGGATTTGAGACAAGCCCTGTACTTTGCCATTATGCAGAGAACAGATAACAAATTATATAGCTACCTGTCCCAGGACTTGACAATTAACCCAAATTTTTCTTTTCAGTATTCCCTAAAGATGTTGTTGCATCCAGATAGCAGAAAATAAATTTAAAAACATGATGCCCACATTTCCAAGAGGTGGGGTGGGTGGTTGTTAGCTGTTCAATGGGATATGAATATTTGCCATTTGAGGGGGGCATTGGTTACAAGTTTTTAATGGGAATGATCAGAAAAAAAAAAAAGCTAAACAAAGGAGTTTAGATTCAGGGTTTTTGTTTTGAAAAGGAGTTTTCTCCAGTCCCACTAGATTATTGAATTGACTCTAAAAAGAAAAATGGGGAATATAGATAGGATAGAAGTATAGATTATTGAATTTACTTTTTTTTAAATTTATTTTATAATTTAATTTAATTTTACGTATCAGCCACGGATTCCCCTGTCCTCCCTCCTCCGTGCCCCACCCCCGCCATCCCCCCAGCCCATCCCCCATTCCCATCTCCTCCAGGGCAAGGACTCCCCTGGGGATTCAGCCCAGCCTGGTAGATTCAATCAACACAGGTCCAGTTCCCTTCTCCCTTCTCCCAGGCTGAGTAAAGTGTCCTTGCATAGGCCCCAGGTTCCAAACAGCCAGCTCATGCACTAAGGACAGGTTCTGGTCCCATTGCCTGGGGGCCTCTCAAACTGTTCAAGTTAATCAACTGTCTCGCTTATCCAGAGGGCCTGATCCATCTGGAGGCTCCTTAGGTATTGGTTCATAGTTCATGTGTTTCCACTAGCTTGGCTATTTGTCCCTGTGCTTTTTCCAACCTTGGTCTCAACAATTCTCACTCAAACAAACTCCCCTCTTTCTTGCCAGTTGGACTCTCAGAGCTCCACCTGGGGCCTGGCCATGGAACTCTGCATCCGATTCCATCAGTCATTGGATGAGAGTTCTAGCATGACAGTTAGGGTGTTTGGCCCTCCGATCACCAGAGTAGGTCAGTTCGGGCCATTGCCAGTAGTCAATTATGGAGGTATCTTTGTGGATTTCTGTGGACCTCTCTAGTACTTTGCTTCTTTCTATTCCCATGGGGTCTTCATTTACCATGGTCTCTTTTTCCTTGTTCTCCCTGTCTGTTCTTGATCCAACTGGGATCTCCCGCTCCCCTAATCTCTCTTTCCCTCGACCCTTGCCCTTCATTATCCCCCATGTCCGGTTTGCTCATGTAGATCTCATCCATTTCTCTGTCATTGGGCAATCCCTGTGTCTTTCTTGGGGTCCTGTTTTCTAGGTAGTCTCCCTGGAGTTGTGAGTAGCAGTCTAGTTATCCTTTGTTTTACATCTAGTATTTTCCTATGAGTGAGTACATACCATGTTTGTCTTTCTGAGTCTGGGTTACCTCACTCAGGATGATTTTTTTCTAGATCCATCCATTTGTCTGCAAATCTCATGAGAAATTAGACATCAAAATGCCCAGCAGTCCAATTAAGAAATGGGCTATAGAACTAAACAGAGAATTCTCAACAGAGGAAGCTCAAATGGTTGAAAGACATTTAAGGAATTGCTCAACATCCCTAATCATCAGGGAAATGCAAATCAAAATGACTCTGAGATATCACGTTACACCTGTCAGAATGGCTACGATCAAAAATACTGAAGACAGCTTATGCTAGAGAGGATGTGGAGCTAGGGGAACTCTCCTCTACTGTTGGTGGGAATGCAAGCTTGTACAGCCACTTTGGAAATCAATATGGCGCTTTCTTAGAAAATTGGGACTCAATCTCCCCAAGACCCAGCTATACCACTCTTGGGCATAATCCCAAAGAATGCTAAATCATACCACAAGGACACATGCTCAGCTATGTTCATAGCAGCATTATTTGTAATAGTCAGAACCTGGAAACAACCTGGATGCTCTACTACTGAAGAATGGATAAATAAAATGTGGTACATATACACAATGAAGTACTACTTAGCAGAGAAAAACAATGAATTTACTTTTAAAAAGCAACTAATAGTTTTAAATATTTTACTTTGATATAGTTTTTTTATATTGATACACAGTTGAGAATAATTTTTAGAATGCACTGTACATATATTTCTAATCTAGTTCAAAGCATTGTACCTATATATCTCATTTAACAATGTAGTACAAATTGCTGGTCCTTGAAAGTTATAAATAACAACTATTTAAGATAATAAGGAAATGCGAGTTAATAATTATTCACCTATTACAATTGAACTTGTAGTTATATCAGGTATGTTTCCAAGATCAAACAGACATATTTTAAATAGATATGTTGTCTTCAAATACTTCAGAGATCTACAGAATATGGTATTTAAGATGTTTAATAGTATAGGTTCTTTTTTTTTATGACAATAAGACATGTCTGCTCCTGGCAGCACCAAATCCACTTTGGAGAAGTGACGGGAATTGAAGAATCTCCATATGGAGTTTACTTTCTTTGTAGCAAAAGTTAGCTACTAGACAAGAAAATGCCCTTGCTTTGAATTCTCACTGTATGCTGTCCAAATGGGACAAGCAGGGCATAAAAGAAAGGACTGCCAAGCTTTGCCAAGACAATGTTGGACAGCCCTTCAATTATCGTACTTCACAGAAAAGTCTGTTATATATGCTAGGCCTGTGGGCTGAAGATAGATATTCCAACGTTGCAAAGGAACCTTGGGTTCAGGCAGTCAGCTGTTTCTGTCGTTTTTCACATATTTTAGAAGTTGCTTGCTTGCACTTCCTGCTTACTCAGGTAATATTGTTTCCTTCTCAAGTGTCTGAAGGAGCTGAAGATCTTATAGTTATAGTTGTTATAGTTATAGTTATAGTTGTAGTTATAGTTATAGTCTTCCTTGCTACCAGATTCAGAAAAGAAATTCACTAAAGAAGTATAAAGTATATAAGGTTGAGAGACATAAAAGATAGTTTTGGTAATATAAGATAGGATAGAAAGTGAATTAGGCACAACATTTTGGACTCACCAAGATAGGATAGATATGAAGTATTTTCTCTGAATTTATCAATTATTGATGGACTAGATATTGTAAATATAATTATTGCTTGTCTATATTTTATATAGTTATTATATTTATTATATATGGTTTTTCTTATATTAGTTATAACATTTTTTAATTTTAGACAAAAAAGGGGAAATGTGGTAATGTTTTGTTTGTGCTCTCACAAATAAAGCTTGCCTGAAGATCAGAATGTGAAGTTAGCCACTAGAGGCCAGGCAGTGGTGGCATACAACTTTAATCCCAGCACTTGAGAGGAGGAAACAGAAAGTGATATCACTGGGTGGAGAGAGGAAGTGATAAGGCAGGGTGGAGACAGGAGCTCTGCCCTTTTGGTCTGAGGATTCAGTAGAGGTAAGAAGTCTTTCTAGTGTCTGGCTGCTCTGCTTCTCTGATCTTTCAGCTTTCATGCTGATAACTGGCTCTTGATTTTTATTATTTAGACCAATTAGGATTCTTCTACAAAAAGAAAAATAGAAAAGAAAGGAAAATTCTTTGAAGGTGTACCCAGCCATTTGTGTTTTAGTTAATTCTATATTTATTTAAATTGATAACCAAAAATATGTTTTATTAAAATAAAATATTTTTCTTCTTTGAAAGTTTTATACATTTATACAAATTATCATGATCAGAACTATCCATATATACCCCTCTCCCACTTCACTTAAGGCCCCCAACCCATCTGCCTATTGATGTTTATGCCTTTTTTTAAAAATTTTATTAAGCCGGGTGGTGGTGGTGCACGCCTTTAATCCCAGCACTCAGTAGGCAGAGCCAGGCGGATCTCTGTGAGTTCGAGGCCAGCCTGGGCTACCAAGTGAGCTTCAGGAAAGACACAAAGCTACACAGAGAAACCCTGTCTCGAAAACAAAACAAAACAAAACAAAACAAAAAAATTTTATTAGTAATTCACTGTTAGTGTTATCTACATGCTCCTGGGTGCTTGTCCATCCACTGGGGCATGAGCAATCTACTGGTTGCCATACAGGAGAGTGACTTTCTCTCCTTAAAGAACAACCAACCGCCTATAACTCCAATAACAGGGGTTGGGGTCGGAGCTTCTTCATTCTTATGGTATATTGACCAGTTTGGTTTTATGCAGGTTTCGTGCATGTAATCCCAGTCGCTGTGAGCTGAGGTATACAGCAACCATGTCATGTTCAGAAACCAGCACTTTGAAGCTTTCCTCTCCATTTGATGTCTTTCCATCCCTGTTCTGTGACACTACCACAGCTGCGGGTGGTGGGAGGTTCACCCTGACCCAGTAAGACAAATGCTGCATTTTTCTTTTTCATATGTGCTCCCTAACTTCAAATCTTTATTTATCTTAACCTGGAGTGCATTTGGAAATCAGAAAACTAGAAAAAGACCATCGATGGTTGACATCTCAAAGGAAGGTGCATTGCAAAAGTTTTAGGGTTTAAAAATCCTACAACTGAGGTGGGGAATGGACTCAAAGCCCCACCCTTAATAAAGAAGCTCTCTGCAATTGATTTGCTAGAAAAGGGAAATGTGTTTTTTTTTAATGGAGTGTAATTGGAATATCATATATATTCTAAGACAGGGCCCATACTCAGGAGGAGTTAGCCAATGTATAATAGACTCCATGTGTTGTTGTGGACTTTTTATGTTCTTTTTTCTTGATATTCTTCATCTTTTATTTCAGAGTGTTTGTTTGTTTTCTCTTACTTTAGAGAGAGCATGAAGTTATGTGAGTAGAAGGACGGGGAGGATCAGGGAGGAGTTTGGGAGGGGAAGAATAAGATTGAAATATATTGTATGGAAAATTTTAATTAAAATATAAAATATAGGAGAATATTAAGGCAGGAAAGGTTCAACAATGGATGTTGGGTGATACAAAATGAGGTGTTGATGGACGGCTTTATCAAAAAAAAAAAAAGAACACATGGAAAAACTATGGACACCTGGAATCAAAACATTCATTTACAGAGGAGAGTACGTGTCCTTAATGGAAATGGATGACATATTTAGGATTACATTTAAGTGGTAATAAGGGAATTGGGGAGAGGCAAAGGTATAGGGGTGGTCAGTAAAAACTAAAACCACATCAAGAAGCCTTACAAAATCCATTAGTTTGTAAGCCTACTTAAAAAAAATTCAACATGTTATATGGAGTTTGAACAGAGGTACCCTGTTTAGGTTATTAATTGAAGATCTCATTGTAATACATGGTATGCATTCCTATCAATGATTGGTCAGGGAGCTCTCAATACCCCCAAACAGCACAACTACTGTTTTAAATCTTTGTTGACTTCTGTAACTGTACATTAAGACAGTATTCCTGAAGTCATTACTCACTTTAGATGAAGGTCACAGAGAAACCAACCTAGAACTGACCAGGAAACCTCCCTAAGATGGTAATCTTACATTGGCTTAGAGGTGACAGTCAGATTTGGGGAGAGAAAAGTCAGCAATGATCATGTCCAGCATTGGATCCTGCATTCTCTAGTGCATTGGATCCTGCATTCTCTAGTACTGACCTGCTGGCAAGATGTGTTCATTGGTGCACAGCAGTATGACAGTTAAGGGGAGAAATAAAATGTTTTGATTGAATATAAAGTTCACTTTACACAAGGGATTTTATGTTTGGTATTATAAACCTACTCAAAGCCAATGTTTTTGAGATCATTGGTTCTTGAAACTAATTGCTGTTGTTTTGATAAATGGTCAAGTCTTCTCTCTTTGAAGTGTGAGTGTGTGTGTGTGCGTGTATGTGTGTGTGTGTGTGTGTGTGTGCGCGCGCGTGCGCGCGTGTGTGCACATGTGCGTGCTATATCTGTGCAGTATTTGAGTATCTAGAGAACTTTAAGATGAGCAATGGTCTTTATCATAGAGATTGAAGCATGTCCTTTAAATATTATTTTGAATAAAGACAAGGACCTAATATTTAAAGATCTGTTGAAGGTAAGATTTTAACTTCCAAATAACCTGACTCCAAGTTGCAAAACTATTTCTTGCCATAAAATTTATAATGTGTTTTCTCTTTGGATAAAATCAGATATTTAACAGAGACGGTTACTGAGTAAATTTAGAACAACTCCTTTTTACAAATGTACTCACACAGAGAACAATAAATACAAAGCTTATTCTGACACCATATCGGCAACACATCTCTATTAGTTACTTCACTTTTGTTGTGATAAAACACAATGACCAAAAGTGACTTATGAAAAAGTTTATTTTGACCTACTGTTCCAGAGAGAAAATTCATCATAGTAGGGAGGAATGGCAGAGGGAAGCTAAATGAGGAACCTGAGAGATCATATATTCACAACAAGCACAAAGCAGAGCACAGACTGCAAATGCTGTTGAAGCTCTAAACTCTCAAGGCCAAGGTGTATTTCCCCAGTAAGGCTCCATGTCCCAGATTTTCCTAACCTTTTATTTAAATACATTATCCTCTGGGAGACAGTCATCATTCAAATCAACACAGCACTGCTTGGATCTATGAAAGACTGGAGATGTTCTGTCTTTGAAATCACTTATCTACCAGATAGTGACTGTCATCACATTTCTTTAATGCCTATCCAATAATTAAATTGATTTTTTTAACGAATAGATGAATTTATATTAAATTATATTTCTACAATACAGGGTACATAAGTGGACCTTTTGGATAGTTTTCTTCCTTTTAATTACATGTTTTCCATACTTACAAGTTTGAGGCTTCTCCAATCTTTTATTTTTCCTTTTAGTTTTTCTTAATGTCCATTTTAGGTAAACTTCCCCTGCCAAAATGTAGTAATATGCTTTAGGAGTTGAAAAAAGAATCTTGTGTGAAGTAAGTATTTATTGCCTGTGCACTAAAGCTCACATAAAATTGCACTAAGTGTGACATAAATGGCCTGACCTCATGGTTCCAGACATGGGACAGTTACTCAGACTCTTTCCTCCCAAACCCAGACAGTGGATTAGCTCTGAAGTAGGCACATATTCTAAAGTGGGTCAAGTGATTCATCCACTATTATTCACACTGTGATTTTGCTTAAAATGTGTGGAGGGGATCTTTGTCTTTCTAAATGGTGACTGAAAGAACCAGGTTAACCTAGAGTGTCTACTTCAGCATGGATATTTCCTCTAGATAGTTTTGCTCTATAAAGGGCTATCTGGTTAGATGTTTAAGAGCATGTTGAATTCAGAAACAGCAAAACTCGCTGAACTTTTTCACATGATCCAAGAAAAAGTCATATATTGGCCTGTAGTTAATAACCAATATTCTAGAGTAGCTATGGATCATTTTTGCTCATGTACATAGGCAATGCCTAATAAATAAATCTGCTGTGAGATATCTTTCTATATGCTGTGAATATGTGTTGCTCTGATTGGTTAATAAATAAAGCTGCATTGGCCTATGGCAGGGCAGGATGGAACCAGGTGGGAAAATCCAAGAGAGATAGTAAGAAGAGAAAGGCGAATAGAAGGAAATGCAGAGACAGCATGGTTCGATCTCAAGAGGCACAGAGGATACATTCAAGCAGAAGTAACTGAGAAGGATTTATCTACCCTGGGACTAGTAACACGTTGAACAACCAGAGCAGATGGCAACACTCGGGCTCTGGCACATCAGTGAACACCTCAGGCACTCACTGAATGAAATAGCCAAAACAGCTCTCCAGTCTTGGTCTGGAGTTCCAAATTCAGAAGCAGGCAGAGACAGAAATGAATTTCTATCAAGTATATAAGTGTGTCCAGTCAGAAAGACTGGTGGTCATAGCTTGAGAACCACTGACAAAGAAAACACCGGATACAGTTGAAGCTAGTACAGTAACAATCTAACAAAGACTGTAGGGAACAGGGCAGAAGACACAATTAGAAAGAATCTTGTATATAGCAGGTATCAGTACTAGGATCTGTGGCATTTGATGTATCAACAAAACATCCTAAGGCAGCATCTCAAGAAGAAAGGAGAGAAATAAAACTATGTCCTCATTTTCCTTCCTCCATGGACCCAGCTGAGCCTTACTGACTCAGTCCCTGCAGAATAACCTCCTAACACACAGGTAATGGCAAAGCTTGAGAGCAGATTGAGAATGACTTAAGAGAATGTTTTAGAAATAAACTGTAATTTGTTTTTTTCAGAGCTTGCAAATGTATTATTGTGGCCATATATCTACAGAGCATTACAAATTCCTGACAAACCTGAAGCAAGGGTAGACATAATAAAAATTCTCTTTCTGTAACCTGATTAAGAGAATACAATATAGATGATGGATTAGAAGAAAATATCATTATGTTGAAATATTAACATTGATAGAGTTGGGCAGCTTCCTGAGTTACTTAAGAAGCATGTTGAATAAGCTATGAGGGACTGAATAAGCTATGAGTCATTAAAAAACGATTACTAAATTTTGGGTTGGAAAATGTATTAAATTGTTATAATACGTACAGGCAGGGAGAAGCCTTCAGGGACTAAGCTCAGGAAAGATAAATGACAGATTCTGTTTGGGACATGTTGCCTTTGAAGTACTTGTGAGATATTTATGAAGAAAACACACCAGGTGGAGTAAGATACATGTAAAACTTAGAGCTGAAGACATGTAATGGTGAAAAGTGTGTAAAAGTGGTATAAAAGTGGCAACCAGGCCCACAGAGACAAGAAAAGTAAGCAATTGGAGGTTCATGGTGCTGGTCTGGTTACCAGTATAAACTACTAAATTAGGTAGAAATGTGCATATTCACAAATATGAAAACTATGATGAGGTTTTAGAATGAAAACTTATGTTGATTATAATCATCTTAGTTTAATACGACCACTAATTTTTGAGAATCAAGGCTTTAGAGGAAACAAAAACATGAGGGAGTCATAGAAAAGAGTTTGTAAGAGTAGACTGTTGTCTTGTTAGGGACAAAAAGAGAAAATAAAATGAATGAACTGTCTGAATATATACCAATGGTCTCAATATTAAAAAAAAACCTTTTGAAAAATAAATATAAATGATGGCAGACACTTCTTCCTTAGTGTGTGTGTGTGTGTGTGTGTGTGTGTGTGTGTGTGTGTGTGTGCTGTATCTGCTGGTGTGAGCTCAATATCTTTGTGCATACTGGTCAGAAATCACACCACTGAGCTAAAGCTGTGAGTCCCATGGCTGTTATTTGGTATGCCATTTTCTATGGTTCTAACACATTATTTCCTAGTCACTATTAAACGTCCTTGAAGAAATATACACAGATAATCTATAAAGGAACAAATTATAGAAAACTAATTGTAACATTTTCACAACTCAATCCCATAAAGTCCAATTATAAAAGTATTAATCACATATATATGGAGAACTTATATAATAATATGACTGTGAGCTAAAATTCCTATGTCCTGATGAAGTAATTTCTCACAGGTTTCTAGAGTATACATATTATAAAGATTGGAGCTGTTGCTGAACATATTTTCAGGAATAAACATCTTGATTTCTGTTTGAAAACACCCTTTTACACAGAAAATTTACATGACATTACTGGAACTGGCACTGTATCATAGGCTCTTACTTGAGTTAAATATTTCATACACACCCCAACTACTCATAATGCCACTTTTTCCTTCACTGAGTACTTGTCTCTGAATTTAGTTTATGAACTAGGCCAGCACAATAAACACAATTTGCCATCTTTTACCAATCTGTCAGGGTAAAGTTATTGTATTTCTGCCCAGATAATCTAGACTTGCAAATGGCATATTCAGGGAAACAAACAGGAAGACAAAAGCCACACACCAAATTATGATACCATAGAAAGAACCACGCCAGGTCCATTTGCTATCTCTGACTTTACAAAGATGAAAACCAATAAATTACCATTTTTGCTTAAATAGTCTCAGTTAAATCACTAATAAGCCACCCAATACAATTAATAATTGATAGTAATAATAAATATTAAATGAATAGTACCAGTACAGTTCAATATTTTACATTTGGCTCCGATACAAGTAAATAATCTAATATTTTATTAGACTCTATAAAACTATGCAAAATTAAAATAAATGTCCTATTTATGCAAAACATTTGAAAAATAACTGATAAAGTATAGAACTTGGGATATAATTTAGTAAGTTCTAAACAAATAAAAGAAATATGAAAGATGTGAAAAGAAATTAATCATTTATTTGTATTGTTATTCAGTTTTGAATCAAAGCCAAATTCACTCTCTACCCTGCTTCTGGAAAGAATTCTTATGTGATAGTAAATAAACATCAGCAAAGAGATGTTAACAAATAATGTGCAAGTAAGTGGGCAGTGGGTAATGCAGAAACCCGTAACAGGAAAAATGTTGATAGTAAGTGATGGAGTATCTGTGTTATCATGGTTAGTAGAGGTGTCCATGAGGCTCTGCCTCCCCCGGAATGTCTATGAGCAGTTATTGAATGCTAGGGAAGTTTCATCTACTTCAATGGTGTAGCCACAGATAAGTTGCTCATGCTCCAATAAATAACCTTCAATCCATGCTTGTGAAAACAACTCAGATTAGACTCAGTGGCTCAAACAAAAAAAAAAAAAGAAAAGAAAAGCAAACATGGAAAGAATGGAGGGGGCTTGGAAAGAAGAATTTCCACAGGAAATTGTAATGTAAGATGTAATAAAGGATGATATAAGAGGAGAATAGGGAAAGAATATGGCTAAAGCTCATTATATACATGTACGAAATTCTCAAAGAATAAAAACAAAATAAAGTAAAATTTGAAATAAAAATAATGATAAGCAAAATGTCTACAGTTTCTATTTGCATTGGTAGGAGCTTTACTGAGACAACAGTTTATAATGTTATTTTTTCAATATTGTAATTAAACATAAAGCTTTCAGATGCTAGGCAAGGAATCTTCCACCACACTTCTTTCAATACTTCCTTTTGCTTTTTATTTTAAAGCAGAATCCCACTAAGCTGCCTAAGTTAGTTTTGAACTTGGGATTCTCCTGCCACATCCTCCCAAGTAAGTGGGAATATACCCTTGCACTATCAGACTTAGCAACACAATAACTTTCAAAGAGAATTATTTTCATTATTTTTTATAATTCTTATCTTAGTAATAATACTATTATTTAATATTAGTTGTATTAAGCCTATTACTATGAAAATTCTCAAATGAACAAATATCACAATACACACAAAAAAATAAAATGCTATATCATGTTATAACATATAAGAACATATTTCAAATAAATTAATTCATTAAAAACTGTCAACTGAGGAATTCTGAAACTGTACTTTTCTGGCTAATAAAGAACATGTACTTTTGTCAACAAAAGCAAGTCAATTGCTGAATATTTAAGACAAGACAGAAAACAAAAAGTCTATTCTTATGATTAAATTGCTTCTGTTCTTGTTTTCAGACATTATTTCATTCTGTTTCTTTTAATACAGATACAATGGCCTTATTTCAGAGTATTATATCCTATAATAGGAAATTTAGAATTTGCATTACTTATTCTCTGCTGATTAAGAAGTTAGCACTGGTCGGGCGGTGGTGGCACATGCCTTTAATCCCAGCACTCGGGAGGCAGAGCCAGGCGGATCTCTGTGAGTTCGAGGCCAGCCTGGACTACCAAGTGAGTTCCAGGAAAGGCGCAAATCTACACAGAGAAACCCTGTCTCGAAAAAAAAAAAAAAAAAAAAAAAAAAAAAAAGAAGAAGAAGTTAGCACTGTGGAAATGAATTCACTTTGGGGAAATCACATCATGATAGAAAAATTACTATCAACTATCAGCAAATATCAAACCTCTTAATTCAAGATAATTTAGTGCAGACATCTTTCTCAAAGACGGATATAGAATCTTCTTGAATTTGTTTACTTTTAGTGACAAAAATATATGCTTTGATTAAAATGACTCAAAATACATAACAATCATCCAAAAGTGACAAGAAGTGGGAAAGCATACTCACATGATCAATTAGTTCACGAACCATTCCATTCCACTGTCCATTCACATCATCCTGGGCTCCATATTTCCCGTCCTCCACAAGCCTGATTTCATATGTAAAGCCAAGGATTGTAGATAACTCTCGTAGGAGATCAATACAGTAGCCCTCAAATCGATCATTCCCATAGAGAGGTTTGTCAGACTTCTTAAATAGGACATAGGGTTCTTCCTGGAACATTAGCCATGAAACAATGACAGATCAGTCAACCAGGAAACAGCATCAGAAGAATCATATTTCTTGGAAGACAGAAAATATTTCATTAATTTAGGACAACAGTCAATTTAATTTTCCTCTGATTCTTTTTAACATAGCTTGAAATATTAAGAAAGTAGATATTGATGTTTCTTAAGGAATATTTCTGCCTTACAAGAAAATATTTAACTATAAAAAACCTCACCATGTGTAACTATAAATATGCAATGCCTAATACTATAATTTGTGACACATGGCATATACTATACATACATGATAATATATACATATATAACATATATATGAAACCATGATTAAGATAACCAAATTAGAATTGCACTACTTATATGATACCTAGTATATTGTTTCAAGCAGATCTATAAATAAAAGAAAATTCTGAGTTCTTGTTTAATGTGTATAATTGGGGAGAACATTAATAACTCATATTACTGCATTTTTCATAAAATCATGAGTTACAAGTGCTACAATAAATTTTAGAAGAAAAAAGAGTGCCTCCCTTAAAACACAGAAAGACAGTCTGATGCTCAATAGTTTGATGCATATTCACTTTATATCATTTTGTGTTACTATTGTGAGCCAACTCCACTTCTACAAGAAAGAGAAATCATTGAGACAAGGCATTAATCTTGTAGCAGACATTAAAAGCATAAATAGACAGAACACAGAACTTCAGATGAAAGTTAATTATAAAGAGACATAAAATGGGACAATAGCACCAAGAAAACCTTCAAGGTACCTGGTAAGACACAAAACAAAATTGACTTAGGTCTCTCAAAGCCTTTACTAAGGAGGTACAACAAAGATACATCCTACATTAGGAAAAGGAGACAATGGATTTAAAAATGTACTTCAGGTGAAGGCATGAAGATCAACATGACAGAGGAATGCTAACGAAAAGAACAACTATCCTTGTGTTTAAAGTGACATCCAATGCAGGGAGGGAGGAGTGTTGAACAGACTGAAATGAGAAATAAAAGGAGTCAAGCTCAATAGCTGTGATTCTCTAGCACAGCAATCAGAATGACTGTGCGTGTGTGTGTGTGTGTGTGTGTGTGTGTGTGTGTGTGTGTGTGTGAGACTAACCCACATTGAATGTATTCAATCTTGATAAGAACAAATAGAATTCAGACCATGATATATTTTGAGTAGCAGACAGAATATAGTATTAGCACAGGTCATACTATTGCTCTTTACTCATATTACCCATTAAAGATATTAGTATGTCCAAAGTTTGCCTTTACCAGAATTTTATATAAATAAATGAAAAAATACAGTATATAAGTTTTCAGATTTGTTTTACATCATTTGGTAGTGTGCTGTTTTGATTCTATCAATTCCTTTTTAGGTTTGGTAGTTCATTTCCTTTAGGACTCAGTAATATTGTATTGTACCTAAGCTATTTGTCCATTTAAATTGCTATAGAAATTAAAATTTTTGGAAAGTCCTACAAAACTGCCATATATACATACATTCCAGATCTGATATCAACACATAACTTTGCAATTTATTTGGGTAAATACCAAAGAAAATGGATGCTATATCTTTGGTAAGTGAATGCCATGTTCACAATAGTCAGTATTTCAAAGCAATAGGAGCATTCTGGGTCTTGTTGTTCTAGTCCTTGACAATACGTACCATGTTCAATGGTGTGTACTTTTGAACATTATTAATGGGTAGTGGTGACATCTCACTGTTGTTTCTATTTGGAATTCCATGGTGATCTATGATGTTGAACATGTTTTCAAAAACTTCAATAGTGTTCTATCATGACAGATTTAGAGTTATCACTTAAATGTCTGGTGAGGTTAAATACGTTTCTTGAGTTTCAAAGCTAAAATCTGTGAACAGCTGAAAACAGTCAAAGGACTTTGGACCTGTTCTGTTACTGTTTTGTTATTTTTAATTTTGTGAAAATTATTTTCCCAAGTTTTCTATGTTGCTTTGAACAACACTAGATTATTTGAAAGAAACTATAATTGATATGTTTCTATGTGACATTAGTTAAAACATATAGGAATCAGATGTTATTCTGTAAGTATGCTCAGAGCTAAATATTTGTGTTTATTCTAAGGTAAACTAGATGCTTGTGATTACTATAAGTTGCTATAATACAGATAAGTTTACATATATCATACAATCACGTTTTCAATTTATTCTGTATGAGCAAATAGATCACTACAAGTATGACAAATGTGTATATACCTTCCTATCAAAGGATGCTTCCCTTCCTTCCTTGGGCTTCCAGTCCCATATAGTAGAAAACACAGTTCTGAAGAATCCATTCTCTCTATGTGACTGCCATGCTTCAGAATGTGAAGCAGCCAAATGTTAATACCATTTTTTCCACTGTGTATTCCTATTCTAGCCATATTTAATTGTATCTTTTCCAGGCCCTCCCATTTCCTTTAAATATTGTTTAAACATGTTTTATATTGGGAAGTGATGCATATGTATTTAGTCTATACACAAAAATATCAATATACACTACATATGGAAAATTTACATGGCAAGACAGTCAACTCTGTATCAAAAGAACCAAACACTGCCAGAGAGATAAGAGGTTTACAGGTAAAATAACTACTGCAGTGGACTAAGGTAATCAACACTTGAGTCAGTAACAGAAGCTAGGGTTCCTGAACCTGAAGAAAACAAGTATTAAAAACTTCTGAGATATGTAAGTGCCTCTACTTGGTTACATTGTGGTACTAACAAATCCATGGTTCTTGAATCCATATAAAATATTAAAAAGTTAAACATTTAGGGGAGAAAAAAAACACTTCCTAAATATATCATAGTAGCACAGACACTGAGAGCGACAATTAATAAATGGGACCTCCTGAAACTGAGAAGTTTCTGTAAGGCAAAGGACAAGTCAATAGGACAAAACGACAGCCTACAGAATGGGAAAAGATCTTCACCAACCCCACGTCTGACACAGGGCTGATCTCCAAAATATATAAAGAATACAAGAAACTAGACATGAAAATATTGAACAATCCAATTAAGAAATGGACTACAGAGCTAAACAGAGAATTCTCAACAGAAGAATCTCAAATGACTGAAAGACATTTAAGGAACTGCTCAACATCCTTAGTCATCAGGGAAATGCAAATCGAAACGACTCTGAGATACCATCTTACACCTGTCAGAATGGCTAACATCAAAAACACAGAAGACAGGTTATGTTGGAGAGGATGTGGGGCAAGGGAAACACTCCTCCACTGTTGGTGGGAATGCAAACTTATACAGCCACATTGGAAATCAATATGGCAGTTTCTTAGAAAATTGGGAATCAATCTTCCTCAAGACCCAGCTATACCACTCTTGGGCATATACCCAAGGAATGCTCAATCATACCACAAGGACACATGCTCAACTATGTTCACAGCAGCATTATTCATAATAGCCAGAACCTAGAAACAATGTAGATGTATTCAACCAGAGAATGGATAAAGAAAATATGGTACATATATACAATGGAATACTACTCAGCAGTGAAAACAATGACAACATGAAATTTGCAGACAAATGGATGGAACTAGAAAATATCATCCTAAGTGAGGTAACCCAGACTCAGAAGGAGAAACATGGTATGTACTCACTCATAAGTGGATACTAAATGTAAAGCAAAGGATAACCAGACTACAACCTACAGCTCTAGAGAACCTAGCTAATAAGGAGGATTCAAAGAGGGATGAATGTATTGCCTTGGGAAGGGGATATAGATGAGATCTCCATGAGTAAACTAAGAATAAGGGGTTTGGAAATGGAGGGTAGGGGATGGGGGATGAGAATGTAAGGGAACAGGAAGGTTGAACTGGAACAGGTATGGAGTGGGAGAGCAATGAAAGAGATACCATGATAGAGTGAGACATCATGGGGATAGGGAGAAACAGAATGCTAGGGAAGTTCCCAGGAATCCACAAGGATGACCCCAGCTTAGACTACTAGCAATAGTGGAGAGGATGCCTGAACTGGCTTAACCCAGTAATCAGATTGGTGAATACCCTAACTGTCATCATAGAGTCTCATCCAGTAACTGATGAAAGCAGATACAGAGATCCACAGCCAAATACCAGGACAAGCTCTGGGAATCCAGTCGAAGAGAGGAAAGAAACATTCTATGAGCAAGGGGCATCAAGATCATGATGGAGAAACCTACAGAGACAATCAAACCAAACTAATGGGAACTCATGAAATTTAGATCAACAGGTGTGGAGCCTGCATGGGACTGGACTAGGCCCTCTGCATAGCAAGACAGTTGTGTAGCTTGATCTGCTTAAGAGGTCCCCTGGTAGTGTGATTAGAATCCATTCCTTGTGCATGAGCGGGCCTTTTAGAGCCCACATCTATGATGGGACACCTCTCACAGCCTTGAGGCAGGGGGACAGGCTTGGACCTGCCTCTACTAAATGCCTCCCCACGGGAGGCCTTATCTTCTTGTAGGAGGGAATGATGGGGAGTCCAGAGGGGGAGGCTGGAGGGACAGAAGGAGGGAAGAGGGGGATCTTTGGTATGTAAAATGAGTAAAAATTTTTTGTTAATTAAAAACAACAAAAAAAAACCCTAAAAAATATTAAAAAGTTAAACATCTAGGGGGGAAAATATAGTTAGAATAATAGTCAAAAGAATCATGTAAGCATAGATAATTAATTCTATAAACTTCATACTCTGATTTTAATCGTTATATGATTTGCATATAAATAAATGATGTTTAGTTGTTTTTATTCAAAAGATTAGGTATCTTGTTAAGTTCTATGAACTAAGCAATAATGCTGGCTGACATTTTCCCAAGCACTTGCTTATTGCTTGGCCCTGCCCTAAATACTTTAATTATTTATTTCTTATAATGAGTACATAATATCAGTGGCGATATAATTTCCATTTTACAGAAAGCAAACTGAAAGGGAAGATGCTAAGAATTTTTTTTTTATTTCTGCCAAAGACCAGCAGCCAGCATATACACAGTTATTCATATTCCTGGAACTCATCAGCATAAGCCTCCCTATTAATTTTTCTTTAGTAATCATTTCCAAACTTCATGTGAACACATAATTATGCATAACTCATTATATGACTGAATACATGTTGTATTGCTTTATGATTTTTTAATCAACCGGGATTAGACATGGGGTTATACTATATGCAAAATGGTATTATTTATTGAACAGTATAATCAAGACTTCATTACAGAAGAGAGTAAGGAATAAATATATAATACAGAAAATTAATTTTCTAGATGATAAATTAACACCCTTTCCTAAATAAGAGCGTATCTTTTTTAATCATAAAAGTATTTTAAGAATTTGTGAAAACAGCACAATTTATTTATCAGGTTGAGGTAGCAATCAATACATGTTATTTCTACTATTTTCCACTGTTATAATTAAGTCATAATTGGGACATAATTAAGTCATAATTGGGACAATTTTAAATTTTTGTTCTAAAATATTAATGGTATGTTTTTAAAAGAAAATGAATATTTTGGATATACTAGAAAATATGATAATAATTAATGATAAACATGGAGTGTGTAAGGTATATAAAGGATATATGTAAGAAATTAAAATAGCTAAATAACCAAAAGTTTTTTTTTTTTTTTTTTTTTGGTTTTTCGAGACAGGGTTTCTCTGTGTAGCTTTGCGCCTCTCCTGGCACTCACTTGGTAGCCCAGGCTGGCCTTGAACTCACAGAGATCCGCCTGGCTCTGCCTCCCAAGTGCTGGAATTAAAGGCATGCTCCACCACCGCCCGGCTAAATAACCAAAAGTTTTAAGCCACTTAATCTCATCCATCCAATTGTACAATTGGCCATTCTACCTATTAATTTATTCTATCTATAAGACAATAAGAAAACTAATGTCATAGAGAAATAAATTTATTTATTCCTAGGTGATTAAAAATTTTTAAATACCTTTGCACACAACTAGAGAAAAGTTTAGGCCACATGCATATTGTTAGTGTTTGTGGTTTTCCACAATGTCAAACGTTGCTGTTCCCAATGTAATTCTGAAAAGTAAGACACAGTTTTCCAGCTGTGGTTTCTATCTCCAGCTATACTGTGTCAATGATAGTTTTACATCAAGTTATGACTCTCCTTTACACTCTCTTTCTCTGTTTCACATGACGTATGGATAAATAATAACTTCGTGTAAAAGAAAGAAAAATGGTACCAGAAGCAATTACTGTATCACACACCAAGTCCAGTGAATAATATGATAAAACTCTCCTGGGCAAGTTTACCAATTTCTCATGTGCTCTCAAATCTGCACATCAGCATTTGCTAGAAGTAAAAGCATTCCATTCTGCTGGCATGGGTAATAAGGATTTTTCAGCATTTCCACTGTCAAGACCAATTTTAAGGAACCCACCAATAGCTCATACATTTTTATCTGCATTAGATTGGGAGGTGGTACAGAATGAAAATAAAATGAGTTCCTGGAAGTGAAATATGTTTAAGGCTGAATGGAACAAAATGTTTTATTTAAATATAATAAAAACTTCTAATAATTTAAAAATCTATAATTTATATGTTCCTCAGCTCTTATCTTGGGTTCAAATTCTTTTCCAAATGTTGGCCCTGTGAAATAGTTGTCATGCCATGCTATTCAAAACTAGGGGAAATAAAAATGAAAATTAATTTTGATAGGATATGTGTATAATACTTGGTAATACTAAACTAGTTAACATATTTAATTCAAGATGCATTGAATGCATATGCACTTTAAGTATTCCTCTATTGCCTAGGAAAGAAAATAATGCAGAAAAATATGTCCTTATAAAGATATAGACCAGTGAGGGATTTTAAATTCTTATTTATAACATCAGTATTATTTACATGCCCACGTTGCTTCATTAATCATCAGAAATGGAGTGTTTCCATAAAGTACATTTCTTGAGAGAAAGCACTGGACACATTTAGAGAATTGTGACGAACCTCAGCACACATAATTTTCTGCCCTATATATCACGTACTTTGGAAAATAAGGAGTAATATTCATGTAGCCTAGTATGTCTGAATTTATCTTATAACCAAAATATTTTTAATCTGAGTAGTGGCAACCAACTGAGAACCTACTTGCACATAAGTATCAAAACACTCTGAATGATTCATTGATGGTGCATGACATTTCAGTAAGACTGAGAAAACTCTAAAACAACATGGCATCTCCATGGAGCAAATGGGAAAAAAAATCTAATAATAATGATAATGTTTTATGTGTTAAGATAGAGGTTAACCGTTTATACTTTCCTTAAAATCACTTATATCTATCCCACTTCTTTTTTTTCCCCCCTGGAACTCACTTTGAAGACCAGGCTGGCCTTGAACTCACAGAGATCTGCCTGCCTCTGCCTCCTGAGTGCTGGGATTAAAGGCATGTGCCACCACTGCCTGGCTATATCTATCCCACTTCTAAGCTTTATATCTTCCATCTTTACATTCTACAACTTTTCTCACACAGAAAATACTGTCATAAATAATAGGAGAGGAAACTACATTTTTGAGAGTGTGAAAACCCACGTTACAAGGTGTAAAGTACAAAAAGCAGCAGGAGATGACTGGGAAGCACAGAGCTGGGGGGTGGGGGGGCAATGGTGCTGCTGAGTCAGCTCTGGGACTGATATGCATCACCTGATAAAACTGAAGAAGTATTTCCCCATGGGTCCTCAAAACAATGCAAGTGTAGGATCACATTTCTACAAGGAAGGTTAGGATGCCAAGAAGACTTTTATTAATGTTCATTTTCCCAGATTCTCTCTGTCCACCCATGCCCAAGTTCTCAGACTAAGTATTTAAAACTCTCTTCTACTTTGCAATATAAGTAAGCAAGGGGTATTTGCTTTCCTATCATGCTTTTAAGCTCTGCTTCATACTATTTTCATTTTTGTTAGCATACAAAATAATGGACTTCATTATAGTATGTATGCACTTTGCCTTTTTTGACCCTGCTCTCTCACATCCCTCCCTACAGTAATTCCCTTCCGTGTTCTAGTCTGCTTCCTCTGTCCAATTTCTTTCAGATCTATTTTCCTGCTCATGTTCTCTATTCTAGGTTTCATGGTCTACAGCCACCTATCATATATATACAACAGATAAAATACATCATATATATATATATATATATATATATATATATATATATATGTATAATTAAAAAGCAGGAACAGCAGGCAACTGAACTAAGCTTATTTCCAAAGCAAATGTTTATGGATGTCTAATTTTATTATAGGCAAAACTTTTTTAAAATGATAAAATCCACAAAACAAATCTTGTGAATCCTCATGAAGAAAAGCAGGTAGCATAGAAGACGATTTCTAACAGAGATGTATTTCTGTTTAATAAGAAACATAGCTATATCATCACTACCTGACCCACTGAAATAATGGGCAAAATTTTAAGTCTCGTTAGAACTCTTCAAGTATGATATATCTAAAAGTGAAACTATAAAAAATCTGCATAGTAAGATATGTTTATATTTGACATCTTTGTGATTTAAATAAGCACAATCATCTAGCTTATAACAGATAGTAACATAAAAATTGCCAAGGATGATAACTAAATTACCACATTCTAAAGCATGCAATTTCAAGTTTTGATACATGCATGTGGGTATATGAATTAAAAAACCCCATGATGAAAAATAAATAAAAATATTTTAACTTCTCTGACAGAATTTTTCTTAAGTCATTTGAAGTAGGAAGACCCACTTTAATCCAGATCCTTCCAGGTGGGAAGATACACCTATAATCTGGGTCACAACTTATGCTGACAGGCTATTATAAGGATATGGAAGAAGGAAGTTTGTTCTGTTTGCTTCTTGCACTTACTCTAGCTAGCAAGTTCATTCCTTCACTGGCATTAGAGCCTACTCTTTGGGATTCCTGTGTATACTGTAGACCAGCTAAAATATCCAACCACATCAGCTGAACAACTCCTGAACTATTATTATTATTGGTTTTTTTGAGACAGAGTTTCTCTGTGTAGTGTTGGTGCCTGTCCTGGATCTTGCTCTGTAGACGAGGCTGGCCTCGAACTCACAGAGATTCACCTGGCTCTGCCTCCCAAGTGCTGGGATTAAAGGCATGTGCCACCACTGCCCGGCTAACTCTGGGATTCTTGAACCTTTCATTGGTTGGACTACCTGCGCTATAGCCTATGAACCATTCTAATACATCCCTTTCATGTGTGTGTGTGTGTGTGTGTGTGTATGTGTGTGTATAAAATGAATGAATCTATCTATCTATATATATATAATGAATATATATATATATATGTAGATTCACTTTATCATTTTATCTGTTCCTCAACAAGGCAAAGTGACAGCCTACAGAATGGGAAAAGGTCTTCACCAACCCCACATCTGACAGAGGGCTGATATCCAGAATATATAAGGAACTCAAGAAATTAGACATCAAAATGCCCAACAGTTCAATTAAGAAATGGGCTATAGAACTAAACAGAGAATTCTCAACAGAGGAAACTCAAATGGCTGAAAGACATTTAAGGAATTGCTCAACATCCCTAATCACCAGGGAAATGCAAATCAAAACGACTCTGGTGATAGGATGATCAAACACCCTAGATGTCGTGCTAGAAACCTCATCTAATGACTGAGGGAACTGGATGCAGAGATCCACGGCTAGGTCCCGGGTGGAGCTCCAGGAGTCCAGTTGGCGAGAAAGAGGGAGGTTTGTATGAGCGAGAATTGTTGAGATCAAGGTTGGATAAAGCACAGGGACAAATAGCCAAACGAATGGAAACACATGAACTATGAACCAATGGCTGAGGGGCCCCCAACTGGATCAGGCCCTCTGAATGGGTGAGACAGTTGATTGGCTTGATCTGTTTGGGAGGCATCCAGGCAGTGGGACTGGGACATGTCCTCAGTACATGTGCTGGCTGTTTGGAACCTGGGGCCTATGTAGGGACACTTGGCTCAGCCTGGGAGAAGGGGACTGGACCTGCCTGGACTGAATCTACCAAGTTGAACTCAATTCTCAGGGGAGTCTTTGCCCTGGAGGAGACGGGAATGGGGGGTGGGCTGGGAGGAAGGGGGGGCGGGAGGGGGAAGAACAAGGGAATCCGTGGCTGATATAATAATTTGTAAAAAAAAAAAAAGAAAGAAAGAAAGAAAGAAAGAAAGAAAGAAAGAAAGAAAGAAAGAAAGAAAGAAAGAAAGAAAGAAAAACACATTAAACCAACTTTAAAGCATGTATCTGGTCTTCTGGACTTAGTTTTAGGGAAAACTTTTCAAAAGCAAAGCTGCAAATAATAACTCATGCCGCGCCCCAAATTAATGTGGCATATTATGCACACAATATAAATAAGAGCTACTTATATATACAGTATTTATATTGGGTACAGGCTTTGGGGATACTAATTTTAGAAAACTGTTGATATGCTATATTAACAATGTGAATCTGACTATTTAATACTAACTAGTGTGTGAGACTATGGTCTTCTTGACACTTAGGAAAATTACATTTCATTATTTATTACAGGAAAACCCTGCCTATATTCTCATACCATCTGCAGTTGTGTAGTACTTCCAGAAGCGTTCTCCACTACAATTTACTCCCAGGGAAATCCACTGTGATAGGAAAACGTTGTTCTCATAATTCTGTCTAAACATCCTGCCATGTTTATTTTTCTCTTATTCTTTCTTAGCACGGAAAGTTTACTATAAATAACAAAATGAATTTCCTCATAAGGACAGAATTATTGTGTCTATTGTGTGGCTAAATTACTACCAATAAAAATAACATATTCAGTTATCATATCTCAATTATCCTATTTAACTTATTGTATCTTCTTCTAATAATGTTTTTATTTTCAAATTCTTATCCAAGATATTTGTCTTTACTTTCTTTTTTCTACCATTATTCTCCATTAGTTAATCATGTTAGTATCTCTCTAATAAAATATTCATTCATTGAAAATCATTTAATAGATACCACAAATGTAACAGAAATTGGTCTCACGGTGTTATGGAGATGAAAAGGCAGACACATTATCTTTGACAAAGGAGCAGGAGAGCCTGAAAAGAGGCGGGGTAGGGGTGGGAGATGTCAGTACAATGATGTCACAAGGAAATGGCCTATGAGTCAGGTCCTAGCTGCCACCATACATAAAAAAATTTATCCCAATTTTCATAGCTGAAGTTATAAATGGAGGCCTTCGATGTATCCCCAGAGACGCTGATCTATGAATTGGAGTTTTAATAGTGGGGTTTTCACTGTTACATAAAATATAATCTTTAGCTGAGCTATTGAGGAGTGGGTGCCAGTTAGTGTGAAGGAGCCTGCAGAAGAACACAGGCACCAGCCACAAGACACTGCAGCTTGCTCTCATGCTCTGTTGCCCTCCTTGTGAAATTCTTAATATTTTTTAAATTTAGGATCTTTTCCATCTTTATTTTACAGTGAGGATGAAGAAACAGTAGTGAGCCCAAAGCTGTCAGAACATAAAAATTCTGAGTTATACACCTGTGGCTGACAAGTGACAAGTGGGGAAATCTGGAGCCAAAATATATGGGAGGTTAAAATCTGCTTTTTTCTGTGCTATTTTTAAAGTTATTGTTCTCACCATTTATAATTTAGATTTTAAATGTAGATTTAAAGATAGAACATATGAAGAATGTAGAAAGGGGTCGTTGCCAAACATTTGGAAGAGAGTTTGATCATCAAGTTACTAGGGCTTATTTTTTTATTTTGTTTTTAGACACAGACTGGCCTCAAATATGTTATTCCCTGCTTAGGCCCCCAAAGACAGAGATAAAATGGGATTACTATCTTGCTTTTTAACAACTAATTAATATTTTTAAATTATTTTGCCCAGTGGAATAATTTGAGTTTGAAGGCTTTCTGCTTTTAAAAAAGGAGGTTGTAACACTGTCTTTCTTCTGGCTTTACATGGCCAAACAGTGGCATGTAGTAACTAGAGAAAATATTAGAGAAAAACTAAATGCTAGTTGCCCTCATCCCTCTGAGAACTTGAGTCATGTAAACTCTGCCATGTTCCTGAGCTTATAGGGAAAGACAGCAGCATGATGCTCACTAGACATTCAGAAACCGAGAGGCCTTTTCTATATGCTACATGAAGTAACTTTAAGCCACTGTCCCTGGAGATCATTCAAACTAGCGTCACATTTATTTTATTAATTTTTTTTAGAATTTTAGTCATGAGTACTGTATTTTTATCATTTCTACCCAGTCTTTTCCTTCCAAATTCTGGCATGTCTCCCAAACTCCCTCTAAACTTCATGACCCTTTCTATAATTATTATTTTTATACACACACACATATATACACACACACATATATATACCTACAAACATATGCATATATAATTACAGCCTGCTGAGTCCACTTAACGTTGTCCACTTGTATATGTGTTTAGGACTGTCCACTCAGGACTCAGTTACTTTTACAAATTCCAAAGACAATACTCTGCTTTTTGCCAGAGCTGCTCTTATCCAGCCACTTTATATCTGGTTGTGAAAAGTAAATTTTCACAGAAAAGGGTAATTACATAAATTATCCCACAGAAAATGCCGTTAGAAAAGAGGATTGGGCAATGACTACCAGTCAGGAAAATGGAGAAAACATTCAAGCAATGTGTCCACTGAGATGGGGCATAAGGAAAACTGCACCAGCACACGCTGAAGATGACATGGTATCTCCCAGGAGAAAAGTGTTAATGCGGTTCTGCCTTGCAGCAGCCGCCCCCTTCTACTCGGTCACATTGAGCCACGCCCGGGACTGGCCTCGGGTCTCCACCGCCGCCCACCGCCTCCCGTCTCCCGACCATGGATCCCCGCAAAGTGAGCGAGCTTCGGGCATTCGTGAAGATGTGGAAGCAGGATCCGAGCGTCCTGCACACGGAGGAAATGCATTTCCTGAGGGAGTGGGTGGATTGCATGGGGGGGGGGGGGGGTAAAGTACCACCTGCTACTCATAAAACTAAGACAGAAGAAAATACCAAGGAAGAAAAAAGAGATATTAAGACAGAGGAAAACGTAAAGACGGACGAACTGTCAAGTGAGGAGAGTGATCTAGAAATTGACTGTGAGAGTGTAATTGAGCCAGACACTGATGCCCCTCAAGAGATGGGAGATGATAATGCAGAGATCACTGAGGAGATGATGGATCAAGCAAACGGAAAGAAGGGGGCTGCCATTGAGGCCCTAAACGACGGTGAGCTGCAGAAAGCCATTGACTTCTTCACTGATGCCGTCAAGCTAAATCCTCGCTTGGCAATCCTATATGCCAAGAGAGCCAGTGTGTTCATCAAGTTACAGAAGCCAAACGCTGCCATCCGAGACTGTGAAAGAGCCATTGAAATAAACCCCGATGCAGCTCAGCCATACAAATGGCGAGGGAAAGCACACAGACTTCTGGGTCATTGGGAAGAAGCAGCTCACGATCTTGCCCTTGCCTGTAAACTGGATTATGAATAGGATGCCAGTGTAATGCTGAAAGAGGTTCAACCTTGGGCTCAAAAACCTGCTGAACATCGGAGAAAATATGACCAAAAGTGTGAAGAGCGAGAGATAAAAGAAAGGATAGAAAGGGTGAAGAAGGCTTGAGAAGAGCATGAGAGAGCCCAGAGGGAAGAAGCCAAGACAGTCCGGAGCTCAACATGGCTCTTTTCCAGGTGGTTTTCCTGGGGGAATGCCTGGTAATTTCCCTGGAGGAATTCCTGGAATGGCAAGAATGCCTGGACTCAATGAAATCCTCAGTGATCCAGAGGTTCTTGCAGCCATGCAGGATCCAGAAGTCATGGTGGCTTTCCAGGATGTGGCCCAGAACCCAGCAAATATGTCAAAATATCAGAGCAACCCAAAGGTTGTGAATCTCATCAGTAAATTGTCAGCCAAGTTTGGAGGTCAAGCATAATGTTAAACAGAGCCCTTGCTGAGTGAAGAGCAGCTGAGCTCACTTACTGGATGTTGCAATAATACAAACCAGTGTACCTCTGTCCTCATCGGGAGAGATGGGGTGCTTCGAAGATTCTCCCTACCCTTCTGCATCACCTGCGGCTGAAGCATTTTACAGTGGTTTGACATTAGGGTCTTCATTCAGATAACATTTTCCTACTAGGAAGTACAAACCTAAAACACTCTTCAAACTTAAACATTTTTAAAAAATTTAGGGGGTGTTAATTCCTACATTTTTCTTTACTAATCTTTTTGGGTTTTTCCTCTGAATTACTGGACAAGGAAGCTGTATATGGTCAACTTACTGCTCTCATGAATGGAAATAAAGATTTGTTAGTGGGAAGCAAATAAAACCCATTTAAGTTGATTGACTTGGACATGTGGTTACTGAAGCATCTTGATTTGTCTTTTTTTTTAAATGTTTTATTTCACAATGATCTATTTCAGTGAATTTCTTGGGACCACCAATATTTGGATCTGACTTGGGTAGGACTGAAGTGTTGGACAGAGCAGCAGCAAGTCCTCGGTTTTGTTTGACCTTGTGTAAGCTGCATTGAAATCTTACACTGTGCTGCAGGGGCGATCTTTGTTTGTATTATTTTTTAAGTGTTACAGTGGAGTTAGAATATCTAGTTCTGCCATTGTCACTGTTTCAAATTAATGTTCCATAGCATTCCCACATAGTGGAAAAAGAGTGCTTTCTGTGTTTCTGTCAAAAATGACCTTTCCTATTAGAGAATACCCCTGTCTGCTTGTCCTCCTCTTAATCTTTTTGAGCTAAGATAGTGTTTTTTCACTAACGTCATCAGTTCTATAATTCACAGCATAATTGTGGAAGCATATTTATTGCTAGCTTAATTTCATATATAGTACATATGGTAGTTGTAAGGTCATACCTGTAACAGCTGTGGTATTGTACTTGGACATGGGGTTGCTTGTTTAAATATTAAAATTCTATACTTGTGAACTCCTATCATATCAAAAGACATTGGAAGGAGGGATTCCCTTTGGTTTTAGGTATGCTTATGAAATTGAGAAACAATTGCAAATTTAGAGTTCATGTTGAAGTATACATCTTTGTATTTTGAAGAGTTTAAATTGTTTACGTATGATGAAAGATTCATTCGTCCTATTTAGCTCTTAAGTACTGCGATGTATTTAATGCCTGTTTTCTCTCCTTCCTTCTGCTGCAAGGATAAAGGAAAACGATATCCAGAGTGCATATTTAAATTAGCACATATCTGAAATCATATATCTGTGCAGGTTTACCTGCTTCATACAGCAGACACAGATGCATCTTGTTACATGTGAGAAAAAGCTGAACAGAGCATGCATTTAAAGTCCTTGACAAACATTCATCCCATAATCTTAAATTTGAAGTTTGCCCAGTGAAAAAAAAAAGTGTTAAGGCACACATCAAGGGCATGGAGAAAGCAGCAAACGATTGCATTGCTTGTTACATTCCATTTTTATATTACTTTATATCTATTAAGTTATTATTTATTGAAAAATTTCTACAAAGAGCTGTGCTATATTTTCCAAATTTTTATCTGCGATACAAAGAAATTTCAATTTACACATTATTTTAACCCCCGTTTTTTAATTGAAGAAACTTAATCAAAGGAAAAATATTCCTAGTGACAGGTTCATGATTCACATCTAAGCTTTCTCATTTCCTATTGTCCTTTCGACTTGAAGACCTAACTCAAAGGCCTTTATTAAGATCGATATTCAATTCAGATACTATGTATGATGTAATTATAGAAGAGGTTAATATTTATTCATATATATGCATATTTAAATAAATTTGGTCATAATTATTAGTAAGAACGTCAAGTCTTTTGTAGGCTAATGTAGTTTTCTTGACTGCGTTCTGGCAAAACATGCTTCAAACTATGCTTTCAAGAAAATACATTTTAAAATATTTGGAAATTCTTTGAAGTGTATACAATAAGCACCATCTTATTCAAGAGTCATTGATAAAAGAATCTAGTTGTGATAGTTTCAATAAGAACAGCCCTCGTACACTCATGTGTTTGAATGCTTAGTCACCAGGGAATGGGACTATTTGAGTCCTATTCCTAAAATGATTAGGAAATGTGGCCTTGTTGGGAGTAGGCATCATGGTCTTCTTGGAAGAAGTGTGTAACTGGGGGTGGGCTTTGAAGTTTCAAAAGCACACACCATACTGAGTCTCTCTCTCTCTCTCTCTCTCTCTCTCTCTCTCTCTCTCTCTCTCTCCCTCTCTCCCTACAGTTCAGGGGATCAGATTATAACTCTGAGCTACTGCTCCAGCACCTGCATACATACAGTCAATGCTCCCTGCCTTGATGATAATGGACAAATCTGTGAAAATGTAAACAATCCCCCAATGAAATGCTTTCTCTTATAAGAGGTGCCTTGGTCATAGTGTCTCTTCACAGCAATACAACAGTGACAAAGACACTAGTGAACTTTGTTTAACTTTATATGTCTAAACTTTATTTATCCATAAAAAGCATCTTAGGATGTTCTCATTAACTTAACTACAAAACTATGGAGAGTATCCAAATATTCAGAAGTCAACAATAAACACAGATGCTATAGTTATGGGACACAGAAAATTAATGTTGTGCTATGAAACTTCCGTTTTGCTTCTGTTCAAGATCAGAGAGGGTTTTACTGTCTAAACAATATGCATCTTAAAAGTTCAAAACAGCAAATACAAACTAAGTAGAACAAAAATGAGACATATATGAAATTATACATTTTATTATCTTTGTTTCTAATTACAGATAAGTAAAGAAAAAATTATTTTTCATGTAATGTAAAATGTTTTCCAAACACCATTTTTAAAATATCACTGAATTCTATTTATTCTTTGGTAAAACAGGAAAAAAAAACCAATAAAACACAAATAAACCCAAAAATGGTCAATGTAAGTTCATTCTAAAAAGGTGGTAAAAATAAATCATGAGATTATTTTTATTAGCAACAACATATAGAATTGATATAGAGATATCAGAACACATAATTTATGAAATTAAAGTTGTTAAGAATATTTGTCTGCTGGGGATGTCTTTCTGTATGCTGTGAATGTGTTGCTCTGATTGATTGATAAATAAAATGCTGATCGGCCAGTAGCCAGGCAGGAAGTATAGTATAAGTGGGATAAGCAAAGAGAAGGATTGTGGGAAGTGGAAGGCTGAGTCAGGAGATGCTGCCAGCTGCTGCTGCCATGAGAAGCAAGATGTAAAGTACCGGTAAGCCACAAGCCACATGTCAACTTATAGACGAATAGAAATGGGTTAATTTAAGATATAAAAATTAGATAGCAGGAAGCCTGCCATGTCCATACAGTTTATAAGTAATATAAATCTCTGTGTGTTTGCTTGGGTCTGAGTGGCTGTGGGCCCCAGAGAGACTGGAGAAATTTCCAACTACATTTGTTGATTTCAGGCATTAATTAATAACACTGTATACTGTAATTCAATAGAAATACAACTAATAAAATAACTGATAAGTAATGACTTATAAACATCATTATTCTAGATTTATGAGCAAAAAGCACTCAATTTAGTGATCTCAATGAAGCTAACTAAGAGCTTCCCATTTGGGGGAAACAGTCTGCACCTCTCTCCTTGGCTCATTGTGGAAGCTTAATTTAGAATAAAAGTATAGTCTGTCATTGAGAATGCCACAGAAGACTCATGCAAAAATAATCAATTAGGAATCAATGTCAGATAATCAGATTATACTTAAATACAGGAGATCAGGGCTTAAGAATTAGATATCTATCAGAGAGAAAAGTTAAGCTGGAAGGATCTGACATAGTCTTAAATGCATTGTGATTGTAAAGTTACAAAAAAAAAAAATTCCTCATACATATAGGGACTTCCAAAATTTAGAGGCAGTGCTAGTACTTTTCTTAATGGGGTTTCAATTTACCATGTGGAAGCTGAAACAGTGCAAAAGCAAGGCTCACCCAGCAAGCCTTTCTTTCGAATTTAGTTTGTTTTTGTTTTTGTTTTTTTCCTGGCACAGCAATATACAGGATGACAATTTTCAGTGTCATGGGGTAATATCAACAACTCACATTTTCTAGCCACCTCATAATCCCCTTAACAATGGACTTATTAAAATATCACATTATCAAAATTCAAGGACAGCCTACTTATTGTTTCCTATGTCAAAATCTTTTCATCTCCCTTGTCAGTACTGGATTTATATTTGTATATCAAGCCAAGCTAAACACACATGTTAAGAAGAATCATTGGTTATATGAACCACACTCTAGGACAGACTCTATGCCCAGGAGTAGTTGCCCAACATCAAACAAATTTCATGGATTCTAAGAGTATGAGGAGAGGGAGGCTATTTGTTTCATTTAGTTTAATTTAATAATTTTGTCTTTTTGTTTGTTTCTTTTGATTTTTGTCTCTGTGTTTGGGGGTTTATTTCTGAAAGAGAAAGAGACAAAGAAAGAAAACCTATGTTGAACAAGAAGAAAATAAGTAGTTTCTAGGAGAGAATGGGGGAGGGAAAACATGTTAAAAACATATTGCATAAAAATATTTTTAATAATAAATGGGAAGGCAGCCACCAGAGAGATGCATAATTATTCAAAGGGCTAAGAACATGAGAATAAGTGTTCATCTGTAATGGAACATCTTTATCAGATTTCCCACAAGTCAAGGCTCAGAGAATATCTCAGAATATGAGGATGGAAGAGTATAAGAGCCAGAGGACATTTAGAAGTGCTTCCAGACATGATATGGCCACTACAATCATGAATTCATGGCAGCTGTTTAACTTGCATAAAACCTGCACAAGATTAAGCCAGTCAGAATTCCAGGTGCTCTCAAGGTTTCACCTCTTACTTAGAAGATACCGGAAATTGATAGATACTGGGGAGGGATAATTATTATTTTTAGAGGGTATCAACACTGGGAGATTTCCTGTGTTCCATGGATGGCCCCACAGCCATGCATATGTCAATGAAGCCAAGGAACTGCTTTCTGAACTTTTGCTGTACATTCACAGTCTATTTATCATGAGATTAGATTTTGTTTGAAAATAAAAATAACACAGCATTTTCCCTGTAAAGATAACTGTAAAACCTGTTACGATGTCTCTTGTGGTTACTGACCTGTATATTTTATCCTATATTATGTATTTTTGATGCTGATATTTAACAAGATTAATGATGGCACTGTTCACCATCACCATCATAGCAAATATTTTGTTCAGCTAAGTGTCTTTACCTTTAAACCAGTACAAGACTTTCTAAAGAGGTGTATCAAGCCTGAAATGATGAACTGCAAATGAAGCATATGAGGGGCACATATAACGAAGGACCAGGCTTTTCAGAAAGGGAAATGATGTACTTTATCGCTTCAGCTCCTGCCTTCCTTCAGGTCCAACTTGGGGATATCCTAAGTACCTATTCTAAAGTTACTGCCCAGCCCTCCTCGTCAATGGGACAGCTGGCATGGGAGGGCAACCATCTGTCAGCCGGGCACCAAGCCATGATCAAACTCCTTTGAACAGAATGTAGAGCAAGAATTTCATGTCCTAACTATTAACAATGTACACTTGCTTCTTCAAAAAATGTTTATCACAAGGAGCTTTTAAATACCTGCTATTTTTTTAAGAACATTTCATTAAGAAACATGATGGTGAGAAATAATAATTTTCATTCTTAAGCAATATTTGATTACTATTCCTGGCTAGAAGGGGTCTCATAATTGGTAGATGATTTCAAAAAATATCTTGTATTTATCCATGTTAGGAAACATAATAATTAACTGTTTATTAGTCAAGTAAACTTTTTGACATCTTTCAAAAGAATTGGAGCAAAAAACTAGTTACATTATACATATATAATTTACTTCTGAGGCATGTATTCATGTCACTTAGTAATCAAAACGAAAAAATTTTAATGAGTCCAATACTGCCATTGTTAGCAAAAAGCAATTACTTGTTTTATTACCTTGTATAGGGGATATAGATAGTTTTGTACTTATAATTTCAATTCAGTTCTCATAATAATTACCACCACTGGTCTAAATTACATTTTACCATTCTAAACTGATCTTCAATCACTTTTCCCAAAACAAAATTAAGGACGTTTCATAAAGAAACAGCAAAACTTTGATCTCAAAAACAGAAAGTGATCTGAGGAAATTAATTGACAATAAGTTTAACTGGGAAGTAGTTTCATTGCCTCTCAATGTTTCATAATCCCATAATGCTGCAGGATAAAAAGAACTCAGATACCAAATCATGCAAGGGTAAAGTAAATTTCCCAAACCCGGACACAGAAAGAAGCCACAGGCAGCACAAGTCATCTATATGAGAACGGTGTGATGGCCACTGCTTCATTGACCAGATATCACTACTTACTACTTTTATTCAGCCTCTGTCATTCTCAACTCATGCGCTTTTACTTGTATAGTTAGGATCTATGGCTTGCCATTGCTGAATCTGGTCTTTCAATTGCCTTTTATTCCCAGTGACTCTTAAAGTCTGAATTCTGTCATAGCTAATTAGCACTTATATCAGAAACCCAGGGTGCACTACAGGTTATCACAATGGGAGGTAGAGTGCCAGGAGAAAAGTGGAAAACCCTTGCAGCTACCTTGAGGAAACTTAACAAGACCAAAAGACCATAAAATTGTGAGAATCAAAAACTGATGACAAACTCAAGAAACTAGACATTGAAATACTGAACAATCCAATTTAAAAATGAGCTAACGAGCTAAACAGAGAATTCTCAAAAGAAGAATCTCAAACGGCTGAAAGACATTTAAGGAAATGCTCATTATCCTTAGTCATCAGAGAAATGCAAATCAAAAGGATGCTGAGATACCACCTCACACCTATCAGAATGGCAATGATCAAAAACACTAATGACAGTCTATGTTGGAGAGGATGTGTAGCAAGGGAACACTCTTCCACTGTTGGTGGGAGTATAAACTTGTACAACCACTGTGGAAATCAGTATGGCAGTTTCTCAGAAAATTGGGAATCAATCTATCTCAAAACCCAGCCATACCACTCTTGGGCATATACCCAAGGAATGATCAATCATATCACAAAGATACATGCTCAACTATGTTCATAGCAGCATTATTTGTCATAGCTAGAACCTGGAAAGAACCTAGATGCCCTTCAACTGAAGAATGGATAAATAAAATGTGATACATATACACAATGGAGTACTACTCAGCAGAGAAAAACAATGACAGCATGGAATTTGCAGGCAAATGGATGGAACTAGAAAATATCATCCTGAGTGAGGTAACCCAGACTAAGAAGGACAAACATGGCATGTACTCACTCATAAGTGGATACAACATGTAAAGCAAAGAACAATCAGACTGCAACCCACAGAACCAGGGAGGCTACATAGCAGAGGGGACCCCAGGATGACTGTGGCTTAGAATAAGTTTTGGTTTTACTCAATCACTGGGCAAACTTCAGTGAAACATTTCACTATTAGGATAAGAATTTTTACTGTATCAAGCTGACAATAGAAAAAATAAAATAAAATAAAATAATTAAAAAAAAAACTGATGAAGAGTCCCCACATGGGCTCATAAACTTTTCTCTTGTCAGGAAAACTCCTATCTCAAGATATTTTGTATATCTTGTAATTAATCTCAATACTATTAAATGGTAATTTTGGCATGGGAGAAGTGACCAGCTCCTATAATCTGATGCTTAGGTTTTAACAACAACATCATGATTTAGTATTATTTATCATTAACAAACTCAATACATTGTCAATGGGAAATCTATATTAGTTTTTTTCTTTATTTTTTAGTAGACATTCTGAGGCAATCTAAAAACTTTAGATATTTGTTGGTTGTTTGTGGTTACCATGACACTCAAAGGTATTATTTTACATTATAAATTTACAAGCACACATTAAAATACATCAGTAAACTCTGTAGGCACAATCACATTTTTAGTTACAGCCTATGTTTATTCCCTTGCAAAAAAAAATAATTTTGGGGAGTTTGGAAGAGACACAAATTAAATATACCTAAGTCTTTGTTGGTCATAATTACCATCCTGGAAAATATTTTTGGTTTTGCTCTTATGACTACAGAAAATCGACCAGAATCTTAGATGGGATAGGCATGTCTGTGTTACAGAAAGCAGTGTTTATTCAGCGAAACACTATATCCTAGAGAGGTAAGGGCTGTGTGATATACCTGAAATAGCTTTTGTAGAACAAAGGCCTTGCTAGTGTACTATTCACTCATATTTTAGTAAAGTGCCCATGCCAGAAAACAAATGTTTAAAGGAGAAATTGACATGGTGATTAGAATGCATAAAGAAAACACTGGCCTTTTTATTAAACTTGGTAGACCACTAGTTTTTACTTGATTATCAGTATTAATGAGAGATCTTTGCATGTATTGTCTTTCTGCTAATATTTTGTACATTAGCCATTAAATTCTTCATTAACTTAATTAATAAGAGAAGGAGAGCAAAGGATGTTCAAATCAATCACAGGTACCATTTCATTGTTATCCAGTAAAAGGTTCAATGGGAAAGGAGACTGCACCTATTAGTTATCTTCTCAGCTGCATTTCATCACTGACCCTAATTTATTATCAAGATTTGATGGCACAAAATTTATTGTCAACACCTCCATTTTTACATGAATCAATAAAGCTCCCATCTCTTCTCCAATATTTTCACCATGTTCTCCAATAATTATAGTATCCTGCCCCCCAGGTTTTTACCCCTAAATCAAAACAATTTTTCTCAGTAGATTTTTGCTCCATTTCATCTGTCCCCAAGAAACTCCATATCTGATTCTTGAATGTTGCCATCTCTTTCCTACCATACCTCATACATTACCACTCTAAGTAGACTCATCTAATAATGTTCTATTTAGTAAAACCCATGTACAAACCACATACATCATTTGTTAAACAATTGTTAATTGACACATTTTTGTAGGGCATTCATAGAATAAACATTTTGTAGTTTAATTGCCAAAATTATAAATATAGGTTTTAGAATGACTAAAATATCCACAAAACAAAACAACAACAAAGGCCTTTGGCATAGCTGAATAGAAAGATACTAGAATCTCAAGTCGAAAATAAAGCAGAAAAGAGACTGAAGCTGAAGAGGTAAGGAACGCAGGTGTAGGGACCCACAGATGAGCTGCCCAGACACCAGGAGTTTCAGAACTTGCAGCAGAAGCTGAGAAACCAGGGAAGAAGGGGGAGTTGAATGGTGTATGGGGAATTCCACAATGCTATCAGAAGCTGTGGAGCCATGGAAGGGCCAGAAGCTGACGCAGAAGCATGAGGATCACAACACTGAACAGACACTTTAGACCCAGAGATAAGGACAGAGCTGAACCAGGGTAAGGTGAAACACAGGTCCCATAACAGTTGGGCAGGATCTGTGGAAGCAGAGAGGAGATTGGAGTTGGCCCAAGGAAGGTGCCTGAGGTAGAGTCACACAGAGACCTGAAAGGCTACTGAAGAAGGAACAAGGCTAAGCTGACCAGAGTAGGGCTTCTGGGCAGAAAGCCACACTAGAAGTCAGAGGAAAAGGTGTCAGGACAGGGGAGTGTTAAAACTAATAAAATGACTAGGGCTGCATGTAGAAGCTGACTCTCAGAAGATAAGGAATAGAGGCCCCAGGTCCCGAGGAAAATGACTCTTCAGTCCTAAGACAACCTCCCTTGAGCATAGCAAACGCCTCTACTGAAGGAATGGTGAAGTGAATTTAAAACAAAAGAAAAAAGAAAGAAAGGAAGGAAGGGAGGAAGAAAGAAAATATGCCTCAACCAAATGTATAACTCTAGATGTACAAGTCCAAGCATAAATAACACAGAAAAGTAAGGTATGTCTACTCCAAAAATTACTACTTCCATATTAGTGGTCTACATTAGGAATAATTTGGAAGAACTTCAAAACAAAAACTTCTAAATAATAATTACAACTATAATCGAAGAACTCAAAGCAGATAGCAATGTATTTAAAGAAAACAAAACAAAAAAGAGCTGAATGAAATTAAGAGTTCAATTAAAAATATATAAATAGCATTCAAAAAGTACATGGAATTGCTGAAAAAAACTAAACTGAAATGAAAAACTCAATAAGCTAAATAAAAAACTCAGCAGAGAGGGTCACCAAAAGCATAGAACATGGAGACAGTGTATCAAGGATTAGAAGAGGCAAGAGGAACTCAATCATTTTGAAAATGTCAAGGATAAGTTTACATATATGGGATGGAAAACAGGAGAACTTTGGGACACCATGAAAAGATCAGTTTTTTTTCTTTGAGTGGTGGATAGAGACAAAGAAATACCCACATCCAAGTCATAAAAATATTTTTAATAACACCATAAAAGAACATACCCCAAACATGGAGAAAGAGATGCCCACCAGAGTACAAAAAGCCTACATAACAACAAATAGACATACTCAAAAAAGAAACTCCCAAAGGCATATGGTTAAAACACCAAAATCATGAAAGAGATGACATAAAAACTTCAAGAGAATAGGATAAAGCCATGTGTGAATTCAAGTACATAAAAAATATGAAAAAAATTGTAAAGCCAAGCAGGGCTTGGGAAAATGTATTACAAGTTCTAAAAGACCATAACTGCTAACCTGTACTATTATACCAAGCAAAATATCTACTGGAATTAAAAGAAAAATAAAAACTTTTCTTGATACAAACAGACTAAAGGATTTATGACCACAAAAACCAGATCAAATAAGACTATCAAAAGGAATATATCAGATATCAGAGGGGATCAAAACAATATCTGGAAAACTAATACTAGGAGGTCTAAGAAAATATAACAGATACAATGAAGTGACAGAGATTAATGCACATCATTCACCAATAACTCTGAACATTAATGGTCTCAATTCTTCACCAAAAGATATGAAATCCATCAAAAAACAGGATCCATTAATGACTGCTTCCATGAAACACACTTCACTATCAAAGAATGATACCAACTTTGGGTAGAGAAAGCTATTTCAAGCCAATAGAAATAGGAAATACACAGATGCAGCCTTTCTAATCTATGCCAAAAATTGGATAATTGTTATTATATAATACAGTAAATAATGTAGGACAAAATTAAAATATTTAATAATCTTCATCCTAGTAGAAAATTTAAGAAAAAAATGCCAAGAATATACATGGGTATTTGTTTCCATGTATTGGTCATTTATAAAGCTTTAAAAAATAAAGCAATAGAATTTTTAAAATTTAAAAATTTCAACATTGTCTTGTAGTTTCCAATCTTTTTTTTTATTTAATTTGCTTTTTGAGCACTTTGTATATGAGCATAGCATCTATATCACTCCTACCCCTAAAACTTAAGAACTCCTTACTCCTTTCCAATTCATAACTTTCTCTTTAATTATTAGTCATACACACACATACATCAAAAACAAACAAACAACAACAAAACAAATCTAAGTCTATTTAGCTTTGTTATATGTATATGTATCCACAGCTAACAACTTGGGACTGGTCAGCCTATGTGGAAGAGTATCCCTGAAGAAAAGATTCTCCCTCTCTCAGCAAACATTGATTACCAGTTCTTCATCAAAGGTGGAACACTGTGGAATTTCTCCTGTCAACATTGGCATGTTAACTGGTGGTGTTATTATTCAGGATTCATTTAGGCAACCATACTGCTGATTCTTAAAGGGGACCGTTTTCATGTCATGTCTGGAGAACACTATCCATCCGTTTGCTTCTGGTCCTCTGGTTTGTAATATTTCCACTACCTCTTCCTTGATTTTATCCCTGATCCTCTAGTGTACTAATTATACCACCATATACAGTCATCTAAGTGAGAAAATGACATAAAGTTATTAGAATAAAATATGCTAGACTAAAAAAGCAGGAATGGGAAGGGGGCAACTGTGAAACAAACACAGTCCCCGAAATATATCAAAAATACAGTGTGGAAAGTTATGCTCCTTTGAAGAAGTAGGTTGAGTGAGTGAACAGGTATAAGGAAATTAAATTGGAATGAGTCTCTGTCATCTCACATGTTAAATATTTACGGGTTTTACATCATCTATATTCCTTAAATTATTATGATCTTAGTTTTTCTTCAATATGTGGGTAAAGCTACTAAGAAATTATATATAGATTGTAAGGATAAAGTCTTTTTCTTGGTGAAGCTGCAGTGTCTGGATTTCCAAGCCTGAATGTAATGCAACTCTCTGAGAAGACTTACACTTGGTAGTCCTCCTCTGATAATAGAAAGGGAAGGATCTGAGGGAAAAGCCATTGACAGCAGTTCTAGAAACCTGCTTTTGTTGATATTACAGGAAAAGCTGAAAAACTCTTTAGGCTATGTCTTGGTCACTTCTTTCTTTTCTATCCTGAGCACTACTATTGTCATTCGGGTTTCTTTTACTAGGTAAGTCTGTGTCTAAAGGTCATGAAAAAAAGTTTAGATGCCTAAGCAAGTAACCTGAACATTGCACTACACAACCTTCCAGCGTACTGAAGGAGAAAGACTAAGTTATAGGGGCACACACCCTTGTTAAACCTTGAACAATTGCAAGAGCTTTCCAGACAGCAAACGCTTTCCTGAGAAGTCTGCAGAGTGCCAAGGCTGTCGTTTGTATACTAGTGTTCATAGTGAGGAAGGAAAGTAAGTGTACAGCGTCATGTAAGGGCAAGCAATCCTTCAATGGACAAAAATCAGTTCTTAAACAAAGCACAGCAGTGGGAAGCACTCAACATATTTAGATAGGAGGCAAAGTATTGAAAATAAAGAACCCAGAGGGAAAAACAGACACTCTCCATACAAACTTACATAAAGCATTATAAGTGAAACAGGAGCCTAAAACTGAAAACAGAAGGAGAGTTTCAACAATAATTATACTTGAAATCTGAAGTCCAAAGTATTGTGGGGAAGCACAGTACAAAGGTGAAACGTAGGAGGACCCGAGATTGAGGTGGACAACTTTAGATCCATGCATCTCCAGACTTGTAATATCATTTCTCATATTTCAAATGTTAGAGATAAGCACTTAAAAATATTTAATGCTTTCTAAAATGAACTTCCTCCATAGTATAAATGTACATTTTACACTACGTAGTATATTGGGTCAAGCTCCTGTTGTTGAGAGGAGAGTCTAACAATATTGGTAAATAGCCTGGATTTTGAATCTCAGTTTAACAGAGGAAACTGTGATGAGCCCTGGTGCTATTTTATTTGCCTAGGGAAAGATGAGACTATTATCCAATGAGGCTGAAAGAAAACTGTGCTATCTTATATAAGTATAGAAACTATAAGCCCAAAATATTCAAGACATGGTGCCCAAGTAGGTCTTCTATAAAGGAGAAAGACTAGGTACCTAAGGATGTGCAGTAAAGATAACGCTGCTCTGTACTGTATGGGACCTTATAATGGTGAGTACAGTTTCAGATAAATTGTTCTGAGTCAAGCTGCAACTTTGTTCATAGCCATAGTTTCTCTTTTCCCTTTCTCATAGTAGATCACTAAAAATCTACAAATCTTATGTTGTAGTATCAGTAGTTTATGCTGGCTGGATAATTTGCAGGAAATCCTACTACTTCACTTTCCAGGTGAGTAGCAATGAGAGGTGTATGAAATGTATACTTTGTAGGCATTCTATATATTATTTTCCTCACTTATAAAACTGTGAATCATGGCATCTACTTCAAAAGATTATGAAAATTTGGGAATTGAGAAGTGGTTTAGTGGTAAAGAACATTTACTGATCTTCCAAAAGACCCGAAATCAGCTCTCATCAACCATATAGTAGCTCAAAACCATCTATAACTACAATTCCAGGATATGAGATTTCCCTTTTCTGCCCTTAACGGGTACCAGGCATGTACATGGTGGATAGACATACATGTAGGCAAAATACTCCTAAACATAAAGTACATAAATAACAGAGCAGAATAAAAAAGAATGTAAATTGCATGATGTAGTGGTACATGGCCTTATTTTAAAGAAGATTATTGTGAAAGCTAAAATGTGTGGCAACTGCTTTGATCAATTCCTGGCACTGAGGAAGCATGCTACAAGTGTCTGCTATTGTATATTACAATTGACCATATGCACATATTCTAGTCACATAAAGTTGAGAAACAAACCAGTGTGCCAATCACAGTCCTCATGGTCATCTTAAAAAATATCTGAAATCTTTTTAGTGTTAGGGACTTTGCATATACTATTCTCACCTCTTGCTGAGTACTTCTTGGACTGTGGGTTTCAGCTGCTGTGCTGGGTGTCTTTTGTCAACTTGGCACAAACCTAGACATATCTGGGAAGTGGAAATCTTAATTAAGAAAACATTTCTTTAAGATTGGCCTCCAGGCAAGTCTGTAGGGAATTTTCTTGACTAATGATTGACATGAAAAGGCTTCTCTGCTGAGGGTGATGGCAGACTAGATGAGGACAGCAAGTAAGTTGAGCAAGCCATGAGGAGCAAGCCAATAAACAGCAGTCCTCCCCGGTTTCTGCTTCAGTTACTGCTTCCAGGTTTCTGCCCTGCTTGAATCTCTGCCCTAACCTCCCTCAAGGAATGGAATATTTCCTGGAATTGTAAATGAAATAAAGTCTTTCCTCCCTAAGTTGCTTTTGGTCATGGAGTTCATCAACAAAATGAAACTCTAACTGTATTTATAGATAAAAATTATATTTGTCCCTTCCTTTTCATTCCTGAAAATCCTCTCATATACCCCTCCCTACTCTGTTTAAAATCTTGGACCTATTTTTTCTAACTAATTGTTGTATCATGTTTACATGTATATGTATATACATATATTCTTAAATGTAATCTGTTCCATCTGTGCAATGTTACCTGTATGTATGTTTTCAGGGTTAACCATTTGACACTGGAAAATCAATTGATGTGTGCTTCCCTGGGGGAAGATTACATGTTGGTGAGACATTATGGTGTAGCTTCTAATTTTACTGGGAAACCACAGTCTCATATCAAACTCTGATCCTCTGGCTCTTACAGTCTTTCTGCCTCCTCTTCTACAGTGTTCCCTGAACCTCGGGTGCAGGAGTGTTTTAGATGTATCTGACCAGCATAACACTGAGGTACAGCAGTGGCACACATACCTTGGCAGTAACCAACAGGTCTCTAATTGGACTTCAGATCAGATAAACAAGAGGGAAGCAATGCCTGGTACTGGAATCCCAGCTAACTACTCCATGCTAGTGACACCATAGTTATTGGAGGAAAATTGACAACCTCTAATTTACTAAAACAGTATAATCCATAACAACAATCCATAGCTGTCAATTTTTAATGAGTCTTAGTTTGACATTTTTTCCACTCATGGCCTCAGAATAAATCTATAACTAAAGCATCAAACATTCTACTTTTTTTTCTTTACACAGGTGGTACATGTATGTGGATGTATGTGCAGGTATGTAGTTTCCTGTATGGATCATTGTAATTCCTAAGGTGTAGAAACTCAAACCTATAAATATATTCTAATCCATCAAATACAGATATTAGCACAAAATTGTGAGTATATTCTCATTACTCAATAAATGTGTTTAGTATAGCAGGATACAAATGTTATGAAACAGAAAAATGGGGCTCCAACTTGGAAGTAGAGAAGAAGGTGAGTACAGAAAGAGGAAGTACAAAGAACAAATAACATCAAAGTTGTAGGATTAAAGCCTCATGGAATCATACTATTTTATATTTACTTAAGATTATACACAATATATGTAAGTGTATGCATACGTGTGTGTGTGTGTGTGCGTGCACGTGCACGTGTGCAAACATACAGCTTAAAGAGCTTAAGCCACTTGGGCTGACAATGATCTACACGAAACCCATAGACTAACAAAGGACCAGCACCAGGCATATGGAAGCTCCTTTCAAATGGTTAGTAATGCAGGCAATTCATCAAGTAATATAGACTGTTGCCCTCAGTTGCCTCTCAGAGCTGAAGTCCCTCCTGCTGCAGACGCTGCACACTTAGAACACAGGACCTGGATGATGTGAGCTGGATGTACCCTAAAAGTCCCTTTCTTTCTGTCTGGCTTCCATGGTACCAGAAATACTATGCAAGCTGCCAAGGGCAGGAAACAATTAACAATCCTCTCCAGACGTCACACCTATGAATTACATGGCAAGATATTGCAAAGGTTCAGGATAAAACATGGTGAATAATTTCTTTGAATTTATCTGTTTTTTATTATATATTCTTGATGACAAGAGTATTAAGCAAAAACAAACACAAAACAACAAAACAAACAAACACAAAAAAAAAACCATTAGGAGATATGAAGAAAAGATCACTTACTTTTTCCTTTTAGGACATGATAGAATCTTTTAAAAACTAGCCTATTGAAATACTCTAAAATATAAATAGTACACTTATAAAATCTAAGCATCATACGTATTTGATAATCACATTAGGTATAAGGAATGCAGTACTAACCAGTAGTTGTCAAGTATCACTACAAATCACTACTATCTATGGAACTCTTATAAATAAAAATAACCAAGCCTGAAACACAGAAACATTATCTCAAATGCCTCAGGCTTGCTTTGAGCATTGTATAGTAATATTATAGCTGGCTATGATGTAAACGTCAATTACCTCGCCTTGCTAATGCACGTTTATATCCCCAACTACAAGGGCTGCTGAGCCGATCACAAAGTACAAGATAGCCTGAGCTATAACTCTAGATCAAGGCTGGCTTTGGCACTCAGCGAGACAGACCCTGTCTTAAAACAAGCTGGCACACTTTCCTAGGATATGCAATAACCAAGGCTCATCCCCTAGGGCCACAAAACAAATAAACAGACAAAATCTGTAATTAAATGGTACTTCTATATTAATAAATGCAAAATTGTTTATGATTGAAAAAATATAATTTTCTTTTTTAAAGAAGCCCTAAGTAATTAAGGGATATTAAAAAAATATGTGATATGAGTTACTTTCTTTCATTTATTAGACAAATGTAATAACCTGAACATTTAAAAATATTTAAATATAATCATTTAAAAAGTATTATTTTCCATAATTTTAAAGTTAATAAAATATCATTTGTTTTATGAATATTGATAAATATTTATTGAGTGTTATGTAAATGGCACTCAACTCTGGCAGTAAGAAACCAAAAGCATACAAAGTTTGATTACTGGCATTGTGTGATTTCACAATAAAGGGAGACAGAGATATGCACAAATTGAAAATTCCTTCTTGATGCATGGCAAATGGTTTGGTAGAATATTGTGAGTGTAAAGCACACAGCCTCCCACCTCAGCACATACCTAACTAAGCAGAATGATTATAACCCTTCATGGCATGGGCACTTAAGAGCTGAAGCTAGAATGATGAATTGATATGTGAACTATAAGGAGAAAATAAAGAACTGAGTAAATGTTTGTAGTCATAAAGTAGAGGACACATTTGGAAGTTTGGTTGGGAGAACACAGGATCTCATAGGTTGCCGATGTCTCAGGCATGGTCTTTACTCTGTGAGATTTGTGGGATACGTGTTGTAGAGAAGAGAGACACAGTCAAGTTATGCTCCTTAATAATGTTTTTGAAGATGATGTGCATATAAAACAAAAAATGTATACTATTAATTCTGAATTGTATGTGAGTGAAAAATGCAATAATGTCACAATTGGAGAAGAACATATGCAAAGTAAAGAGAGCAAGGCTTAAGCAATCACAATAGAAGGAACGTACCTGGTTATCCCAGTTCAATCAGAACCGATTTCCTGATGAGGAAATGAAGATAAAGTGTGGCAAGAGTTAAGACTGTACAGACTTGAATGTCAAGGATGAAATATTTTTATGTTTTACTGAGTATTGTGAATTATTTAAAATTTTGTAATAGCAGGAAATCTTACAAGTAATAATATCATTATGTAATTAAAATAAAAAGCACAGGAGAAGAGGCTGGCTATCAGCAGAAGGATAAGCGCCTATCTACTGAAACAGTCCTAATAGGAAGTTGTAACATCAAAGACAAATGGTTTGATGCATAAGACGTCAGGTGTGTGATTGCCTGTAGTGAAGTTTGGGCTGAAGAATTGTTCTGTTTGGTGCACACAGAAGTCAATGCTTGAAAAAGCAGGGGGAGATCTAAATCGGGTTGAAGAGGGCCTTAAAGGTTTTAGATATTATATAGAAGTGTCTGAAGTCCTCAGCTGGAGAGTGAAAAGCCTCACCACCCCAAAGCTCTTAGGTCATGGTTGCCAGCATTGCTTCATTATCAAAAGTTTTTAATCCAAAGTATTCCATCTTGACATGCCTCCAGTTTTGACATCCATATTTGCTACTAAGATCCCAAAATATGATTTCCTCATGGGCTGATTTGTCACTGTACTCAAATTCAGAGATTATTCTGCTAAGTATTTACAGGTGTTTTCTGAGACTCTAGCTTTGTTTCCTCTGGTCAAAGGAGACCTAGAAAGGGCACTAGTAAACTATCATGATAGGAAATACTGACTAAATAATCTAAAAGCCTCTACTTATACTAAAAATAAGATTCTCCTTTGCAAATGGCATAAGTGACCATTACTGGCAATCTAATTAAAACATGTAATTATGACACTGCTAAAATATCCAACTTATCAGCATTGATTTAATTATGGTGGCAGTGAAAATGTTTCTGGTTTTTAAAATTACTTTCCATTATATTTCATAAAGGAAATTAGTTAAATGAGAGCTATTAGTCCAGCTGGAAACAATGAAATTGAAAACAAGGTTAAAGTGTAATTATTATAGAAAATATTGAAAAATAATTGCTATATACTTGAAAATACATTTTCAGTAAAAGAAGAGTTTATGTTTGGCTATTCATTTAATTATATGCATCTGCATGTCTATATGTTTTTCAAATCCGGACACAGGCAATGCATCAATAGTGGCAAATTCTGTGCAAATGTAAAGATTTTCAATAATACATGAAGCTTTTTTCAATATAGACACCTAAAATATTCATATAGCTTGTATCACTGAAGATTAACAATATAAAATATGAATTGAATTAACATTGACTTTTCTGTTTTACAGTAATTGCTAAATGAGTATAAAACACATTGCATTCTGTTCATTAGTATTCCCATTTAAATGTCCTTTTCTATCTACATCCATGATATCTACATTTTTCTAAAATAATCGAAAAACAAACACTTACCAAAATGGTGGTAACAATCAAAGAACGATTAGACAGGGAGTCTGTGATATTTGCTGGCTTTCCTTTCTGACTTTCTGTCATATTCAGGCCACTGGCTGGATCCCACGTTCCAATCTATAAAACAGCAAATGTACTTTGTGAATTGTCCGTCTGGCACCCGTGAGGGGGCTGCAAGGGAAAGTTAAGACTGGCATCACTGTCCTCTGCAGCATTATGTGCTGTCATAAAGCATAGGCTGCTTGTTTTAAGCTTGATTCACTGTTCTGTGAAGTGTGTCCAGCGAAGTGTGACATTAAAGAAGAAAATAATTCGCCATACTGCCACCGTCCGTGTGGGACCTTCATTTTCCATTAAAATGTTCATTCTCCAAAGTAAACCACATTTGATGATACGTTGGTAGCTACTAGAAACTGATGAATAGGGTAATGGCTCTATTTCATTCTCTCCTTATAAAGAGAGTAGTCCATATCACAGACCAAGCTAAAAGACAGGGGAAACCCAGGATCCGGGATAAATTAACAAGTATAGATGGGCTTATAGAAGGGACTGACTTCTATTCGGCCTAACCTCTAGTAGAGTAAATCTACACCAAGAAGTCTTTAGGGCTTTTAAAATAATCTTCTGTAGTGTTAAAAATACTTCTGGAAAGGAGATTTTTAGCACAATCTCACCTAGATAAACTACCCCAGTGCTTCCTTGTGCCCCTATTTAAACAGATTTACTAACCAATGCCTTCTTATAGGTGAGGCTGTATTGTGTACTCTTTGTGTATAGACATTTTATGCCAGTGAACACAGTGGATGGATGACAAAGGGAATCTCTATGGAAGGGACATACAAACACAAGACCTCACAGAAGGCACAGGGTGGGTGTTTCATGGTAACTACACTACAGCATTGCCCTACATGTGTTCATCTTCAGTGAATTAGAACATAACAAGAGCTGTGGATACAGTAATTCTCTATCCCTACCCTCCTAATCCTGAGGATCATCAGAAACAAAATTTGTGTTCCATATTACCCTAGCCAATTATCTAACTTATTTTCATCAAAGGAGAGCAACAAATTCTCTTTAAAATCAACTTCTGTATATAAACAAAATTATGTTTAAAGTGACATTGACTTAGCAGGCATTATTCTTGCTGTATACATAAATATTCTATTAAAGATCTTGTAACTTGATTAAGATCCCTTTATTTCCCTTGTATTTTATCATATACACTAATTTATTATGATTTTCTTAGTAAACTTTTAAACTTCTATTTTCTTTTTTAATTGAAGAAATGCAAAAGTATAACTATTTTCTGTTAAATGAAAGAATGGTAGATACAGATTCTGATAGTTGTATATAAATATAAATTTCATTATATTGTTTCAACATTATAGTTAAAAAATAAGAGGTTTATATTCACCATTTTTAGGAATATCTTAAACAGCTCTTCACACTTACCTCACATTTAATTAATTTTTCATTATATCAATAACTATATATTTTCATTAATAATATTTGTTTCAATAAGTGAAAAATAGTAAATAATTCAGCAGGAGAAAGGACATCCAAAAATTTTTTTCCTATTTCATTTTCAAAATAACTTACTTGCTGGCAATTATATATCATGTCAGATCATGAATCATGACTAGTATTAAGTCATAAAAATGGAGGATGTGCCAGGTGCCTAGGCACAGTGGATAGAAGAGCATAAAATTATAATGACTGCTGATTTACTGAAGTCATTCAAATATAAAAATCATTAAAAGTGCTCCATAGGCTAAACAAGGGATGTGTCTCAATGGTATCTCATAGTGACCACCACTTTTCTATCTGTGGTTTATAATCAATACTTATCACTTATTTACTCACTTAGATAGTATTTCTTTTCTATCATTGACAAAATAGCCAGATTTTAAATGCTATAATTCTATTAATCAAAGTAACAGTCATGATTTGCCCACCACTGCCCACCTAACATCACCCTCAAAGTTACTGATGAAAAGATCCTTAATTCACTCAATACCACACTACAGTAAGTCAAAAATCAAAAAACAATTTGGCTGGTAGGGGAGAGATAGGTCAGTAGCTAGGTGCACCCACACTGCAGCAGAAGACCTTAGTCTAATAATATGCAGGCAGTTCACAACCACCTGTAACTCCAGCTCTTTGGGACCTCATGCTGTCTTCTGGCCTCTACATGCATGTGCACACCCCACCCCCAGACACACACCCACATACATAATTTTAATAAAATTAATCATGTTAGATGAAAAGGTTAGAAACTTTTTTTGTAAAGTCAGTAGCACTTGGATATCAGACCAGATAAACACACAATAAAAACAGAAAATTACAGATATATTTCCCTCATAAAAATAAATGTAAAAATTCCCCACAAATCAATTGCATTCATAACTGGGTGTAGTAGCACATGCCTTTGCTATCAAAACTGTGTCATAAGAGTCAATAGGATCTCTGTAAGATAGAGACTAGCTCTACAAAGTTTAGGCCAGCCAGAACTACATATGGGGCATTACACTAAATAAAAAATTCTCAAGAAATAATATTCAAACAGCTGAGAAACACTATTAAAACTTTTTCAACATTTTTAGCCATCAAGGAAATGAAAATTAAAACTGTTTTTAGATTTCATCTTACACCTGTCAAAGTGGTTGAGATTAAAAACAAATAATGACAAATGTTGGCATATATGTAGAGGAAAGAACACATATTCACTGCTATTGTAAATGCAAATGGATGCAACTACTTAGAAATCAGTAGGGAGCTTCCTCATAAATAACTTAAAACATATCTTCCATATAATCCAGCTGTATCAAATGTAGGTTTATAGCAAGTACTCTGTACCATACTTTAGACATATCTATTCATCTATGTTCATAACTGTTCTGTATTCATCAATATTCATCACTCACAATTGCAAGGAATATGAAATAGCCTTTATGTTTATCAACTGATGGGTAATGAAAATATGGTATTTTCACATACACAGTAGAAGAATATTATCAATTAAGAAAATAATTTATGAAAGTGATTCATAACAACAGACACTGAAGAAATCCAGAGAATCATAAGGACATACTTTAAAAACATGCACTCCACCAAATTGGAAAATCTAAAAGAAATGGATAATGTGATCACTAGGTATCACTTACCAAATTTAAATCAAAATCGTATGTGCAATTTAAACAGACTTAAAATTCCTGGTAAAATTGAAGCAGTCATTATAAGTCTCACAACCAATAAAAGCCCAGGGGCACAAGATAATAGTTCAGAATTCTATTAGACTTTCAAAGAAGAGTTAGCACTGATACTTTTCTAATTATTCCACAAAATAGAAACAAAATGAACACTGTCCAATTCATTTTATGAGTCTAGAGTTGCCCTGATACCCAAACTACATACAGATCCACCACAAATAGAGAATAACAGATCAATCTGTTATGAACAAAGATTTAAATATACTCAGTAGAATACTTGCAAACTGAATCCAAGGACACATCAAAGTTATCATCCACCAAGATCAAGTAAACTTCATCCTAGAGATGTAGGAATTGTTGAAAATACAAAAATCAATAAATGTAATCAACCATATAAACAAACTGAAAGAAAAAAAACACATAATCATCTCATTAGATTCAGAAAACTGTTTTGACAAAACCCAACATCCTATCATGATAAAAGTCCTGAAGGGATTAAGGATGCAAGAGACAAACCTAAATATAATAAAGATAATTTACAGCAAACCACATCAACTTATATGGAGAGAAATTCCACTAAAATCAGGAACAACACAAGCTTGTCATCATTCCTGATTTAAAGTTGAACTTCAAAGTTCTAGTAATAAAAAACTGCATGATATTAGCATAAATATTAGCATAAAAATAAACACATTGATCCAAGGAGTTAAACTGAAGACCCAGACATAAATCCAAACTCCTATGAACACCTGATTTTTGATAAAGAAGCCAGAAATACACACTGGAAAAGAGAAAGAAAGCATCTTCAACAAAGAGTGCTGGTCTAACTGGACATCAGTGTGTAGAAGAATACAAATAGATCTACACTTACAACACTGACAAAAACTCAGCTCCAAATGGATCAAAAACCTCAACATAAAACCAGATACACTGGACCTGTAGAAGGTAAAGTGAGGAACTGCCTTAAATGCATTGGCACAGGAGAAGACTTTCTGAATAGAACACCAATAGCGCAGGTACTAAGATCAACAATTAAGAAATGGGACCTCATGAAACTGAAGGTCTTCTGAAAGGCAAATGACACTGTCATTTGGACAAAGCAGCAGCCTACAGAGTAAGATAATATTTACCAACTACACATCCCATAGAAAAGTAATAGCTAAACTATACGAAGAACTCAAGAAACTAGATATCAAAATGGCAAATAATCCAATTAAAAATGGGGTCCAGATCTAAATAGGTAACTAGAGGAAACTAAATAGCTGAAAAACACTTAAATGTTCAACAGCCTTAGCCATTAGGTAAATACAAATAAAAATTACTTCGAGATTTCATTTTACACCTGTCAGAATGGATAAGATCCATAACACAAGTGACAGTGTATGCTGGCAAGTATGTGGAACAAAGAAAGCACTCATCCATTGCTAGAAGGAGTACAAACTTGAACAGACTCTATAGAAATCAGTATGGAAATTCCTCAGAAGGATAGGAATCAGCTTACATAAGACCAGCTATTGCAACTCTTGCTCACGTACCCAAAGATTACTTCACTCTACCACAACCATGCACAACCATATTAATTGTTGCTCTATTCATATTAGACTGAAATTTGAAATAAACTAGGTTTCCTTCAACAGAAGAATGGATAAAGAAAATGCGGTACATTTATCAAAATCAAGTGTTATTCAGTACTTCAAAAAATGACATCACGAAATCTGCAGCCAAATGGAATTAGAAAAACTCACCCTGAGTGAGGTAACATAGACCCAGAAAGAAAAATGTTGTCTTATTACTTTATATGTGGATATTAGCCATTAAATAAATTATAACAAAGCTACAATGTATAGACCCAATATGATTAGGATTATAGGAAGGCACTGGAGGGACTCATGGATCTCCCTGTGATGAAATGGAGTAGTTTTTGTTGTAAAATATTAGTTGAAAATTTGTTGCATTCGTTTATGCTGTGGAATATTTTTTTAATGATGTGAAGATGTGTTGCATTCTTTTATGTTGTATTTGTTTACCTCTGGCAAGCTGTGTTACTTTGCCTGTCTTCAATTGGTCTAAATGGCCAATAGAAAGACAGGAGAAAGGATGCGAGGAGAGGCAGGAAGAGAATAAACAGGAGAAGAAATCTGGGAGGAGAGGATCAAGGAACCAGAGAAAGAAGAGAGGAAGACTCCAAGGACCAGCCACCCAGCTACACAGCAAGCCACAAAGTAAGAAATAAAGCAAGGTATACAGAAAGAGAGAAAGATAAAGGCCCAGGGGGATAATTTAAGTTAAGAAAAGCTGGCGAGAAACAAGCCAAGCTAAGGCTGGGTATTCATAAGAAAGAATAAGCCTCTGTATATTTATTTGGGAGCTGGGTAGAGGGCCCCAAAAGAGCAAAGAACCAAAGAATAAAAACAACCAACTACAGATTTTATTGGTAAACTGCAGACAGGATCAGGGACAGGAACAGGAGAATTAGGTGGAATGGGGGAATGAAGATGGGATTGAGGGAGGGACTTAGTGGAGAGACAGCTAGAACAGAGGAGCATTTGAGGTGTGGTATGGTAAACAAATTCAGTGAAATCTTCCTAAAGTATATAAAGGCAATCCTAAGGATGTCTCCAAATAATGAGAGAGACATAGTCTCAAGCATGTATAATACATGCTAAATAATTTGTATGTGAATGAATTAATGATAGAAATTCATCATGAAGAAGCTTAAATTTTGGCTATTTAGTATTTCACTAATATATTCATAACTGAGCCTGGTGATAGAGATTGGTAATATCAGCTACCCAGAGGCTAAGGAAGTCCAGAGGACAGAGGTTTTCCTATGTTCTTTTATCTCCATGTATTATTTTGTTCAAGATATTTACCTGATTATTGTCTTTACCATATACTTGCTATTCTCCTAAGCTACCTTTGGTTTCTGTTTTATTTCTTTAACTTATATTTTTAAGAATTTTCTACATGTGTGAGGTATACACATGATTTCAATATCATGTCCATCCCTGCCACTGTCCCCTGACTTCTTCCATCCCAACTTAATTCTCAAATTAATGACTTCTATTATTTTTAATTGTTATTATTACATGCATGCACACACACACACACAGACACACACACACACACACACACACACACACACACACACACACACACACCGATTCAATCTGCTATATTTGATAGATATCTTAGAGTGTATAAGTATTCTGGGTAAATATTTTATGTTTGATTTAAAATTCTCAGAAATCTTCAAATTCTTAATATAATTTTCAGTAATTGTATTGTTTTTAGTATCTGTCTTGTTTGTCTTTGTACATAAATTGGTGTTCATAATTATTTTAAAGTGTTTTGTTTCAATGAGTAGACTATTTAGTTTTATGTGTTGACAGCTTTCTTAGAATAATGTCCCTTTGGTTAGTAACTCACATTAATGCTTTATTTCCAAAGAATACTTCCAGTTCTTAAAGTCTGCATAATTGTTCTTCTTATCAGCAAGAGGAGTGTATCATTTCTTTTAAAGGTATATGTCAGCTCTGTTTTAAGCAGAATTACTGGGCATGTGTTTTCTTCTCTCTGAAATTTTAGTAATCAGATGCTTGGCAAGAATACCAGCAACATCCTTGAATAGGAATAAAATGACTCTTCCCAGCTATGCCTGGAAATATTAGTTGTAAAAGCTTATTTAAACATGAGAAACATTTTCAATTAAACTACTCACTTAAATGACACAGTGGAATTCTATCAAAATTTTCTTTATATCATGATATTGAACTCTTTTAGCAGAAAACCAATTGGATATTTACAAATTTTAAAATATCATCATTGTTTTTATTCTGAAACTAATGAGTTGAAGTGTAAGGATATGATAGTACCTTGCCCAGCTTGCAGTATGTCCTTGGCCCTGATTTCAAACCTCAGGACTTACATGCACACATGAGCACACACACAAATACATATCCAAATAAAACTATCATCTTTATTATATGCATAGTTTTACATAGTATGAGACAAACGTGTCAGACTTGAACAAAATTACGGCAATAGTTCTCCAAGGCTGACCTTGTAATGAGAAACCATCCCAGGTGTTCGGTTTCAGTCTCAGCTATCAATAGTAATAAACGATGTCCAACCCAATGATCCAGGAGAATAGTTTGTCTTGTGTATAATAACTATTCATCCATAGGAAAGGGAATTTTTCATTGTACTTCTGAGAGAATTGAAAAGTAAAAAGCTGAAGGATTAGTTTACAAAATGCACTGACATGCAGTTAAAAGATGGCTATTCTTATAATTTGCTTGAATATAAATTGGTGAAATGCCTACTTCTCTATTAAATTTTTCTGAAAAACTTGCAAGGTTTCCCAAGTCAATATGGTACATAAAAATGGATATGGGGATTTTTTTCCAAAACAAGAGTTGTATTATTAAGTGTTGGTAAGAATTTATACATTGTTACCCCTCTCAATCCTTAAATATTAAAAAATATGATATAGTTGAAAATTTTCCAATGATCATTGATGTCAATATTTGGTAGTTGTGTGTTTCCATTGGAGTATGAACTAAGACAAAAATAATATCTATCTAGCACCTGATTTCACAAAGACAGACAGAAATCATTTTATATAAGGCCTGTGCTGTCTACTAGCAAGTACTCAGCATGAAAGGGAACAGGCTACATTCATATATGTTAATTTGCATGTAAGCACAGTGTAAAGAAAATCCTATTAACTCACCATTTGAGAACTATAGTGCACGTTGAGAACAGTAACTCATTAAATGTAAAATTTCCTTGTAAAAAAAGGATTAGTATTATGAACTTTTATTTTTCACATTTAGGTTTTCATTTTTGTCTAGGATAAATGTAATCTTTTGTTTAATTACAAATTTAAGAGCTTGGTGGTGAGATTACATTTTTTTATTAAGAGAGTTTTTATTCATTTTACATAGCAACCAGAGATCCCCCTCTCTTCCTTCCTCCTCCCACCTACCCCCAGCCTCTCTCCCCCAACCCCCCCCCCATTTACTCCTCTGAAAAGGTAAGGCCTCCTCATGGGGAGTCAGCAGAGCCTGGTACATTCAGTTGACGCACGTCCAAGGGGGTTTACATTTTTTAAGTGAAATTTGGATTGGTGAATTAAGTGTTCTCAACAATGTCATTTTCCAAGGATATATGCACTTCAGATTTGGTTGGATTTGAAATCTCCTGCCTAGTATTTAAAATTCAGTTAAAATTTAGATAAAATTTAAAATGAATTTAGTTAAAATTCATCAAGAAAGAAAACTTCAAATTATATTTGTTACCTGATGGGACAAATAAGAAATTTGTGGGTTGAAGCAAGAAATTGTCTGCCCAGAAATGAAGAAATCTTACTGACTTTTAAGCAAAAACATCATCCAAAAATGTTTTTTAAAAATACTCTACCAAACAGAAGATTAAAAATTGTCAAAGAAAGTAACAACTATAAATAAGGCAACATGGAAATATCCACATGGTTCTGAGTCAAGGAATATGATTAATTCTAAATAAGAGACAAATTAAATGGTAATCATTTGCAAACAAATACATTCATCTTAATGTAGCCTAGAAGGCAAACACGGTTCTGAGTATCTTTAAGATCACTGGACAATGTTGTCATTGACAATGGCTTCCTATTGGGAGGCAATAGAAATCAGTTGTTGAGAAAGTTCAGTTCATTGCTACCATAGGGACCAGGATGTATGTACCAAATACTATCAAGCATGAAAGATAACTTCTGTGCATCATATATCTAGAATTCTATTAAAGAAATAATTCTCATTTGTCTGATATGGAGACTCAAGTGTAGATAAACTTTGAAAACTGTAAATGTATTTAGATGTCTTTTATTTAGGCCATTAATAGGATCAGGATTCTACAGGCCAGTAGAAGTTCAACAGTGAAGATTCCTATAGAAAATACCACTTTTCATAAGAGAAGTAAAGCCTATTAAAGTTCTTCACGAACAGTTGGAAATTACAGTGAACTTCTGAGGTAGTTGGAAAAAAAAAATTGCCCTCAAAAGGAGTGGCACTATTAGGAGGTGTGGCCTTGTTAGAGGAAGTGTGCCATGTGGGGACGAGCTTTTGCTTAAGCTTCCCTCAGTGTGACAGTAACTAGACTTCTTGTGGCCTGCCAATGAAGATGTAAGGACTCTCAGCTCCAGCACCATGTCTGCCTGCACTCTGCCATGCTCCCCACCATGAGGATAATGGACTGAATCTATGAAACTGTAAGCCACAAACTCAAATGTTTTCCTTATAAGAGTTGCTGTGGTCACGATGTCTTTGTATAGCAATAGGAAACCCAAATTAAGACAGAAATTGGTACCAGGGACTGGGGTTTTGCTGTGATTGGCCTGACCATGCTTTTGTTTGAAGTAATATGGACATGGTACATTGGGTTAGAAAAGCAGTAGGTTGCTTTAAGCCCTGCTTAATGGGGCATATTAGTAGGAGCATAGACAACAATGGTGCTGGTAATGAATTGAAATTCCAGAAGCTGGCTCAAAAGGTTTCAGAGATGAATTTTAGTATGTTGCTTAGAAATTGCTCTTATGATGTTTTGGTGAAGCAAGTAGCTGCCTTTTGCCCGTGTCTGAGGAGTCTGCGTGAGGTTAAAGTGAGGAGTCTTAGATTAATTCCATTGGCAGAAGAAATCTCCAAACAGCCTAGTATAGACTCTGTCATGTGGATATTAGTTTTAATTATAATGAAGATTTATAAAGAAAAGGAGCAAGCTCAGGAAGGAAAAATATTTGAGGAGAATAAGAGCACCAAAAAAAGGAATGGAGCTTAATTGTTTGTTCAAGAAAATAAACAGATTAAGAAATAGAATAAAGGGAGTGGTGACCTCAGGGCAAGATACCACCCAGCTAAATTTCCAATTTGTATAAAGTAACTAAAGAAAAATTTAGAGCTGGGTGAGGCAGTGCATGTCCTTAATGCCAGCACTGGGAAGGCAGAGGCTGGCAGATCTCTGAGACTGAGGTCAGCCTGGTCTACAGTGCAAGTTTCGGGACATCCAAGCTTAGGCTGTGAAATAAAGAAAGCTGGCAAAGATGTAATTGAAAAAGAGGGCCATCTTCCAGCTCCAGCAAGCAGCAGAATTGGGCATCTTCAGCCACATGGTTCTGACTTTAGAGTTAAGGATAGAAGAAAGGTATTATGGAATAAAGCAGCTGAGGCCAAGCATGTGCCAGGGATGTCCCTGAATAGAAGCGTAGCAGAGAGGCCATTGGGTAAAGCTGTGAAGTTGAAGCCTGGATTATCTTGAAGAACCCAAGATGTTAGAAATGCCAGAGTCCTGGGATAACTGCTGAGGATAGCTACTAACAGGGATTGGAACCAGCCCAAGAGAAAGAAGTATGTTTCAGTCATAAAAAAAGCAGAATGGAATTGGAGACCTGAAGAACATTTTGACACCAGACATAGAGATGTAGAAATTGGAGTGTGCCCAGCCAGTTTCTGGTCTTGCATTTGTCCAGTACTTCCTTGCTATTTTCCCTTGCCTGCATTATGGAATGGTAATTTATATCTTTTGCCATTATATGTTGGAAGTATGTGATTTGCTTTTTTATTTTGATTTTTACAGGGGATTACAGTTAAGAAATTGCCTTTCTTCTCAGAAGACTTTGGAATTTGAAACTGTCATAGTCTATGGGAACTTCTGAAGTTGGATTGAATGCATTTTTTTGCATTATGATATGGCTATAAGCCTTTGGGGGCCTGGAAGTGGAATGCAGTGATTTGAAAGAAAATGGTTCACAAAAGCATTAGCACTATTAGGAGGTGTGGCTTTGTGGGAGGAAGTGTGTTACTGTGAGGGCGGGCTTTGAAGTCTCTTTTGTTCAAGCTTCCCTTAGTATAACAGTCACTAGACTTCCTGATTTCTGCCAATGAAGTGGTAAGGACTCAGCTCCAACACCCCATCTGAATGCACACTACAATGCTCCCTGCCATGATCATAATGGACTGAATGTCAAAACTGTAAGCCACAAATTCAGTTAAATATTTTCCTTATAAGAGTTGCTGTAGTCATGTTGTCTTTTCACAGCAATAGAAAACACAAACTAAGACAACATCAAACATACACACCTGCAGACTTAGGAAAGCAGCGTTTCACTGCTGCTGATATCTTGTCTATGTATTACAGAACCCCAGAGCTCCAATCACAGGTTCGTGAATTACAAGTATATGTGTTCTTGTGGGTACAGATACAAATGGTAGCTACTGAGAAACTAAAGAACGTTCATGTTGAAATAAAGCTTCAATTCAATGTCAAGCACAAGGATGGCTGGAGAAATGATTCAATGCTTAAGAGCACTTGCTGTTCTTCCAGAGGACCTTGGCACCAGCACACACAGCTTACAACCACCTGTAACTATAGCTCAAAGCTATGTGAAAGCCTTTCTGACATATTCATACACATGAATAAAAATAAAAATAAACTACTTGTAAGTTTAATGTGACAAACTTAATTTTTGATTACTTCTCTTATTTTTTAGATTATAATATACTTATATCATTTCCCCCTTTCTTTTACTCCCTACAAATATTTTAAATTTTAAAGTGGTTTACTTATGAATATTTAATCTATATATTTTACTATATTTATATTATTATAAATTTATTAAAAGTGTGTGTCTATATGATAAATAATAATTTATAAATTCTGACTTTTATAAACTTTGGAAAACCTCTATTCTATATCTATCACATTTTTAAGACCTTCCTGCAGAACAAGAAAGTTAGAAATTGATTTTATTATGAAACTATGATTAGCATTGTAATTTTTCATACTGCCTAACAGTTCCACACCCTGACATACTATAACTGGCCAAATAAATGTCTTGCTTGCAACTTTTACTTTTCAAAATCAGCATAGTATTAGTATACAAATTTAATTTCAGAGAGATATATTTAAAAAGATCTAGTCTATTTTAATAATAAATATATTTCAGTTGGAGAGGTAGGGAGGTCTTTTATTTTGTCATATATTTTAATTTAGATATCAAAACCATGAGGGTATCCAGATACAAAATTTGACACTTTAGGAAGAATGGAGCTGAAATGTAATTTGCACCACAAATTAAAGGCAAATATCTCCTGTACAATAATAATCTTTCTGAACAGCAAATAATGTATAATAAGAAATGACTGACTTTTTGCCTTTAGAAAATGCATGATGTTGTGATCATATAAGATATGACATACTATTAAAAAAACAGTCATATGGTGGGACTGACATTATTATTTGATTATAGTTTCTGACAATAGATTTTGTTTTAGGTGTAAATGATTATTTTCCTAAAAGGTGTAACTAGTTTGTTCAGTTTGCAAAGGAATGACATTTGCCTTTGGTATCATCAACTCTGCCAAAATTTGTTTTTGCAAAGCTTTCCAATTCTTTTTGCTATAAATGCAATCCTTTCAAATAATATTCTAAATTCATTTTAAATGAATTTATATCTTATCACAATAAACATGTGCTTGTCTCATCTGAAGCTGGTCTTTCCCAATTTCACAACAACAGTTCAGGGAGTGACACTAAACTATTTCCAGTTGTATGTCATATTTTGAACGCATATTCACCAATGATAGACATCATTATACTGTTGATTTTTAAGACATTTTGATATTTCTTCATTAATCAACTTTTTGATCCCTTAGTACTATTTTTTCCTCCCTCTGAATGACTTCAAGAATTCCATTTACACACTGAACATGCAAATAGATAATGCCAAAATGTGTATTATACTTTGACTCAGGACCTCTGAGGCAAGAACTATAGAAGCCAAATAACATCTGCAATGGTCTGCAGAGAATAGACAGTATCCACTCCACAAATGACAGCACTCTTATGTGGTGACAGCCTTGCAAATTTTGAATGAACCAAGGAAATGTCTAATATACCTTGTAAACAACATTCAAGATGCTCATTCCTAGTTATATCTCTTCTTGTTTCCATGTTAGCAATCTCCAGTCAGGGCATGATTGAGACATTCATCCCTCCCAATATGAAACTTCCGACCCCCCGTCTTCCTCTGAGTGTCAGCTTAAGAACAGAAGCTGGTGTTTCCCTAGAGGTAGCTCCAAATAACAAGCTTATGTTTATGGGGCTTTTGTTCATTTCCACAAAGAAAAAATCTATAAATGAGACAATGATATTTCTATACCTTCAATGTTTTGAAACTTTTTCATTAGAGGGTCACATTTTATACTTGTGTTATACACACTCTTGTCACTATAAACATTACTGTCATCTCACCTGCACTATAAAATCCTCCAATTCCTTGAAAATGCTACAGAGTATTGGGCATCTGGAACATGGCTATTGCCATTCTCTGTTCCCAATGCTGTTGTGAAAAATAACTCTCCCTCAGATATTAGAGTAAGTAGTCTGTGTGAATTATGTCTTGGGATTTTCATAGTGCCCCTTCATTCTTTCAAAGGCTGATAAAAATCTCCTGAAGACGTACTTGGTGCTAGATACTTTTCCAAGGCATGGCTACATTAAATAGTTGAAAGTATGAGGTATTTTTCTAGCTAACATGATGTGTATTGATAAATCATAAACAGCACTGAGAGGATGGTGAGCAGTGCTTTCCAGGTCATATTTGGATTTTGGGGAAGAACAAAGTGGGAAGCCACAGAAGGGTCTAAACAGAGCTACAGCCAACTTGTTTTAGGGAACACCTGTCTGGATGTTATGGTCTGATGAATGGAATCTAAGGATAATAGAACTAAGATGATTCTGAGGACGGCATCATAGCTATATGGTAATACATGTCCTGGTTTGTTCCAGCAATGGATGTGGCAATACTTTAAGTGCATTTTGAATGCACAATAGACAATATGACTTTGTTCCAATGAAAATTATTTAAGTGTTGAGAAGTATTATTTTTCATTTTCTTAATCTTGTGCACTGAATAGAAGGCTCTTCAGCAAGAAATTCATCTGTCTTATTGCCTAACATAGATAAAGTCTGGAATGGTACCCAATGACCCCTGCTCTGCTTGAAAGAAGGCACTATCTAAAGATGTTTTAAGAGATGTGTACTGGAGAGTCAAAGCCCTTGCCAATATGAATGAGAAGAGTGTATTTTGATCTGTAGTTGTTACTGAAATAGAAAGGTTAATTGTAACACAATTCCAGGCTCAGTGCCCTGAGGATATCACACTCCTCTCTCTCTCTCTCAATAATAGGAACCTATTTGTTATTTCTTGATTTTCTTCTACATAGTTGTAATAATAAGAAGTGTGAGAGTGTTTTTCTATCAATATTCTAATTATGCTCATATTTCAGTAGTTATTAAAATGTCTTAGTTACTTTGCTCATCCTTTTATCAATAACAGACAATAAGCAGCTTACGGAATCAATGGTTAATGGTAGCTCACAGTTTGAGGTTCAGTCCATCACGTTGGGAGCTCTTGGCAACAGGAGCATGAGACACCTGGTCACACTGCATCCATAGCAAACAGAGTGGCTATATTTTCAGTCTGTTTATACTTTTATTTAGGCTAGGACTCTAGCCCAAGGTACAGTGATGCCTAATTTTATGTTGAGTCTTCTTACCTCATCAAAACCCTCCTGGGGTTTTGATAATGCCCTAAGAGGCATTATCAGATGGTTTTTCCAAAGATGATTCTAGACCCTGCCAAGCTGACAAATTAACCATCAAATGTTTACACTGAGAATCTCATAACATGAAAGGCTTTCTGGGTTGGGGATATGACTCATTTGGGAGGATGCTTGACTAACATGCATAAGGTGTTAAGTTTGATCCAAAACATATATATGGCATGATGATGCATGATTTTAAGCACTCAGGAGAGAAAGGCAGGAAGCTCAGAAGTTCAGCATAATTTTCTGGTACATAGTGGGGATTGAGGCCAGTCTACCATACACGACGTCTGTCTCAAAAGAAAACAAAATTCATTCAGCTCATTTCTAAAAGTCTCCATAACATTAAACAGTTCCAACATGGTTCAAGTTTCTTATGATTCTTCTGAAACTCAAGGAAATCTTTTAACTATGAGCCCCTATAAAATAACAAATGAGCTGCATGGCTGTAATTATACAATCACACAAAACAAACTTTTCATTCCAAAAAAGATAAAAGTAAACATAATAAGAAAAAATTTGACTCAACATTTTCCCATTATTCAAAGGCTAATTCTAAGAACTTCATCTACTGTTATTCTTCAGTTTTTTCAGAAATATTCATCTATTGTGTGTATGCTTTCTTTGAGGATTTTGAACCAAATAACATTGAGGAGAATTTATATATATATATATATATATATATATATATATATATATATATATATATATATATATATATATATATATCAATGTTTAAAACAAATATGTTTCAGGAGTGCACACAAGCCACTTTGAGGTGTCATGTAATATCTATAAGTTACACTGTTTCAGTTTTCTTGCATTGGAGAATTATCCCAGATACATGGAAACCATTTTATATATAGGTCTTTCTGTGAGCCCATTGGAATCCAGGAGAATGTTCTGTACTTGTCTTAATTTTTGAGTCAAAGAAAACTGGATCATTGTCAATATTAAGAGCATCATTATTATCAGAAATCATACTAGTGACTTAGATATTTCCAAAATGTAATGTAATCACATCCCAGAAGGCTGCTAGATAAAAGTCTATTATCAAATCCAGACTTAGATCCAAGAAATGTTTACATTCTAAAAGCAAGATAGTTCGGAAGTCACTGTGTCATGATTTGTATTCCAGTTTCTTTTTCTTTTCTTTCTTTTTCTTTTCTTTCTTTTGTTTGTTTGTTTGTTTTGAGGTAGGGTTTCTTTGTGTAGTTTTGGTGCCTGTCCTGGATCTTGCTCTGTAGACCAGGCTGGCCTCGAACTCACAGAGATCTGCCAGGCTCTGCCTTCCAAGTGCTGGGATAAAAGGCGTGTGCCATCACCACCCGGCTGTATTCCAGTTTCTTATACTGCATTCTTCACTTTACATTGTTTCAACAAGTGGTACAATCTGAAAATCTCAGTGGGCAAAAGTAATTGTTCTATCACCCAGGTCATCAAATGGTCATTATGTATGCACGTTTGTTTCATGACATTATAAAAGAAATATGTACTTTTCTTCTCTCTTGGGTAGCTTGAGCTAGCTTTCAAATATGTTGGTATATGTCAGCCTGGGGAAACCGCTATCCCAACTCAACTCCATATGCAATTGCTGGATGAAATCTGCTTTACTGTCTTTAAGGCAAAATTATTTCAGTATCAAAATATCTGATCATCTCAGGTCTTCAATGAACTATAAGAAAATTCTAAATTGATACATTAGAAATACTAACATACTACAGTATTCTACATTATATTTAGAGTAAGCCTCTGAACCCTAGATGCAGAATCATGTAATCTGAGGCAGTGTTATCCTTTCCACTCATGTACCCACATAATTTACTTTTTGTATATTAATTTAGATGCTTTACTTTAAAATGACACAGCATGAAAATGTTTTTTTTTCCTTAAAAAAAATCATTTAAGGCCATTTTACAAGTAGGAAACAATTAGAAGTGATTCCTACGAGCAAAATGGCAGCCACAGTCATCTGTAACTCCAGCTCCTGACTCTCATAGGCACCAAGCTTGATAGTGATACACAAATAACAATGCAAGGAAAAATACTCATACACATAAAAATAAAATAAATAATGTTTTTTAAATTATAAAAATCCTTTAGTCTTAAATTTTTGTTGTCAATTATTGCACTTAATATAACATATTGGAGAATTATACGGAAATTGTTTAATAAAGCTAAAGAAACATGAATTGTGACTTTAACAAAGCTGTGTTTCTTTTTTCATTATCATGTTTCATTTGATGATTAAATATTCAAAACTAAGGACTTACGTACCTTCTCCAATCCTTCCTCCTTGAGACTGATCACATCCAAATCAAAATCTGTCCTTAAGCCATTGGTTTTGTTGAAAGTTATTCTGCCTGTGAGGCCTTCCCAGTGAGCCTGAAAAACAAACGCCCACAATTAACAGGCAAGAGACAGGAGGTAAAATGGAATCCTGTGGTCACTGGTAACCTGAGCTGCTTTACATTAATAGGCAAGAGACAGGAGACAAGATGGTGTCCTGTGATCACAGGTAATCCGAGCTCCCGTATGATGGCATTCTGTGTTTACAAGCTACTTTACTTCTCAGGAAATGAAAGAGCTTTTGCCTCAATAACTTCCTAAGTTCTGTAGGATATATAAATGTTCAGCTTATATTATCAATGTTTATAGGTATAAGCTTTTTTCCTTAGAAAAATTAGCAAAGTACATTATATGAGATAAGATATTGAATATATCACTTGGTATAACTAAAAAAATATGAAGGACTAACTCCCTAAATTCATAACAGCAAGAAATATATTACTTTGAAAAAAATTGAGTACAGAAAAGTCTGTTGTACTAATTCAGTTAACATGTTTCCTTTATAATAATCAATGTCACATTTCCCTGAAGAAGACAGGGGAAAATATATTGTAATTATTTTATATCAGATTATAATTCCTATAAAAGATGTTTCCAGTGAAAAATGAGGTAGGAATATAATCACTCCAAGGTGAGTAAATGGATGTGTAGCACAAATCTTAAAAGGTCTTATTAATAAAATCAAACCCGGGGCCAGGTATTGGGGTTAAAGCTGGAAGATCAGAGAAGCAGAACAAGCCATAGCCCTCTCACCTTGCCAATTCCTCAACTGATCCTGTTCCTCAAACTGGAAGCCTCTCAGTCCTCATCCAAATGGATCTCAGCTGAACTGCTGCTCAAAAGCCTAAAAGCTTAACCAGGCTCTAGTTCCTGCTTCTCATGCCTTATATACCTTTCTGCTTCCTGCCATCACTCCCTGGGATTAAAGGCATGTGTCACCATGTCTGGCTGTTCCCAGTGTGGCTTTGAACTCACAGAGATTCAGATGGATAACTGCCTCCGGAATGCTGGGATTAAAGGTGTGTGTGCCACCATTTTCTGGCCTCTATGTCTATCTAGTGGCTGTTCTGTCCTCTGACCCCAAATAAGTTTATTAGGATGCACAATATATTGGGGGACACAATATATCACCATATGGATGGATTGTATTTTAAATACATTTTTTCCTATTTCAACTGTTATTTAACCAAAATTATATGTTTTCCATTATATGACATCTAGAAATAGCTTGGAAAAGTAATTACCTGAAAATTTTGAATGATGCAGTGTAAGTATACAATTATATAGTTTGAAAAAACGTACACTATGAGCCCAAAGACATGGTGCTTAAAATACTATGTTTAATATTTTAGTAGTGAATGTAAATGAATATCATCTCTACATCATTTCTTAGACACCATACTTGTTTCTCAGATACTAGTGCTAGTATACACATATTTCAAAATGATTTTCAGCTAATAAATTATAAATGAAACAGAAAATGTGGTAATTACCTGTTTCATATTACAATATGTCTCCAGTAGAAAAAAATTATTTACCCAATGTCTTAAAAAGAAAAAATATTCAGATGATAAAAAATTCTAATAATGTAACAACAGACAAAAGGATCAGAAAGTGCCAGAACATATGTAGAAAAGAGCAAAATGGAACTAGGTAGAGAACAGTAAAAATATAACAGGCAAAACTAGGCAAGTAATAAAAATTCTCTAACATACTCAATTTTCAACTTCCTAGCAACCAAAGCAGAAAAGAAAAGATGATGAAATTGTAATATGCACTCTTCATATTTGGAGGCATTCCAGCTACTTGGAATAAATAGCTTTCCTGGTACTGAGACCCGAAAGAAATTTTTCCTGTTGGTCCTCTTACAGGGAATACTGTGATTTAGTGGACAAGGCTCTCAATTACACCCTACAATAAATACAGTGGGGGATGTCATATAGCTGTTTTTTTTTTTTTTTTTTTTTTTTCAGGGCCAGCAGACACCTATCACAGTCACAATGCTCAAATGCTGAGTTCAGAAAAATCAATTCTTTAACCACTGAGACCTGTGATCTACAAATAGAGAGCTCTGAGAATGCAGAGTATTTTAAACCAAAAGTGAATGTAGAGTAGAGTGTGAAGTTACTAATAAAGACCATGTTCTTCAGGGGAAAATCAGGACTCCTAGCTGAGTTCAATGCAAAGTGGACCATGAAAATGCATGGAAATTGTTTACCAATATAGTGAGGTTCCTATTCAGTATCTTCTTTGTATTTTTGTTCCACGATGAACAATTCATTACAAAATGAATTGATTGTTAATTTTAAGGCAATGATGAAAAATTTTAAGTGTACCAATGTCTGTGATTGTTTTCATAGCTAAGATAAATGTCCATTTAAATTTTCATTCAAGAAAAGTGTGCTAGGCCGGGCGGTGGTGGCGCACGCCTTTAATCCCAGCACTCGGGAGGCAGAGCCAGGTGGATCTCTGTGAGTTCGAGGCCAGCCTGGACTACCAAGTGAGTCCCAGGAAAGGCGCAAAGCTACACAGAGAAACCCTGTCTCGAAAAAAAACCAAAAAAAAAAAAAAAAAAAAAAAAAAAAAAGAAAAGTGTGCTAAGCAAACAAAGGACTTCCCTTCATAGAAAGAAGAGAAACATGGAAAAGAAAAAAAAAAGTGGGTGTGCACATAGGTGTAAATGAGAAATTTTCCACCTGTTTTTTCTTGCGTCGGGCTTGGTCAAAATCAAAGGGAAACGATACATGGTCACAAACATGACTCCACTACACAGTGTGAAGTAAATGTTGCACTTTGTGAATCCATATATTATTTTTGTTTTTGTGTTTCAAAGTGATAGGGACTGAATTTAGGCCTCATATATGCTAGGCAAGCAATTTACCATTGAACTACATTCCAAGACCTGATATATTTATTTTTAATATGAATAGTTAATTCAAATAAAATAGTTTTACATTTTATTTCAGAAAGTTCTATAGATGAAAATAGTTATGCCTCACGTATTATTTTAACTTTTATGCACGCTAAATGACAATATTATAAAAATACAGTTGATATTTTATTGCCTAAAATACTATTCTTTAGACTTTTGCATCTATACCTAAATAAAAAGCAGAGACAGATTTTCAAAAATAAGGCTGTTATCATCAACCAAGTTTTCAATAGGTCATAGGTTTCATATGTTTAGGTCATCATAGGCATGCTGATAGATATTGTATTGATTTATTTGTAAAATAACAGTTTTATTTTATTGTACAGCCTCAATATAAGGGCTTTTGCTTTGTTTTATTGTATCTTGTTTTATCCAGTTTCGTTGCTGTCTTATAGAAGCCTGCTCTTTTCTGAAGAGGAAACGGGGAGTGGATCTGGGGAGAGGGAATAGTTAGGAGGAGCAGAGGGAGGAATACATTGTACAAGAGAAGAACATATTTTCAGTAAAAATTAGACAGAAAGAAAAGGTGATTTTTACCTCTCTAAGGGAAGAAAAGACGTTTCAGTTTGTGTGTTTGTTTTGTTTTGAGTGCTAGGTGAACTGTACTGAGCTCATTCAGAGTCCTGTCTCTTCTTACCTCTTTAATTAGGCTCATAAAGCGGGTCCCGAAGCGCCAGGGTTTGTGTCGATTACACTGCAAGGAACTGACAGTCATCTGTGGAAACTGTTGTACGGCCACGGACACGACATGTACCGCATCATACATCAGAGCAGCATCCGTCTGAAAGCCAGAGGAAAGACACACATGTTCACAAAAGTGTGCAACAGGGCAGGCAGCATCAATGGAAGAATGGGGTAAGGAAAACATAAGTTTCCAGTGTTCCTTTATATTAGGGGGAAAAAGCAATTTCTTCTGCATTTTGTGGTTCTCTGAGCTAAGACAATGTGACCACATTACTACAACACATTAAGAACAGTTGACCACCCGGCCTTTCTTTTGGAAAGCAATAAAGACTGTGTTATACAGTGCCCTGGTTTCCCCTTTGTACCTGGAAATATATGAGCATGCTATTTATTTCTCTTCTCTTCTCTTCTCTCTCTCTCTCTCTCTCTCTCTCTCTCTCTCTCTCTCTCTCTCTCTCTCTCTCTCTCTCTCCCCCTGGGTCCATCTTATTCTGTCTCACCACACATCACATACAATTGGATGAAATTGTCACATTTAGAATGATTATGTAGCTCACACATTATCCATAGAAGTAAGTAAACAGTTCCCCTGTACAAGAGGAATAAAAGAGACTTTAAAGAGGTTTACTCAAAAAATCTTAAAGATATAAGCCCAGACCTTGTCTTCAGCTGTATTTTCAAATATCCATTCTCAGTCATGATGCATCATTCCACAGACTGAATCTCAGGGTACGTGTTAATCCCTTTTCAAGAACCTAAGCTTAATCTCCTGTGCTGCTTTCTTCACTCAAAATTTCCATATCAATAAAAGTTCATTTGGCTTCTCAAGTAAAATGAATATGAATTCTACTGTTCTGCACCTGCTCAAGGAATCAGCCACTTTGTGAGTTGATGATAAAAAACAATGTTTGTAATTCGTAAGAAACACAAGGCTGGGTGACTGTGAAGAGATGAATTAAGAAGACCCTCTCACCATGCTATTGGGATCCGTGCCAGATTTCATACCTGCAGGAGAGGGCCGCACTGGCAGAGATGGTAGCAGTGAACTTTGAGCCATCTGCTTGGCATGCTTTACAATAAAAGCATGTATTTCCCTTTCTCATTCACATAATTAGTGGGCTGTGAAATGAATTCCAAACTGAATAGGAACCCTGTAGATCACACTGTATGCCACAATACAGGACAAAATGAGGAGACTGTATTTTTCCATTCAAATGCATCCTAAGAGCTTCACCACAAGAAGTGGAAGAAGGCTAAACAGCACACAGCAAAGGCAGAACACAGGAGTATCATTTTGTCCTTTACATTCTCTAACTTCACTTTCCAAATAACAGATGGCTAATTTCACTTATCCTATTAGCTGTAAGATGGTACCTAGAGGAGTGAATACGATACAGAAATCCAGTACAAGCCTTACAATTACAATATTTGGTTTGGATCTGGGTGAATATCTGAAAAATCCATCTAGTATATCACATTGCTAGTCCTAAATGTAATTTCCAAATTTGAAAAATGTATTTTTCCCAAAATGTAATGAAATTTTATACCATATAACTGTCTGAGAAAGTTAGGCAGAGATAAAATCTTTCAAGTATTATTGACAGGCCAGTTTCATAGCATCACTACAGAAAAACACCTTAAAGCATCCATTTTCTTTCTTAATTCAAATTCCATGTCCTGATGTGCTGGTCAGTCTTGTCAACTTGACTGCCTTAGAGTCACCTAGAAGGCAGGACTCTGGGAAGAAGCCATTTCTCCAGAAGCTTAACTGGGGAATGAAGAACTAACCATCCCACAGGCTAGCATCCTGGGCAATAAATAAGTAAACAAATACATGAATGAATGAATGACAAGAGAGGGCCACCCACAACCAGCTGTCTCACACCCCTGCTACCTCTCTAGCCACAAGACTGTACACTGTAACTGTGAACTGAAATGTACTCTTCCTCCCTTAAGTAACTTTTGTCAAGAACTTTGTTGTAGCAATGGGAAAAGAAACTAATTTATCAGAGTCTGGCTTAAAGGACAAAATCACAAATAAGAACAAAAACTATTAACACTAATTTTACAGATATTTTAAATTGGAATTCTATTAAGTAACTTTTCAGGCTCTAATACCATAAAACTGGAAGTGAATAACAACAAAGTCTTTGGAAACCATACAAATATAGGGGAAATAACTCATTCCTGAACAAACAGTCGATGAAGACAGATATAAAGTGCATAAAAAATATCTTAAGAGAAATACAAATAGAGAAATAAGATTTTTTTAAAAAAGCTATTTGTAGTGGGTAGCCATTCCAGCTTTGATCTGGAAGTTCCAAACCCCACTGAGGCTTCGGTAACTGTCACGCCTACAAGGTGGGGCCAAGAGAGGACCCTGAAGACCCAGATTTGGATGGGCCAGCTCTCTTGGTTCCTGGACCCAGGACACTGAAGGTGGACTGAGCAGAGTTCTCCAGAGAACACCACTAGACTGAACTACACCTTTCCCAGACCCTGCAACCTATCCCTTCACTTGTAAGTTACCTCACAAAATAAATCCTGCTTTTAACTACGTGGAGTGGCCTTAATAATTTCACCAATAGCTATTGAGTACTAACAGGAGCATTTATAGCAACCAATTACTATTTTTAAAAACCATAAATAATTTGCATATAAACAACCTAGTGCTGTACCTCAAGGAAAGAAAACACAGTAACCAACCAAATAACAAATTAATTGGAAGAAAGACATAATAAATATTAGAGTGGAAATAAGCAAAATATAGAGCCAGAAAAGAAAATAGCACTTGAAACTGCTGTTTCTAGAAAATAGTGTGTCCTTACATGGGCTCAAAATATACTAAATGAGACAGTAGGCTGTCCTTTCTGCCCTCATTTTGTTTCTGTCTCAATCACTTTTCATATTCCATAATTACTCGAAGAATATCTGACTACCAAACACACCTTGTGCCCCTTTGGGTCTGAAACTACAAAAACAAGAGCTATTTTCTTCAGCTCCAATCACCTTGGGTTACAAGAACTGAAACCAAAGCCTCACAGGACCAACAGCCCCCGAAATGAGGACAATTGCCTGTGGTAGCAAAGCTGTAATTTGGAGCAGAAGTAACCAGAAATGGCACCAATAACACCTTCTTCAGACATCTCACAGAAACAAAATTAGAGTAAAGATAAATCATACGCAGACCCAGACAGCACCTTGGCCAGGAATGGATATATATAAATACTCTGTGACCCCCTTTCCCAGTTCTTTCCCTATTTAAACCTAAGACTCATGTCACTACATAGAATTGACTTGAAATCACTGGACCTTTTTATTTCTTCCTCTTCCCATTGTGCCTTATCAAATACTTTTTCTCTGCTTTTTAGTATTACTCATTTTTTGAAAATATTGAAATAGATGACTGAGCAGACCCAGTTGAATTGGACATTTTATTGGATATTTCAGTCATTTTCTAATCAAAGACAAAGAAGCTCAGTTAGAAATTAATATATAACATATCTAAAAGAAAAGATGTTTAAAAGAATAAAACTAATAAATCTTTATAAGAATATATATAATATATATAATAAATACATATAATAAATCTTTATATAGAATAATTATAAAATGAAAAAGAAGGCTTAAGTAAAACCAAAGATTTACTGATACCACAGAAATTACATGGCTGATTGAGATTAGATTGTAACTTAAAGAGAGTTAAAAGCCAATATTGTTGATGAACATAGACAAAGAAAGCCTCAAGAAAATACTACTAAAGAGAATTTTTAGTGTAAACAGTACCCTAAAAGAATTATTGACGATGAGTCTCAAGTTCAGAGAATTACCTTGTCTTAAGAAGAAGATAAACCATAGTGGAAGAAGATAATATTGATCTTTGGCCTCTGTACATACAAGCATACATCCAATGAACATGTATAACACACACACACACACACACACACACACACACACACACACACACACACACATACACACACACATTTATTCAACTCAATCAAGATGAATTTGCCTCAGAATTTCAAGTATTTGCAAAGATGGCTGAATGCACATTGGTCAATAAACATGATGCCTTGATACAAGACACCAAGAGAAGGAATGACCAAAGCCATATGATCATTTCAACAGACGTAGAACTCATACCAGATAAAATGATTTAACTTAGGAGTAACAGAGTCCAGTCTGATAAAGTCTATTTATAACAAGGCAAAAGCTCACAACATATTGAATGCTGGAAAACTGGCAGTGATGCATTAAGGTGCAGCAAGCCAAGATGCCCCCCATTGTCACTTTTATCCATGATGATACTGGAAGTTCTACCCAGAGCAATTAGGCAAATCATGAAATAAATGGCATCTAACTTGGAAAGAAAAAAAAATGTCAAATTGTCACTATGGCCAGATGACATAATCTTATATATAAGAACACTAAACACACCACCAAAACACTATTAGAATTAATAAACTAATTCAGCAAAGCAGCAGGATATAAAATCAACATCAAAATAAATTGCTTTGCTTTATAGCAATAGTGACTTGTCTGAGTTGAAAATCAGCAAAGCAGTCCTACTTAAAGCAGCCACAAAAATAAAATAAAATATGTTCAACTATATTTAAGCAAACAGGGGAATGTTTTCTACAATATAGCTATAGAACATGCTAGAATAAGTTGAAAAAGACAGGAGCAAATGTTCAAGGATTAGAATAGCTAATATTGTGAAAATTTCCATAAGACCTAAAATGATAGATTCCAGACCATTCCTGTTAAAATAGCAATGACTTCCTTCACAGAAGTAGAAAACTAAAGACTAAAGTGTGTAAGGACTATAAAAGAACCTGAATGGCCAAATAAATCTGGGCCAAAGAATACAGCAAGATGTCTTAATCTACCTGAATAAAAACATACTATGAACATAGCACAACACTTAGAGGAAAATAGCCATACCACCCAATAGGAAAAAATAAAGGGGGGAAACCAGGCATTGCAGACTACTGAGTATTGACTAAGGTGACTCCATAGGCAATGAAGAAAGGGTGAACACTTTCACAAATGGGCTAGCAAAATGGAGAGCCATTCATAAAGTGAGAATGGAAGCCCTGCTCTCACTGGTTACAACTTAGTAACACATTAAACTACTAAGAGAAGGAGCAATGGAAATTCCATTAGCATGAATAACATTAAAAAAAAGAAAAAAAGAGCAAGAGATAAATGTGAAAATGCACAAATGGAATTACATAAAAATAAAATGTTCAGTGAAGGAAACTAGTAACACTTCTTTACAGCAAAGGAAACAACGGTGCAATCTAGATAGGAAGAAGATAATTACAAACAATGCATCTATAAGGATAAGTATGAGGACATCCAACACTTAATATTGGGCAGAAACGCTAGCAATATGGTTTAAAGATTGAGAAGAAAGCTAAGCAGACATTTGTCAAAAGCGAGATAAATGCTCAACAGATACATGAAAAGTTTCTTGATTTTCTTAAAAACGAGAGAAACCGAAATCAGAGTGACAGTCACATATGCTATTTTGTTTGTGCTCTAACAAATAAAGCTTGCCTGGAGATCAGAGTGCAGAACTAGCCACTGGAGGCCAGGCAGTGGTGGCACACACTTTAATCCTAGCACTTGCAAGGAGCAAACAGGAAGTGATAAGGCAGGGTGTTTGAGGATTCCCAGAGGTACGAAGTCTTTCTAGTGGCTGGCTGCTCTGCTTCTCTGGTCTTTTAGCTTTTGGCCTGATATCTGACTCCAGGTTTTTATTATTAAGACCAATTAGAATTTGTGCTACAGTCACCCATTTCAGTAAGAGTTGGTACAGTCCAAAGACAAAAGACACCAGGTGCTGGCAAAGACAACACGAAAGCAAAGGCCTTGTTCACTATTGATGATGTTTAAATTTACATAACACTATGAAAAGCAGAAAGAAGGTTGCACACGGTTAAATATAGAGCCATGATTTGATCCAGCAGTCCTTCATATTTTGGGGAGTTCCAATGAGAAACAAACACTTACAACTCTGATTTGTGAAGGTAAATCTCTGAGGTGGAATTTAAATTAAATATAATTCTTTTCCTAATTTAATTTTCATTATGTCATATCAACTCTAAAGAGTATTTTAGAGTTAAATACAAAAGATAATATTCAAAATTACACTACAATTGAGCATATGAACTACTTTCTTACAAAACTGTTTACTTACTAAATCCAAATAATTTAGTTAGAAAAATTCAGAGTTATTTGTGGCCTGAACATTCAAGTACAATCACATACAGTTGTGTACAAGTATGTGTGTGTCACATTTATTTGAAAACCAAAACACCTCTTCACTTTGGAATCCAAGAAGGAAAAACAGTGTTCACTGCAGATTTCATATCAGAAGAAGAAAGGGAAGATTATGAAGTTAAATTTCAATCCCAATAAGTCAAAGGAGAGGCCCATGCATCACTGCTAGTTCAAGTATCTCTCCACCAGAGTGGGATCTACCCTGAAGGCCTACGTTAGACTATAGTCAGCTTTGGAGTCTGTATAAAATGTTCATACTATGTTACTGTATAATATTCTTACTATTCATTTATATTAAAACATAAAAACATAATAAAGAATGTATTGAACTTTTAAAATATTTATGTAAACTTGGATTTTATTTATAGAAAGAGCCCTTTACTAAGCCATAAGTACTAAGCATGTCTGTGTTTGATTGACAAGTCATTTTATCAACCAGAATAAAATCTTATAAATTCTGAGATAGACACTCAGATAGTTATGCCCCCCCCCACAAAAAAATTAAATACAAGCCGGGTGGTGGTGGCGGCGGCGGCGGCGGCGGCGGCGGCGGCGGCGGCGGCGCACGCCTCTAATCCCAGCACTCGGGAGGCAGAGTCAGGCGGATCTCTGTGAGTTCGAGGCCAGCCTGGGCTACCAAGAGAGTTGCAGGAAAGGCGCAAAGCTACACAGAGAAACCCTGTCTCGAAAAACCAAAAAAAAAAAAAAAAAAAAAAAAATTAAATACAGATTTGTTTGGAATTAAAATTAAGTGGAGTCAAACAATTCTGACCTACATTCATGAAAAGAACACTGAAAGAAATTCTAAAATATTCCAAAGATTTCTTTTAGCAAAAGTGCATCAATGCTATTTTTGATTCTGGTGGTTGGGCATTTTTTAAAAAATCTGTGCCCTTGAAATAATAATGACCTTGGGATATCTCTATTAAATTTTAGCAGAGAAAAATGAAGGCAGGATCTGGTGACATACACTTTTAATGCCAGCACTAAGAGGCAGAGGCAGGAAGATCTCTACGAGTTCCAGATCAGCCTGATCTCCATGGTGAGTTCCAACAGACCAAGGCTATGTGAAAACCACTCTCAAATAAACAAACACATAACAATAACAACCACAAAACTGAGGCACAATCTTTTTTTAAAGAGGTGTATTTTTTAAAATAATTTTTAAGTTATAATTCAGTAAGTTTTGACAGTGTGTGTGTGTGTGTGTGTGTGTGTGTGTTCACATTAATGCTCTTGGTCTGGGCTGAAACACTAAAACTCACTCAATGTTCTACATGTTTTATTTACATTACTCTCTTCTTCTTAGCTTACTTTCTAGATAACAGGCACTTCTGGACAATTACAGCACCAACTTTGTAGTGTCACACATGTTATTCCATATGCTGCCTTGAAAATAGTAAGTGTATAATAGTATTATTAAGAATAAATATATAAGTTCTGCCAAAGTTTGCTTTAACAGTAAAAGAAATAGGTCTTGGGGCACTCTGAATAACAGTCACACTCTGCCATCTCTCTAGAATGCATTGCCTCCCAAAGGTACCGTGAACCAAATCTGCCAGCAGCTCCAGCCTGGGGGGAACGGGAGTGCAGCCTCTGTCCCGATTCCAATAGAATTTATAGTAACAGTTCTGTGAACACATTTATCTTTCCATTAAATAAGTACAGGCAGGTCCCCTCTGAGATCTGAAGCTAGCTGGCAGGTGGCAGACCCATTCTGGAACTCCTACGTTTCAGATTTTGCTCATTTCTGAAATCTCATCTGAGGTAAAATGCATACACAAAGAGCTGCTTCCTCCAGTAAACGGAAGATAAGTCTATGGATTCTGATTCATTCATTGACTTGACCTCTTAACTGAAACAATCAAAGTTTAAAGTAATTTCATTTGCCTTTTTTCCGTGTTTTTTACTTAGAAATTTAAAAAAAGCACTTCTTTGTGGGAGAAAAGTAATCACTTTAAAAACTAGACAGTTGTACGAGGTGGAAAAAAAAACTAGATAGTTGCAGTTGAAAAGTAATTGCAAGTGTTGATTGTTCAATTAGAAGAGATGGATATTAAGTGTGATGGGTAAAGAGGAGGATATTGTCCTTGGGTGCTCCTGTGCACAGTCAGCAGAATTTGAAACAAGACTGAGAAATATGCACCTCTCTGACAACAGAAGAGTGCGCACAGGAAGGGCAGGCCGGTGCTCTCAGCTGGCATGCTGCGCCCAGCTCTCTGTCCTTCACAATGAAAGTACATGATGCCTGCTAACTGAAGGGAGCGAGTGCTGAAGAACTGCCCTCAGAACCAATCAGGAACCAATTGTGAGACAATTCTCCCAGTAACCCTGCAGCTGCCATTGTGTGTGCTCTGCTGCCAGCTCTTTGTCCCACTCTGAAAAGAGTTCTTCACCAGCAGCTGCGTGGACCACACAGGCTGCATGAGGTAATACATTAAAGCAGTTTCCATAGTTTCTGGCAAATGGCATACAGCAGGTGTCATCCAATCCTGTTGTTGATCACCAGAAGGCTGGTAATCGCTTCAAGGTGGACACTAGCCCAAATCAGGAGCCTGTTTAGAAAGTACAATGTTGCAACTCTCCTGCACACGCCAGAGGTCTAAACGGGATGTAGGCAGATGCTGTTCAAGAGAACAGGTCAGGGTCTGGAAAGGGAGGAGCAGGGAGGCATTTTCATAGAAATTTTATTCTTATATAATGAAGTATGTCTCTGACGGTATAATTCAACTGAAATTAGAGCTAAAAAAATCCTCAAAATGCACAGTTCACTGACAAGTTTAGAAATTAAGAATAAAGATACACAATAAACTATCATACTGCCTGATATACATATATATTACTATATACACTAACAGACCATTGTTGGGCAGATAACTTCACACCAGCAATGGGACTCTAGTCAAGTGTGACTCAGTACAATGTTGTCTGATAGGGAATTGATTTAGTCTGATAGGTTGACTAAAGGTGTCTGTTCTAGTTTCATTTTCTTTTGCTGTGATAAAATACTGTGAGAAAAAGCAATTTAGGTATGAGAGGGTTTATCCATCTTTCAATTTCAGGTTGCACCCATGTTTGTAGTAAAGCTACACATGTGGAAGGTAGAGACCTTTTGTCACACCATACCTATTATCATGTTCCTATTTAACAATCTTTCATATCAATATTTCATAAATATTTAGAAATTAGGGAAGGTAAGGATCATTTTTCTTCTTCCATGTCTATACACACATTCTTTTCAATCCATCCTCTACCAACAAAACATGTTCTATGTGTGTTGTGATTTCCTATTTTTCATTTTTCACTACTAAACTTCTTGCCCACATCAAAACTCTTCTAGCCCCTGATATTCTGAGAGATAAAAGTGGTATCTGTTGTTTACTACCCATTTCCTAGTATCTCAGTATTTTACATCCTCTTACACATTGTGATGAATATGTCTATACTTCTTGTTTTTTATCTAACCAATGAGATCTCTGTATTGAAGACATGCAGAATTAAAAGATATTCCAGTAATTATAGGAAAAAATGACCTTTGAAATAAACATATATATTTTTTCTTTACTCCTACAGCATTTGGTATCCATGAGGCCTAAAATGGACAAGAGGCAAGACAAGAAAACAAAAAAATGAAAAGAGGCAAAGAATAGAATGAATTCAGTCACATGGCCATATCGATGATTTAAAAAGAAAATTCAGATTCAGCCAAGACCTGAAGATCATGTGGGAAGGATGGGCCTGCATGGTAGTGCTTGCTGAATTCCATATGAGAAATTATCTGAGCCTAAATTAATTCTATGAATAACTAATAACTGATCCACTTCATTGGTGGTCCTGTGGATTCATGAATTTGAGTAACTCTGTAAACCAATGATTTCTTATTCAAACTACAATCTATCAAAAACAATGAATGCTAACTAGCTTGTTCTGAATAAATGGTAAATATGATTTCTACTAGTTGAATAAGGATATAATATATACATATATACAATACAATAATTATGATAATAATAATAATAATGAAGTAGAAGAAGGAGAAGAAAAAAGAAGAAGAAGAAGAAGAAGAAGAAGAAGAAGAAGAAGAAGAAGAAGAAGAAAGAAAGAAAGAAAGAAAGAAAGAAAGAAAGAAAGAAAGAAAGAATTTTTTGCATGGTCATTTCTGCTTCTACATTTTGGAGTTTTCAATCTTTCTGAAACACGTGCTGAATATCACTATCCTTAACAAGACATAACATAATTTTGGAAATATCATTATTTTAGGTAGCTTTTAGAATTTTGTAAGTAATGAAATGCAGTGCATGTGGTTTAAACTTATAAGCATTAAAATTTTGAAGGTGACACTTTTGAATTATTTCTAAGAATTATGAATATTGTCAATGTAATTTTTCCTGTCATATTTTTAAATTTACCATTCTGAAGCAGAAGATCCTATCTGTTTGTTTAGTTTTGCCATAATTTCTAAATACTTTTAAATATTCCAAGCTATTTAGATGGTTTTCAAATACCATGTAGAAAAATACTTTACTTTCAAGGTATTTATGATTAAGGGATGGCTGTGAATCAGGTTAGAAAATGCCACCAGATTTTTAATTAAAAGTTCCATTAAACTAGTGTAATTATTACTACCTAATTAATTTTTCCCACTAAAATCAATCTATTTAGATATCTTTTTCTGTTTTAAAATGTTCCATGAAGCTCTTACCAATGCCCATGAACCTTAATATATCAATGGGGTTATTAATGAACTCTCCAGCAACTATATACTTAATAATATAGATCCTGTTAAATCTTTTCTGATTTTTACTACATGTGAACTGCTACTGATCTAAAAAAGAGTCAATATCAAGGGGAAGTATTCTCAGCAGTACCTGTTGATCTTCAATACATTCAATTATCTTTTGTTTGCAGCTCAAATTAGCTTCTTACATTAAAAAAAAATATATTCACCAATATTGTTGATATTTAATATTTTCAGTATCACGAATGAAAATTGATTTTTCTTGTGTTAACAGACTGATACTTTGTAAGTTGATTTCTGGGAGTATTCAACAACCAAAATAAACCTGTTGTGTGAGTACATATTCTTAAAACACAATAAAAGAACTAATTTCAAATATTCACAAAGATTGATAGTTTATCCATAGCAAAGCTAAAATTAATGTTAAGACCTATTGAAGGAGTAAGTTTCTGAAAAATGTTATATGTAAAAATATAATATTATGCTTTCTTGTTCTGGTTGTGTTATGTTTATTACTTGCTTATTTCTCTATATAGCAACTTCTCATTAAAAAACGAAAATATAAAAATTTCATAATCAGCTTATGAATAAAGACTAACTTTTAAATCTCTTAATGTTTGTGATCTTTTTCATCTTTCAAAACTAGAGGTCTTCCTCAAAGAATTCTTGCCAGATAGGCAGATATTTATCAGTAGATCACAATTATGAAACTTACTGAAAGCACAAGGATGTTGACAATGAATAATATCAGCCTAATGATATAGCAGTATTTAAGGAATAAAATGCTAACTAGTATATACTTCAATGGTTTAAGAATTGCCTAATATGTGTGAGGCCTTCAATTAGTACATAGTCTGAAAAATATATAGATTACCTATTGTTTTAATGTCACAGAAAAATGTCCTGGGCTTGCTTATTCAAAGGTTTCTTTAGAACTTTACTAAATTTAATTTAAATTTTCTTGACATTTCTCCATCGTCTCTATGGTCTGTTCTGACTGCTTGATTCACTCTAACAATACCCATGTTATTAGTGTGTTGTTGACAACAAATATAATAATGCACTGTGTAATTAAACAGAGATACCAAGGATGATTTAAATACATAACTGCAACAAACTATTTTTCATATGATACCACATGCAAATTAAAACAAGAATATCTAATTTCATTTAAGCTAATATCTACCAGAGTTAAAGAATAGTTGTTTGAAAGATTTTTCTATTAACATCAGTAACTTCAGAAAATAAAAGAAATAATAACTAATAAAACCAAAGCTAGAAAGAATGGCAAAGTTAGATAAATGTCAAAGCATAACTTTAATATTAATAAAGATTACATTCATTCATTCGTTCATATATTGCAGTCTTTGATTTTAGTGATCTTAAGGTAAATGAGAAAATTTTTCATGCTATATTTCTGTGAACATTAAAAAAGAATTCATAGAACATTTCCAAATCAAATGAAAATTAACATACCACAGTGTCCTTTTATACAGTATATTTTTAAAAATACATCAAATGGCAATAATCAACTAGGTATACTAAATAACTCTTGATATTTACTCACTAGGGTTTTATACTTGCTGAGAAAGTCATAAATTACAAACCAAAACAGAAAGGCTTTCATTACAGGTATTTTTGTCCAATATCTTATGCCATTGAGAAAATTAACTTGAAGTAAATGAGGAGCAGGAGGTAAAGGCACTTCGCTTGGTGGGATAAATGAATGACGCCATACATCTCAATTGCTTGACTTTTTAACTGAACAGCAACAACTAAAGAGGGTGCGATATACAAGATAAATCTAAGGAGAACCAGAAGTAATAGCAGTATACAGAAAATTGAGCCAGGATGATAGAGAAATGCTATAAGTGGTGTGAGAATCCCCCCACCCAAAAGAAACAAGGAAATGCTCTAAAAAGAAGTCAGAATAAAATAGATGACTGCATTAAATGTGCTTGTTAATTGAAACAAATTTGATAAATTTATTTTAAAACAATTCAACAAAATTATTCAGAATTTGTGCAACTTTATCCAGCCAATGAGTTTCAAGTCTTAGAGTACAGTTCTATAAACACGTGAACCAATTCTAATCATAATGTGTTGTCTTAATGGATGCAATGGTCTTTGGACCATTTTCAGAGTGTCGTGACTCAGGTTATCATCCTTCATCTTGGCTTCCTTCCCACAAATACCTTGATTTCTTTTCCCCACAGCTATTCTTCAATGTCTTCTCTTTCTTCCAACCTTTTAACCCTACTCACAGGATACACATTCATTCTCCTGGATTTTTAATAATAAACTGTTGAAAATATAACAGCTGTCCTATGACAAATGTTGAGTAAAATTAAATCCATTTTTACTTAAGCAAAAGATTGTATTTATCTTTCATACAAAGGAGCATAAAGTCTACCTTTATGTCTTCATATTTTTGGAATTAGTTGAACCACAGAGTACCGATGACCAAAATTTTAATGTAATTTACTGTGAGAATAATAAGCATAGAATATGCAATATTAGCTTAATGTCAGGTAAGTTTTTAACTATGTAACCTAGAAGATGATATCAGGAAAATTAAAGATGGGTAAAATCAAGAAAGATAATCCTAGATATTTCACATAGAAAAGTTCATTTATTATAATACTGCTCCCTTTAACATTTGTTTCTTTGAATTACTATGTCCTGTACTTTTGAAGCATTATTAATTTAATTTTCTGAATAAGTAAAGTTATGAAATGTGGACCATGAAAATATAGGAGTCAAACCAACATTAAGCCCAGGCCTACTGATTTCCAGGATCCTATTCACTTGTTTGTTTGTTTCCTGCTAACGCATGATCATAAAGACATAAAAATCACAACTATGTATGTATAAAACAGTGTGCTTAAAATATCAAATAGAAACTAGCTTGTCTCATGTTAATAATACAATGTCATTTATAAAACAAAATTTACTTAACATAGCTATCATCATATTATCTCACTTTTGTGGTCTAGAGGCAAGAGGCAAGCCGTAATATTTCTAGTTGAGAGAAAGCAATGTTCTCACCAGACATAGCTGAATGATGACATACTAGTGCCCATAATTGGGAGCTAGAAAAAAATGTGAGAATACTATGCTAGAGAATATTCTGGAAACATGTCAAGCACCAATTGAAGCATTATGATGTAACTTGGAGAACAGTTTATGAAAAAAAAAATACTAAGTACCTGTGTGTATTACAATGTGGTTTATATGTTTTCCAAAGTATAACATCCTAGATGTTCCTAAGATTAAACAAATTACATTTATAATTAAATATTATATCATTATTACAATTATTATCTGAAGCTATACTTACAGATATGGAAGGATAGATGGTTACATATATATATATATATATATATATATATATATGTGTGTGTGTGTGTGTGTGTGTGTGTGTGTGTGTGTGTGTGTATGTGTGTTTGTGTGTGTGTGTGTGTAGCGGATTTCCACTATACTGAATTATAATGAATTATACCCCATAAATATTTTAGAGCATGTCATCAGTTTTTCTAATTTTTCTTAAAATTACAGTCAACACCATTTATTTGTGAAAACATATAACACATACTACGTTCATTTTTAAACCCTTAATTAAAAAGTAAAATAGAATAAAAAATTCAAAGTTAATTAAAATATGTATCTTTTTTAAATAGCACTCATTATATTTAATAACTAAATTGAGTTTATAAATATTCTGAAAACATATAGCATGTTTGAAATGAAATGTAGTTTAAAACATCACACTAATTAATATATCTGTATCCATCTATCTTTGCAAATATACAAGAAAAAGATTATGATAAATCCAAAATATTCATAATATTGATAGTATTTAAAAGTTTAACGTTTACCTCTCTTCTTTATACAAAAGCATTGTGCCTATACAAATTCAGAATTAATGGATCAAATGCAAATAAAAATTACATTTCAAAGTGAAGTGTTTCTTTTGAATTCTAGAAAGTATTCATAGTTTGCCTGTGTTGCTTTCAATTTCTTGGTTAAAATATATACGTAAACCAAACCAGAAATGTCTAGACTACCAACTTACATTTTAAAAAAATTATTTAGGTAACACATCAGTCTAAAGATAGTTCCATGGACAGACACAGACAACTAGCTATGGCATCTACTGTATCAGGAGACATAATTATTTTCTAAATATGAGCAGCAAAAGGAGCAATTAATCAATATATTAAAGTTTTTCCAAAGCATTGTTAAGTTAATTAACAAGGTGTCTTATTTCCTGCAAATGAATCCATGATTAAATAAAATTACAGCACCATTTGCTGAGAACATGGCTCCTTCGGAAGTGTTTTAATTCATTTTCCTCCTGTCTGGAACTGACTTGCCTGGAGCTGGCTAAAGTCTAGAGAGCAATACTCTCATTAGACACTTGGCCTTGAAGATATGCTCTAGTTACCTAAGATGGTTTGACAACTATATGTGACCTTTCTATGTTCAAAACAAATATAGTTGTTTATGAATTTATTTATACTCAACGTTAGCATTAAAAATTAATTTGTAGTTGGCATGGTTGATATTATTCTCCCAGTTGGATAATACATAATTTCAAAATGTTCATTTATATAGTACATGACTTTGAGGCCTAAAATGCTCATGGCACCTTTTAATATGTTACTTTTAGCTTTTCAACCACAAGCTGCTCCTAAAGTTTAAAGGGAGGGCCAGGCACAAATCTTAGCAGTACTCAGGAGGCAGAAGCAAGCAGATGGTTATGAGTTCAAGGCTAGTTGCTTCTCTATAGTGACTTTCAGATCAGCCAGGGTTGCACAGTGAGACCTTACCTTAAAAGTTATCTGAATTGGTAATTATTGGTAAAATAAACTTAATGATATGGCTATCCACTTTTAAAAATTGTTAAGGCTGATTTCTTCTGATTGTTCTAAAACAAGAGGCTTAATGTGCATGGAATTTATGATAAACATAGATGGGGTATGCATACAAGATATATGAATTGAATATGATTCTAGTCTGTTAAGCATCTTCTCAAAATAAATATGATCTTCATAAATAAAATCTTTTAAATTGTATTAGATTATGCCAAGCGGTGGTAGCACACACCTCTAATCCCAGCACTTGGGAGGCAGAGGCAGGTAGATCCCTGTGAGTTTGAGGCCAGCCTGGTCTACAAAGTGAGTTCCATGAAAGGCTCTAAAGCTACACAGAGAAATCCTGCTTCAAAAAAACAAAACAAACAAACAAAAACCAAAATGTGTTAGATTGATAGGCCCAGGTACAATGAAACCAGTGGAAGAACAGGTGAATAACTTGTCTTCCAGCTGAGCTGCCCTAGTCCCCAGACTCTGATGCCCAGAGCACATCCCTTGACCCTCACCCTATAATCTCAGCGCCAGCACCACTGCTGGATCCTGCCCCCACTCCAGTGGAATTTCACTGCTGTGGTCTGCAGTCCTCACTAGTCCACTAGGGAGTGCGTGAGGGACCTGCCTGGCAGCTGGACTGCTGTGCTGAACTCTGTTCAACCAAGACCCATTCCACCACCCAAACCACCCACCTCATCCTGCTCCCCTGACCAGCACTTCCCCACTACTCTTACTGACTCCATAGGCTCAGGTACAGTCCACACCAGTCAGATGAGGAGGTGGGTGACCTGTCTCCCAGCTGAGCTTCCCCACTCCCCAGAATCTGATCACCAGGGCACATTCCATGGCCCTCCCACTTTCTCACAGCCCCAGCAGCTTTACAGGAAGCCAGACAGGTTCTAGGGACCCCAGGAAAACTCCAACCCAAAGAAGTTAGCTATATCTACAAAAACAAAGGCAATAGATAATCTCCCACCAGCAAAACCCAAAGCAACACACACACACACACTACTAACAACAACAACAATAACAGGAATTAACAATCACTGGTCATTAATATCTCTCAATACAAATGGAGTCAATTTTCCAATAAAAAGACACAGGTTAACAGAATTAATGCAAAACCAGGATCCATCCTTCTGCTGCATACAAGAAACACACCTCGACATCAAAGACAGATATTACCTCAAAATAAAGGGTTGGAAAAAGATTTTCCAATCAAACGGACCTAAGAAGCAAGTTGGTGTAGCTATCCTAATACCTAATAAAATAGACTTCAAACCAAAATTAATCAAAAGAGATGGAGAAGGACATTTCACACTCATTAAAGGAAAAATCCACCAAGATGTCTTAATTCTAAACATCTATGCACCAAATAAAAGGGCATGCCTATATACTTTAATAACCTGTACTTCACAAATTGGAAAATATAAAAGAAACAGAGTTCTTCATAGATCCCACTTATAAAAATAAAATCAAGATCAGATAAATGATTTAAATAGACCTATAACTGCTAAGGAAATTGAACCGTTCATTAAAAGTTTCCCAACCAAAGAAAAGCCAAGGGCCAAATGGTTTCAGCAGAGAATTCTACCAGACTTTCAAAGAAGTGTTAATTCCAATACTCCTCAAATTATTCCACAAAATAGAAACAGAAGGAACATCACCAAATTCTTTTTCTGAGAATTCTACCAGACTTTCAAAGAAGTGCTAATACCAATACTCCTCAAATTATTCCACAAAATAGAAATACCAAAACCACACAAGGAGTCAAGAAATAGAATTACAGACCAATTTCCCTCATGAATATTGATGCAAAAGTACTCAATAAAATCCTTATAAATCGGATCCAGGAATACATCAAAAGGATCATCCACCATGACTGAGTAGGATCTATCCCAGAGATGCAGGGATGGGTCAACATATGAAAATCTGTCAATGTAATCCACTATATAAACAAACTGAAAGAAAAAAAAAAACATGATCATCTCATTAGATGCTGAAAAGGCCTTTGACAAATCCAACACCCCTTCACAATGAGAGTCATGATAAAGAAACACATCTAAACACAATAAAAGCAAGCCAACAGCCAACATCAAATTAAATGGAGAGAAACTCAAAGTAATTCCACTAAAATAAGGAACAAGACAAGGCTATCCACTTTCTATTTATCTATTCAATATAGTTCTTGAAGTTCTAGCTAAAGCAATAAGACAATAAAAGGAGATCAAGGGACTACAAATTAGAAAGGAAGAAGTCAAACTTCTATTATTTGCAGATGATATAGTATACATAAGTGACCCAAAAATTCTACCAAAGAACTCCTACAGCTGATAAACACTTTTAGTGAAGTGGCTGGATACAAGATTAACCAAAAAAAAAAAAAAAAAATCAGTAGCCCTCTCATATACAAATGATAAATGTACTGAGAAAGAAATCAGGGAAACAACACCCTTCACAATAGCAACAAATAATATAAAAATATCTTGGGAGTAACTCTAACCAAGCAAGTGAAAGACTTGTATGACAAGAACTTCAAGTCTGTGAAGAAAGAAATTGGAGAAGATATCAAAAGATGGAAAGATCTCCCATATACATGGATCCATAGACTTAACATAGTAAAAATGGCTATGTTAACAAAAGCAATCTATGGATTCAATGAAATCCCAATCAAAATTACACCACAATTCTTTATAGACCTTGAAAGAACAATACTCACCTTCAAACAGAAAAACAAAAACAAAAAAAAGCAAGGATAGTTAAAATATTCCTATACCATAAAAGAACTCTGGAGGTATGATCATTCTTGATTTCAAGCTTTACTGTGTGGGGCCTGCCCCCACTTTTTCCACCAGGATACTCTTGAACAGGGAGAACCGAGATATATTTAGATAGAAATATAGAGGTGTGAGAAAGATAGAAACACAGGATAGCCTCGGGAGGGCCTGGGTCAAAACCCACCAGCCCCTTCTGTCTCTTCTAAAGGTCTTTTAAAGGAATTCCAAGGGGTGGAGCAAAAGACCTCCCCCTAGCACAGCCAAGTACAGACCATCCCAAACACCTGGTAACCACACTCATGGTCAAACTATCCCCTAATGAGGTCCTGCTGTGTAAAGCAAGATGGGATCTCACTAGGAAACCTCTGTGGCCCCAACACTTTACTACAGAGCTATAGTAATAAAAACAGCATGGTATTGGCATAAAAACAGATAGGTGCATCAACAAATGGAGCCGGATTAACTGGAGGTCAGCATGGAGAAGAATACAAATTGATCCATATTTATTACCCTGTACAAAACTCAAGTCCAAGTGGATAAAAAAAAAACCTCAGCATAAATCCAGTTACTCTGAACCTGATAGAAAGTGAAAATTGGACTTGAATGCATTGGCACAGAAGACAACTTCCTGGATGGAACTCCAGTAGCACAGACACTAAGATCATTAATTAATAAATAGGACCTCATGAAACTGAAAGGCTTCTGTAAGGCGTGTTGATTTCATGTCTTTTGACTGTATATCTAGTAGCAAACTTGAAAATCACTTGGAAAGGATTGCTTGCACTTCAATGAAAGTAAACTCTTCTAACATTTTGAAGTTGAGTCATTCTTTCCATATACACAAAAACTAATTTCCACAAAAATCAACCATCCATGGCACTTTTTGAGAAATTAAGTTTCAATAAATATATAAAGAAATGTAAATTTGTCATTTGCTTTTCTGATCGCTAAATAAAGGGTTACATACCAGTATGCATCTTGATTAACCCAATTTCAAGACTTGAAAGAAGATAGAGTACAAGAGTAAGTTCCACTACATGGAGAGGGAGAACATGAGGTTAATATCAAACAATAATGACTCTGTGTCCATGATATTTCTATTGAGCATGTCTGGTTTATGTTTCTGGGGGAGACAGATAAATATTAAATGAGAAAATTAATACAGTAAGCCAGATAACTTTTGTAAACAGAAACATAAATGCAGCATGTAAATGAAACTGCAATTTGAAATAATTAAATCATTACACCATTATTCACAGAAATGTGTCAGCTATAAAAAACCCTGTACAATGTGTCCTATAAGCATTATATCTCGATAGTATTCCATTACCATATTCACAATAGCATTTAGATTCAAAAGGAAATAAATACAAAAGACAAATAGTGCATACGCATTCAGCACCCAGCTGCTCTATACTAGATACTGTGCTAATGCAGGAGACACAGACATAGGCAGAGCAGAGGTAACACATGCCCTTGTGAAGCTCATTGCTTAAAAAAATGTTAAGCAATTCATTATTCAGTGAAAGAAAGTATGCTGAATACTAAATAGAAAAACAATGAAAGATACTATAACAAGCATGCACTCAAAACCCAAATGAAAGTGGAAGGATACACAGAAGACAAAATGGTGATGTTGACACCAGGAGGAAGGAAGAGGTTTAAAGGAGAAGAATATACAAGCACTCAGAAGTTGAGGACAGTAGCACCTCTTAAGGTGGGGGTTCACCGTTATAATTATGGATAATACTGGAACAGTGAACCAAAATCAGAAAAATGAAGGCTTCATCCAATTTTATCTGGAGGTTAGGAAACCACTAAAGTATTGACAGGGGAAATATGCTCAAATGTTTCCAAATGAAGAGAAAATGACCAAAATGCAAAATCAAAGGGAGAGGAAACTTTAATAAACTCTAAAATAATTGCAGAGAGATAAATGGGTAAATTCTAGATGTGTTTGGAAGTAGGAGTGATTATGGATTATTCACTGGAGTGCTATTGAAATAAGTAACAGTGAACAGTGAAGAAGTTTGATTAATGCCTAGGTTTGTAGTTAGGGTCAGTAGACTATAAAATTCACAGAGATTAAATAAGGTTAAATGATAAAGATATCATAGGTGTATCCTCACTGTTGCTCTTTATCTCCTCACTTCTTAAATTTTTCTTCTGCGATCACACATCTACACAATGTTTTCTCTATTTTAGGAATGTCCAAATGTGACCAATTGTTGTATCCATATTTATAGACTGGGAGTTAGCAGGGAGAACATTGTTATGTTTAACTTTTCTCCAAACTTTTCAAGTAGTAGTGACCAGCAAGTAGATTAGGTGCTTGAACTCATGGATTAGTAGACAGAAAAGACCTGATGCAAAAACTTGGACATCATAAACTGGTACAGAACTGAGCCAATAGTACTCGAGAAATCATGTGGAATTGGAGAAAGCAATCTGACATAAAAGTCAGTGATATAAAAGCTGATAAAGGACAGAGGGTATGAAATGTAGTGGTGAAGACAAGAAACAGGAGAATAGTTTTGGGGAAGCCAAGTATAGAAACTATAATTTATGTGCTTTTCTTAATATTGCTTCTTCTACTGCAAGGCAAATATTTTTCTCTTTACCAAATCAGACAACAAATTTCAAGTTGCTTTTAGGTTTAAATTTGTCAACTGTGCAAACTCTGACTGTATTTAAATTCTGCCAACAAAATACGTGGCTTTTTAATTTACAGGTTCTGGTGAAAAACAAAGGCATGGCTCCCTAGTCAAACATTACTTGTTAAAAAGGTCCCCAATAACTATTCAGGTCACACATCCATGAAGTGAGCCCTGGGAATAATTTTTTAAGTTTCAGTCAAGCTTAGATAACTAAGACAAGAAGGTTCTAATTTGTACCAACGATTTACCCTGTTTTATTTGTCTACATTTCAAAAATCTTTTGTGATTAAAACAGACACACAGCAAAGGAAGACAAAATCCACAAGTGTCATGTAGTTTCAGTGTGGCACTTTCCTTGGAGATTTAAATATTCCATCTCACAGGGAAGCTCTGTAAACATGGAAGTAAACAACTCACAATAGTTTCTGAAAGTCCCTGCTGCCTGGAGAGGTTCAGAACAACTGAGTCACTTGGAAGGGACACTCTAGGACCTGCTAGCTGCCCGCAGACTGTGCAGTATGCTCCAGGCGCCAGGGCTTGTTCACTGCCGCCCATGCTGTGTGGGGTTTAGAGATGCAGCTGTCTTTGAATCATTTTTGCTCCTGTAAGTAGCCGCTCACCCATGTACTTGTAAGTAACCCCAATAAAACTCATGGTTCACCAAACTGGACTTCATTTGTATCCGTACTTTGGTCTGTCATGGCCTCGCTATCTCTGGAATGAGTAGATGTGTAGCGTCATCCCAGGAAAACTTTTGTCACATAACATTCATAGAATTAGATGCTGATCATTCCTTCAAAGAAACTTTAATTGGTCGAGTAGATTTAATATGATAGTAAGACACTAATGTCTTTACATTAAGGAAAATTTGGAGAAGAAATGTGTATTTTCTAAGCTACATAAACTTTTATAGTACACTCAATCTGCCAGTTAGTTGGTGTTGTTTTATCAGAGACTAACCAATAACAGAGAGGTAATAAATAAAATCAATATTCTGTTTCTAGAAACTTCAGATACCAAGCCATTTTCAGGGCTGAGTGAATTAGGACAATTACACCAGTTCAGAGCTTTGGTGTCAAGGGAATCACTGAGTTGTTAAAAACAAATCCGGCTACACTAGTGTTCTTACCACATTGTCACTGAATCAAAGCAAGAGGGACAGCCCCTGTGATTTTTCTGCCAAAGCCCTAGATCAGTACATTGTCCTTTTGTCATCCCTTGCTTCTCTGGAGGTTGCCTTTGATGTTCTCTGAAACATTATTTCATTTGTCCATGAACATCTCCAAGGAATGCGCAGCATGATTTGTCCTGGCTCTGCAGGCCTGGGAGACAGCCTTGGGATCTCCACCTGCTGTTGAGGCTACCTAGTCTCATTCGAAAGGATGTGAAGTAAAATCTAGCTCTTTAGAGGTAATCAGTCCGGCAAAAAGAAGTTGCCCAGCTAAATAATTACATGATCAAAAAATGATATAAAATGTATTGATAACATTACTGCTTGATGGTTACTTTAGATCCCATCTAGATTAATTTTACAGGTATCTAAAACTGACCCACCTGACAAACGCACTTTTTGATTAAATGTTAACTAAAAAAGAAAGCTATAATTTAATATCTTGAATTTGATCAAATGTCCAGCCCTGTTGGTTGAATCATATACATAATAATAAAATTTTACACTAAAAGTCTTTTATGAACCCAAGCAAAGGGAATCCTTCTCATCACTCTGCATACCCAGGTCAGTAGCAAATAAGAGATTAAGTCCATTACCACACATTCTTAGTTCTATTAGGAAGACCTATTTTTGAATAGGGGTATTAAAACATGTATTAAGACGATTTTTACATCTGGTTTTACTATAAATATAACTGTGAAATATCCTGATAAGGGATGTTTTTACTATGAGTTTGAAAATATGTGTATATAACATATGCTGAAAGTATAATTGAAAATAGACAAATTTATTGCCACGGAGTTTGGCAGATTTTATAATCAGAAAGTAATTTTGGAAAATGGTGAGAAAGTTCAGAACCATTAACAGCAGAGGCAGACAAGTGTCATGTCATAAACTGAGAGGTAAAATGACCACACTTCGAACACATCTTTCTTCTCAACCCATTTCATAGTAGGCTTGTTGTATTTGCCTCTAGAGAGCCTGTTGTAACACAAATAGTAGCTGCTTGAATCAAAAAAGCAATGAAAGATGAAATCACTGGAGTACCACAGCCCTAAATGAAGCAGCTTCTCTTTGTTCACGTTTCCAATGTCCAGAGACATAACCCAAACCACTACCCAAGAATCCACACTGTTTCATTTTGTAGCCAGGTGATATAACATTGAAGCACCAAGAGCAGTCTGTGTGCAGGTATGATTGACAGGAATAATATGTGACCAGCAGACCTCTATCCCTGAGTGTCCTATCTTCTAAGTTGAGTCAGAAGCAGACACTGGAACTATGAGTTCCTGGAACACTTAAATTTTTTTTTTAAATTTTTCCAGTGTCACTCAGTTGATCTACTGAAGTATCACTGCTGTCAAGCCAACTATCAGCAAGCAGTTGACATTTAACTTTTGCTTAATCACATTTTAAGTGTCTAAATACGAGATAGTTGTTGTATAGATGATAAAAAAAAACGTGTATGTTTCATGAAGATAGAAAATTGATTTTGTGAATTATGCTAAGTTTTCCTCAATTACACTCTATATACAGATACCTCACAACAAAACAGTACATAACAGAAGCAAGACAGCTTATGTTAATGCTGATACTCCTTACTCATTTAATTATCACATTTAGGTAGCATGTATAGACATGCTGAAGTGGACATGGGAAAGACTTTGAGACCTTGACAGTATATTACACAAAGGTCTAGAGGCAGCTAAAGAACACTGAGACTGGCTGTATACATGTATGCATGTAACAACAATTAATGGAAAAAAAGACCAGAAATTTGAAAGAACAAGGAAGGGTACGGGAGAGTGTATGGAGGGAGGAAAGAAAAGGGAGAAATGCTGTAATTATATTATAATCTTGAAAATCGAAAGAAGTAATAAAAAAATCTTTCACATATGTATCATCAGTCAGTGATATTAAACAGGTTAATTATTTTTGTTAACGATAAAATGTTGTAGATAATTCAAGTAATGAAAGGTACAGTTCATTTTAATAAAACAGACCATTTCTAGAACTGTTGCTGGATATTTAAGTATTACAAATACAATTTTAACTCTGAAGTAAAATTCTATAAAATCTAAAAACCACTGTTATTAAATGTTATTTGACTAATATAGAACAAAAACCTTGTAGGCATTTTATGACTAGAACACAAATGACTAGCTTGATTCTTTCTGTACTGATCAACTGTATGTCCTGTGGTAAATTAACACCACTCACAGACCCATTTTCCCCAGCTATAAAACAGAAGCAATAATCCCTGTCCTACTTCCTGAACCAACTTAAAATAGGAAGATACAGTGTACATCAGGAACTCTACTCACCCATAAATTACTATCATTTTACTGTGTAAATAAAGATAATTTTAGCTTTGCATAGTATGACTTTTAAAATCAAAATGCTTTTCCAACCCCAAGAAAAAAATAATTTCACACCTTAAATTTAAATTTTTTATAAATGTGACATTTTTTCAATAGCATATTCAAATTATTTATACTTCTTTAAACAATAAAAAAGTTAGGGAAAACAGAAACTTAAAATAAAAACATAACCTATTTTAAATAAAGCTTCAATTGTATCCCTTATTATAGGTGCCAATAAAAAAGCTTACAGAATCTGAACCCACATTCAGTGAACCTGCATGACTGATGTAGGCCTTCTACATGTATGTGACAGTTGTGTAGCTTGGTCTACTGCGAGACTCCTAACAGAGGGAACAAGGTCTGTCCCTAACACTTTGGTTGTCTTTTGGAAACCTGTTCCTCATACTGGGTTACCTTTTCCAGCCTTAATACCAGGAGAGGAGCTTAGTCCTTAGTTGAGACTTGATATGCCATGATGTTTTGATGACACCCATGGGAGGCTTGCAACTTTCTGAACAGAAACGAAGGAGGAGTTGGAAAAACATTTTGATTTTAAAAGTCATACTATGCAAAGCTAAAATTATCTTTATTTACACAGTAAAATGAGAATAATTTATGAGTGAGTAGAATTCCTGACATACACTGTATCTTCCTATTTTAAGTTGGTTCGGGAAGTAGGACAGGGATTATTGCTTCTGTTTTATAGCTGGGGAAAATGAGTCTGTGAGTGGTGTTAATTTACCACAGGACATGTAGTTGATCAGTACATGTTGATGGGGTGGGGCAGAGGGAGGAAGGGGAAGGGAATGGGAAGAGAGGAGGGAGGGGAAACTGGGGTCAGGATGTAAAATAAATAAATAAATTTAATAAATAAAGAAGACCAAAATGTGTTTAATTTACTACTTGATGTACATAAATGAAATCTCTTCCATATTGTTGTACATCATTTTGTGGGAAAAAATGTTCAATTCTCTTAAAGTACAAATAAATATAGAGTTTAACACAATTAATAAATTCACAGGAAAATGTATGAACTACCTACAGAAAAATAGAATAAGATTTATATCTTTCAACTTGTATACAAATCAATCAAAAATATCTCAAAGAAATTCTGAGAATGAGAAATGATCTACCTAGTGAAAGAACCTCCAGTTGGTTATCCAGTTCCATAAAACTAACTTTGTACAGACTGAGTAGTTTGTATTTATATATTTATATATAGAAGCAACTAAAAAACCTCCAGTTGGTTATTCAGTTCCATAAAACTAACATCATACATACCGAGTAGTTTGTATTTATATGTTTAGGGAGGAGAGAGAGAGAGAAACAGATAGAGAGGGAAAGAGAGAAACAGTAAAAACTAAAGAAATTGAAGCTGTGAATTTGAGAGAGAGCAAGGGGTGTACATGGAAGGGGTTGAAGAGAATAAGGGGAAGAAAAAAGAGAGTGGTATAATTATATTAATTATAATTAAATTATTAAAAATAATTTTTAAAAAATATTGAAACTGTTAGAAGCAAAGGAGATACCCTCCAAGATGTTGGGGTCAGCAAGCACTTTTTAAATAGAACATCAACAGCACAGACACTAACCTCAAGTATCAACAGATGAGACTGCATGAAAATGAACTTTCTATACAAAAAAAGGAGAAAGAATCAGCAAAGTTTACAAACAGTCCATAGAATGGGACAAAATATTTTCCAGTTATATTTCAGACAAAGAGTTAATATCCAAAATTTACAAATAGATGTCGAAATTAAATACCAAGGAAATAAAACTGCCAATCAACAAATAGGCAAACAAACTGAATATATACTTCTCCATAATACATGAAATGAAAATGGCCAATGACTATTTTAAAAGTATTCAATATCCCTATTCATGAGGAAAGTTGTGAATTAAAACTACTACTTTCAGAGTATCATACCCTACTCAGCATGGCTATCATCAGGAAAGTTGTGAATTAAAGCTACTTTCAGAATATTATACTCTACTCAGCATGGCTATCATCAACAAACCTGACAGCAGTGCTGGAGAAGCTGTGCGGAGGAAGAACCCACTGTTGACAGGGGTGTACATTAGTACAGGAGAAATCAGTTTGGGTATTGCTCAAAACATTGAAAATGTAATTACCGTGTGGCATGTCTGTTTCACTTTGGAGCTTATGTGCACAGAGCTACATCTCTACAAAACAGAGAGACTTGCTTACTGTTGCTTTCATCATTATAGCGAAGATTTGGAATCAGCCTAATTGTCTATCAACAATGAACAGATAATGAATATTTGATATGGATATATGTAGATAGGTACACATGGTTCAGCTCTAAAATTGAAGGTGAAAATTGAAAGAAAATGGATGGACTTAGAATGTATAACATTAAGTGAGGCCATATGAATCTAAGAAAGAAAAAAACCACATATTTTCTCTCTTATCTGTAGAATACAGCCCATAAAATATGTCTATATATAAACAATGTGGCTTTCTGTTTATAAAATTTAAAACTTAATTAAAAATAAAGAACAAAAAAAAAAGATAAAAATGTCTAAGATGTGTTTGATTTACTGTCTGATGTGAAATGAAAAAATAAAATCATACAAACACATCTTGTTGTTATAAATTATTTAGTGGAGAAAAGGTCAGTTCTCTCAGAATATAAAATAAATACAGAGTTTAACATTTTAGTCATAATTACATTAAGATTTTAGTTAGATAAGTTTATTGTTTTGAAGTTATACAAATAAAAACTTTGTTTTGTTTCTAGATTTTATTTTGTTTCCAAAAGGCTTTTGTATGTGAGACAATCATTTCCAAAGAAGGAATTAAAAATAAATAGCTTTTAAAAAACAGCTAACTCCCCACTTTATCGGGTAATAAAATCTATTACCCCTGAAATAATTTCACTTAATTCTCACTTGTCCCTATATCCCATACTCTATTTTTACTCAGTGAAATTTAATAAATTTCTCAGCCCAGGATTAAATTTCTCTGTTTTATGAACTGTTAAATTGTGTTGTATTCTTATCAGACCTAGTGTTCCATCTCTTAGAAATATTTTCTTGCTACCCTGGAGCACAATTAAAGACACAACAAAGGTTGATTTTCACCACCAAATTATCTTCCAAGTGGGAGCAATAGATGAGCACCAGTAAGTCCGTTAGTTACCACAGCGTGCTCTCAATAATCTATGCCAGCCTTCAACTACATACACTATGGAGAAAGCACTGGGTGAGTAATAATCTTCATGTCACAAGTTATGACCTAGAGAAGAGACAATAGACATGCAGCTACAGCACAGATGATACATGAACATCTTCAAAGGCACTCCATATAGACACAGGTTACATAGAAACATACACACATTGTCACAATCAGATAATGCATTTACATCTTAATGTTAGAAATAAAACTAGCACTTTTAATTCATATGGAAATTATAAACAGATACTTTTAATAATATAGTGTAAAATGGCATGGCGCTATACACTTGTTCTTTTGGTAGTCAAGAAGCTGGAGGCGGGGTCCTGTGTTTGAGGCCAGGCTAGCTACACAATAAGGCCCTACTGTTTTCCATTTGCAGAAATCTATAGAAAATTTTAATACCACACCTTGGAGAATATGATTTCTACTAATGTGCTCTAGAATACCTTTTCCATTTTATAGCAGGCAGTGCATAAGAAGTCAAGGCTTAAGACAGGTAAGAAGGCAGGATTAATTGACTAAGGATGATGTGTGCTTTGAAAATTTCCTCATCCTCTTTGAACTCAGCATACTAATGACACAGAATAATGATTGTGTTTACTTCAACTTGATTTTGTGAAATGAGCAAAATTTAGTCCCACTTTGGAAACTAAAATGATATAATGCACACAGAGCATTTGGTGATACCACACACACACACACACACACACACACACACACACACACACACACACAAATATATATATGTACATATATATGTATGTATATACATATATGTATATATAAATAAAATAAGAAAGTTTACCTCAGTATTTAAATTAAATGTAAATTTCAACATTGAAATAATATATTTATACTGACTTTCCTTCTGTACTATCATATGTTCCTCATAGAACTGATCTTCACTAAATTATTCTATTTCCCATATACATGTGTTGAACAATAAAGATTGATTAATCTGTCTTTCAGTAAACCTACAAGTTCATGACTATTTATTGTTAGGCAGATCAACTCTATGCTGTAAATCAGAAAATCAATTAAAACTACTGGTCTAATAAGCTATCATACTTGAAATCCAGGATTTTTAAATTACTGGTTTTTATATTTTGGAAAAGTTATTTCCAGACTGGGCTCTCTCTACTGCCAGATCAAGCTATTCTCAGATTTCTTTTGCTGGAACTCATAAAAACTGTCATCATGAGATTCAAGTATAACACAAAACCTATGAAGTAACAGAATCCTTTAAAATGTTGGAGTAAAATATTTATATTGTATAAATATATATTTTTTACAAATACAGACTGCTGTAAAAGGTTATTTTCAAAAGAAAAATTATCCAAATTTCTTTTAGAAATGTAGAGGAGAGACCATGTAATAAATTATGTTCACACTGGGAGCACATTGCTTTTTTTTGTTCTTGTTTATGTTTGATCTTGATTCTAATTTGTTTTCTAAATATCCCAGTGCCTCCCTCAGTTTAATTAATTTTCTAACTTCTCCCTTAGGGAAACTTACCTCTTTCCCTGGCCTCTTCTGTAATGTGCAGCATCCGTCCATGCTAACAAGGGATGGCATTGTACTGGTCTCCGATGTTATTATAGAACACGATGTCAGGAAAAGAAAGTTCTACATCTCCTGGAAAAGTCCTTCAGTATCAAATTTTTCAAATTAAATGCCTACTTACTCTCAGCAGACACTTTTCTTTATATACATTCTCCCTAGGATTAAAGTCTTGGTGTTTAACAATTAATTGAAGAAATATAAATACTATTATAGAAATGTTTCATAAATTGCTTTCCTAGGATGAAATGAATCACGTAAATCAGTTTGGCCAATAGGCTAGACATAGCTCTGAGAGAATAGTGTTCCTCACAGTAGTTAACTGTTTGGCCATGTTTCACCTTGTCCTTATGGTGCTGCACCACACACTGCACTGGTCCAAAGAGTGAGAAATCATTTTCCCCTGATTTTGCCTATCCTAGGGCAGACAGTGCAGTGGTTTTTGGAGGGGAGGTGGGAGTGGGGTGGGGAGATAGGCCTTATTTCCTTCCATCACTCCTGCAACAGAAGAAAACTTTTAAACACTCTCTTGGAGCAGTCTACATAGTGAAACCTTCACTGTGTCCTTGTAGATCAGTCTGAATTATAGTGTTTGAAATAAGTCAGAAACTGAAAGACAAATAAGATCCCACTGGTGTGTGGAGTCCAAAAATGTTTATCCAATAGAAATCAAGTGTAGAATGACAGTTGAAAGGAGTAGGTGTGGCTTGTGGACAAAGAATACACAATGACAGTTAGGACAAAGTTCAAAAGAGCTTGTATAGAGAATGGTGACTATAGTTTATAATGCAGTATATCACTGAAAAACTGCTGAGTGGGTGTCAGGCTATGAGGAAGATGACTTTATTGTTATTACCATATGCAAATAAACTAAGTTTAGCTATCACATGATATATATGAATTTCATAGCAGTACGTTTTATACTGTCAGTATACACAATTATATCTGTCCATTTAAAATCAAGAAATAAATGTAAAAAAAGAAAATCAATTAGGAACATTAAGAATGATTTAAGAGGCAACTTATGCTAACCTGTCATAAACTATGGTGACTTGAAAAGGCTAGATTTCCTGTCTTGTCCCTACTTCTTGTTGCTGCTAAAACCCATACTTCAGAATATTCTCCAAAGTTATCTTAGTACGGATAAGTTCAAGGCCATGATTTCACATTGTGGTCTTTGAAAAAAGGCCTATGAAGTCTAATCTCTTTTCATTAGTCCCTTTTAGTGTCTCAAAATCCTTTACCCTTTTATCTGCATAATTCAGCCACAAAGTAGCCATGCCATCTTACCTCTGAATCTTTGCTCCTCTTGTCCCTACAACACTCTCCCTTGCTCTTCACAGTCTAGTTTTCTGTTTCCTCGGCACTCATCTCCTGGATGTGTTTGTATGTGTTCCCTGGCACACCCATTCTGCCTTTACACAGCTGCTCATCACATTTCATGAACGAAACTGCCTTCGCCAGAGGCCTTCCAGAGACTCACGTGCCGTGAGCAGAAGGATCACAGCTCCTGGGTACCTCTCTAGTTTTCATATTGGAAGGTCTTACAGCACAGAACTAAACCGAACAAAGTCTACATCAGAACAATGTTTGTTTCCTAACTCGTTTGCCACTTCTCTGCACAGTAACTTTGTTTCCTTAAGGATGTCAGTGTAAGTTAAGTAGCTATTCATCTTTCAAAATATTGACTTTGATACAAATTAAGGAACCGTTTGGAATTATAATACAATGTAATATTTGTCTGTGGAAAAATACTTTAAAGTATAATTGTGCTTCACCAGTTGGTTATCTAATGTTACATGGTCAGCCTTGAAAACATACATACAAGTAACATTACACAGACTGAAAACAAATCGTATTTTTTAGGAAAATACATGTACATACATATATGTATGTAACAACATTTAGGGAACAAAGAGGCTGTGAATCTGAAAAAGAGCAAAGAGAAGCTATGGGAGGGTTTAGACGGAGGAAAGGAAAGTAGAAAAATATAATTATAATCTCAAAATATAAAGGAATAAATTTTAAATGAAAAAAATATGATTATGTCTAATATCCATTTTGGACAATGTTATCCAATGTGAATAATAGTGGTAAAAGAGTGGAAAAGTTTTATAATTAAATCCTAAATTCTAAAAATGAAAAAAGAAGAAAGTAAACCAATCATATACAAGAATACACTTGATATAATCAATATGATTTTTTAATAGATAGAGGAGACTTTATGGAGAAAGAAACTGATGTGACATTTGTTCTCCCGCAATAAAAACAAAATTAAAGTATCATATTTTTATATAATTGCTAAATTAATTCAATTTTAACATTAATAACTTTTATGCATAACTAAAATCATTGAAACTTAAATGGACAGTATGTATATAAATTTTTAATTAATAAAGTTTTAATTAACAGATGACTACAACCAATATTATAAGACTATTTTAATTGATTTAGTTTAACGAAAATTTAATAATGCTACTATTATTTTACTATATTCTACATATCAATAATCTATATTACCTTCCTCAGTAGAAAGCAAAAGCAACGCCTTTTTAGAATGTCAGGAAACTACCTGTTATATTCAGCACAAATATCAGACATTTTCCCCACGGTCCTGCTCCTTTTGTTTCTTTGCCTTAGTCACAAAACCTACTCAGTTGTAAATACTAATGGTCAAAGTATTTTTAAAAGTGAAACATAAAAAGGATGTTGAAGTGCCGTATCCAGAAACTAATACTCAGCTTTTGTAGCTTCTTTTCATGATAGATCAGGTTCATTTTTCCCCACAGTGACTTGTGTTCATTTGTAAATTTATATAAAGGACATATCAAATTGTATTAAAGTTGTCAAAGAAGAACAAAGTGGCTTTGGACAGAAAAAGAAATGTGTCAGGCAGAAGATAACGAGAAGGGCAGAGAAGGCCATCTTCCAGGTACGACACAGCATCGATAAAACGTCCCACAGAAGCTGCATTTGACGGCACTGGTCTGCACAAGACTCATCTCTCCATCAGATCAGGAAGGGGCTCACAGGATGTTTGCCCCATCGTGTGGATGAGTTCACTTCTGATTTCTTCTGAGGAATGGCCAGTTGTAAGTTGAGTAGCCACTGGTGAAGTCCCCACGGCTCCAAACCCATGGTTATACAGGTGGCTCTATTCCAGCTCAGGAGGTCACAAAGTGAAAGTAACAAATGTGAATGTGGATAGGGGTCTTGTAGGAAGGAGCTGGGTTGACTGGAGTGGGAGGGAAGTAAAAGCAGGTGGAGGTGAGCATCTTAATGCTTTCTACATGTATGAATTTGTCAAATAATAAATTTAATAAAAGTTATAAAAAGAATACAACAAAACAAGTAGTTTGGAATTTGGAAGAGAATAATATCCTTATAATTGCCTATCTTGATTTAAAGTATTCAATTTTGCAATGTTTCAGATGAACAATTCTAAGTCTGCCTAACAATATAAGTTTTTCTTTCAATTTGCATTATAGGATTAACATTTTCCTCTCTATGGAGATGTATAGAAATAATTCCAAATTATAGTCATGGTTATACCTAAAAGCACAGTGGTATTCATAGAGTATTTTTCCATATATTTTACTATTGTTCATGTATCATTACATGATATTTATTATTATTACAACACATAATAGTGCCTGTTACTTGTGCCCTTAGAGTCTTTGTGAGTGATTGTGGGAAAAAGAAAATGTGATACATTACTACTTTACCCTTATGCAAACACAAGACCCATTGTAATTATGACTCAACCACTGTCTCAAAACAAACAAGCAAACAAAAACACCATGAATGTCTTTAAGATTAAGTAATTAATACTGACAAGAGGGTCATTAAATAGCAACTCACCATAACCAATGGGTCTTATTTGGATTTTAAATATAAATCTACTATAAGGGGAAAATATGAAATTTATGAGGCAATTTTCAATTATAACACTGTATAGTTCATGAAGTCAAATAATTCTTAATTAATTTTTTAGGTACTGTATTACTGGTATTTTGATTATGTGATTTTAAGAGTTCTTATTTTTTAGTAATATCTAATATAGTATTTATAAGAAAATATATGTGATTATATGTGATTTTAAGAGTTCTTATTTTTAGTAATATCCAATATTGTATTTATAAAAATGATATAATTATTTTATAATAGAATAGTATCATTCTGATATAAAATTGGACAGAGAAGAAATGAGTTCACAGTGAGAGTCAACCACATTTGTTCCAGGTAAAAGGTATGCAAGTTAACTTTTACTTGTATATGTAATTTTATACATACTTGCAATATAGGAAGTTTAGAAAGGAAGAATGGCCTTATCAGCCTACAATGGAACATGCAGGACAGAATCTCAATGGTCCCCTCCAAATCTAGGTTGCTATTCTATTTTTTTCCAACAAAATAACACAGGAAGGTGAGGTAAAGATGTTCAGTGGTAGTTCTTTAGGAAAATATTTACAAATGATTTGCCATACTGAATATAGAAAACACATGAAAAATAAATGGAAAAAAAAAAGCCAGTGGAACTCGGTGAAAACAGCATAAGAAGTATACCAGCTTCTGTAACTAATCCCTAAGGCTCTGCCTAGATCTAGATCTTTATAGCCACAACTCTTAATTTCAGTTGATAACATTCCCTAACTTGTAAACTAGGAAGAAAAACAACAAACAAACAAAACCAAACCCACAGTATTTGCATTTTTCTTGTCCTGTCTTTGAGACACTGATGAATCTTGTTATTATAGCCTGTTCTTTCTCTCTCTATAGATAGATAGATAGATAGATAGATAGATAGATAGATAGATAGATAGATAGATAGATATAATAGTCCTGCAGCTTTGTGTAGTGCTAATCAGTTGCCCATGGAAGAAATATTGTCTGTGCCTTTGAGAGAAAAAAAGGTTTCTCTACAAGACTTAACAGTTTTCTTTTTTATACACTACCCAATAAATGTGACTGGGTGATTTTAAACACATTATCCAGGTCTCTTTTGGCTGAATATAAAGAAACAAAAAAAAAAAAAAAAAAGGAAGCATCACAGATATATCACAAAATCTGGCAGAAGAATTTATTATGATTATGAAATATAAGCTTCTGATTCTGTGAAACATGTTCAAATAGCAGCACTGCCATTTCCCCACTGGGTGACACTTGTAGTGCCTTCCTGTTGAGCTCCTGGCCTGGTTCCAGACAGCAGCACCTAGCCCTAATCCTGCCTTTGTTTACCACACCTTTTGTTTGTTTCTCTTATCGCCCTATGTAAATCTTGTCTGAGTCAAGGATCAGGGAGTCCCCCAAGGATCAAAGGACTATGCAAAACTTGGTCGAGGAAACCCGGAAAACCAAGGTACCTGATAAATCAAGTAATTTGCACTTGGCATTTGGTCTCTGGGAGCTCCTTTTAGATTGCTTTGAAGGTATGGAGAGTAACTAGCTAAACTGCAAAGGAGTAAATAAATATGCCCTAGGCAAAGGGATAGTGCCGCAGTCCGTTGAGGCTGGACCCCCCTGCAGCCAAGAAAGGCTATATTCATTCTTAAGGTGCTTCTGAGTCTTTATTCCACGGACCCCTGTGAACCCACACACCCATGTCAAGATCAATTATTTACAGACACTGGGTAAATTGATCTCATCAAGCAATAGCAAAATGGAATTGAAATTCCTCAATTCCATAATTATGAAGGTTACATGGGGACAGTGTATGATAACATACTTCAGAAGTCAGTATACACGTCTAGTGGGAGATGGTTTTCTTGTACTGCTCTTATTACAATTTAATAAAATCGACACACTAAGAAACGTTAAGTAATTGCCTTGATTTAGTAATCTTGCCTGTTTGGCATGAAGGAAAAGCAAGCTTTCTCCATACAGTTTACATAGAAATAAAATAATTATTACATGAAATAAGTCCAGGCTTTGATATTCCTTGGTGGACTACCATGAAGCAACACTGGGAAATCTCTAATTGAAGGAAGCCACATGTCAGGTTTGCTTCACAGAAAGCCCTGGAATCAGGAACTGCTTAATGGCTTCACATAGCTCATCCAACTCCTCAGATTTCAACTTTAAGATCCTTTAGCACCCATAATTAAACTTCTGCAATGTGTAAATTTAGTAGTACGTGCAAGCTTATCCTCCTTGTTCTCTGAACTTAATAATGAATAATTCCTTCCTTTGCCTTTTTCAAGTTTCTTATTTTTGTTTAATAATAAAAGTGAAAATTCCAGATTAAAATAGGTCACATTTCCTTTAAAGTACTTGTTACAAATTTTCAAGCCAAAGTTGTAGAATTTTTCTGAGCTATTATCTTTCAGATTAAAACATCACCTTTTAAAGTTTCAAAAAGACATATAAGTTTTATGATTATATGACCATTGTAATGAAGTAGAACATAACTTGTAATTAAATAAATATACATATATATACATAGTCTGAGTCACTCAACATACTGGATGCAACTCACCAAGGGCAAAATCTCAGGCTTTCATGCAAATAATTCCCATTTTTAACACCTGCTGGTATTGCTCTACATCCTGCAGATAAAAGTATCAGTAACCCTGTTCTATTGAAACTCATAACCTGGTAGAAATAAATTCACATAAATATTTATGATATAAATGATACATTAAATACTATTGAGGCTGTGCCATATGAAATTGTAGATATCAACTCATCTCACTTATGAAACGGAAATTTTACATAGTTAAACGTTAATTATAAATCTATCTTAATATCATTTAGCTGCACCAGAGATTAACATTCATCTACTCTTTACTTGAACAATAATAGTCAACTCCTAGAATATAAATTTTTATCACTACTAGGTAATTTTCATTTAATTGTCTTTTCGTATTCCACTGATCATAGAATAATAAAGTAAAGTTATGACTGTAGTTTACAACTACACACAAAGAATTCATCTTAGTCATTTTATTCCTAACAAACTTTAAAATAATAAGTTGATAACTTCAGAGTTGTTACTTATTTTGTTTGCATGAAGAGCTTTCCCTCTACACCTCGTGAGTTCACACCATCCAGCCACTTGTTAACCCAACCAGTATTTGCATTTCATTAGTATATTTTAGGAGCAATTCTAGCAATCTCAATGCCAGGTTTCTTGGCTGCTCTCTATTTTTGACTTGGCAGTGTCTAGAAACCTCCTACAGAGACTCTGGCTCCTTCCCTCCATAGCATATGCCTGCCAGCCACAGAACAAAGAAGTATATGATTGTCATTTAATAATATACGGCAATATAATGACAGCTCCTGATGAGTTATGTTCTTAAAATTGCATAGCACAAGGACAGAATTTATCTTTATTTCCATGTAAATTTAATTGGTAATCAGGTAGCCTTTCAATAATCTCATTAATGATAAACAATGAGTCTCCCAATATTAGTGTCTATGTTGTTATTACAAAATATTGTTAAAATCTTAAGATTATTTTAGAAAGATATTCATATTGACAGTAAATTTGTATATATATGTAAATTGAATTCTTCATATATAGAGCACAGAAATTCTAGAAGATCCCAACAGAACAAAACTTAATGAGTCACATGGAAATCTTCCATTTCTAAAAAAAGATTTAGTCACCTAACTGAATAATGTCTGTCACTCATCAAAGAAGAATGAATTGTATATAAAATCAACATTGCAAACAGAGTATTATTTCTGGAGAAAGTTACCATGACATGGCAGACCAATTGCCAAATTTTTCCATACTTGCTGATAAGTGCTCATATTAGTGATGCCATGATAACAAGTGCAAACCCTTTTCAGAAGTCACAATGCCATATACAGAAAGTAAAAGGGCTCTTGGCACCAGGGTGTTGTTTAAAACTCTACTGCTTATTCAATATGTGATTAATGAATAAAATAAATACTTGGCAGCTGGCTACATAGGTAGTGGAATAATTGTGGTTTTGGATTCTCAAATGGAAATCATTGGCCTAGAGTCACCTGTGACAGGGAAGAGTGCTATTTCTCTAATGAACCATTGATCTAATTCAGATGCTTTTAAAATAAACTTATAGGGTGGTAATAACAAATAATAGGATTATGGAAAGGTAATTATGAAAGAGAAGCATTAAGGAGCATTTCCCAGGGCATTTGTTGATATTTTTCCAAGGAATAATGTCACATAATAAACTCCAGTGATGACTAAAATAGTTTTTTTCTCAAAAATCAAAATTGAAATACTACAATCATAAATGTTTCCAATAAGGAAGAAAATTAAGAAACATGAGAAATATTTCTGAATCGGCTATATATTGAGTGACTATACTTTCTAAAAACATTTGGGAAAACCATAAAAGGATAGGGGTGTGAAATTATTCCTACATTTCCTTCTTTTTTTTTTTTTTTTTTTTTTTTTTGGTTTTTCGAGACAGGGTTTCTCTGTGTAGCTTTGCGCCTTTCCTGGAACTCGCTTTGGAGACCAGGCTAGCCTCGAACTCACTGAGATCCGCCTGGCTCTGCCTCCCGAGTGCTGGGATTAAAGGCGTGCGCCACCACCGCCCGGCTCATTTCCTTCTTTATTTTAGGTTTTGTAAGAAACCTGAAACTTCAAGATTCATCCAAACAAAACTAAATTTTATCTTATAATTTCATATTGAAAATCTGTTTATAAATTGTTGTATATTTATATCTTTTCCCAAATGAACATCACCCAGTCTTTTTTTCTGCTCCAACATATGCTGTATGCTTAATTTTTTCTTTATTTTATTTTACATACCAACCACAGTTTCCCCTTTCTCCTCCCATCTCCTCCCCCCTACCTCCTTTTCCTCCCCTCCTCCACTCTTCCTCCTTTCAGATGAGGTAAGGTTTTTGCTTGGGAGTCAAAAGATCATGGCATATCAAGTTGCAGCAGGACCAAGCTCCTCCCCCTGCATCAACGCTAAACAAGTCATCCCATCATAGGGAATACGTTCCAAACAGTCAGCTTTTGGAACATCAGGCCTCTTTAATATGTGTACCTTTTCCAGGTGCTTTCCCACACACCCTATGGGTGCCCAGAAGAACGACAGGCGTGGGTACCAACTGCTTGTTTGTACCGTATAATCCAAACTCTAACTTCCATGACTGATGCTTGAAGGTGGCTTGGTATGATTTCAATTCACTCTGATAATTCTCCTTAAGTTACATAAATCTAACTTTTCATCTCTTAATGTGTACTTCCAATTTAGAATATTCTCTTGCTACCAATCCTGACAAAACAAGTTGACATGATGTCAACAACTTCTGTTCAAAGTAGCTATGAAAACAATCCCTAAGGTAAAGTTAGAACCAGACCAAGAAAATTGTTATGGTCCTGTAGTCCCAGCTGCTTAGGAGGCTTAAGCAGGGAAACATAGCAAGACTCTAATACAAAAAAAAAAAAAAAGAAGAAGAAGAAGAAGAAGAAGAATCATAGTTTTAGGTTTCCTTTATAAGTAAACCTTAACATCTATCTCCTAGAGCATAAAACATATCTTTTCTGAATTGTGTAAAGAGTGTACAAAATTCAATAGCATTCAGATTTAAAAGAGGGCTTAGAATTAAATAGTGTTCAGATGAAGCAAATGTAGGGAATTCCTAACATTTTTCTCAGTGATCCCTCCTTTTAAAGACTTTCAATTTTCAGTAAGAAAAAAAATGTAGATGTGATAGGACCTACCATACAAGAACATTTGCTAGCACAAATGAAGTTCAGGGTTGAATCAGATACCACAAGCAGAATAGGAATGAACTGAATTCCAGTTTTCTTCCTATTTGTTTTCCCAATGTGAAAAAGAGAACATTTAGCTTGAAAGGGGTGGAGACTCTATTAGCTCCTTGAAATAAGCTTCCCAGTGAGCTTCCTTTTCAAGGGAAATGCTTTCCATTGTACTGAGAAATTTTCATAAAACAATAAGGCCCACTTAAGATCATAAGAATCAGAGTCATACATGTGATTTTTGCCTTAAGTTGTAGATATGTTCAGATAGTCATTACACACATTCACACACATATGCACACACACAAACACATACACATACATACACATGCACACACACACATATAAACACACACAAACACGTACACACACACATATAAAACAACAACAACAAAAAAAAAAAAAAACAAAGACACAAACAAACCAACCCAACCAAACCAGATTCAGCTTTTAGCTTATAAATCATAGGTGGACTCTAGGACACAGTGCACATTAGTATGTTCAAACAGTATGGAGGAGCAAGACAAATGCCACGGAGTTTAAGGGGGTCCACAGCTTTTGCTTGAGATCTGAGTTCGTTCCCAACATCCATGTCCTATGTAAACCTAGTTCCAGGGAAAATGGACACCTCTGGTTCGTGGGAACAAGCACTCATTTCCTCCTATGCACGTACACTCACACAGCATTTCTTTTTTAACAGAATGGAGTAGCACTGATCTGGAGTCATGTCATCCTGGTTTTCATTTTGGTTGTTGTACTGTTTAACTGTTGACCAAATTATCTGAACTGACTGACTAAACAAAACTGGAACATAGTAAACACTCAACTCTGCTGCACTAATAATGTTTTGAAGCAGTTTTGGTTCATTTTATGTATCTCTGGTTTTCAGAATCATGAAATGCAAAGGCATTACAGTTTGACATGAAGACATCTTTAAATGAAAACATTTGAGCTTCAGATGAAAAATAAATAGTATGTGAACTTTGCTTATCTGACTATGACAGAATGTCCTCAAAAAACAGCTGCCATTAACCCTCTTCATGGGATTTTCCTGTGAACTTGCTGTGTGAAGACAGACTGCCTATTCTCATTAGTATCAAAATGCTTGATCCACCTTAAAAGTTTTCACATGGAGCCTGAGATAGAAAATGTTTTTTTCTTAAAATGATACTTGTATCTTTATCCCTATCAGCCAGTTATTTACCACAGCATACCACAGCATAAGCTCACATGCATATGTAACTAAAATTTATCTTTTCTCCTGATAATCAGTCCCTTAACGCAAGGTCCCTAAGATTTTAAGCCTAATAGAGCAGAGGAGAAGTTGCCACCTATCAGTTGGAATTTGGAGGTAGTTGTACCTGGATTTCCATGAGCTAACTGTGAAAACTCTAGTGATATATGATCTACTCAAGTGGATTTTCATTATCTGACTGTGTACTGTTGCTTGACCCAGCTACCAATTATTGTCACTAGATGTTTATTTAAAAGTATTCCAGCATTTAATTTAGGTCACATTCTAGGACAGAGAACACAATTAAGATAGAACTTGGTGCAAAGGAAGGAAATTTCCCCTATGTCCTAGAACATGTGCACATTTCATGACTCCTAAAATTAGGTGTAGTTTTTACCATTTCAGTTTTTGTTTGTCTGTTCATTATTTTACCTGAAAATGAAAACCATTGAGCCCAATTAAAACAGCAGATAATGAGCTTAAACACAGGATCAAACTAATAATACAGAAGAAAATACATGCAAACACTAAGTTCTGCATATTTAGTTTAGAAACAAAATTAATATAACCATTACTAAATTATAGAGCACAATGATAAAAAAGGTAGCATTAGTTTTGGCTTCTCTTCCCTTCACTTCCTTTTTCATTTCTTTCTTTTTGTGGCAAGTATTATGTAACAATTATAATGGGCATAATTTGGTGCTTATCATTGGCCATGGACACTAAGAGAATGTGTTACCTCAATTAATTCTCCCAACAAACCAAGAACAGCCAACAGAACCATGCTGTTTTGTTTTTTTTTTTCATTTCGTTTTTTTTTTTTAAGCCAACTCTCTTCAGGTCTTTCTGTAATTTGAGAAGGATAAGGCAGCTTGGAAGGCTGGATTTTTGAAGGCAGATTCTGTTAAGTGAATATCTTTTTCCACAGCACACATAGTAGACTCAAACTATATTGAATGTAGAAATGATAAAATGTGCATTCTCAAACAGGAAATGAGACAAAAGAGAGTTGAGTACTTAATCCATTCAGTCCACTCACAGAGTCACACTGGTTGGGAAAGTACAAACCTGTGCCATTAGACATTGAATTATTAGAAAAATAATCACTTTTTTAAAAAGGAGTCCTTGAGGGTCAAGGAATTGATACTAAGCATAAAAGAGTCATTGATCAAGAACAAATGTTTGTTTGTTTGTTTTTTAAGCCACTATGCCAACAAACTCCTATATTAACTTTATTCAGCTAAAACTTTTGGGAGAAACTTAGGGAAAAACCGTGACAGTCACCAAGTCATTCCAACTCATGCTTTTAGGTGACCTAGGGTAAACATCACTATTACACTGACATGTGCATACCGAGAAGTGTTTTGTCTGTCATATTTCCTTACTGAATGTGATCTGTCTTTAAGCTATAAATGCTCAGAACTCTACACACCTTTACTACAGGAATGTTTCATGCCTTAGAACATGATCAGGCATAGTATCCCTTAGTTAAATACCCTTATTTCCTTAGCTTAGAGAGATAATTGCTTTGCAAGTAACTTTAGAATTCTTCTTCATCACTTTGGGCAATAACTTTCTTCTCTCTTTACTTCTTGCCTGTTCTTTTTATCTTTGCTCTCATCACAGTGCCAACCTATTGTATGCAGTTACAGTCTCAGGATACTTTCTCTTCTGATAGGCTGTAAGCCACAGAGAACTCTGTTATGCTTTTGGCCAAGCATGAGACATGTTGGGAAACCACATTAGGTTTACTAGCACTGCTATGACACCTAAGTTCTCAAGCAGATTAGATGAAAACAAATGTCAAACAACCAAAGTACCGGTTAAGTATTTATTAAGCTTTAAGAGAACCTGGGGAATGCATACTTTCGTCCACATGTTTTTCTAATGCTTCTAAAAACAAACAACAAAAAAAAACTCACTAAAAAAATTCAAGATGATCCTAAATTTAGTATATCATTTCTTCACTAAAAATTGGAAAGTAAGTAAAGAAAGTATAGTAGTCTGATGTGTGAAGTGACTGGCCAAGTGTCCTGCAAGTCAGTCAATACAGAGCCCACATCCAGCTGTTACACTCCAATGCCTTTTCATTTGTCATGTCAGTGTCTCCTATTCAGAGTCCAGACACTTCTAAAGTCCAAAAAAATAGAGACACGTGTCACGATAGATTAAATAATGTGATAAACAGAAATTAACAGATGGTTTTAAGTGAATATACCCTCCAATCACCAACAGAGGGCTTGTGTGACTTATTGATTCTTGTGTTTCCCAGTGGCAGAAACAGGACAGTGAAATCAATAGCACCTCAATAGTCCATTTGGAGTTATAAATACTCTATTCAATTGAGATGCTTGACATATTCAAAAACATCTTACTGTGACTGTGGCATTTTGTAAATAGTCAAGAGCCAGAAATAATTTAATCATGTAAATAATATGTCAGGTTGCTGCTTTAAATGGTAAATTCACAGACCGTCTTGCAGTGAATGATAAGCATCTGTGCAAAGGGAAATGGGGCTTCTCACATCTTTATAACATGCGGAAGGCTTTCATTGACAAAGCTTTCTACCTTGTCTTCTCCTACCACACCCCATTTCCACTCCTCAATAGCATTTGTCACCACCAGTGTTATGTTGTATCATATATATTTGCCATCTGCCTCCTAACTCTAGAACTGTAATTCTCTGCAGGGTAGAATTTTCCTTTTTTTTTTTTTTTTTTTTTTTGGCGTTTGGTAATATCTAGGGACAATTCTTTGAGTGCTAGCAGTACCTGGCAGGTAGAAGCCAGAGCTGCTCTTTGCATTGTATGTTGCATAGGAAGGCACATCACCACATGGATTATCCATCCCCAGATATAAATAGTGCCAAGGCTGAGTAACCTTGCTCCATAATGAAATTTGAAAACAGACACTCTCTATCCCACTGGATAACTTTCAGCCACATATGAATGGGCGGATGGTGTCAGTGTCAGAACAAAGAGCAGATGCTCAATATCTGTTAAGACAGGTCAAGTAAGAACACTAAAGCAATTCTCAGGAAAAAGAACACTGTTGAAAATTCCACTATCATCTCTAAGCACATATCCCAAGATAGTAAAACTTGGCGATGTATTATCAATGTCTTGGTATTTTAATAATTTAAAACTAATTGTGAATATAATTAAAATGTGAGATGATTTTAGTATCATTTATAACATTTAACCTATAATGCTGTTATAATTTCCCAGGTCTTTGTCACAACAATTTAATTCTTATATTTTTTATTGTGAGCCCAGGCTTTAAAGGATGAGCCATCTCTCCAGCCCTACAATTTATTTCTAAGTTACACAGAGGAGTTGTGTATTCTCACTAGGAAAAAGAAGGAAAAAAACCCAACAAGTACATCTCTATCTTCAGAGAACACACATCTGTAGGTAAATGTTTCCTTTCTTTCCCAGGGCTTATTTTACTACTAGCATCCTAAATATCCTGGTGGGAAAATACATTGATTTTTAGTGCATTTGGGCATGGTTTGATTTTTGAACAACCTCTTCTTCCACAACCATTGATCCACATCCACATCTCTAGCCAAAGGTGAGGTAGAGTCTGTGAGAAAGTGTTTTGTTTACAGACACAAAAATCAACATAAACAGAACAAAGATGGAACTCTCAATCTCATACACTGTAGCCCAAGTCTAGAGATCCAATTAAGTCATGAATTCAGTACAATCTTTCTTCTGCACAAGGATATTTGGGAGATATTGTTTGAGCACTGATATATTCAAATACATCAATGAATGACACTGCTTCCAGTGCCCATCTAGCTTCTAAATATTAGGCTCTTTTATAGCAGATTACCTATGTTACTTATTTGTTTATTTTCCTACTTAGAGGATACTGGTATGTGGTGATATTTTATTTGTGCTTTAATAAAGCTTACCTAGAGATCCAGGAAAAGGCCAGCCATTTTAAGTAAACAAGAAGTCAGGCAGCACACACCCTTAATATGATCACTTATCAGGCAGGGTCTCTGGGTGTTCAAGGCCATACTAGGGAACAGAGCCAAGCGTGGTGACACATGCCTTTAATCCCAGTACCAACCATAGAGACCTGGAGGTCTATACAGACAGACAGTGACAAGGAAGTGAGGTAGCTGGGCTAAGATAGCCAATGAGAGGGTAGAACAGCAAAGCAATAAAGGCGTGGGTAAAACAGGAAGTAGCTTGCATTTGGAAGCTGCAGAGCTGGTGAGGTAAGGTTGGCTGCTGGCTGCTCCAATTTCCCTGATCTCTAAGGCTTTCACCCCTATATTTGGCTCCATGTTTTCTAAAATTGCCCATTGATCACTGAGTCACAGTTTGGCTTTTATCGTTCTTAAGGTGAGATGCACTGTTCCATGCATACATACTTCATAAGACTGTTTGCAAAAGTGATGAAAGTCCTAGAGAGCTGGAGAACTATGAATGACAGCCAATCATATATTTTGCATTTCAAATCAGTGATAAGATCTGATAACACTTTGAAAAACATTTAAGTAAATTGCAGTAGGTGAAGAGCAGGATTTTCTATCATTTCCAACTCAGAGCTCTTCCCCAAACCCCTTCCTCTTTAGTACTAATGTACTATCTAATTCTTTCAAGGGCATAAAATGATTAGTGAAAGACCTATCAATAAATACTGGTGAGAATACAGGGAAAGAGGAACACTTACGCACTGCTGGTGCACATTCTAACTAGTGCAGTCTCTATGGAAATGTTTCCTGTCCCAACTGCCTGTTCTTAAACACCTGGCAGCCACCTCTCAAATTAACTCACAGAGGCCTATATTAATTATAAATACTCAGCTGATAGCTTGAGCTTGTTACTAGCTAACTCTTACACTTAAATTAACCCACATTTCCTATCTATGTTTAGCCATGTAGCTTGGTAAATTTTCTCAGTATGGTGTTCTCATCTTGCTCCTATGAATTTTGACAGCAATGCCTCTGACTCTGCCCTTTCTCTTCCCAGAATTCTCCTAGTCTGGCTCTTGAGCTCAGTCTTTTCATGCCCAGCTATCAGTCAATCAGCATTTCATTAACAATGAGCATAATCCACAGCAAAAATGAATATGGACATTTTCCAAAAATTAAAAATGGTACTGCCAACCCAGCTATATCACTCTAGATATATATCTGAAGAATTCTACACCCTACTATAGAGATTTGTATATCCATGACTATTGCTATATTATGCACAAAGACAAGGAAATAGAGCCAACCTTGATATCCATTAACAGAAAAATAGGTAATAAAAATGTGGCAGCATATACAGTGGAATTTCATCCAGCTGTAAAGAGAGATAAAACTTGCAGAAAAATGCAAGGAACTTATAATTATATTAAATTGAGTGACATAGTCTCAGAAAGACAAACATAGAATGGTCTCTTTCAGATGCAGGGATAAATTTTAATGTTTTATGTATGCTAATAGTCAGTAGGGAGAGCAGTTATAGACTACAAAACTAGATAGGAGGCTACAATGGGGGAACTGCAGTGTTGGGGGCCCAGGGCAAATGTTACCCATGACATGGAGGTGGAAAGCAGGTTAACTGAATGGGGGAGTATGAGAGAGGGAAAGAAATAAAGAAGTAACAAAAGAATTTATTTAAAATCACAAAATGAAACCTAATATTTTCAAATATTTATTTATCATGTATAGTATCCCTGCATGCCAGAAGAGGGCACCAGATCGCATTGCAGATGGTTGTGAGCCACCATGTGTTTGTTGGGAATTGAACTCTCGACCTCTGGAAGAGCAGCCAGTGCTCTTAACCCCTGAGCCATCTCTCCAGGCCTGAAACCTAATTTTTGTAAGCTAGCAAAAAGTTAAAAATAAACTAGTAAATTAAAGAACTAATAATTAATTCATGATTTAGGGACAGTAGAGCATATCTGTCAGAACTTCCATCAGCACTTTTTTCTTCATTTCAGTAGTTATTTGGGAAAAGAAATAATTCTATTTACTAGACAATAATAAAGTTGATAAAGCCTCATAGATATCCAATCACTTTGCACTCATATGGCAACCCTCTGCCTCCCTTGCAGCTACCACCAGACTAAGCTTTATAAAGTCATTTGTGTGTGTGTGTGTGTGTGTGTGTGTGTGTGTGTGTGTGTGTGTGTGTGTATGTGTGTGTTACTGGATATTAGGCTCAGGGCATCAAAGGTGTTAGGCAAGTCCTCTACTACTATATTATATTTTACCTAGCCATCTTTTCATCTTTTTTTGAGATTATACTTTAATTATAGCAATTCTTTCTTATTTTACCTCCCTTCAAACCCTCTCAAATACCTCAAGCAACAGCTTTTCGTTTTTTGAGAAAGAGTATTATTACACTATTTGGACAAGCTTTGAACTCAGTTTGTATCCCAAAATGGCTTTCACCTTGTGCTTCTTTTGCTGAAACCTCTGTTCTGAGTACCTGAGATTCTAGGCTTGTACTACCAGACCTGGATTAAACATGTGTTCTCAATTCATACACCATTGTGAGTAGCATTCTCATAGAAGCGCAAGTACACACATGCATTCTAACATAGGGTCTTTATTTGTGTGCTGCACACTACTGATTTGTTATTCAATTTATCTTGCCTTACTGGAGATGAGTCTAAGGATGCAAACCTGTGAAACAAATACTTAACCACTAAGCTGTAACCCCGTCCTAGTCTGCACATTAGGCACTCAAAGTTCTCAAGAGTTCTTCACCTCTACTGCAGTTCTTAGACACACATGAGACAGAACATCAGCAGATCTGGATTCTGCAGAATCAAGTACTGGTTTTGTCTAATGAAAAGACACTCTAATAAGAGATCACCTAGTTTATCCTTAGTTATTACTATAAAACACTCTAAATGACATTTCATTTATTGGAATTCATAGGTATAAGAAACTTAAAACTGTTTACAAATAATTATGTGAGCATAAACTCAATTGTCAAATAATTGTAGTTCATAAAAATGCATCACTGTTGCCTCAAACCATCGCATAGAAAACATCCTCTTCTCCAATTGTGTTTTTTAATATCATCATTAAAAGTGAAATGACAAAAATATACATATATTCTGTTTCTGCATAAACATTTTCAGATAAGCAATGCAAGAAACAGCACATACCATTCTGTGATTTGTATTTCAAGTATGAGAATGAGAAATAGTAATGTTTCTCTCTTTATTTCCCAATCCATTTTCTTCTCTCCCTTCTCCCTCCTTCTTTCCCTCCCTCCATCCTGTTCTCTTTTCTCTGCTGTTCTATTTCAGTGACTACCAAACTCTACTGAAGACAGAAAATCTCCACATTCCTCTTGGCCCTTTGTTATGTCAAGGGCTTTAAACTGAAGGCCAGGAGATGGCCTGTCTCAGGACCAGCTTCCATCCTCTGACTTCTCTTGCCCTGCTGTCTACAGCAGCCCACTTTCCCCACCCTGAGTGTTTTAGAGGAAACCACAATTCACTTTCTTCAGGGAGGTCATAGAAACTAGGATCACTCTTTTTCAAAAAGTCCACAAAGCCAAACTAAATAGGTCACTTTCTCTCTGGACCCTTGAAAACAGTCACTTCAGAAGAGTCCTTCCTCATTCTTAGGGGGAAGAAATATTTCAAGGACCAAGAAGTCCAGATAGACAATCCCTTCCTGCATTTTGCCATGATTCTTAAGAATACACCCTTTGTGATGTCACCGTTTTGTGGGACTGCAGATTCCCATCTAATCTAAATATAAAAACTCTCTTCCTCTGTCTTCTAGTTTTCCTTTCTGAATGCTCCCAGATCATATAAAATATTCATTAAACAGAATATATTTTTCTTTTTTCCTACCTACCTTTTGTTATAAGAATGTTGGTTAAACTCTCATGATATAAAAGTAAAGTTTTATATTCTTTTTGTCTGTACTACAACTAGTTAGTTCAGGGTTTGACAATTCTATGAAAAGATAATTAACAAGCAATGTTTCATTCAGCTAATAGAGACACAAGCTGAAATATATCTAGAGGTACTATATAACAAAAATTTATTCATATATAAATATCCAACCTACTTATAGTAAGTCAAACATATCCTAGAATTTCATAATTAGTACTTTCTTTATGTACTTCATGGAACAAGCAGCCAAAGAATTTCAACTATTTCAAGGTAGTAAAATGAATGTCTAAGAAAGATTCTGTGTAAATCTGAATGAGAGTGCCTATGTATATATGTGAAGATAGATACATAAATTAGATAATACATAATACATACATACATACATACATAGATGGGTAGAATAAAATAGAAATGTGGGAACCACATACTTCCCTAATTAAATGCATAATCATGGATACTGATCCATGTTAGTGTTGCTTAATAGTTTCTACTTTAATGAGCCATTTTAAAAGAAATGGTTGCCTGCAATTAGACATCTGCAATCCAAGGAAAGCAAGCCGACTCTGTATTCTGGCTGCCAGAATTACAGTGTATTCCTCAGCAGGACAATGAAGAGAAAGGATAATTGTAATTATAACATATACATCTTCAGTGCTCTGTGGTTGGAAGAATGTGCAAAACAAGCCTTGCTGATATATTTAGTTGCACAGTGCTAATACATGGTTGTCAAAAGAGTTGCTTTTAATGCATCCGCATTACATTAGCAATATTATCAAGCAATATTCACAAGGCACCTATGTCAACATGGGATGAGCATAAAAAAATGATAAGTGACTCACTTTATTTAGGCCTTTACTATTTGGGGTCACAACAAAGAGTTCAGTTAGATTGCTATTATGCTGTTCTGGTTTGATGTCATATTCAACCTCCCTTCAAATATTTGGATGAACATCGACAGTTATATATATGGATGACTCAATCAGCAGCAAGACCACAATCCATGTGGCTGCTTACTATATGCATTTTTACTCCCATGTTATAAATGAGGAAATGCAGCCTGAGATGAGGTAAGCAATTTGTGCAAGCCCACACAGCTACTGTACCCAACTGGCTATCAGAATGTTAAGTCAAGTCTAGTTTACTTTAAAGCCTGTGTTCTCTTCATTGATATTTTCCTTAACTTCTTTCCTACTTTTTGAAAACAATAGCTTTGTATCAGAAATATGGGTACAAATATGTCATTGTACTTTGTGATTCAGGCAAGTGGGTTTGCCTCTGCAACCACCCTTTTCAAAAATGTGCAGTGCTGTGCTATTTATATAATTAAATGAAGATGTCAAAAATGTCTAGTGGCAGTACATAGTCTTAGCTATTATTTTTAATTAGTTGTTGACAGTTTATAAATTACTTAATTTTTTTATGTCTATGGTATCTATAATGAGCTAATAAAATTAATTTTAAATATTGTTGGTTTTCAACTTAGAAACTTCTTAGCAATTCAATGAAATAATAGACTTGCTTATTGTTTTTAGAGATAGGCTCTCACTATGTACTCTAGGCTGGCCTTTAACCTGATGCCTCTATCTACCAAGGACAGTGATCCTAAACATGTAGACAGGAAATCTGTTTTTAAATATGTTTCTTCATGTGAGCAGGCAACATGTGGTAATTTATTCACAACTATATGCATATGGTTCATTTTTTATTAGGCCTTGATATATTAGATTGTGTTTAGTGCTTACTTCCTTGCACAAAGTTTCAAGTACAAATACAGAATTGCCCAATACTAACAGTCTCTAATTTTTTGTTATGTGTTCAAGGGTTCACGTCTCAAAGCCAAATCCCCATCCCGATTCTTACTTCACATTCTCACCTTCTCTTGAGTGTTATATTTTGTGTCCTGTGCACAGTTCTGGGGAAAGTGTATCAGGCACTCATCATAGCAGAGGAAATCTTCTGAAACCACAGTTTTAAATAACTCTACTTTACTACCAAGAAAAGTAGAAATCAGACAGAAATGCATTTAAAGTCATAAGAGGTTGAAAGGAATGAATGACAAAAGAGGTGTCTATTGTACATTGCCTGCAAGCAGAGGGAGGCAAGGAGCCAGAAGTGGGCCTAGCTGCCCGCATGAACCCTTCACATGTCCTGTGTTCATTGGGTTTTATGCAGGCCAAGATGATCAGACATAACCACACTGGGGCTTTGTTCAGTAAGAGAAATTTTCTTATCAAAGCCATGTTCTGTTTTCTTAGTCCGGTGTTACCTAGGTTCAGTTACTATCTATCTTTCTCAGATTTTTCCTATCAGAACATTATCAAAACCGAGAGCATATAAATCTGAGCTGTTCATCTCATGTTTATGGGCATGTATTGGAGAAACTCATGTGTTCAAATCTGAAACTAAGCTTAATTCTACTAGTCAGTTAATATTAAAGCAGCTGTGAATATAAGAGAATGAGTCCATAAAAGTGATGTGTAATTTTACCACAAGGTAACAATCTGAGAAATACAAAAGGGTTGGTAGTAAGATGGAGAGATAGTTCAAATAAAAATTATTGTTTAAAATTATAATCTGTGACAGTGTTAAGTAGGTAATAAGTTATGTCCAGATTAATTCAAACCACATGCATAACAATGTCAAGTACAATGCTACTTTTCTGCCTTTGTGACCTGTTTCCTAGGTTGTGGATAAATAAAAAGAAAAATTATTAAGAAGGACAAGTTTTCATTTCAATACACATATACTCATAGTCTCTTGTCATTTATATTTATTTTGGTTTTTAATGTATATAATACATTTCACCAAGTAAAAGACAATCACATGTATAAAATCCTAAAAATGATAGCATAAATTCACTGATATTTCCTGTGCATTCTTCACACATGCAGTCATTATTGCTTAGTTTAACAGTATGTTACAATGTATGTATACCCTGATTTCTAACTATATAAATGTCTTTCTTAATTTTTGGGCACTTCAGACTACTGTATGCGTCACAGATTTAGCTCCTATCAAAGTCACAAGTGTTGGAGCTCTTTGCTATCACAATTCATTTCTGTTTGTATGTCTATTTGCTTCTTATCTAAACAGGACTCTGACCAGCTAAGGAGGACATTATGCATTCAAGTTTTCTGTGAGCATTAAAAAATTGCCCAAGTTAGATTACAATTCATTATGGGAACTCTTCTTAGCTTGTGGGAATCCTCTGCTGTAATCTTTTGAGTCAACAGATTCTATCTACACTAGAAAGGCTTGATTTTTCTATTATTCATACAGACTAATCAAGTATAGCCATTTTTAATGTAGATTACATATTTTCTCTGGACACTGTTTGCATAAGAGGTTATCCAATATCTGAGGATTATTTTTCAAATTTCCTATGGAAAGAAAAATTACAAAAATTATCAGAGGCTAGCCTAGTATTGCCATATATTACTGCATTCTCTCATTTCCAAAAAATGCAGTAATAAGTTTACTAAATTAACAGGTTGACTTTAAAGTTTCATCTTTTGTTAATTTCTAAGAAAAATGGGTTCTGTAAAAAAATTCACTATACACTTCCACTGTGAAAAGCAAATAAAATACCATTTATTTTAAGCATATATTGAATAAGTCCACATTTTTTTCTTTTCCAGGATGAATACAATATACAAAGATAAAACATCAAAGTCAAATCAATCTTTTGACTGTCTATCACCAGTGAAATGATATTTCTTTGGATTGTGTCTAGACATCTAAAGGTTTATAAACATGGAAGACTAAAGTTATACAGTTTAAGGAATGATGATATAGCTAAGGTAACAATGTACTTAAACAATAAGTAGTTACCAGTCAGTTGTCTATAAAGCAATATAAATATTCCATGTTTTCTGAGTAATATATCTATGAACATAAAAAGTCTGTATATATATATTCAGACCTGTTGTCACAAAATATCAAGACAAATAGAAATACTTAAATTTTCACTGCTTGAGAAATATTTTCCAAAACTATAAGGTGATAGCATTATATTTTCAGTAGAGATAATTGGAGACAATATTTCAGAAATTATAATAGTAATGACTACAGCTTACTTGTATAATACCATAAAACTAAAGTCACATAACCTCCAAAATATGGTGAAATCAACTATTCAATTTCTTGACAAGTTTACTTCTGAAACTCTACTGTGGAGAAAAGCTCTAACAACTAAGAAAAGAAATCAATCATTGTCAAGATTTATTGTGAAGGAACACATTAGCTACATGAAGGGATGGCTCTTTGATCTGTGAATGACTGATACCTGTGGAAAGCCATAAACCTGATCATTGTCGTAAAGCATCTCCAAGATTAAATATACACAGAAAAGGAAAGTACTTATAGAAGATAGTGTTGGAGATTGTGGTATATAACAAAGATGCATATACACTCACAGTAGAATAAAAAGAAAGAAAAAAAGAAAGAAAGAAAGAAAGAGAGAGAGAGGGGGAGGGAGGGAGGGAGGGAGGGAGGAAGGAAGGAAGGGAGGAAGAAACAAAGAAAGAAAAAGCATGTCTAGTTTTCTTGAGTCCTTCAGGGCGTAAGGGTTAAGGAAATTTTAGATGGAGTGAAGAGAAATAGAGCAAAGCTCATCATTTCAACCATATTCTCACAGGTACATTTTATTTGCTACACAAAACCATTTTGAATTGTGAATAAATACAATGCCAGTAGGAAGGCTGACTATATATGTTATCAAGACTAAGAAACTTTTCAGAATAGGTGAGGGTCTTATTAACTATTACACTATAAAGAAATTAAGAACATGCAGGGCAAAACAAAATATACAACCCACCTCCTAAGGAAAACTGTAGCCACAATACAAGTTTATCCAACATTTAAAAAAAAGGGGGGGGACCAAAGGACAAAAGTTACAGATGTATCTGCAGAATGCATATGCTTTGAATTTCTTCTGCTTTTTAAGGAAGGAACCATTCCATATCACCTCAATTTCAGTAGTAATATGATCATTCCATGACAGGAAATTTTACCTTACTTAACGCATCTTTTAATGTTTTAGACATAGCATGGATTTTCTAACCCCTAAATCATGTTACACAGTAAAAAAAAAAAAAAAAAATTCACAATCTACACTTTAGAGATTCCAATTTTTTAAAGGTTGGCACTGGTTCAGCCTTAGATTCTCCAAAAAGGATCAAATTGTGTTTTTGGCATACCTAAACACACACACACACACACACACACACACACACACACACACACACACACAGAGAGAGAGAGAGAGAGAGAGAGAGAGAGAGAGAGAGAGAGAGAGAGAGAGAGAATGATCTCTGCAACTGCTGTAGTTTCTCACAGATATGTCAAGTCTACAACATCTAGTGAAAATAAAATAAATGGTTAATATGATGGTTTGAATGAGAATGGTCCCCATTGACTTCCATATATTTGAAAGCTTAATCATCAGGGAATGGAACTGTTTGAGAAAGATTAGAAGTAGTAGTAGGTGTGCCCTTTTTGGAAGAAGTATGTAACTGGGAGTGGACTTTGAGGTTTCAAAAGCCCATGTCAGAACCATACCCAATCTCTCTCTCTCTCTCTCTCTCTCTCTCTCTTTCTCTCTCTCTCTCTCTCTCTCTCTCTCTCTCCCTCCCTCCCTCCCTCCCTCTCTCCCTCCCTCCCTCCCTCCCTCCAGCCTGCAGGTTAAGATGTAGTCCTCAGGTATTGTTCCAATCTGCTGCCTGCCTTCCTGTATGTGGCCATGTTCCCTGACATGATGATAATGGGTTACTCTCTGTAACAGTAAGCAAGCCCCAATTAAATGTTTTCTTTTATGAGTCACTTAGTTCATGGAGGCTCTTCACAGCAATAAAAGAGTGATTAATTAGTAACATTGCTACTGAACTCCACCACTCTGAGGTATGATTGGTTTTGTTTTTCTGTAGTGGTCTCGTCTGTTGCAAAGAGAAGTTTCCTTGGTGAGGGGGAAATCTGTCAGTATAAGGCCAGTGTTTATAAATTGTTATGGATTATGCTGCTTGCCCCCCCCCCCCGCCACCATACACACTCACCTAAGAATCAAGAAACATTGCAGAAGAGGGGATGGGAGCAGAGGATTAGGGAATTTGCTGTGAGACTGTGTCTCCTAGTAATATCAGAAGCTACACCCATAAAGTCTCACCAACATGACTGCCCAAACATGAGCTGAAAAAGAATGACACCAACATAAAACAAAACTGGACTGGGAAAGCCTACAATGCCTTAACCCTACACAAAGACGTATAGGCACCTGAGGAAAGCCAAGTGTAGGAGAGACAGTCTTCCTTGGAGGAAAGCATACATATTGGTTGCCCAGTGCAGGTAGCGTTACATGAACTGAACAGGTTATATTTTGGAATATATATGTATATCCATATATGCATGGAATAAAAAATAGTGTAAAAAGAGGACATGAATTTGAAGGAGTTAAACAAGGGATATTTGAGAAGATTTAGAGGGATAAAAGAGAAGGGAAAAAGTAATTATATCATAATATCAAGAATAAAAAGTATCTGCCTCCATCAGTCACTGGACAAAGGCTCTGTGATGATAGTTAGGGTGTTCACTAGACCGGTCACCAAAGTAGACCAGTCCAGGCACCCTCTGGACCACTGCCAGCAGTCCAAGGTGGTGTCATCCTTGTGGGTTCCTGAGAGCCTCCTTAGCACCCTGCCTCTTCCTTTTCCCATGATGTCCTCATCTATCATGGTATCTCCCTCCCTGCCCTCCCACTCTGTCCCTGTTCCAGCTTGACCCTTCCATTTCCCTATGTTCTCATGCCCCACTCCTCACCCTCTGCCATCCCCCCACACCCAGTGTACTCATGTAGATCTCATCCACTTCTCCTTCACAGGGTCATTCATGTGTCCCTTTTAGGGTCTTTCCCTGTTAGCTAGCCTCTCTGGAGCTGTGGGTTGTAGTCTGGCCATCCCTTCCCTCACATCTGGAATCCACTTATGAGTGAGTACATACTATGTTTGTTCTTCTGAATCTGGGTTACCTCACTCAGGACAAGTGCCCAGTGACTGATGGAGGCAGATGCAGAGATTCACGGCCAGGCGCCAGGCTGAGCTCCGGAAATCCAATTGATGAGAGAGAGGAGGGATTCTGCAGGCAGGGAATGTAGAGATCATGACAGAAGAAGTGCAGAGATGACTGGCCACACTAGTGGAAGCCCATGAACTGTGGACTGGTGGCTGTGGAGCCCCCACAGGACTGGACTAGGCCATCTGGATACGGAAGATGGTTGTTTGGCTCCAACTGTTTGGGGAGTACCCAGGCAGGGGGATCGGGATCCATCCCTGGTGCATGGGCAGGTTTTTGGGAATCCAGTGCCTGTGATGTGGCACCTTGTGCAGCCTTGGTACAATAAGAAGGGGCTTGGACCTGCCTAGGCTCGATGTGCCGGGCTCTGCTGACTCCCTATGGGAGACCTTGATTTGGGGGATGTGGGGATGTGGGGTGGCTTGGGAGGGAATGTTGGGAGATGGGAGGAGGGAGGAGGTGGGAGCTGTGGGTGGTATGTAGAGTGAGTAGAAAATGTCTTAATAAAGAAAAATGGAAAAAAATTAAAAAAAATAAGTATTTGAGATGATGGGCAATCAAAAAAAAAGAATAAAAAGTAATTTTGAAAAGGCTAGTAACAGGGAGCTGGAAAGATAGGTCAGTGGTTAACAGCACTGGATGCTCTTCCAGAAGACACAGGTTCAATTCCTAGCACTCTCATTGTAGCTCACAACTGTCTGTAACTCCAGTTCCAGGGAACCCAACATCATCTTCTGCCCTCTGAGGGCACCAAGCACGAATGTGCTGTCCAGACATATGTACAGGAAAAAGTGCATACACATAAAAATAAATAAATAAATAGCTAATAAAAAATTGAATGAATGCTTTTTTAAAAAAATTAATGCAAAGACTAGATTCAAATTACTTTAAGACCAATAAAAAGTTAAAGATAAGTATATGATATATAATTCTGAAAGATATTTTAGAGAATAACTTAAAATATTAACTATAAATTTAATATTCCCTGCTTAAACTAATTTAGCTTTCTCCTTTTAGTTTCATCATTAGCATTTTTTTTCAAACCATACCAATTTTCTACTATTCCCTTAAGAGTTTTGACTTTGATATTTAAAATGAAAATGTGGCAACTCTTCTTTCAGAAACACACCCCTATCTCTGGTGCAACTTTCTTCTGAGTATCTCTCCTTTTTTTTTTTTTTTCTGAACTATAGTGCTTAAAATTTAATGGCAATCTCTTAATAAACTCACTGTTTCACAAAACGTTTCTAAATACTTTGAATGATATGCTTCAATGTGTCACACCAACTTATATCTTGGGAGTTTTGTTTTTCAAGTGGTTTTCTTTTCTTATTTGTGTTGATATGAAAATTCCTACCAGAAAAATCCCAGCATATAGAAGACAAGATGGGCCCAGCAACCCTATCACTAGCTGAGGCACTTGATAGCTATTGGGGAAATGAGGTTTAGTAGTTTTCTTTTTTTGTTGGTTTTCTTTTGCTTTAAAGATGTGAGCCCAGCTAGGCTCAGCAGATACCAGAACATGGCCAGTCTCAAAACTAGCTGGGAAACACAGACTAGACTTCATGGAGAAAGAACAAGAACGAAAGAACTTGAAAGAAGTCATCTCAAAGTGCAAAGGAAAGGGATGGAAAAACATAGAGGGTGATGAGGAAAGGAGCTGTGTATGGGGTGAATGCGTTCAAAATATATGAAATTCTCAATGAAGAAAGGGCATTGTAACAGGGACTGCCAGTGTTTTTTGACAAAAATAAAGAGTTTCCTCCTTATGTTTAAAACAGTGATTTTCTTTTAAGGAATACAGTTGAAAGAGTAATTTCAGAAATCAGTTAAAATATGTCAGTGATGCTCAGGTATGATTCAAATCTCTATACAATGTGAAGTAAGAAAAAGTAAGAATTAAATGTCATAACGTCTAGACAGCATACATTAACCCATGGAAAATTTTCCCTTGAGATTTTGCATTCAGCCAGAAAAGCAGAAATGTAATACTTATTTATTCTCACTGTGCAGCAGTATGTCATGGTTGAATTTATATTCTTGTTTATTCTTTATTACATAAGAGCTGTTACGTTTTCTGAATGCTTTTGTATTCTATTTATTATTTATTGACTTCACTAGTTGGTGTTGGACTTCTCAACTCTAGTCAGAAAGAACTAAACCAACTACTCCTGAGGTGACTGCCAATTCTCTGAGTTCAGGTTACTGCAACATGCCTCAAATGCACCAATGGCTATGGTACATTTTATAATTCAGGCAGTTGTAAGATATTTCTGTGATCAACACATTTTCAGGTCTCTAGCAACTGGTTTGTTAGAAAACACAATGCTAATGATTTTGCAATCTATTTGTGTTTCTAATATTTCTGAAGTATTTTTGTCATAAGTGTTGTAATGAATAAATTTGTCATTTTGTCAACATGACTCATAACTGAGTTCTATGATGCCTTTAATAGAATGATACACACTTTTGTACTTGTCTCTGTATGAAAACTACTTATGCAATCAGTTTCTCTGGAATTATAAACGTGGTAATAACAGGAATGTTTCCCATATGTTCTCCATCAGCTGGTTTTGCAATCAGTGGTTGTCCTTCATATTTGAAGATCTAGGTAGGCTACTTAGAGTAGTGCACACACTGTGTTCATTTTAATAAAGGAGCCCTGGACTTCACACCCTGCCTGCCTTTCCTATGTCTAAATATTTTTAAATACAACTTGCTAAATGACTAGTATCAAGATGCAGTTTCAGAACACAATGCCTCCAAAGCAGGAAGATGAATCCATGTCAGTGTTGGCAATTTAAAAGTGCTGGCAGTCAAGGTGACATCCTCATTGCAAATCATTCTCCATAAACAACCTCTTAATTCACTGGTTCTTACATCTTGCATTTTTTTCCTCATCTGTCAACTTTGACATCAGGTGCTCAATATTTAACTCTGGCACTATCTTATTTATTTCCTCAGATTGGAACATAGGACTTTTTCCCCTCCTCACCATTGCACACCATTTCATTCTTCAATTACCAATTTTTTAATATCAATAAATTCTAATCTAGTTTTCAAGGCTAGAATCTATCCTCATAAAACATATCACAAGTGGACTACCCGGCTGAGAGGTGGTGAGATCCTACATAATCGAGCTAGAAATATAATCTGAACCAATGCTGTTGTATTCATTGACATTATACATTCTATAGGTATGATTTCTCATTAAATTTGTTCATTTATATAAACAGCTTTAGTAGAAAAGAAGTTATAAAGTGTCAACAGAAATAAAATTAGATCACATATATAGTCAAATGTTAAGCATATATGAAAATCAAAAGTCAAATAAATGAACTGTAAAGAACATACTTCAATGTATGCATATTTTAGAATAAGACCAAATTGCAGGTAGCTTTTAGGATGGAATATAGATATAGATTATACAGAAATAGATACAGATTCTGATCTACTTCTGCTGTGAATAAAGAATAACATCTCCAGATACTCAGGCATGGCAGCTCACACCTGCAATCTCAGTACTGAGGAGGATGAGGCAGGAGCATGTCTGAGATTACTCCTGGACTAAGCTACTTAGTGACTACCTGTATAAAAAAAATCAATTAAAAAGGATGTAACTAAGATGTAGATGTAAGTAATCATTATAACCACAGTTAACCTACTTACCCACAATATTTAATCTAAGCACATTTAATAAATTATTAAGATTGTTTGATTACCCACCATGGCTAATGAAGATACTGAGACACAGGTGTGTTTCAACTGTATTTCTACTGTTTATGTAGATTTAAAGTCTTTCTAGGAAGAAATAAAGCTAAGGAAGCATATGACTGAAATATTTAGTTCTTTTAAATTCATAGATTTAATAAGAATTTGGGAGTTTCTAACTCTTAAAGATTTATTTATTTTTATTTATGTATATGAGTGTTTTGTCTGCATGTATAGGTATACCATGTGCCCATGATGCTCACAGTTGCCAGTGAAGAGCATCAGATCATTGGAAACCAGAGGTTTATGAAATTGTAAACTGTCCTGTGGGTGCAGGAAATCTAAGCCAGATCTTTGGCAAAAGGCAACCAGTCCTTTTAACCACGGAGCCATTTTCTAGCCCCTGGAAGTCATTTCTTTAAATCAAATATCATAGGTGGCACATATGCTATGGGATGGGGTCCCGTGGCTCAGCTGCATGAGGCGTGGGATCTGAGGGAAGAAATCTACCTACACTGTGTTCTTAGGTCTATTAACTTTACTCCTCTAAGACAGAATTCTATCAATTCAGCTATAGCTCCACCAGACATTCAAAGCAGGAATAACTTTAGACATACCAAACTCTGTATCTGTCTACTTTATTTCTTTGGGATGAAATCCTGTTTCCATAGCTTCAGTTCTATCGTTTCCTAGCTAATAGCCCTGCTAAGGACTAAACTCCTATGCTTCCAGCCTCATCTTCGTCCTCTGTGTCCTCTTTCTCCATCTCTGCTACTCTCTATTCCTGGCACTCAGAAAACTCTGAGTGAGATCTGCTTACCCTCTATGGAACCTCTGTCATCCTCTCTTCTCTCTTGCCATGCCATTCTGTCTCTTTCTAAAGAAAATGCCTGCCCTTTTTTTCCCTTGGCACGTAGTTCTCTGCCTCCTCAGGAATGTTGTTTTACTTCCCACCTTGATATGAAAAAAACTCTTTTGTTCTCAGTCAATTGCTCTGGAGAACCACTAGGCCTTCTAAAGGTGAGGGGATGGTCTGAGCTTCATTAGTACAAGAAACAACGCTATGCCTCACCAGCCAGCTTGTCTCCTAAGCTCAACAGGGGAGTTAGTAACTTAGTAGTTAGTTCAGTAGGTCTGGGGAGCTGAACTTTTTGCCAATTGGTCTGGGCACCCAAGGATTTCATAGCAGAAGACAGCAGGAATATTAAAAAGTGGATAACACCAGTCAAAGTTTAGCTTTAATACACAGCTGAATCTCTATAATATATTCTTGCAGCCCAAAAGAATATGCTCTGTGTTTTAGATAACATACATGAAAGGACCAAGCAGATGCCGTAACAGGCTGCTCAGTCTTCTCTCAGAGATCAGGTCTCAATTTCAGTTTCCTGAGACTGAGCAAGCAGTCTCTGGGAGGGCTGTGAACAAAAGACATAGTCCTTGCAGTAGCTCCCTTTCTGCACGTACTCTGACTGCTCAAAGTTCAGCCAGATGTTTACTCTCTGGGACTCCTCACCAACTTAGAGTTATGCGCATGAGTCAAGGACAGAGCCTGGACCACTGAGCCAGCCACCACAGTCAGTACGTGCTAGGCCAGCCAGTTCCCATGGCAGCTCAAGGACAAAGCCTGGGACTTGTGCCAGACTGCCCCCAAAATGATAATTGTAACTCCCAACCAGTAAATTCAAAGGTTACATACTCTCAACCAATTAAAAGAGAACAGAGATCTTCAAAAATAAAAATAGACCAATCTGAGTTGCATCCATGCAAAACCCCGAACTCCCCCCACCCCACCCCCCCACCCCACCCTGCAACCACCTTGAAGGGCTTGTGGTTTTTGCCTTTAAATAGCTAGCCTCATAAAGAAAGAGCAACTCCTCCCTGCTTCACTGTATTGGGTGTAGGAATGAGTTTCCTGTCTAGACTTGTATCTATAGAATAAACCTTGCTGTTGCATTCTGGACATCTAAGGTCTTCGGTGGTCTCTTTGGGGTCGTGATCTGGGCATAACAATACACAATATAAAATGTCCAGAATTCCTTAGCTGGTTAATTAAATTTAGAAACAAAACCATATTGTGGAAGGGATGGAGAAAAAGAGAGGATAAAGAAAGATCGATGTCGAACAACTTTTTGCATAAAGAAGAAACTGTTCATTGCTGTAAATACTAGACTTCAAAATAAAGAGATATTTATAGACTTTGACATAAAAAGTGAAGCAACAGTCAATAAACCAAAACTTCCCAATTACCTGTACATTAGAAAAAGTTGCCTAATTCAAAGAGCAGCAAATTATTAAAAATCTATCACCCTGAAAAGCAATGAGGTATTGACAGTCATGGTCACCATATCTAAAGGCTTAAATCTAGGCATTTTGTTTTTTCAGTAGACTGAGAAATTGCTCTATTACCTTCTTACTCAGTTAAAAACCTTGACAAATCAGTATTTTTAAGGAAAAGGATTCTAGTCATAAAAAGCACTAATACAACAATACAAGTGTTAATTTTCTTGTTTCAAGGATGTGGATTTATATTTTGAAATTCTTAATATGAAATCAATTCATCCATCCACAAAATAAAGGAGGAAATGCAGCTAGATTTTAATTATATTTTATTAGTGTGTAAATGGATTTATTTCAAACCCCCTTTTTCTTGGAATCTTAGGAGTTTGTTTCAGTGCTTTCTATAAGGCTATATGAAAATGGACACTTCCTATCTAAGCAGATCTCAAATGAGCGAAGTATTATTTGTGGGCCTATTTTTAAAAGCACATATATGAGATGTTCTAAGAGACCATGTGATGTTAGTAAACAAATGCAGTCTAGATTAGAATGCTTCAAGAAAGAAATACCAGTACCACGGTGACAGAGCTTTCAAGATTATGGCAGAAATACTAGCGATTATTAATCAATGATATCATAGTTGCATTTTTTTAATACTCTTAACCAAGTGTAGTTGTATCGATGAATAGGATGTTTGTTTAAGAAGAGATAAAAATGAGCTTAGAATGTAGTTCAGTTGGTAGAATGCGTGTAGCATCAACAGGGCCTGAGCTTGATTCCCAGTACATCAGAAAACCAGGAATTGTGGCACACACCTTGCTGTATCCCAGTAGGTTTCCTAGTGGCTGTACCCAGCAGGACTGCATAAGAGGTTGATTGGACCATTGGCCTGGGTACCAGGTGACTGTAACTAGCAAAGGGGAGGTCTTTTGTTCCACCCCTTGGCATTGTTATAAATAGACCTTTGGAATAAAGTTCTGGGAAGTTGGATAAGGTTCCAGGTCCACCCGAGTCTATCCTGTTTTTCTCTCTGTTCTATTTCTAACTAAGTCTCTTATCCCTCATTCCTCAAGAGTTCCTGGGGTAAATAAGTATGGAGGCTGGTCCCCCACAACACCTATAAACCAAGCACTAAGGATAGGTAGGGATAGAAGTTCCAGGTCATTCTTAGCTACAGAAGGAGTTGAGGCTATCCTAAGAAACATGACACTACCCCAAACAAAACAAGGAAGAGACAAATAACTGTTATGCGTAAACAACTAATGACTTAAGGTATTAAAGTATATTTGGCATGTGCAGTATTAGAACGTAAAACACACAAAGGCAAGGAAATAATTGGTAAGAATTGTTTCAAATGGTAAACTAATTAACGTTTGAGTTGCAAAGATGGGGTCTAGTCATCACACTAGGGATTTATTAATGACACAGAGTCCATTTCTGTAACTGTGATGTAGCTCCCTCGAGGAGGAATTAAATGGAAAAAGGCAAGAAAAGAGAAATTCATCCCCAACAAGAACAAAAGCAAAAATCTCTTGAAATGGATAATTGAATCAATTCCATTTATGTTTACTGCCAAACTTCGTGTTGTTTCCATATCCCGTCTTTCTTTCTGAAAACATCCTGTGCCTCTTTGTGAAATGAAAACATAGAGGAATGCCTTACCAGGGTAGCTCTAGGAGCAGAGTCAATGGACTATTAAATGGGAAATCATCTGTTCTCAGATTTCACTTTACCACCATTGCATTTCCCCAGAGAGTCTTCATCTGGTAGAAGGGGCCTTAATCACTTCCTGTGCTGGCAGAAAACCACCACACATTTAGTACAGCTATTCATATCATAATTTTCAATCACCTCCTCACAAAGATCCCACTAAAATCTATGTTCTTCCAGCCCGGCACTGCCATTAGTACATTTAACTGCTCACTGAACTCCAAATACGTAATGGCTTTCGACTTTAGCTTATTGAAGGCTTCTTAAATTTTTTTTTTTTAAATTGAGGCCTGTTTGATGACTCACAGTCACTTAGTTAACCTTCCCCCAACACTTATATTTTTCTTTCCTTGCAACCAGGTGGTAGTGCTTTGGTATAAAATGTAAGACAGGAGCAGGTACTGTAAATTCACATATTAGCAATAGGTTATGTATGCTGTTTGGCTGGAAATGAAAATATCTTTTGTTAACAAGTCCTCTGCTTTTGCTGCTTTGTAGTTAATGATACAGGTATGAAACAAAACAGTAACCAGTGGGCCTGAAGAGAGTCGTCTTAATAGTTTCCCAGAACAGCTGCTACTGGATTTAGGAAATCTGCCATGCAACAAATTAAAAATGCTTAGGACAATTGTGTAGTCATGAAAAGAAAGGCCTTGAAGCATGTTGCACATTCAGAAAATGCATCTATATGGCTTCTTTAGATGACATTTGAATTGAAAAAAAAAAAACAGAGGGATTGTTCTTGGAAAACAGAGTGAAAAAATATTGGTTGAGTAATACGATAAAATTATTGAAGGAAGAACACACCTAACACATCATGAAGCTTACACAGCACATGTTAAATAATTGTAGAAACTTCATCAAGTGGGTGATATAATTATCTTATTGCATAAATAACAGAATTGAGTGATCACTGTAATCTAAGCATAAAGAACCAATGGAATATATTTGCAGATGACATGAGTGTTTCCCTAACTATTCTTGTGTTAGCAATTTGTCTCCAGTGTGATGGTGTTCCGTAGGTTTAACCTTTAAGAAATAGGCTCAGAGTTTAGGTTCTCAAATGCTACACTTGAAAGAGATTCTGTTTTCCAAGAACTTGTTACAAGTCCCCATGAGAGGACATTGTCACAAAAGGAGAATGTCTTACTCCTAAATCTGCCTTCCTGTTTTGTCAGATGATCTGTTTCTTCTCTTCACAGATATTCCACTTCTCTGTGGTGTGATGCAGCTAGTGGGACCTCTCCAACAGTTTGGTCCCTCTATCAACTAGAAAAATGAGTCATATAAATGTCATTACTTTATTAAGTAAAAATCCTTGGTATTTTGTTATCAAAACAGAAATGGACTAGTACTACAGCAGGATTTAAACTCTGTCTTTAGTGAAGATCACAAAACAAATGCCACATTAAGTTTTCATTTCTAGGAAAAACAGGAACAGGATTCTAAAAACCTTGCTCTGTGCCTGTTTACCTAATAATAAAGACAATTAGTTCATCTTCCTAATTTCACTGCCTGTGCTAAAGAGTAGACTCATCAACGTCATAAGAACTCATCTCACAGGAGCTTCACATAACATGCTAGAAAGGGCACAGCCTAGAAGAGGGAGGGCTGGACAAGTGTGGGTTCGGAACTGCATCATTACTTCTCCTGTAAAAAGTAATGCAAGTTACAGCACTTGTTTATTATATTCAGTTGCTTGTGGAATATTAGTATTCAGTAACAGAAAAAATCGAATGCCTGACCTTTCCTTTTGTATGGGTTATTTGTCAATATTTTCACAGAAATGCTAATAATAAAATGGTTCTTAGATTTTTTTTACCATAATTTTATACCTGGCATTTTTTTTACCAGTTTTATGACATAAATGTGCCCAATATACTGCAATCTAGAATCTAGCAAATATAATTGTTCTTTATTTTCTTTAAGGACACCTAGAGTAAGATAAGTGGGTTTGCCAAGAGCAGCAATAAGTCTTGCTGGACTTCTCAATTGATTAGTATATAGCATTTTTATTTTACTCTGATAAATAAAACTTAGTAATAAATAATGTGAATTAAAAGGTAATTTTGTGGCATGGAGAAGATAACGATGCCTAGTAAAATAGCATGAGCAAGAGGGTAAATGAGATCTTATTAATAAATGTGTTTATATACTTGAGGTGAATGGCTAATACAATTTAATATGGCATTGTGTGACTTATAAGAAATAGTGCTTAATGAGGCTGAATGGAAATGTTCAGAAGTGACTAAAAGGCTTCCCCAAACATATACAAAAAAAGTATTTATTTATAGCTTATAAACACTTATTAAAGTTATCAACATGATTTTAAATAATTAAGGTGTAATGAGATATTATTGTGAACTTGATTTACTTCAGTTTCAATGATAATTTTAAATTGGCATTATGTGTGTTCATATTTTCATGTTCAATATACATACACTAAATTCATTAATGTCATATATTAGATATGACATTCAGACAACTTCTGTACTTCTATCATGAAAATGAGCTACTATATCTTTTGCTCCTAATATTTCATTATATATGATTATATTATATATATTTAATATAATTTGACATTTAATGAGAGGGAGCTTTAGCCCACTAATTCGCATCACAGGTCATTTCTAAGAAGAAATGTTGTCATATATTGATGCAATTAATTTCATCCCAATTAAAAGTATAACCCGTAAATTTAAATGGAACAATTCATCAATATTAGGTATTTAAGCTTGAGTATATTCATTTCTAATTAATGTAATATCTGAAATTTCTAAAACATGAGAAGAAACAACTTTTTTCTTTCTGTGTGTGTGTGTGTTTTAAGAGTTATCATGAGTGAATGATAAAAGCTGAAATGCAGAAGATTCATTTCCTATGCAGGTCCCAGAGCCTCTGCACCTGGGTTCTCTTGTCCTTGCTAGCCTTGGCTTCCTTTTCACTTGTCTCACTCCTGGCTCTTTTTTCTAAACCTCTTTCACTAGACTTTCTAAAAAAGACCAAAAAAAAAAAAAAACCTAGAAAAAAATCCAAAATCCAACACTTTCCATTCTTCTTTCAAAAATCCATTTTCTTCACAAAGCTACTTAATTAGATGGAAGGAAAGTGCTAATTTGCTAAGGGGAAAAGATCATTTGCATATCAATTTACACACTTTCCTCCAAGTATTTATAATTAGGGAGCAATCAACAAGCCTTTGAAAGCTGATGGATCAGAAAGTGGTTCCTGTGGAGCTTGTGAAGGCTGCCAGGAAGGCAAAGGAAGCACAGCAAAGAAGCCAGGGGTCTGCAAGTTGCACCTTTCAGCCTTGGAAATCTCAACTTATTAGCCAAAGAAATGGGAATAATTGTGCTTACTGCAAATCGGTCATAGTAAGAAATTTTTTTTCATGCAGTTCAATTCACAGGACCTTAATTTTTTTTTTTTTTTTTTTTTGGTTTTTTGAGACAGGGTTTCTTTCTGTGTAGTTTTGCGCCTTTCCTGGATCTCGCTCTGTAAACCAGGCTGTCCTCGAACTCACAAAGATCCTCCTGCCTCTGCCTCCCCAGTGCTGGGATTAAAGGCGTGCGCCACCACCGCCCAGCCTGAGGACCTTAAATTCTTAATGGTCCAATACAAAGTCATTCTAGGTCAGTGAAGTCAAGAGGAGCAGTGGGTGGGTGGAGGAGGGAAGTGGGTGGGTGGAGGAGGGAAGTGGGTGGGTGGAGGAGGGAAGTGGGTGGGTGGAGGAGGGAAGTGGGTGGGTGGAAGAGAGACTAGGGAGGAAGGAGGAAAGGGAAACTGCAGTCAGGATGTTAAAACAAAACAAAAATGAATAAGTAAACAAAAAAGAAACTATTTTAACACACTCCCCCCCCACTTACAATTTCACTATAAAGAGTAATAATATATTTACTCCTAAGGTGCAAGAGAAATCTCAACATGTTCAAACTATTTAAAATATCAAGCAAATATATACCAAGAAACAGAAACTACAATTACTATTTCTAAAATGTGTATGTGTGCGCGCATGTGTGCGCTCGTGTGTGTGCGCACATGGGCACACATCTGTGCACAAGTGTGTGTGTGTGTGTGTGTGTGTGTGTGAGAGAGAGAGAGAGAGAGAGAGAGAGAGAGACAGAGAGAGAGAAAATGAATAGATGCCAGAAGAAGGGTCCTCTTCCATCACTTTCTGCCTGTTCCAGGATGCGGAGTTACTTCTTCAACCTAGAATTTGTGTTTTCTTGGCCAGGCCAGAAGCCAGCAAGGCCCAGAAATAGTTCATCCTGCCTCTGTCACCTCCAAGCAATTTTAGGGTACACAGGAATCTGAGATGCAAATTTGGTCCTTATCATATTATGGTGAGTAATTTTAACCACTTCCATCTCTCTAGACCTAGATTACTACTTTAGTACCAGATTTCATTGTGTCCTGTGACTCTTCTCGTCAGTCAGCTAACCCACTAGCTAACCCACTAGCTAACCCATCTATAGCCTCCTCCAGCTATTTCCCTCTTCAGTAAGTCTTACTTGTACTGAAGGAAAAGCATTTAACTGACTCCAAGTGTATTCCTTAGTACAGTGTACCCTCCCCCCCATTACCTCTATTCTGTCCATTATCAACTAGGTTATTATTAACCACTTTTAACGTAAGGAAAAAATACAGTTTAAAAATACCAGGAAATAACAGGGAAATTGACTTTCAAATTGTTGTACTTTGCCTTTTATTGTCTACAATCTGGATCTGGCAGGAAAGATAAAGTGCAAGGCTGTAAGGCTGGTTAAGAGGAGGAGTTTCTGTACAGGGACTGGGAAGCCAAAGAGGCTTGAGTAAAATGTAGAATCATAGGGATTGGATTTCGAGACTCCTTTCAAGCAGTCCCATCAGACAATCTATTTTTTATCTCTGATTTAACAACTGTTTTGTTATCACACATAAAAACACAGAGCTCTTATTGATGTTTAAGAAATTTAATGACAATGATAACTTCTCTTTGTAGTTTATAGACTGGAGTTAGAAAGAGAGTATCAGGGTAGACATACTATTTAGTAAATCTTCATCATTTTGTTTTTCCTAGTCTTCTTCCCCATTATTTCCTCTGCTGCAAGTCTGTTGATCATATTAGGCATAACTTTCTTTTATAATGTAGAATAAAAAAGATCACATGAAAATATCCATGTACCTTATAATTTTATGGACAGTTGTTTAGATTGTATTATATTCTTGAATTAACTATGGCAGCAGTTTGAATGGTAGGTTCATAATAGACATAAAGTAAACTAATCTACTGGTAGTTTTCAAAGTATTTGTGTATTATGCATCACTAGAACTTGCACACATCTGCAACACCCATGCCTTGGATGAGGGCTCCAGTTCTCAGTTGAGACTCCAGCCTTTTGTGTGGGCCTCCTTTACATCAAACCAGTTTTTAGACTGTCTCTTCCAATCACATATTCCTTCTAGACAAGCATTTGGCAACCCTAGTGACATTTATTTAGTCTGGTCTAGGCTATCTGGAAATATACTCCATTATTTTATCTTTATAAATTATATGCTTACCAAAAATGCAAAACAATATAAAAATATTCATGTCTTTCAAGATAATTAGATGTTGAAAAAGAATTTTCAAATGTTTATGAAACACTTAAGAATTTCACCCAAATAAAAACAGCTTTCTTAATTATTATTGTTATTTTCTAAATTCATTTTATGTAAAATACTTTCTGATCCTGTAAACTAATTTAATAAGATTTAAAAATAAAGTTATAGTAAATATTGTAGCCACTTAATCTTCATCTTATTATAAACTTTTACTTATATGCTTCATATATTATTTCAGTGTATTTGTTTAGACAATAATTGCCATTTAATCTTGGGAAACACTTCAGACAACTTTACCATATTTAATATCATAGCAATTTGTTTGATTTTTTACTTTAGACAGATTTTCATGTAAGTCCACATCTCATTAAATTAAATCAAACCAACCTTGAATTTGTTATGATCTTCCTGCCTCTACCTCCTAAGTATTAGAATTATAGGAGTATGCTCTTATGTCCAACAACTTTTCACTCTATATGAGATTATTTTCAAATAAGTTTTTCTTATTGGATATTAGAAACAAACATCTCTAAGAGTTTAAGTGCACAAGTAATCCACATTGAAGATAAAAAACAAAAGTCACAAAGCAAAAAAAAAATTACAATGTGAAATATTAGAAGTGAAATTTGACTTTGATAAAACACGAACAGGAGAGCAAATGCTGTCTCAAAAACAAAGGCACAACTTTGGGTGATAATCTCTAAAGGGGACTCTGGAAGAAAGTCCGAAGGATAATTCAGAAGACAACAAGCACAAAGACAGAATCTCGTGGGATCTCAACCATGAACAAAGAACTTTATGCAACCAAGAAATGCTGAGAGAGGGAGAATTAGTCCTCTCCGAAGAATATCCAGTGCAAAGTTGTCAGTCCTGAAATTATATGCCAACAATTAAAAAATGATAAGTCATGAGATCAAGAGACAGTAAGGGGGCTGGGGAGATGGCAAGTGGCTAAGAGAGAGAGAGAGCAAGGGGGTGGGTATAGGAAGAGTTGGAGGGAGGAAAAAGAAGGGGGAAATGATATAATTTTAAGTTTAAAATGTAAAAAAATAAAAATAATCAAAAGTGGGCATCAAATGGCATTTTCATAGAATAGCCAAGAATAATTAAAGTATTTTTATATCTTAAGTTCTCAAATGCCAATAGAACAATCTTCTTAAATAGAGAGGTTAGGGGTAGGAGCAAGAGAGAATGCTAGAACACAAATATGGTTGCTGATGAACCACATGAGTCAGAGCACAAACCAGCACATTCGCTCTTGTTTAGTAATGACCAATCTTACACAACTCGCAAGATCCTCATGGAAATTATTTTCAATCGATGTAATTTTCATGAGTTAATTCATTTTAATTTTAATATGAAAGTATGATTCACATTTTAATTCCACTGGTACAATGGGGGGGCGCTTTTTCTACTATTAGGACAGCTTAACAACTTTCCATTGATTGAGAAATATCTGTGTGCAGACAATGCTACATTCTTTTAACCATTGCAGAGAAAGACTCTTGCAATGAATCTTCATTCAGTGGCTCCTAAAACACCAAATAAGAAAATGACTCTAATGTGCTTGATGATTATTTTGTATCTCAATAATATAAAGAAGGGAAGAATATGTGCTTGTCTATCAAGAATTTTTATATTTAAAGATAGAATTCTCATTTGAAGGTTAAAAGTTTCTAAGTTTAGCTTATTTTAAAATAAAGGAAAGAAAACAAAGTTAAGCCAAGGCAGGGTTTCTGTCATTGCACATGGACACTTTCTTGCCTCAGCTTTCCCAGTGTAGACAATGAAGAGGCAAGAAGCAGCTGAGTCCTTTGCTTTGTTTCAGGACACAAAAATGTTTTTTTCTTTGTTTTTGAAAATAAAATACAACTACATTATTTCTTCCTCCCTATTCCTTCCTTCTGACTGTCATTACTCATGTTCACTTCATGGTCCCCTTTGAAAATCAACTGTTACGGCATGGTATGTTCTTGCCTGAAGACGATTGATTTCGCCTACCCTCAGCATTCCTTAGTTGCTTGTAGTTCTTTGTGTAGGTTTGACACCAGAGAAATATTTTGAAAGACAAGGTTTAGAAAGTCAAATTCATCATTGATTTAGCTATGTTTATTTTTAACCATGATCATTATAGGAAATATAGTTTGTGAAAAGGACAGTTTTGTACTGGTGAAGAAGTTAGTTCAAAAGTTACTGGTTGTACAGAGTTGGACTGAGGAAGAACAGGGACAGAGATGTCATAGCAGCCTTAAGGAGAAGAGTCTGATTTGCAGCATCTCACACAAACCTTGTGGAGGATGACAAAGCCCTCTCCTTTCTTTCTTTTGTCAAACTTCAAAATACTTTGAAGAATTTCCTCTGTTTAATGAAACAGGCTTGAGAAGTTACATACTTACATATTTGCAAACAGAGAATCCCTTGGACTTGGTTCGCAATGAACCCATCATCTGATGGAAATTAGAACATAGTGTTGTCAAGAAGCAAAAGCATAATTTAATCAGGCTTTAAGAAAGCTGCATTCACAGGAGTTATAAAACTTAGAGAAGAAAGGTCAGGAGGTTTTTTCATGCATACAAATCAGTAATGATGACAGACATCATGCCTCTTAAGTGGACTAATGGTATAATTTTTCTTTTTAACATACCCTGTTCTCACAACCTGAAAGACAGTAGCTTTGGCCTTTGCCACAGTTCTGCCTTCCCGCACTTAGAAGAGGGGCTGTCTTCAATCTCTCCCTTATTCTTTAACCTTTTCCAGCATAAAAAGGGAAAATAGGAAGGCTGGTTTTATTTTTTTTCTCTGAATTTTATCAAATATCTTAGTGACATGCTTTTTGCTTAGGAATCTAACAAACATTGGAATAGAGAGGACTAGTTATTTGAAGAACTCTTTTATATACAGAAGCATTTCAATGTTTTGAGGTCGAGTTGTAATTATATGTTTGTATCTTTTTAAAACATTGTGCATTTAAAAACACATAACAGTCCTTTGTCTAAAGTCAAGTTGGAAACTATAAATAAATTCCAGTGTGCTGCTGAAGACTGAGTTAAGTAAACAGTTAAGTAAACAGTTAGTAACATTGCTTTAAAGTGAGACTATTGTATATCTTCCTGGGGATAAGACAGTATGCCACCTCCATGAACCTTGTGAATACTTTCAAATCTCACTAGCAACTACATTGTCCAGCCAATAGAAAATAAGATACATATCAAAGAAACTCACACTTTGAGAAAATAAATCCTTAGGTTTTTCAATCTGGAAATGTATAGACAACCAAGTAGATATTTGATATTTTATGAGAAAATTATCAGTTTTACTTTAGCCTACTTTGGTAAGTAATTAATGTATATAAGTAATAGGTAAGTAATTAAATGTGAGGTAATATAAACAAGCATATAGTGATATTTTAAATCAATGGCTTTTCCACTTCAACATATCTATCAATCACTGAGCATCATGTTATAAAGTAGACTAGATTTGCACCTGAGGTTCTATATTTCTGCATCAATGTTGATGCATCTGGGTAGATGAACACACATGTACTACAGAGGCTTTGCTTGATCGCAATGAATTGTAACCACTTAGACAAACAGAAGGACTTTCATGTGCTGAGGAGCTAATTTTAATTTTTCTGTGATTGTCTTCATTCCATTTTAATAAAATTTCTAGATTCAAGTTTTTGCTTACCTACAAGTTTGCTTAGTCATCTGGAGACAATTTGAACAACCTAAGGTCATTTGTGTTTATCATTTAGCAATTGAAGTAAATTTGAAACATAAGGTAAATATCATTATAGTATTAATTGCAACAGAAGTATAAAGAAACAACTATGATAAATACTCTTCATGCTACATTCTAATATTTTTGAGAGAAAAGTCTTATTTTTAATGCTTTGGTTGATGGTTACTAATTTATAAGTTCAGAGTACATGAAATACAATTATGTTTTCAGTCATGATTTTTCATAATCAGACAGTGAGAATTCTCTGCTGCTTTTATCTTCCACGACAAACTTCCTTTTAAAAACTTGTATTTTAAAAATGTCCTACAATGTATTTCTATTGCATTCACCCCATCTGCCAAGTCCTCCCAACTCCCTTTCACTATCCACTTAACTTTGAGTTCTTTTCTTTTAAAAACAACCTATCATATATTAGCTTTAAATCCCAAAGCATGTTACTTCACTTGAAATACTTATATATACTTTCTTTTTTATGAACTTATATTAAGTCAATAGCATATATTGATAATTAAATTATCAGAGTATAAACAAAACTCTCCTTGATAACTGGCTTCAGAACGATTCATCATTTGTTCTCCAGAGAAATCAGATATAGATAAGGACAAAGTTATTTAAATACAACCATTTCTTCTAAAGCAAATTATTGCATTATACACTTTATTAATATTATGAATACACAATAAGGAAAGACACACATAAGCATATGGCAATGAATGTTACTCTTCAAATTTCATATTAAAAAAATTATGAATTTTTTAATCTTAAATCATGGAAACAAATTCAACACACAGATGGACACACCATAAGTTTGGGATGGTTTTTAAATATTTTTTATAGGAATTTCTCTATCTTTGGCAAAGGATTTACTATATAGTGAGTGGATTCCATGATTGTATTGAATATGTTTTGAAGAATGTTGTTAAATTATTCTAAATACTCAGAGTTTACATTCTGAAATTTTTCAATCTGTCTGTATGCAAAATAATAAGTATTAACTGTGTTTGTAGGTATGATTACAAAAGAAAACATAACAAAGCATGACTTTCCCTTGTGGATTCTGTTACTCCAGAAAATTCTGAGGACTCTGACACTCATCAAAGATAAAATATTCTTAGAAATTTTCAAAAGTGACACTGGTAATGTTCTATCCACTGACCAGGAACATCAGGGCTATCAATAAACACCCTCCGTTGGGCACCAAAGCCAAGTAACAGAAACAGTGAAATAACAGCTCTATGTGATGACTAAGCCAAGGCTAAGAAACAAAACACACATAGATAAAGCATTTGAAAAGTGGGATGTGATGACATAACATCTGCTACCAAAGCTCTTGGTAGTAAAAGCAGGGAGATCAGAAATTCAAGACCAGCCCCAGATCTCTCTCTAATAACCTCACCTCTCCCAGAAAATAGAGCAACATTTTAGCTTAGGTGCTCTATTTTCTTCTGCATTTCTACTTTGAAAACGTAATTCAAGTCCATATTTCTATCAGCAACAGTTACTAAGAAATATTGAAGAGTATTACTAACATTTGTGTCTAATGTTCCACACACTTATTTAAAAAAAAAAACAACAACAAAGAAGTAGACAAAATCTCTAGAGTTTTCATGTGATAAAACTGAAACCATTATCTAATTAATTAAATGATTTAGTTCTGGGCTGCTGTGGTGAGAATGTCTCTTGAGATCCCTGTCTTTCCAGTTCTTCAGTAGAAAAGAGAACCTGTAGTCAATAAACACACAAACAAAAAGGCTGTGAGATAGTAAAACAAAAGACAAAGGGATGATTCAAACAGAATGCCTGAGGACCAGTGATTCTCTAGATGAGAAAAGATTTGAGAAATTAGACAGAGCAGCAAGTGTGGATGTGGAGACACGGGAAGAGGAATGATGTCCAGATACACTATCAATGGAAGGAAAGAAATATTTTTAAATATTTGAGTCAAGAGATGGTAACTCTCTTGTATTGAAAAAAGATGTAAAATTATAGAAAAGTTTATTTATTATTAAAATATACACAGCTCATGTAAGGAAATTGTGAGTCTTCTGAAATATAACAAATAGTTTTTAGGCCAGGAAAATAGAAAGTATCTATGATCTTTTTCTAAGAAGTAACGACTGAGAGATTCTGTAATTGTTAGGGCAGTATACTCATGTATCAGGAATTTTTTGGAAGAATCTTTCACAAATTTTCTAACCATTGCATTTATTCACAATTCACCAAAACCCTTAATCTTCATAAGCAAGGCCTCTGAGTGTAAGGGCATGACTCATTTTTTTTCTCCCTCATTTACCATTAGATTGAAAAAGCTATGTATTATTGCTTGAAGCATCACATCAAGCTGTCCATCAATATTCGGGATATCTATAGGCAGAAGCCCAGTTAAGGAGTATATTAAGGGCATTTTACCCTTTTGATGTTTCCAATGTTTGAATCAGATTGCCTTCTCAGGACTGCTAGTTACCAAAACCATCCTTTGGAGAACACATAATACATCAGGGAGCACAGGCTCCCTAACAGCCAGAAGACTGTGCTTGACAAGGAAGTCTAGGACCCCAAGAGTGGACCTGCATGTAAAGTGAGATGTCCTCAGTACTGGAAAACTGGGTGAGTCTGGCCCCCATCTGTGAGCAAGGGATCTCCTTTTATTTATTCTACAGCTTTAGTTATTATATAGTTGTTTTATTTTGATGTCTAATTTTAAATACTCCTCAAAGATACCCAATAGTATAATGATATAGTAAAGGTCACAGAGTACTGTGGCTCTTGACATAAGCTAGTGATGCTAGAGTAGAAAGATTTTTCATATATGCAACACTAGTATTCCCAAATATTAGTATAAGTATAGTCATATTTTATCTTCACTGTCATACTTTGAGTTGTAATTTTTGGACCTGTTTGACTGATGAAATAACAGAAGGTCACATCTGTATCCTAAGGCCCACAAGTAGTAAATGCTCTCCATGAAGTTACGCTCTCCCATTCTACATAACCAGACTAAATGCTGCTTTCTGGTTCCTCCAGAAGAAGCCATGTTCAATGCATTGTTCCTGGACAGACTTCCTAATTAAGATCCATCAGTGGGCTCTTTTCTTATTTGTGGTATAGTAAATGCCATTCTGATCAAATCAACCCAAGAGCCAATATATCTCACAATGGCAGTACATTTAAGTGTTTTGTATGAACTTTTGCTTCTCGTGATATAATCCCCAGGGGCTAAGAAAATCTTTCTTGCACTGACACTGCCAGAACACTCTTTCTCAACCACAACAACCACTGTATAGTTCATCATTTTATTAAAGCCCCTATGAGAAAAGAATGGCAAGAATTCTCTGCCTTCCGTGACAAAGAGCAGATGATTGTGTGCCATCCTAAATCGAAGCCAAAACCTGAAGCTAAGTGATAAGAGGCTTGGCAAGGGTCAGAAGCATAAGTTTGAATTTTGCAATCCAGTCACTACCACAGCCATCAGCTTAAATACTTAGATTTTGCAAAGCCTAGTTATTCAGCTGGGAGGATAACACATGCTTAGCCACCTAGTTATTCAGAGGAAACTTCCATTCCTTCAATTTCAAAACATGTTTCCTCATAGTGCCTGTAGAAAATGAAATAAAAGGACTAAGGTAACATGATTTTAGGACAATTACATATAAAAGCATACATGCACAGATGATGTAATAATTACTTACATTTTATATAATGAGCCTAATGTACTTTAAATACACATTAGCCATTGCTTTTATTTTTCTTTTGGATTTTAATAGTGTTAGAATAGAGAAAAAATTCCTGGTTAAGAGAACAGAATCTTTGGCCTGAGTTAGACGTAACATTCTAGTTGGGTCAAGTCACTGAATTTGCCAGTGAATCACCCTTAGGGAGGTAGATTCACCTTAAGTCATGCTAAGGAAACAGAACAACTAGTTCTTCAATGAGATACTGTAACTTCCCAGAATTCCCACCCTTACTTCAGTAGCTTACTAGGCCACAGCAACGCAGCTTCCTAAATCAGCCTGCTTTTGTTAATACTCTCTATCTTTTCTCTTAGGGAAAATCAATGCCACTGTATGTTGACTCACTGCCCTTTTCTTTTTTCTTTTTTAATTACGAGATTTTCTACTCATTTTACATATCAACCACAGATTCCCATGTCCTCCCTCCTCCTACCCCCAGTGCCCTCCCAACCCACCCTCCATTCCCACCTTCTCCAAGGCAAGGTCTCCCACAGGGAGTCAACAGAGCCTGGTACATTCAGTTGAGGCAGGTCCAAACTCCTCCTCCCTAGCACCAAGGCTGCACAAAGTGTCTCACCATAGGCACCAGGTTCCAAAAGCCGGCTCATGCACCATGGACAGGTCCCCGTCCCTCTGCCTGGGGGCCCCCTAAACAGTTGAAGCCAAACAACTGTCTCTCTTATCCAAAGGGCCCAGTCCAGTGCCATGGGAGCTCCTCAGCTATTGGTTCACAGTTCATGCATTTCTACTAGCTTGGCTAGTTGTCTCTGTACTTTCTCCAATCATGGTCTCGATATCTCTTGCTCATAGCATCCCTTCTCTCTCTAGTCGACTGGACTCCTGGAGCTCCTTCTCAGACCTGGTCGTGGATCTCTGCATCTGCTTCCGTCAGTAACTGGATGAGGATTCTATGATATCAGTTAGGGTACTCAACCATCCAATCACCAGAGTAAGTCAGCTCAGGCACCCTCTTGACCATTGTCAGCAGTCTATGATGGAGTCATCCTTGTGGATTCCTGGGGACCTCCCTAGCACTCTGCTTCTCCCTAGTCACATGGTGTCTTCATTTATCATGGTATCTCTTTGATTGTTCTCCCACTCTGTACCTGATCCAGCTGGGACCTCCCGCTCCCCCAAGTTCCCATTCCCCCGACCCTTGCCCTCCATTACCCCCCTCACCCCCAGTTTGCTCATGTAGATTTCATCCATTTCTCCATCACTGGGAGATCCATGTGTCCTTCCTAGGGTCCTACTTACAAGCTAGTCTCCCTGGAGCTGTGGTTTGCAGTCTGGTCATCCTTTGCTTTATATCTAGAATCCACTTCTGAGTGAGTACATACCATGTTTGTCTTTCCGAGTCTGGGTTACCTCACTCAGGATGATATTTTCTAGTTCCCTTCATTTGCCTACAAACCTCATGGTGTCATACATTTTTCAATGTACTCCACTGTGTATATGTGCCACATTTTCTTTATCCATTCTTCAGTTGAGGGGCATCAAGGTTGTTCCCAGGTTCTGGCTATTACAAATAGTGCTGCTATGAACATAGTTGAGCATGTGTCCTTGGACTCACTACCCTTTTCTAGGTAGCAGGATAGTGACAGCAAATCTCACTTAACACTTACTGTCCAAATGTCCAGTGGGCCATCTACCCAGAAAATGTCCTGTGTGTCTGTAGAACACTCACCTCCCCACTTTCCAGGAACATATTTTCACTCTAAAGACTATTTCCTCTTCTTGAACCTGTGTCACTCTGCACAGGTAGGTAACATTCCTCCCAGAAGCCGTGGTTACTAAACAAAACTTCCAGTACCAGGTATGGAACATCTTGATATATTTTCAGTAAAAATGTTGGGATATAGGCCTTTATCTGTGTTTTCTGGATTTCTCCAAATCTTTTATTATCTGTGAAAATCTCCATTATTAGAATACTTCAGAGTTCAACACCGTGGTGCCTTAGTGTGGCCTGATCAATGGGATTCTGTTTTTGAGTTTCTTGAACTCACTATGAGGAAGTGGGCTTTTAAACAGAACCAGCAAGAGAACTACAAAGGAAGACAAATGTTTTCTTCATATTTTGCCATTCCATAGACTCAAGCTCTGATTTCATATGGAGCTAAACTAGAATCTACACTTAAGGATGGGTAGATTCATATAAATGCACTATTTGTATGTGATTTTTTAAAACTGATTGTATCTAATGTGTCACTTGTTTTACTAAACTGTTAATTTTTCAGGCACTAATGCATGTGTGTGTGTGTGTGTGTGTGTGTGTGTGTGTGTGTGTGTGTGTATGCATGTGTGTGCTCTTTTTCTTTTTAATTCTCCACAAAATCTACTACCACACATTGCATATAATGTTCAAAAATATTTACAGAATAAGTGAATGAATAACAATTCACAGAAAATTTTTCATAAAGGATTGACTTGGTACCATTTCAATATCTGGGCCTGTTTAAAACTTTACTTTCCTCTTCTGGCTCAATTTGGTCACAGGGTATTCCGAAGATTAATGAATAAAATATTTATGAGTTCTTTTAGAAAGGCAAATGAAAGATCAACATAATATTTCCTCTCTGCATAATAAAGCAAAAGAATTCCTAATATCCCTTAGGCAAATTCACCCTAAAACTCCTCATTTCATTTTGTCTGAAATATTCTTTTGATTTATTAATGTGGATTTAAAGAGTATTGGTCTGAGCAGAGTTTGGAAATTAAAGCATCAAAGCAGGTCCTTCTCCATTTCTTAAACCTTTATATCACAAAAATGCACAGACTATACTCTTTAAAAATTAGACTTCTGATATAAATACTTATTTAGATAGCAGTATCATAAAAGGAACAAAACAATTTGATGCTAACCCCATCTATCATTCATGTTTATTTACTCATTTATTACTGGAGCCTTGAAGCATACAACTATGTATGCTGAGTATTTTTTTTTAAGTAGAATCTATGCATTTACATTCATATTCATTTGTAATATTGTATGAACAGGGTATCAAGACTCTGGGAAAAATGAAGTCCACTCTAGCAGGAATAGCACACTGATGAGCTTTTGGCTTGTAATAGATGCCATTTATGGAGAAGCCACTATGTGCAGACACCATCTTTGAGCTGTATAAATATGTTTACACTTGATCTTGAGATTTACAGTATGATCCAGGCATCACATTTCCATTGAATAGATGAAGTGACTGAGGCTTTGCAATATTAAGAAGTTAATGGAAGTTTAGAGAAAATATAATGGCAGACCTTGGTTTATATGGCCAGATTCTGATGACAGAGCTCTCTCTAAGCTAAAAGTAGAATATATTTTCCAGTCATACAATAGGCTTAGAAAATCTGAGTGAAACTCTATGCTTTAGCCTTGTGTTCAATAAGAAGTGACCTAACCCTGACAAAAAGAAATACCACATACATTCTCACAAACTTACAAATAGACCGAATTATCTATTACACAGTTATATCATTCTAATAATAACTTCCAATGATTGTAGTTGTACTTGGTTTTGAGAGTACTAGATTCAAATTTGATGTACATTATGTTTGAAATATTGATAAGAGTTATCTGTCAATTAACAATCCGATAAACACACACAGAGTGACAACAGTGTTGTTGCATATAGAAGAAAATAAAGAACAAATTGATGAACTATAGTGCATTGTGTCCAAATTTGTGCTATAAGTAAATACTGGATAAAAAGAAGCAATAACAATATAATTAAAAAACCAAGTGACTTTCCAATATTTCACATGTTAAATAATTATTTTTATTTTTAGGACAATCACAAAATATGTAGCTTCTATTTGACAAGTGAGTCTCAAGAAGCTAAATTATCTAAAGTAACAATATAATGATATTTGGAAATAGGACTTCCATCTTGATTTATCCTCTCTTTGTGATTTTAAGCTATATGGGAAGGAAAGTGAAGAATTTTTTAAAGTAAACTATAAGCCGCAGAGAGGAAGCTACATAACAAACCTAGTAACTTCCTCCATCTGCTAATAGTTGCCACCTCACAATTTGATACTCTAACTTCACATTCTGTAAAATGAAATTCTTTTCCTGTTATTTTCTACAAATTACTGTTCTTAATTCAAGCACCAAAATCACCAATCCTTTGACTAATCCATTCATCACTGAGTTCTCTAGAATGTATGTGTACTATGCTCACGGATAAACTGTTTTGTTAGTTTTTTTTTTTTTTTTTAATCAATCAAAGGATAAGATTCCAGTCAAGGATCCCAAAAATGGGTAGGAAAAAAACTTTTCTTTTAAATGGTACTTTTAAATAGACAAAGAGCAACTGAAAAGGCTGGAGAAAATTCCAAGCAGGATGTATTTATACTTGCCAGTCTGGATTACAGAATCTTATATCAATACTTGCAAGTTAATTTTTTTCTTCTGTGTTGGAGTAGAACATTGTCTTGATTCAGCCTTTCTTTTTACAAGTGAAAAGCGTTTAAAAATTTAAAAAATTGCTGCTAAAAAAGCAACAGACCATTGCAACAATGAATCATTGCAACTGTTACTTTTTAGGTAAGGAACAATCACTTAAAACAGAAAGTCCATCTAAAGAAAGGCAAGTAGAGGGAATAATCAGTATTAGTGAAACAATGTGGGTTTTTAGGTCATCTCAATGTCGCATATTCAGATTTAACTTGGAGCTTGGTCCATCTGAGAGATAAGTAAGTTGTAAAATGAAGACATATTGCTACTCTTTCTTCATGCTACATATTTCATGTTTTTACTGTTCAGTAAATCAATCATATATAAGAATAATGAAGGAATGCTGTGCTGATCAATTCATTACACACTATAAAATTTCTCATACAAATTTTCTGTCATGTTTGGTGTATTGTTGACTTCAAGATCCTTTTTTGTCATAGTGACAATAATAAAACCAACAGTTATGAAATTTATGTTAATAAATCTTAAAAACATAATGTTTCTAACAAATGACTAAGAAGTTACAGAAAATACCTTGAAGGAAACTTACTAATTCACCAATGTAAAGTTTATGGGCATCATTTGAAATGAGATCTTCCAATAGGACTCAGTGCACAAGTCAGACCAAAATGACTGGTCTTATGTCAACTCGACACAAACTAGAGTTAACTGAAAGGCGGGAACCTCAATCGAGAATATGCCTCCATGAGATCAAGCCAGAGACATTTTCTTAATTAGACATTGATGAGGGAGGGCACAGTCCATTTTTCTGGTGCCATCGATGGGCTGGTGGTTCTGGGTTCTATAAGAAAGCAGGCTGATTGATCTGCTTAACGGGCCCCTGGCAGTAGGATCAGGATCCTTTCCCGGTGTATGAGCTGGCTTTTTGGAGCTCACTACCTATGGTAGGACACCTTGCACAGCCTTGATGCCTGGGAAGGGACCTGGACCTGCCTCAGCTGAATGTACCAGGCTCTGCTGACTCCCTTACCTTTCCAGAGGAGGGATTGGGGGCTGGATTGGGGGAGGTAAAGGTGAGGGAGGGTCGGGAGGAGGGAAGAGAGGAGGATCTGTCATTGGTATGTAAAATAAATAAAAATTTTCTTAATAAAAGAAGAAAACAAAAAAAAAACACAAAAAAGAAAGCAGGCTGAGCAAACCATGGGAGCAAGTCAGTAAGCAGTAAGTCTCCATGGCCCCTGTATCAGTTCCTGCCTCTATGTTCCTGCTCTGTTCCTGTCCTGACTTCCGTAGATGAAGGACAGTGACATGGAAGTGTAAGCCAAATAAGTCCTTTCATCCCCAACTTGCCTATTAGTCATGGTGTTCCAGCAATAGAAACCCTAAGACACCTGACGGTAACTAGTCAGAGCTGTGGTTTTCCATTGCGTTCCCTGTTTCCCCTTCACAGGTCTACAGCTTTGCTGTTGCCAGATTTTGTAGAATAGAAGCTGCTCTTGCTAATGAATTCCAAATAAAAAGCCGATTAATTCTATATTAAATTGTTATGATATTTTTGTTAACCTTCATTGTCCCTTGTTTTTAATATCATCAGAAACAATACATTTCTATAAAATAAACTGTTGGAAGAAAGGGGAATGAAGTAAAAAAAAATACAAAATTGGGAGACTGTTAACAATCAAAGTTAAAATGTAACAACAAAGAGGTGAGATGTCATCTTCTACTATTTCAAGTCATTAGTTTTGCACATTAGTACCAATATTATCTTCCTAATCAAGTCCCAAGTGCCTGGCTGTTCAATCACCAGTATTAATGTCTAACATAGCATAAAATTGTTCAAGGAAAGTAGATTTAATTCATAATGTTGCTACTTATAACACTTATTTTCTGGGGTGTGTGTGTGTGTGTGTGTGTGCGCGCACGCGGGTGCATGTACATGTGCATGTGACATTAATCAACTTTTTCAAAATGCCTTAAATGATTACAAAATAGTCACTTAGTTTGGTCTATTCCACAGCAAATCCTTGAACATAGTCTAAGTTTAACTGGGAATTTTAATCTTAATTCTCTTTGTATTAAAGAAAGACAGCTACATCTAATTAAAATTGAGTAGACAGCGGCGGCAGAGGCAGGTGGCAGTCCTAGTCAAAATGAAACTTGTTCTCTCATGCTTTGTTTTTGTTGTTGTTGTTTTGTTGGTTTTGTTTGTTTCTTTTTCTTTTTCTTCTGTCTCTACTTACTTTCTCAAAAATATGTCAGTATACCGACAGAGTGGCCCTTAGCTCCTGGAAATAATTTCATGTTATAAGTCATGTAGAGGAAATACTTATTTTTAATTTAAGACAATTAAATAATGAAAGAAAATTTAAAATATCTTGGCTTGTTCCTGAAGAAATAGTTTTTAGAATCCATTGGAATTTGAACTCATAGAGACTAACCTCTCTCCTCAACATTCACAAATGAAGTTTCTGCTCCAAATGAACTAAATACCAGGGCCTCAAAGTTGACACTAATTCCTGCCCTCATAAAGTAGAACCCTTAATCTATTGGGGAAAAGTATGAAAACAAACAAGTATTATAGTTAAATTTGAATATGAAATCATATGTAAAGTACATAAATGAAGAAACATACTTACAAGTTATCTAGAGGATTCAAGTAATCAAAAAAAAAAGGGCAACTAGATCATCTGAAATTTATTATAGGGTAGGAGAGTGTTTTGAAATTTACACTAAGGGCAAAAGAAAAATATACTATTGACCATCATTTTGTCACTGAATGAGCAGTGAGTACATTTTCACTAGTATGCATAGACAAACTGGGATTATTAGGAATGTTTTCTAAATTGTATCTAGACTACTCAAAATTTAAACAAATTGTTTGTACCTGATTTAGTTCTCTTGAGCAGTATCACTGTAAACTCAACAAATAAATAATAAAACCATAATAACTCTCTGTATTTCCAACCTATAGTAACTACTCAAACTGAATCTTCAATCAAGGGTAATTGTTCATTGATTGCAGAATGTATCTGTACAGAACACTGAGGGAAATGACAGCAGATTGTACAGTGAAGGACAGTGATAATTTTGCAGAGAGGGACTCCCACATATGTAGAAGCAATCCTTCAACAGAGAATGAGGAATAGAAACAGAGTATTTCAATAAGAGCCATGTCTAGGAAGCTGAGAACATCAGCTGGATTATAATATGCGGCCGTACCTATTCATAAGACCAGTGCTCACACTGGAAGAAACTACAACTGCAGGAGTTGTCTTGCTTTTAATACTCAGATAATTAATAGTTACCCTAGGCTGACAATTAAGATGCTAACTCGCCCAGAGAAAAAAATGTATGAATCCAATTTGTTTTTTCCTTTTATAGTACTGACATGAAGAATGTAGAACTCTAAACATCATGATCCGATGCCGTGGTAAATGACTGTGATACTGATAATGACAGGCCTTGCTCCAAGGACTAAGGACTTTGCTGATAATTCTATTTTCATGGGCTCATGGGAAGAAAGAACAAGAAATACACAAACACTGTGGTCTCATGAGAGAGTTGCCAGTGCCATACTGTCAGCCTGTAATTCTTTGACTTTTCTGACTTATATCTTCGTTTCCTGGCTCTGTTCATTCTGACAAAATTGGCTACTGCTTCCCTTTCCTACACGTATAATGATTAACTACAAACATGCTTCAGAGAAAAAGTATTTGTACAAGGCATCCATATTCCGATATTTTAATCTATATCTAATATAGGTTTGTTTGTAAAAATCAAATGTATTTTATATGAATAATTACTATTGTATAATAAAAAATATTTTGAGCTGGGGATATAAGGGAGTACTTGTCTAGTAGCCTCAAGGTACTGGGCATAATCCTCAACATCCCTCAATTTTGTATTTTCTTTTATTATTATAATTAAAATACTTTAAAATATTTATATTTTTTTTTTCATTTATTTTACATACCAACCATGTTTTCTCCTCCCTCCTCTCTTCCCATTTCTTCCCCCTACCTCCTGTCCCCACCCCCATCCACTCCTCCTCCATTTAGAAAGGGGCAGATCTTCCATGGGAGTCAACAAAGCATGGCATATCAAGTTGTGGCAGGACCAAGCTCCTCCACCTGCATCAAGGCTGGGCAAGGCATCTCAGCATGGGGAATAGGTTCCAAAAGCCAGCTCATGCACCAGGGACAGGTCCTAATCCCACTGCCCCACAAACAGCTGACCTGAACTAGTGGGGTCTTACAGACTCTGGACTGACAGCTAAGGACCCTGCATGGGACTGACCTAGGTCCTCTGCATGTGAGTGACAGTTGTGTAGGTTAATATTTATTCATTTTTTCAACAGGAAGATTGGAAAAATCTAGACAGGATCCATCTTGGTAAAAACCTTTTATTGTAAACTTTATGTCTGCTTCCAAAGTATTCTGAGGATATAATGCTTACCGCAAAAATGTTATATGACTCATCAATCTTTACAGTTATCAGGAACTCAAATAAAACACATGGGTAAAGAGGTAGCTGTGTATCATGCAGAAGAACTTTACATATTCTCTTAATTTAATATGCCACTTGAAAGGCATCTCAGCATTCTACAAAAGGAAAATTGATTAATGATTTTTTTTCAAATTCAAATAATACCTAGAATTTTTGGTAACTGAGATATTTTCTTAGTAGTCCATTTCAATTCTACTATGTACTCATTCCCACAGAGTCACTTGCAAATTTAAAAGATCAGACAGAGGGATGAGGGACTCAGGATAAAGAGAGAATGCAAGCATATGTTCTTCTCAACATTCCTTTTCCACATTCTGGAGATTAAGTCCTTCCAAGCAACTCTGTCTCTCTAATGAGAAATCAATACACTTTCCCTTTTATTTATCTGTTTGGCAATCATTCATATAAGTTGCTACAAGTCATTAAAACCCTCATTTCAGGTACCGCATGTAGAAACACTATGCTCCAGGGATTACCTGATAATCTTGGGTACTGTTTGTGATTTTTATATAGAAATAGATTTGCTAATTGTGAAACTGTGAACAGAATTCTCAGAGTGAAACAGTATTATCACTGTAAGGAGGTCAACTGAGCATCTTTTCAAAAATAATTCAACAGTATATTTCTAACATAAATGTTCAAAATCCATTTTGAAATTAAAGAATTAAAAATATCCAGAATATATAAAAAATACATAAATTATTACAATAACTACTTGAAGTGGCTGACAGTTTAATTACTAAAATAAAATTACCTTAAGTCTCAAATTTTTACTTACCATCTTCAAAATGATAGTAAAATAAAACATTTATGATTTTTTTCTACGTTAAAGTTCATTTGAAATCTGGCAATACTTTGGAGAGAAATATTTTCATCTTAAATTATTTAAGCATTTTTTACTGATAAACAGTCTCAAGTATATTTTATAGCAAAGTCAAATGGCTAGAACCACTCAACTGTTCTTTTATGTTTAAATGAGTAAAAATCCACACACAGTATTTCCTCAAAATTAGATAATGGTATTTTTAAGTTCTAGAAGTTATTTTTATGATTAGAATGAAAGAGTAATTTTTCAATTACTGGTGACATACACACTAAGTGACAATTTTATTTACCTCACTCTGTGCAAGCTCTCAGTTTACTAAATATCTTAAGTCAGGGGAGTCCGATTTCTCTTTGTTTTGTTTCAGCTTGCAAACATGTTTTAAAGGCATTGAAGCAATTAATGGAAAAATACAATCATAATATCAAGTGATTTTACAGATGTAGGGATAGAAGATGTTTATAAATTCCGCACCTCATGAAAAAGAATGTGGTAATGAACTATGAAATGTAGTTATTACCCAACTGTTGAGCTATTTCTTACATTATAGCAATAATTTGATCTATAGAAATGTATTTAAAGAGAATACACCAGGCATTCATAACTCCTATAAATATTAGACAAAATCCCACATAGCCAACAGAAAGCCAGAGCCATATTTGGCTGCTAAGAAAAAAGTGACTAAAATTTTAACCAATCTGATTTAATGTGTGATGTCAAGTACATATCAGTTTACAAAAGACAATAGAAAGAAAAAGAAGGACAAATATCTGTGTATATTGTATACTCTTGACAAAGTGAAAGAACAGTATCTTTGATACAGTTGTGTAAATAACACAAATCAACACTGACGTTTTAAAACCTATCTTTGTGTGGTATGGACTGTTTAACATTGCAATTACAAATTTTAAAGTGATTATATACCTTCTATTAGATTTTCATTATAGCTTCAGCATCAACAAATAAATTTGCATCAGGTTAGACTCTCTCAAAATTTATGCATATTATATTTTCTAGGACTTGAAAATTTGAATATGTCTAGTCAGGACTTTATAGAATGAGTGAGTTTGAGGTAGGTTTTTTTTTTTTTTTTGACCAATGACCAATGGGAATGGTTTGACCCTATGAGAGTGGTCTTCTCTGAGGATACATGTCCCTTTAAGAATCCATGGAGGCAGGGGTCACTCTCTCTCTCTTGTACTAGTCAGAGCGTGTGGTGGCAGTCAAAGAAGCAAGGCTTGCAGTTTGGTTCCCATTGCCCTTGGATGGAAAGGTTGGAAAATGACAGCTGAGTCAGCAGCAGTGCCTACGATGTTCTGTTGTAAGTGTGCCTAACTGATTTCATTCTTTAATAAATCTTGCCTGAGCCAAGAATCCTGAGTCCCACATTATCTGGTGCCCAACAAAGGGGTTGAACCCAGTGACCTCAGAGTGGAAACCAGAATATGTGTTATGTTGGGGAAGAGGTTTGCTTTTGTTTCCACGGGAGTAGAAAAGCTATGGATACCATCAAAATTAACAAAGATTCTATTCAAACAGGAGGAACCTCATGATTACAAGTGATTGTTCATCAACTGGTGTGGCGATTCAACACGTTGAAGGGAAAAACTCACCAAATTAGGGTCAAGGCAGCATTCTGTTTTTCTGTTTTTGTATTTATAGGAGAATAAAAATATCCATAATAAGGATGTCAAGAACCTTTGGACAGATAGACATCTAAAGAAAGAGGGAGAACTGTCCAGAAAAATTTACCAAAAAAAAAAGAAAAGAAAAGAAACACTCTGGCAAGATGGTATAATGACTTCTACAGGGTAAAATCTCTTTACCTCTCAAAATACTATTTGTCCTGATGCAATTAAAAACTAAAGCTGGCTTTGGAGTTGGAGTGTGGCTCTCTCCTTCTGTAAACCCAAGCATGTTGATAAAAGAAAATTCAGAGTCTCTGTCTCATATCAGCAGAGCTAGCTGGTATGGAACAGAAACCAAAATCTAAGGACTATTGACACAAATCTCTTTCTCCTCAAATTTAATTTGACTCTTTAAATTTTTTCTTTAGGTATATTACTATTTTAAAACTAAACTTTCCATTTTGGTATTAATGATGTTCAAGTTTTCCATAGTGAATGATAAATTTTTCTAACAGCAATCTCTGAACTCTCCAAGAGGATGATGGGGCCCCCACAACAATGATTCTACCTGGATCACTATAATGCCTTTAAGCTGATAGATACCACCTACAGGTTGGTTTTGGACTACAAATTGCTCAAGACAATTCTAAAGCAGCTAGCTGACATGGTCCACCCTCTTGCACCACTCCAGCCAGAACTTCAGATAAGTTTTACCCATTACTCAGAGACTGGTTACAAATGTTGCAACTAGTTCTGCTAAGACTTAACCGTTTTTTCAAACATTAAAGGATCCCATAGAGACACTGTGACCACCCCCTCAAAGACAGTAGGAAGTAATTATAAGAACAGGCCACTCACTTTTCCTATAGGTAGGGTGGGTGGTTTTTTGGGTTTTCCTCAGGGCTACAGATAATGGTCATCTGTAGGGGCTTGGTAATAAGTTGTTATAGGGCTAGGGGCAGAACAACAGAGATTAAACTCAGGGATCTCTTTTGGAATAGATAAAAGGGGGATAGGAATGATAGGATTAAAGGGTAGACTACTGGTTTTAAATAATTACATTGCTATGGGTTCTTATATGTTGATAATTAAAGTTATTTTTGTTATACTGTATATATGTATACTGTATATATGTTTCTATTTCTGTCTAAGATACTTTTGTATATTGATACAAATTCAAAATTATTTTTGTTATATATATGTTCCTTCTGTTTAAGATATTTTTGTATATTGATACAAATATAAAATTATTTTTGTTATACTGTATGTTTCTACTTCTGCTTAGGATATTTTTGTATATTGATACAAATTAAGGTTATTTGGTCATATTGTATTATACATTTCTACCTTTGGTTAGATATTTTTGTATCTTGTCACTATTTGGAGGTTATTGTCCTTATACTGTACATTTGTTTCTATTTCGCATAAGGTATTACCTCTACAGCTTGTTTATTTATAGAATGTGGAGCTTTAGTCCTTAAGGTATAAAGGTTAATAAGAATTAGAGGTTAACAGTCACCCATGTTTGTCAAACTTTAAGTCATATTAGATAGGTTTTCTAGGCATGCATAGATATGTTCCCAAATAGATGTGTGATCTTCAAACACTTCAAAGACCTATAGAATATGGCATTTAAAATGTTTTAATAATTTAATTCTTTTGATGTGAGACATGTTTGCTCCTGATACCACCAATCTACTCCCTAGGGAATGTTGAGCACCAAAAACACTCCATATGGAGTTTGTTCTCCTTTGGCAAAACTGGCCTGTTTGTCAAGTAACTACACTTGCATCCAGGGCTGACAGTAAGTGTGATGTCTAATCTGGACAGGCAGGACACAAAGAAAAGTGACTGCTGAACTTTGTCAAGACAAAGTAGGACAGTCTTTAAAAATTTCCTGCTTCTGAAAAAGGTCTGGCAGATATTCTCGGCCTCCAAGCCAAAGTTGAATGCCCCAATGTTACAAAGAAACCTCGGGTGACCCTCCAGGCAGCCATTTTCTGTCATCCCTTGCATTTTTCAGAAGTTGCTTGCTTGCACTTCCTGATTACTCAGCTAATATTATTTTCCTTCTCAGGTCTTTGATGTGGTTGAAGACTAGATAGTTATGGTTACAATCCTCCTGAGTCTTAGCTTAGGACATATTAGGTATAAAGCTTAGATTCTTCAGGAAAGGATAAATATTAGAGTAATCTCTTAAAAACTCTTAAAAACTGTCTACTACCTACGGTCTGGAGGTCTACAATTTATTTCTTATTTGATAATTTTGTCATATGTAGTTTCAAATTTTGTTAAGATTATTACCTTTCTGTTCCTCTGGACCTAGCATATTAATAGTTCTTATTGTGTACAGTTTTTATTATGTTAGAATTAGAGCCTTCCTTTTTATTTTAGATTTAAAAAAGGGGAAATGCTGCTATTCAGACCAATGACCAATGGGAATGGTTTGGCCCAATGGGCATGGTTTTCTCTGAGGATACATGACCTTTCAAGAATTTGTGAAGCGGGGGTCACTCTCTCTCTTGGGCTGGTTGGAACAGGCAGTGAGTGGCGGAGAAACATGGCTTGCAGTTTGTTTCCCATTGCCCATGGGCAAACTCAGGAAAAGGACAGCTGGATCAGCAGCAGCATCTACCTTCTTCTGTGTTGTGAGTGTGTCTAACTGATTTCATCCTTTAATAAATATTGCCTGAGCCAAACATCCCAAGTCCTGCATTAGTTTTTTGTTATATAAATATTCATATAACATACAATATTAAAAACTATCAAGATAAAAAGAAATGATATTTGTAGCATTGATAAGTGCCTACCATCTGATTATATTATTTATCAGTCTCTCATTTGTTCTACTTATGGTACTAACTAGATATAAAGATGTCCCCACAAATCACTAGTGTCATAGTGATTCTTCTCATGCCATTGGTCTTCGTTGGATGAGACTGTAAATGTGTCACTTAATTTTGGAACATGATGCAGAAATGGAGTTGTGTGAGGAGAATTCTGAATGCCTGTGAGAATACTCCAAGAAAAAAGACAAGAGTGTTGTGACTTAAGGTTCTTCAAAACACAGAGTTGTTCTTAGAATGTGTTTTTATGCTCACCCCCCCCATAGGTGTAGTGGATAGGAGTGAGTTTACTTCCAGTTACTCATTATTGCTTGCTGTTGTTATTCAATTAAATGTTGAAACTATCCTTTATATATCTCAATGGAAAAACATGGTTTTGCCACATGTGACTTGTCCTTGTGATTGCATACAGCTTGAACTCATGAGAACTTTACCCATGTGATCTTTATTAATCATCAGAATATAAATTATCTGAGGCACTGAATAAATTTGGCTATTCTATGAGACTTCAGTCTGCCTCATTTATCAGCTACATTCTTCCAGATCCCACCACCTCTACAGTGGTACCAAGTGGTACCCAAAGAGGGACCTAAAGTCAACTATGGGATAAAAGAGTGGACATAAAAATAATGGGGCAGAAGCCAGGGAGAACTTTGCTTTATGTTGAGCTTGTGTGTCATTTTTTAAAGAAAGGAGGAGACAAGTATTAAAATCACAATTATTATATTGCTTGTAAATTATTTATGATTATAATCCCTGATTTCCAGAAGAAGAAACTTTAGATTAAGGAGTATGGGACAGAGTGTCAAAGAATATTGAGAAGGCATATAAACAAGGTGAAGATCCCCACTCAATTTTGGGTCACTTGGGCATTGATTTGGAGTATTACCAAGATACTTAAGGAACATAAGAAGGATATCAAAAATTAGGAAGATATGACTAATTCATTGAATAAATATAAACTGGATGATCCAACCTTAAAATTGGTAAAAGAGACAAAAAGAAGATTTTCCTCAGTCAGGTACTGGAGCTGCATTTAGATACATATTCTCCATTGCCTGAAGATGATCCTGAAGAATGGGATGAGGGATATAATAATCAATCTTATCTTGAATTCCCTTCACTTCCCAATGAAGATTTAGAAGAGCCTATGAAAATGCTAAGTTTACAACCTAGACAAGCTAAGGCAAGACAGGGAAAAGTAAATTCATTTATCAATTCCTCCCTGGCCTCATGAGCTGTGCTTGATATTTCTAGTACAATTTTAACAAAATCAAAGTGTTTATCAGAGACTAGATGTGTATATAATGAATGATTCTAAAAAGACTTCTGCTTTCTATAGGCCTAATGTTCCATATTGTTATGAGTATCATTTGGATTGGGGCAATGATGCACAATGGTTGCCATATTATTTTCATGTTATTGCTAAAATGGTTTGTAGCCCTTCCCAATTTCTTCAATGATAAATGTGGTTTGCAGATAAAACCTATGGAAAAGTTCAACAACTAGGACTAAGGAGTGACCTTGGAAATGTCACATATGAAGTTCTGACAGGCACTGGTAGATGGGCATCAATAGACTAACTAATATACCTTACATAATATACCACCTGCAGCTCTCCCACATGTTAGGTATGTAGCTATGTCTACTTGGATGAAAACTGTTGTGGTTATCTGACTTCGAGTATACCTATGTAAATATTATACAAGGTCCCTCTGAGCTTTATGCTGATTTCATAGGGACACTCAAATATGCTTTTGAGAAAGAAGTAAAAGGGGAACGAACTCAGGAATTACTATTAAAGCAGCTGGCTTTGATAATATGAATGAAGATTGTCAAGGAGTAATCAGACCTCAGAAAGAAAGAGAGGAAATGTTGTGGACTTTCTGAAGTTAGTAGAAATATGAGGACATAAATACATAGAGTGAAATTAGCTGCTTTAGAATCCTATGCAGTTCAAAGACAGATGTCAGCAAATGTTTCAATTGCAGCCCACCTGGCCACTTAAAGAAACAATGTAAATTGTTCCTAAAACAAATGAATGTTCAAAATCAATGAGATCCTGGCTTATGCCCTAAATGAAAGAAAGGGAAACATTGGGCTAAGGAATGCCCATCTAAATATGGTAAGAAGGGGCAGTACATTGCCTAGCAACAATAACAATACAAGTCAACAATGGGATAATGGATTGAGGGCCCCCCTCAGTTCCTGTAAAATTAGATGGTTGAAAGCCCAGAACAACAACATTTGTGCCAGCTTCAGATTGTAAATCTATTCTTTTGTTACAAGGTGCTGCTATTGATATTCCTTGCCCTAAAGATACTGCCAGTTCTCCTCTTCAATATCCTTTTAAGTTATACATAGGGTATTGGGAAACCTATGCTTCCTGGAACAGCTGGATTTTATTGAGTCCCAGTGGTTATCCATGAAAGGAATCATAGTTAACACAGGAGTCACTAATGAAGATTACAGAGGGGAAATTGCAGTCATGAGCATAGTGTCCACTGACTGGCAATTTAAAGCAGGATTGCCTTTCATGAAAAAACTGCGCTTTGTGAGAGAGGATTGATAGTACAGATAAAACTGTAGCTTTAAGCACTCTATTGAAGAAAATGATAAACCATTACTAGATTCAAAACTAAAGGGAAAACTTGTACAGGATTAATTAATTCTGGAACTAATGTCTCTATTATAACCATAGAATGGTCCTCCAAATGGCCTGTTAAGAAGGTAAATTCAACCCTAACTAGGGACCTATAAGCTCTAAGGAAATAAAGTTAAACAAAATTACAATATATAGGTCCAGTAGGCATAATGGCAGTCCTACATCCATATGTTATTAATGTTCCATTATATTAGTACATTTGGGAGAGAGACTTTCTAAAACAAACTAAGGCAGAGATCCACATTCCCATTTCTAATGCTATCTATTCTTTACAAGATCATTGGCTAATGAAAAGAGTGGGATATCAAAAAGGGATCAGACTCGGAAGAACTACAAGGGATTGTTGAACCTACATTCACACAAGGACAAAAATCATAAACAGGGATTGGGTTTTTCATAAGGGCTATTGAAAAATACCACCTATAAAAATTATACAAAAATCTAGTGAGCCTGCTTGGACACCTCAATGTCCCTTTCCTAAAGAAAAGTTGCAGGATCTTCACCAGTTAGCCAGAGAACAAATGGAGAACAGACACAAGGGACCCTCCTTTTCTCCCTGAAACTCTCCTGCTTTTGTAATTAAAAAGAAATATTTTAAATGGAGATTGTTGATTGACTTCCAGAATGTTAATGCCACCATGTGGTCAATGGAAACTTTACAGTCTGGTTTACCTATGCCCACAGTTATTCTTAAAGATTGGCCTTTAATAATTTTGTATTTAAAAGATTGCTTTTATACTATACACATTCATCCTGATGATAAGGTGCATTTTGCCTTTTCTATCCTCTTACTAGATCATAAATAACCTCAGCTTTGATATCAATGGACCACACAACCTCAAGGCATGAAAAATTGCTCTATTATGAGTCAATACTATATAGGAAAAATTCTAGAACCTATGAGGCAGGCTATCCCTCGGCTTATATTATTCATTGTATGAATGATATTATATATTAGCCACTTCCTAAGAGAAAGAGCAATAGTCCATATACAAGAAGACTCAGGGTATGCTACATAAAAATGGGCATATTATTGCACCTGAAAGACAAAGATCAGAAACTGTGTAATATTTGGGACAACTAGTTACTAGAACAACAGCTAAGCCACACCCCCCAAAATGTCCATTTGGCAAGACAACTTAAAAACAATGACTTTCAGAAATTACTAGGGAACATTAATTGGCTATGTCCCACTTTGGAAATACCTAATTGTCTACTAACCAATCCACTTAAAACTCTAGAAGAAGAGGTGTCGTATAGTCCTTGCATATGATCTTGACAGGTAAAGGAAGAACTGCAGCTATTTAAATTCAGACTAAACAAGGCATTTGTGCATCCTCTGAATCCTTCACTTCCTTTACATTTACTTATTTTTCCCACTAAATTGTCTCCTACATATATTATAGCACAATAGGATAAACCTTTGGAATGAATTTATTTACTGCACAAGGCCATAAAATACTAACTTCTTAGCTTATTGTTCTTGCTCAATTAGTAAATCAAGGGAAAACCAGATGTCAACAATTATATGGATTTGATCCATGTGGTACCACATTTTTTTAACTAACAATAGTTTTTAAGATCATTATAGGACTCTATGAACTCAAATTTCATTTTCAGATTACCATGGAAGGATAGGAAATCATTATCCAGCTGATAATCTATAGGATTTTCTCATATGAACCGAATTTGTGATTTCAAAAATTGTTCATCCTTCACCCATTCCACAGACAGATACTTATTTTATTGATGGCTCATCTAAGAGTACAGGAGAGATTTATGGTCTAGAAATTCATCACTTTATTAATACTTATTTTTCCTCAGTCCAATGTGTGGAATGGCTATTTTGGTTCATCTATGATGGTTAATTTATAAATGCTTAAATATTATTTCAAATTCTGCTTATGTTGTAGGATTATTTTCAGCAATAGAAACTGCTTTAATTTTATCTTTTCATTCTATTTTGCTCCCATTGCTACAGAAAGTACAACATCTGGTTAAAACTAACATACATCCTTTGTTTATTACTCATACGTGTACACACACTAACCTCCCTTATTTTATTGCAGAAGGAAATAATCAAGCTGATGTATTAACCTGCCCTAATGGAAACATCAATAAGAACATCTACACACTAACAGATTTCATGTACAATACCACATCCTGCTTGGACAAGAGAGACAAATTGTGCAGGAATATTCTATCTGTGCTCCCTTATTCTGTCATGGTCCGTTAGGTGTAGTTAATCGCAGAGGTAAAATTACTAATGAATTCTGGCAAACGGATGTTACTACCTTTGGTTTTGTGCCTTGGATGCCATACCTGCATTTTTGCATTGATACATATTCTAAATTTCTTTGGACTGAACCTAACACTAACTACTCAGAGAATTCCTCTGCAGTATACTTTTTTCTTATACAAACTTTTGCTGTTACAGAAGTACCTACTTCTATAAAAATGGACAATGGACCAGCCTATAGTAGTAAAAAAATTAAGAACTTTTGTAAAGAATGGAATATTAATCATACTACAGTCATTCCTTATTATTCTCAAGGCCAGGACATAATTGAAAAAGCACATAGAACATTAAAATAACAATTATTTTAAAAAATTTAAAAGGTCAGCACCAAGGGATCTTCTTGCACTTTATTTACTCTTAATTTTTAAAAATTTTCTCAAGGTGATATGTTTGAGAGCTCCAGAGAACATTCTGAATTGCTTTCAAACAGGCCTGTGTGCACTTCAGCATCCACCATTGCAGATGGACACACTGATACACTACGATTCTGCTTTAGCTCTGCAAACCTCAGGCCATCAAGAACAAAAGAAGAGGGCAAGGAGACAATAGGAAAGATAGCAGAAATCACTAGAAAAAGAGCAAATCTACAGCTAATGGGCAGTCAGTCATATCATCAAAAGTCAAGTCTGCCCAGCTGGGGTCAAGTTAAGTCACTTCACTAATGACTAGACCTTGGACCATAGTACACTGATTCATTCATCTGAAGGACAGACTGATTCTAAGTTTTCCTAGGGATTTGAATCTCTTGGCATTTGCACAGGACCTTATAACATTTGTATTCCTATTACAGATAAATGTGTACTTACTTTCTACAAGATAATAGAACTAATAATCATATGGGTCACTTTTCAAACTATTCTCTAGATTTTTTCTGATCAATATCATAACGTAAATAATAGTACTGGATGTAGTATGGATCTTTGTTAGAGTATAACACATAATGTTTTCACTAGTCTAATATTATCATTGTGTTTATAATTTTCTTGCTTATAGGATACTCATGCATCAAATGACAATTAGATTTATCTATAATATCTCAAATCAAAACAACTCTAAATAGCCTACTATTAAAAAGTTTTAAAAAGGGGGACATGTCAGAACACAGTCCAGGAATGGAGTCATGAAGGGGAATTTTGAGTGCTTGTACCAAAATTACAAGAAACAAGAAAAAAGCCTTGTGACCTCAGTTTCTTCAAAACACAGAATTGTTCTTGGAATGTGCTTTTGTGCCCCTCCCTGGTGCAGTGGATAGGAGTGAGTTCACTTCAGATTATTCATTATTGCTTGCTGTTGTTATTCAATTAAATATTTAAACTATCCTTCATATGTCTCTAGGGAAAAATGTTTTTGCCATGTGTGGCTTGTCCTTGTGATTGTATTCAACTTGAAATCATAGGAACTTTCCTCATATGACAACTCTTAACCCTCAGAGTACAAACTGTCTGAGGAATTGAATAAACTTGGCTATTGAATGAGACTTTAGTTCACCTCATTTATCAGCTCCATTCTCCCATGTCCCACCACCTCTAGAGCATTAATAATGTAAAGCTAATAGAATTATTTGCAATCATTCCTCTGCTATTATAACTTTTCTGTCAAAACATCAAACTACTGTTTACACCCAGGGGATTTAATGATTTATGCAATACTACTTAAAACACACTGATTTTTAAATAGGTATTCATACCGTCATAAATCCATCCAGCAAACCTGAGTCGGGTTTTGGGGGTGCCTGCAACCGTTCCATAGACCACTTTTCAATGATGGAAGAGACTTGGGTATTCTCTGTATTTAGTATTCTGAACCCTGTCATATTTACGCCACTGTATCTGTAGGGCTCCACATCAAGAGCAAAGAGATCCTGAAAGAGAAATTTCCTTGTGTTACCAAAAGCAGATTTTATTCACAAACTTGCAGTGCTGAAATCATCACTTCTTACCTTCCTCAGGAAACTTACAGCAGTGCATCTCAAGTGATGTCAAGCATTAAAAATCAATTAGATCCAAGTCAACTACCCTCATGTTTAGCAAGGCAAATATGTATACTCTGCACATGAACACAAATCTATTGACTGCATTATAATTTAAGCAACAGAATAACATACATTCTTTCTCTAACATACATTTACTATTTTTATAACCTTTCTTTTTGTTAAAGATAGTTTGGCCTTATATTTTAACAGAAGTATTTTTTTCCTTTGCCCTGCCTCTTAACCAATTAGTCACATTTTAGTTTTGTTTTTGTCTGGGTTGCTTTTTGTTTGTTTGTTTGGTTGGTTTTGTTTTTTGTTTTTTTTCTTTTACTTTGTATAAGCCAAATATGAAATAATGCTCTAATTAATAATAACTATATGAAGATGAGAAATAGTTGTTAACATTACTCATCTTTTTGGCTGTAGGAAATTTGTACTTCCTTTGTTACAAAGGCCCAGCTGGAGCCTCACCATAATGTACATTGTTTCTGTTGACCTCTACAATGTGTACACCATGAAAACCTTTGTTTTGCCTGTTAGTTTTCCTGGGAGACATGAAGCCAAAGTTGTCAATGAAGTTGGCCGTCATATGGACACACAGAGTTAGAGACTTCTTCCACTTTCTAACTTCCAGAAGGAAAGCTCTTCCCAGGCGCACTGAAACCCAAGGCACAGGAATGTCACTGATCCTGTATATACCTTGCTTCCACTTTCTAACTTCCAGAAGGAAAGCTCTTCCCAGGCGCACTGAAACCCAAGGCACAGGAATGTCACTGATCCTGTATATATCTTGCTTCCTACTCTACTGTACCTTTTAGGGGGCAGGCATAAAATACAGAGGAAAAGCCGGGCGGTGGTGGCGCACGCCTTTAATCCTAGCACTCGGGAGGCAGAGGCAGGCGGATCTCTGTGAGTTCGAGGCCAGCCTGGTCTACAGAGCGAGATCCAGGAAAGGCGCAAAGCTACACAGAGAAACCCTGTCTCGAAAAAAACCAAATAAATAAATAAATAAATAAATAAATAAATAAATAAATAAATACAGAAGAAAGCAACTGGCATTGTCCTGTGTTGTTCACTTCCTTGCAGAGGAATCTTTACAATTTTAGTATTCAATTTATATGATCTATCCAAAGAGAAGAGATATACTTTACTCAAGAAAGAAACAATTAATATATGGCAATATATATCAAGAGGGAAAATATTTAAAATGATAAGGAAATTTGAAGTTAAAAACAAATAAGCCACTGGTGATTTTTATTGTGAATGACATTTCACATAACAGGATCTGAGTTGTAATGTGGCTCAAACCACTTTACACAGAATATGGAGGCTTAGCATCCTGAGTATTTTAAGATAAAGGAAACAGAAAAGTATAGAAGCAAAAAGTTTACTCTCTGACCTTCTCTCAACTTTCTCTCCCAGAGTGGGGCCATAAAAGAATTCCTTTAGTCTACATCCTTTAAAAATAGGTTATACAAGCCTCTTTTGTCTCTATCACATAGTATCTCACTGTTGGAGCAGCAATCCCAGACAGTGAGCGGTGTAAAATGCAGACTCATGGCTGCTCAAGGTCCTAGAACAGGTGATTGCTGAGGGTTTAGTGATAAACAGGACATTTATAACATTTTCTCTAAGTCTCATGGAACATAAAGGAAGAGAAAGCAGAAAGAACAGAGTGTGGAGATAGAGTGATGGGTTGTAAAAATGTTAACTTCAAGGCATGGCACAGTCATTGCCAACATGATCTCAGCAACTGTCTTGCCTACACTGGGCCTGCATAAGATTCAAGCTGTCAGCAACCAATCATAAACATGGACTACGGGGCCCTACCCTTCCTGCTGATCCATCAGTTATGATAGATTCTGAGGGATAAATAGTCATTGTTTTTTTTAATTGTGTACCAAACAGTGAGCTTACGAGGTCCCAGTGGGGGTTTCCCTCACTGACACTCATATGGTCCTAATTAAAGTCCATAGGTCACAAACTAAGCAAAAAGACACAAACATGGAAAAGAGACCTGCATAGAGGAGGACAGGGCATGACAGAGGTGGGAAGGAAATAAGAGAAGGTGGTGGTGAGAATAAACAGAATACACTATAAACATTTGTGGATTTTTCACAGAACAAATTTAATAAAAAAAAAAAAATATGGAGGGAAGTCTTTCTTTCCAGAAGATTGCTGGCTAGTATTTGAAAGTTTCTCAGTTCTAAGAGAATCTGAATAAACAGATTTCTCTATTTCACCTAATTTACCTAGATGATACCATTTTTATCTAATCTTATTTACAAACAGCTATCAACTCTTCAGCAAACCACAACATAAACACAGAGAGCTCACTCTCCCTGTGACCACCATGTCAGTAACAACAGCTTAGCAAAGAACATAAATATTTTTGTCCAGTTACTCTGTCCTTTGCTCAGATGGGTCTCAACCATGTACTTTGGAAGATAAAGAAATCTGTCCCACATCACCTCACATACATCTGTCTTTAAAGAATGACCAGGATATTGATAAAGCCAAGGGCATTCAACATATAAGTAGAAATAATAGTGAGAAAATACAAAGTGTGACTCCTATGACAAGATTGACTGAAATCAATTTGATTGAAAAAGAGACTTCATCAAACAGATTCAGAGCAAAGAAAGTGGAAAGTTTGGGTTATAGTTAAAGGAGTCCATACCTTTAGTTACAGGCTAATTTGTTATGACTATCCTAGAATACATGTTTTATTCTAATCTTAACTATGAGATACGATTTTTTTCAAAATTTTACAGTTATGTGGAATCAAGTTGCAATAGCATTATGCGGAAACATGTGATAAGGAAAAGTGATCACACCATCTTCTCCACCCTACTACCAAGCTTCTGATAAACTGTAAAAGCCATCAAGGAAGAGGTGATGCAGCAACACAGCAGACCCAGCCCTGGTGCTTGTGTGCAAAGAGTCCTGCCTGGAGGTATCGTTGTTTCTCAGAAAGCTACTGAGAACAACTGGACTTTAATAACCGTAAAAGCAAGGAAAGTAACTTCAACATTTTAAAATAAATAGCAAGAACATGTCTGTACTGTTCACCAATGAAATAGAAAAAATTCTGCTAGGGAAACTATAGAGAAAAGTGGAATTTTATGAATGATATAAGAATCAATAATACTTAAAGTTTTGAATGAAATAAAAAAGGAATTGATTTGGGGAAAATAAATTAATATTTAATTTTTAAAATTTATATCAATACCACATATTTAGAATTGAATTATAATAACCATGAAAATTATACACATGCATTTAGTCATTATCTAAGCAAAGGTGATAACTGATCATTGAAGATATGAAAATCTTAAGGCAAAAGGAAAACAGGATGCAGGCTGAAAATGAGAAAGAAAGGATTAGTGAAAGAGATAGAAAGTTACTTTACAGTAGAAATCAGAACCGTAAACTACATGGAGAAAGAAATACAAGTGAAGCATGGCCTGGAGAAGCACACATATAATCCCAGCAATCACAAGACACAGGCAGGATTGCAAGTTCAAAGACATCCTGGCCTGCGCTGCACTACAACAGAGGGAAAGAAGGAAGGGAGTGAGAGAGGAGGGAGGGGTCGGAAGGGAGGGCAGTCAACAACCATTCATAAAGCGGCAAAGACAATTCTTCATGTGTAATAAAGAAAATGTCATGGGTATTTAAAGACGAATATGAAGGTAACATACAATTTAATTATTGTCAATTAAATCATATTGACCTAAAAAGTTACTAAACATGGACATTTAATCAACTGAAAGGGCAATTAGAAAAGCCTGATTTGCAAAACACACCCAAATCCAGCCAATAAACAAACAAACAACAAACAAGACAGAGCAGAGATAATAACATAAGACGTTATGGCTGTCTAACAGATCATTTTTTGTTATTTTAAATCCCTCTATTCCTTTAAAGTCTCTGGAGCCACATAAACAGACACAACACTTTCGACTGATAACTGAAATGATATTATTTCAAAACCATCAGCATCCCCTCAAGAGTTATTAGTTCTGTCTCATGATTCCTTACAGGTTGTATCAAAATAATATAAAGTAGAAATTTGCTATTCATTACATTATTTCTTCTCACTCAAAACCACATTTTCCACTCTTTTTATGAGTCATGGTAATAAAATCTACAGCATTATATTTTATGTTTTAATAACTTACTTACCAGAGTAGTAAATATATAATGATAGTATTCTGTCATCATTCCCATAGCTAATGCCTAAGAGGTAAAGAATTAAAAGAAACAAAAATATTAACATTGAAGGTATACATAATATGAAATATATTATTTCAGTGACAGGTAATGATAAATAATTGATGAATAATTAACCTCAGTTACTCATGGTACATAAAATTGGACCATATTGAATTTTCCCAGTAGTAAAAAAATTAGTTGTTATTAAAAAGATGTTTGAACCCATTCTTCTGACAGCAAAGCTATTCCTTAAATGTTTGCAAAGGCTGATGGTATTACATTGTGACAGCATTAAAACTGATGTAAAACTTGATATCAGCACATGTCTGTTCCTTGTGTTTGCAATATACTCACTACAGATATCCTAGTGAGAGGCATACTTTTATTTGATTTGCTTTTTTGAGATATTAGCAAAAAGAGCTGCAAAGAACAATGTAAAATAGTACCTTTTCTCAGCACCTGAGACATGACCTTAACATTAATGAAGGAAATGTTAATCATAACTTGTGAAAAATATGGATAATTAACCGAATCATTTGGCTGTATTCAAAGACCAGATGAAAATTACTGTTTTTGTTTCCCTTTTCTACAGCTCTTACCAATTTTGGACTGTCAATGATCTTAGATCAAGTACGTTTTGTATTAAAATTTGCAGTGATGAGAAATATACCTGTCTTTTCACCTCTAAAAAAGAGGGAACTGAATAATAACTGACAGTGAGAACTGAAAACCCATGCGTTGTTTTAGCTGAAGGAAGAGCTCCTAGTTGGAAGCAAGTATTCTCATCTAAGAGTCTCCCCGACACTATTAAAGATGCAAAAATCATTTGCTAAGTAGCTTTCTCAGCTACAACCTGTGTGCAATGAACAGGTAAGCTTCATAGGCATCGGTAGGCATTCACCAATTAAGTAGAATAGAAATTATAATTTTTAACATGAGTCATTCAGTGAAAAAGAATAGCCACTTCAAAAAATAAAACATTTGTAATAATTAATTAATGCTTGGCAAATCAAAGACTTAAAAACAGAAAAATTATTTAGGGTAAAAAGTCACAGATTTCTTTTTCTTGAATTAATAACAATTCTATAGCCTCTGGTCAAGTAACCATAAGAAAAATAAAGGGATATTTTCCTCATTAAACATTTACATTATCTCTTATGGTAGAGAATGTTTGCTGCCAACAAAAGGTGCAGAAGCCTGCTCTTCTCCACAATCAATCAATGGCAGGTCAATGGTATCTTTGTTTCTAAAATCATTAGCTCAAAATGCGCAGAAATGGATAAAGAATAAGTACTACAAATAAAATATCATTAATATTACTAAAATATATCAAAAGTTAAATAAGTATACTGAATATTTAAACTATAAAAATGTTATAACGCAGGTTCAACTATTATATGCACTGACAGGAAACTAGGCCACAACAAAGATAAATAAATTGCCCAACAGAGTAAAGATGAATTCATCTTTAGTATTTGGAGTCTAGAACTGACTAAAAGACATTTGGAGACACGAAATGTAAGAATAAAGTTCCTCAAGTCAATGAGCACCAGGTAAAATGTATGAGAACTGTCTAGGCTAAATGCACATAGATTTTCATACTACAAGAGTATATTTATAGGGTTAGCCTGAAGGGAGAATGGCAACTACATGCCTGGTCTGGAAATTATGACCGTTGCTGTCAGAAGGGAATGTTTCTCTACAAGACAAAAAGTACATGTTATATATTCTCAAAATTATGAGAATTCTAAAAATATATGAATTCTAAAAAGTCCTCCCCTTTCCTCAATAATTTGTAACTTTGTGCATTTGTACATTACAGGCCAGCATGTGAAACTGTGCTGGGGCCCTGGGGATGGGAGCTGAGCCATGGTAAGCAAGTGGGGTAGGCTTGCTTCTGACATGAGTGTTCTACTGGAGCCACAGGTTTCTTCTTCATTACCTTGAAGAGAAGTCTATAATATAAACTGAGATGGTTTATGGCTTTATTTAACATTTTTCCAAACTTTGATTTTGAAACCAAGAATTAACCATAAACTATAATATATGATCTAAAAATATAAGTACTCATCTGGTAACCTCAGAAAAAGAGGACTATTATCTCAAAGATTAGTTTAATAGCCACTTGCTCTGTTTTTTTTCTTTAACTATACATCAATGTGTCTTCCCAAACCTCAAACTACATAAAGAAAATATATCTGCACCTTCTTGAGTATATTACTTGAGAAGCCTCAAAAGAAATACATTGTAAAATACATCATATTTTCAAGAAGACCAAAGATTAATTTATTTAAGATAAATTAGGGATCTGAACTATGAAGCTACTTTGTCATCCAGGCATATAACGTGCAAGGTATTTACTCTACCAGTTAGATTTAGTAATAATATTGTTCACAATAATATTGTAACAAAAGTGAAGGTCAGGGAGAAAATACGTATCAAATATTAATTTTATTTTATAACATGCTGTTGTGGGGTATATTTGTATTAGCTTTTACATTTTTTTCCTAGATGAAGGTTTTTATTTCATATTCTGTGATCTCAACTTTGAAGTCCTTGGTTATGTTTTTCCTATGTGATAGAATGTCCTCCTGTGGTTTTACTTCAGAGCATCTTGGTTTTGCCCTAGGGAATCCTCTGTCAGAAATTTGAATAGAGAGGGAATTATCTGCTTCTAAGGCATGGCCATCGATTAATGCATGAAACGTGCCTCTAAGGAAACTTAGTAAGCCCCGAGCTTCACTCTCAAAGGTCTAAGGCAAAAAATGCAGTTAGTTTGAAAATATATATATATTTTTTTTGGAAAACAACAAAATTAAGCTGACTAAGGCTATCATTTTTTACTTTTCCTAATAGTTCTTAGATGGAGCACTCTTTCTGAAAGCTCATCTACTTTTGCTGTTCAGCTCTGAATGTATATCTTTGGTAGTCCTACATCAGCCAGTGTCGAATAATCTCAGAAACACACATACATCACATCACACTACATCCTGTGCTTAGTTTGATTCCCATGGTTGTGATAAACACCATGATCTAACACAATGTGGGGGAGGAAAGGGTTTATTTGGCTTTTGATTTGGAGCAGTATTCTCAGCCTGTGGGTTGTAACTCCTTTGAGAGGTTGAATGACCCTTTTACAGGAATCACCGAAGATCATTGGAAAACACAGATATTTACATTATGATTAATAACAATAGCAAATTACAGTTATGAATTAGCAACAAAGTAATTTTATGTTTGGTGGTCTCCACAACATGGCAAACTGCATTAAAGGGAGTCAGCATTAGGAAGGTTGAGAATCACTGTCCTGGAGTCATATTCCATCATTCAGGGAAGTCAGGGCAGGAGCTGGAGGCAGGAATTGAAACAGAGACCATAAAGGAACAGTGATTATCGTGGTCTCTGGCTTACTTCCAGCTAGCATTCATATAGAACCCAGGACCACCTGCCCAGGAATGGCACCACCCACAGTGGGCTGAGCCCTGTTCCCATCAATTGAAAATCAAGAAAATGCCACACAGGCCAATCTGATGAAGACAATATCCTCACTGAGTATATTTAAATATTGCTTGGGGTTTGTCTTCATTTTCAAATAGAGCAGGGTTTATCTAAGGAAAGATATAAAATAATGGATACACCTAATAGGAGGAAGAATGCACTCTGTTATTGGAGGTTTTCTCATCTTCCAGACAGCAAGCACAAATCAGTTAGATCTGAAAAGAAAAACCTGATCTATTGCTTGTTGAAGGCCCAGACAACAGGTGCAAGCTCATTCGCTGTCAGGAGTAAAGAGAAGACTGTTTTTCTAAATGTGATCAGGTGTTGTTTGGAAAGCATGTGAAAAATCTTCACTTTTGCTTTTAGTGTTTATTCCATTATTATAACCATACTGAAACAAATTAAAAAACAAAGCCAAGCATAATCCCTTATACACTTTATCACCTACATATAAAGCTAGAGCAATATCCAAATCAATGAAATATTTCACTGCAGTAAAACCAACATTCATACTGGAATATTGGACAAATACATGCTTAATAAAACAACCATGTTATAGCAAGCATTTGTTACTGGTAGTTATATTTAATGGAATATAATTTGACATCTGAATTTTCACCACTCTCCACTACAGGTATTTTATCCTATATTCAAAGGCTTAAAGCACAACTCACTAATTTACCCCAACTACCATAATGTTAGCCCAATATTTTATAAGATTAAAAGACAAAAACAAAGATGTGAGTTCAAATCCACATTTTATGACTCAATAAGTACATGATGTTCTGCATTTAGTCTTCAGCACCAACCCCTCATTTATAAGAGAGACTTCTAAATAATTTCTACCCTCTAGATTGCAGTTAGGATTACATAGTGTTAATGTAATGTTATTGTACTTGTTGCTGTTTGAAGTTTCCTCTTAGGAAGGCAAGGCTTTATTGTGGAATGAATACTGAGAACATCACTTGGTTGGGTGCTGACTTCTCTGCACTTTCCTTGCTAGTGCATGCTGTTCAAGTCACTCAGTCTCTCTGAGATTAGACTGAGATAGCCCAGTTTCCTTTGTTTGTGGGGATGGTGGAAAAAGAGCACATATGTAAAGCATTAGATACTAGATAGAGGATGAATCTGTCTCATCTTTATCTGTTTTATACTACTGGTTGGATATGTTATTCATGGACTCTTTTTTTTCTCTCATTCTGAAAAAAAAATCTGCCACATTAATCAACAGTCAATTGAAATTAGCTTCAAAATCGCAATGTTTTGAAGACCTGCAATATTCTTATTACATTTTTCCTAAAACAAATTAACTGAAAGTAATTGTCAAATTTTCTATTATAAAGTCATGTTAAAATGAGTTCTGTGACTTTTTAATGATGTAACACTAAGTCATTGCCTTTAAAATGTAAAGTAAAGAAAATTGTATCAGAAAACTAAGAATTTAAGTAACTTAAAGTTTACCTGCTTTAAAATGCCTGCTGCCATTTCATGGCTGCAGTCGAAGATCACATGGAACTCTTTGCCTCTTTTCATTTCTTTCAGCAAAGGCTTTGCATCCCTTGTATCAGCTGGCAGCTGACGGATTTTAAGTCGAAGATTGTATCTTGATGGAGCTTTGATGAGTTCTTGCAAGCGAATGAGACCTTTAATAAAAAAAATTGTAGAAGCCAATCAGAATAGATCATAGAATAATGAAATGCAAGTCTGAAGTGTGATTATCTTGGTCACATATAGGTACTTTGGTACAGGTCATGGCACCAGTCTTGGAATTCCTTTTTTGTTTGTTTGTTTGTTTGTTTGTTTGTTTGTTTTAAGCAGTGTTTAATTTTGTCAGTATGGCCTGAAACTGATTATGTAGTACAAGATAGCCATGAATTCCAAGTGATCTTTTTGCACCATCCTCCTGAGTTTTGTATAACTTTGTCAGATAAATATACATACATACATATATATATATATATATATATATATATATATATATAAAACTTCAGATACTAAAGAAATGTGCACTCTCCTAGACAAACATCTTTCAATTATGGCTCAAAATATATCAAACCACTAATCTACTTCAGGCGATCATAAATCATTTTTAAATATTATTGTTATTTAGTGATATAAATAATTTTCAAGTACTTAAACCCATTTAACATTTGATACATAAACCCTGATACTCAAAAAAGAGCACATAGTTAAAATGTGTCACTGAATTGTGATTTGGATCAAGTGAAAAAATGTCCTGTCTCCTCCTACTCTTCATTCTTACATCTGTAAAAACAGTTGTATATTTCTTTCACTGTCTTTCTACTTTGTGGTTGATATATTGTGCACCCCAATAAACTTATCTGGGGATCAGAGAACAGAACAGCCACTACATTAAAATTAGAGGTTAGGCAGTGGTAGCACATGCCTTTAATCCTAGCATTCTGGAGGCAGAGATCCATGTGGATCTCTGTGAGTTCAAGGCCATACTGGAAACAGCCAGGTATGGTGACTCACCCCTTTAATCCCAGCACTTGAGATCTCACGTCTTGCTTGAGAAAGACACACACATCCCTGGAAGTGATGGCAGGAAGCAGAAAGGTATATAAGGCCTGATAATCAGGAACTACAGGCTTTTAAGCTTTTAGGCTTGTAGCAGCAGTTCAACTGAGATCCATTCGGATGAGGACTCAGAGGCTTCCAGTTTGAAGGAACAAGATCAGCTGAGAAGTTGGCGAGGTGAGGTTAGCTGTGGCTTGTTCTGTCTCTCTGATCTTTCAGAATTTACCCCAATAGCTGGCACTGAGGTTTTATATATATATATATATATATATATATATATATATATATATATATATATATAAAATACCATTTAGCAATTCATGTTACACTACTTTCTATGAAGAACTACTTTGTTGAAAATTATTACCATAGTAGTAAAAAGAAAGATTTGTAAATAATGAATGTTCCCCCTTTTCTCTCTCCTTTCTCTATGTATATGTGCATGTTACCTAATTATATTTGGTAACAAGGATGGAAACAAACTCCACAATTGAAAATCCACTGTGTATTCAAGGAGCCTGCCAGATCATGAGAATAAAAACACAATTTGTTATTCTTAACTAATCATAAATGTTTTTAAATATTTTTATTTTAGTTATCAATGTAGTACCACCATAAACAATATTATGAATGTTGTTGGAGATCCAAACAAGTACTAAAAACATAAGGTAATAATAAAGAAAAACTTCTAAGAATCATTCATTTAAAAGATCTTAGGTTTTTTTAATCTAAATGTTTACCCTCCTCACAATACATAAATGCAAACAAAATAGATGCTAACCTTGACTGGATAAAAATAAGAATGCTATTCAGCTTACTTATTTTAAAAGATTATTTTGTAATTAACCAAAGTCTACTCTAGCTTGGGTTTTGGGTTTTGTTCTGGGTTCAAAAATTGTGTTCAATGATTTGTGTAGCTTTGCGCAAAGCTCTGAGTTCTAATAGCAAAACACTGTCTATGGATTAACATATAAAACACAGAAAGAAACTTGCCTAAGTTGACCATCAATAAGTGACAATTTGCCATTGTTTTGGTATTGGCCAATATGGAAAAATATCATATATTTTTAAATCCATTCTTGGAATACTTTTGTCACTGATTTAGAGAGGAAAAGCCTAATCTCAAAAACTTTAAAGAATATTTTGGGAGATTCATGCATTAACAAAGGAAAAAGGGAGCTATCAAGTCACAGATTAACTCAACAGTTTGGATTGAAAAAATTCAACTGACTTAGAAATAGACATTTTCAGAAGAATGGTGTTTGCAGAGCTCATCCTAAATATACAGCCTGGCAAGTATTTTCAAGTCTTTTAAAAGCTCATGTGGATAGTTCATTGAGCCATCAGGTACAATAAATGTTTACTTATTCTCTTCACACATATACATCCCTGCTGGCATTAATGGAACAGATTTCAGTTTGCTAGTTTCCCTGGAGAATGATATTGAAGAGTGAAAAAAAATAAATCACTGTTGCTAGTAGGAGCTGCCATCTCTTACATGAGAATTTGAGTGAAATGTTGTCTTCAGTAATTCCTCTGACAGGTGTTTTGTGCATAACTTCTGTATGGAAGGCACTGTTTCATAGATAATCATTGGAATAAACATTTTTATCTAGTCTTTAACTGCAATTAATAGAGGTGACGAAAGCATTATTATACAAATGTAGTTTCCATTGGCTTTTCACCCTTAAGTACTTGAATAAAAAATGTCCCAGTATTTCCATAAGAAAGGAAGACTCTGGAGAGCAGTTTGAAGTCAAGTGGAATCATGGCTTTATATCCTTGCTTTCAGTCATCTTCTGCATCAGATGGCTGGAGTTCTCTTGTGGATTCTAAGCCTTCAATTGCTTTATTATATGATACAATTTCTCATCTTCCCATATATCCTCTTTTTTCTAGCCTTCCCCTTTCCTAATATTTTAACAAAAATTCCTCTCTAAATTTTAGTATTGAGAATATTTTGGATAAAAGGGAGAGGGCTAACAAAATAGTTTCTAATGCATTTAAGACATCAAGAGAATGAATATTTCCCTATTTATTGTATGTGAAATATTTGATAGCACCCCACTAATATACTTAGTAGGATAAACTTTTACTCTAGTGTATCTTTTTATTTTTAATTATTTATTATTTGAGATAATATGATTACATAATTTCCCCCTTTCCTTTCCTCCCTCCAAACCCTCCCACATACCTTGTGGGAGACCACAAAGCTTTTCTAGTGAGATCTGAGCTTTCTTTACTCAGCAGGGTTGCATTAAGGCATGGCTTGACCACTTGCATGGTCACCAGGTTTCTGGGATGGTCTGCACTTGGCTGTGCTGGGGGGAGGTCTTTTGCTCCACCCCTTGGCATTCCATTAAAAAGCCCTTTAGTAGAGACAGAAGGGGCTGGTGGGTTTGACCTCAGACCTTCCCAAGGCTATCCTATGTTTTCTAACTGTCTCTCTCTATATATACTTCGATCTACAAATTCCTCATTTCTCATTTGCTTAAGAGTTCCCTGGAGGAATAAGAGGGAGCTGGTCTCCCTCAATACCCCTTTTTGTGTCTTTCAAATTCATATACTCTTTTCTCATTTCAAATTCATATACTCTTTTTTCATTAATTGCTGTTATATATTATATATTATATATATATATTTTATATATATTCCTATATATATACCTAAATATATATATATATTTTTTCCTAAATACATAATTATAAATATACGTAAGGTGAGCAAGGACAACAAATGTAGGCATGCTAATTGTAGCCAATTAATGAATGCTGTGGGTGGAAAAGTCTTCTTCAGGGAAGAGCACATCAACTAGTTTATTTCATTTTTTTGTATGTTTCCATAGTATATGTTACTAAGGCCTATCCATACAAACATAAATTGTACCTCAAACTATCCTACCCAATACCATGTTACTCTACCCTCAAGGTAGGACAGAGATTTCATCCAAAGGGAAATGAGCACAAACCTTAGAAAATGTATAATTACAAATTAGCTGTGTTTCTTCTCTGTATTGTTATATACCATGCTACCTAACCCAAATGTCCTTCCATTTTCAGCTTATGACATGGTAACATGCTATATTTTTTTCTGAAAAGATGTTCTTACACAAACCTACCATATGCAGACAAATATAAGGAATCTATAAGACCTATAAGAATTATAAGATCATCTTTTTCTTTGTCTAGGAGAAAAATCTTTCAAGCAGTTGACATGACTTACACATAGTCCTGTTTTATATTGACTTGGTGATAATGGAGAAATTCAGTAACACATATATTAGATTTAATAAGGGGCACAAACATTTTGCTAAAAATATGCTTCATACAAATACTTGGCAAACAACATTTCAGAATATTGTTTACTCAACAAATTTGACAACCAATTATTTAATGGCAGAATAGAATTGTAACCTTTAAAACAGACTTTTAATTAAATATCCCCTTTCTTTCGCCTAATGAAATTAGTTTATACAATGACAATAAAAAGAAACACCACAAGATGGGTTTCTAAAATCTAACAAAAAGCACTCCCTCCAATTACCTCCTTATTTGGTAGATGAGGAAAATCCTGTTACCTCTGAATCCACCACTACATGATTGTTGTTGTTGATTTTTAACCTTTTTATACTCTCCTTTATTCCAGCAGTGGCTGAAATCAAGGATTTCTTTTTCCTTGATTTAGGGACAAAGGTCTGAACTGCTCTTTTCAGACATTGCCATCAATTTAGCTTTTACAGAGAATCCAGAAGGAGCCATTTATACACACTCCAGTTGGCATCCTCCTCTACAGAGATCAATCACAACCACAACTCATGTAGGCTCATGCTTCCCTAGCCCCAGGAAGGGAGTCCCCAGCTTCCTCCTACACCCAGGTATCCATTTTAACAGCCAAATGAGCTAGAGTTTTGCCACCTGGCTGAATATCCAGGCCCATTTATCAGGTTGGTTAATATGGTCTCTGTGCAAGCTAAGTTAGACTCCTACCAAATGCATTTTAAAATTAGCAAACTCTGGATTCCGTGTTTCACCATCACCTCCTTGTTTAAGCTAAGAAAAGAAAACAATACATGAGGAGCCAAAGCACATTATTTTGATGAGCCTTTTTTAATAGAAAATTTTAGACTATATTGGTGTTTCAAAACAAACTGAGTAATATATGTATACCCATAAGGTATATTTTAACATACGTTACTGCTATAAAAATAAGCAAGATATCCAGTTATGAAAATAATTTATAACTATATATATTTTATTTATATTATATTTATTTACTTATATTTATATTTATATTTATTTATAACTATATATATATATATATATATATATAAAATCAATAAACCATCCTTTCCTTGGAGTGAAGTATTTATGTTAACAGGAAATAACTAACACACTTTCTGTAAGTTCCTAATTTCCAAATGGAGAGGTTTCGCCAGACTGTTTCCCCAAACCACAGACCTCTGATTTCACTTTTATTGTTGGAATCTGTGGCTTTTTCTACTGGCTCCTGAGGTAATATCTAAGACTCCAGAATGCTCTTCTTTGAAAGAGTATTTTACTTAAGTAGATGCCTTGAGCCAACACGGAAGGATATAATGATGAATTGGAGATGGGTGCTTTGTGTCATTTAATATTAATTAGCTCAGGCCCCAGAGTGGTTGAAGACCATGTCAGAGCAGAGGGCTGTCATTCATATCTACAAAGTCAATGCCCAATAAAAACTATTTGGTGTTTATGTAAAAGCACATGTTAGTTTTCCTGGTTGGCATACCACATGAATACTTTTACAGGTGATTACATAGAAACATGAGCATTATCCACAAACACTGAGTGGAAACTGGGAGCTTGGAGTTTTATCTTCTTTTAGAATTTGCTATAGGTGCCTCTGCTCAGGAATAATTTTAGTCTGTTTTAGTTGTCATGAATTGTAACAGCAAGTGTAACAGCTTTCAATGAATTCTGTGAGTCATACCAAACTTGAGGATGATCTTCACCATACTTGAAATTCAAGTTGTGGTAGAAATCAGAGTCATCATGGAGGACCCTGAACTTTGTATCTGCTGTAAATGAGAGGGTTAGGAAAGGATTTTGAACTCCAGAACAATGTAATATCTCACTCTGATATCTGGTAGATGCTCTAGATATAAAACTAAACTGGCATTTCAACTGTCTGCTCCCTAAAGCTGTTTTTTTCTCTTATGCTTGCTTCTAAGCAGGATAATGAGAAATACAACCTTTATAACTACAAATAAAAGACAATCGTGTCTTCTCTAATTACTCTATTTCTGAAACATGCCATTTCTAGCTTTCTAGCAAATCCCTTCAGGGTTATTTTAAATATTCCCAGAAAATGACTGGAAATGGCATTCTTGAGACACACATTATGTCTTATATGGGTTATTTATTATAAAAGCCTTTTAAATAAACCTTATATGTGTGCCCATATAGCAAAAGCCTGTGGGAATCGGAGATTCTTTTGGAGCAAGAAGTTGGAAATGAGGAAGGCATACACAGAGTTCTGGTGCAAAACTGGATATCGTGAGAGTAGCTAGATGGAGCCATCCTGAGTGTCCAAGAGTATATGAAGTTTTAGATTTGATTCAATACACAAAGAATCCCAGTGTAAGGTGCAGTAGACACATGATATGTCTTGTTACTCTGAAGGCCTACTGAAGGCAGTCAGTGTGGACCCAGGTAACTTGTCCATCTAAAGTAAGTTGATTCAAAAACACTGCTGAGAACAGGATGTAGTCTTATTGGCTAGGATCTCAAGCCTATCACCTCTGTCTTGGTTTCATGGAAAATCTACAGGATCACCAGGCATTAAGTGGACAGATTTCCCAGCTGTTATGGCTGAAACTTGGCTCAGGATAAAAGATGATCTGAATATTACCTGAAAGCAGTAGATGATTGCTCAGAAAAAAAATGGAATTGAGGTGATATGAGAACTACACTTGAGTTTCTAGCAGGAAAATTCCAAGGAAAGCAGAGTGTGCAAGGCTGACTGTTACACCTAAAGTCAATACCAGAATATACTGACCTTGTGCTTTTTTCTTTCAAGTAATTATAACACTATTTAAAAAATATATTGTGGGTTTTTTTGTGGTTTTTGTTTTTTGGTTTTTTTTACCATGCCCACAGATAAAACCTCTGGCTTGTTGAGTCAGTGCCTGAGTTCAGGGTGTACAAGGGTTTAATTTTATTCAGAATGCTTCAGTTTCTGTAAAGCCAACAAAATGGATGTTGCAACTTGAATTTTTTCCTCATGAATTTGCTTAATTCACAAACATGGCATTAGTGTTTGATTTAAATGTACTGCTCACTAGGGGCACTGTAGTCATTATACTTTGTGGGTACACTGTTAGCTTTGTCTGTCTTTTATCTAAAGTTCCTCTGTCACAATCAGGTAGCTGCTACACATGAGCTGATGTTTATTGCAATAAAATAAAGAAGATAAAAAAGTGATTATTTTAATTAATAATTGATAGTAGAAATTTTTGTCAGGACTGTCTTGCTAATAATTGTCTGCAGATGCAATTCAAACTAACTGAACCAGAAAGACACAAACTTTCTCCCACACTGAAAATGAATGTCAGGATGAAACCAGGAATTCTGTATTTGTGATACGTTCTTCTATCAAGATGATTCCATTCCTACTTAACCTCTTGCAATTACTGACATATTGCTGTGGAATATTTAGCTATATAAAATGTGTTACACTTGTTTATGATGTGGAATATTACTTTAATTGTGTAAATGTGTGTTACATTTTTTTCTGCTGCATTTGTTTAACAATGTAAGGATTGTTACATTTGTTTACGCTGCATTTGTTTAATTATGAAAAGATGTGTTGCTGTTTCACCTTGCCTAAGGCACTTGATAGGTCTAATAAAAAGGTGAACACAAGGTCAGCTAGGCAGAAGAAGATAGTTGAGGCTGGCAGACAGAGAGAATAAATAGGAGAAGAAGTGGAAGAAGAAGGAGAAAACAAGGGAGAAAGAGGGAGATGCCTGGGGCTAGCCAGCCAGGCAGCCCCAGCCAGTAGGAAAAGTAGGATGTACAGAAAGAAGAGATAAAAAAAGCCCTGAGGCAAAAAGTAGATAAAGAGAAACAAGTTAATTTAAGTTAGAAAAGCTAGTCAGAAACAAGCCTAAGCTAGGCCAAGCATTCATAACTAATAAGTCTCTGTGACATGACTTGGGAGCTTGGTGGCAAACTAGAAGAAAAAGCCTGGTACAGCATATGACCAACAGAATCTCATAGCAATGATAGGAAACTTATGAGGTTTCTGTCAAGATCTGAAGAAGGACTAAATATTGCCTAGGCTGGGTTGTTTGTAGGGAAGGAAGTATTGAAGTTTGATGCTTATGCCTGCAGCATCCAAAGTGGTGGGAAGAAAATGACCCTCTCCTGAATGGTTTATACCAATAACTTCCACAGAGAGACTCTAGTCAAATAAATTAAATAAATACAAAGCAACACCACAAAACAACAATATTTTAGGAACTCAATGAACATGATCACTGTATAGATTTTTTTACTGGCATTTGGTAATTTGATTCTATGATTGTTTATAAAGACACTGGTATTTTTAAACAGAATGGAAACCTTTTAAGAGTAATACAGGTAAGTGCAATTATTAAGGATGCCACGCTTAAACCAACAACATCCTGGATAAACTAAGAGCTCTGTATACTGCTCCTCTTCTTTCTTAGCATAATTTATTATATTTCCTTTCACATAATCTATCACCTGCTGTTCTGGCTATGCAACTGTCCCTCCCCCAGTGGGACTGACATACCTCATTGTTCAATTTTGATAGCTGCATTGCAGACTCCTTTGTCTCCTGCCAACTGGCTCCGACATACACCTGTCCCTCTGTCACTCTCACTGCCCTCTCAGCTTGTGATAACCCAGCGCAAGCTCTCCAGACAGTGGCTGATTAGATAGCCTGCTGTCCTCTTATCCCCACTTGTGTCCAGGTCAGCACAGTTATGAAGCAGCAAATGATCCTTCACAGCTCTAATGTTGGCTGTGTCCCAGGATGCTGCTGTTATTGGTTTTATCCTTCCACTTAATACATCAAATATGATTTAAAGTTGACATTGACAGAACAGCTTAAGAAGCTTTATGTGGTTATACCTATGGTTGACAATAGTTATCAGAACTACTATGTGTTGAAGAAAATGAGGAATAGAAGATGACTCTTTAGAAATTCAGATTTTATCTTATCTTTCATTGTTCCAGAAGAAAACCCCATTAACCTCAAAGCTTTCAGTAACTGTGCTCATTGAAGATGTAACTTACATTATGATTGCTTGAAAATGTGAATGCATCAGGAACACATGGTAGCATGGACTCCATGATTTGAACTATAGTGTAAAAACAAATACAAAAGTATGAACAGTAGATATCTGTCATTTATGAGATTATAGGATAGTGATGAAATAGATGTACCAATATACTGTCTACAGTGAATTATGAACAATAATGGGGACATCTCTAAAATGTAATAGACTGGTAAGAAATAATATCTAAACTACTGACCATTTAGTTAGTGAATCAGGAAGAATGAACTGGTGAAAAAAGAAACAATTTTGAAAAGCAGTATTATTATACAGATGATAGATTAGATAGATAGATAGATAGATAGATAGATAGATAGATAGATAGATAGATATGTTCACAAACACTTGTGAATTGTTTGGTTGATGCTGTTGGAGATCCAAGTATATACTGTTCTCTAGGAATAGATCGATAATGGTGGGTCAGTATCAAGTAAAACCACTTAATAAGGGCCTTAGTTTAGATTGTACTTTATGAAAGAACTATTGTGGTTGTTTTATAAAGAAATGTGGCTTGAATATGCGGAAAAAGGAGAACTTAGAAAATTCAAGAGGCTTCATAAAACCCAATTGTGGAAACTCAGTCTTTCCTCAGAAACAGGAGATAGGTACAGGCTGCTTTTACTTCTGTTCAGACTTGTGAGTCGTCCCTATCTTTTCTAACAAGAATAGCTTTCTCTACATATTGTTCAGATAGAACACAGGGCTATCATCAGAGAGTTTCCTTGTCACAGTTCTCAGCAAAAACATTTCTTTATCCCAATTTCAGATTCCTCTAAGAGAACATCAAGTTACCCTCAGTAGGTCCATCCTTAGTCTAATGAACTATATAGTCCATAAGGTATGAACCTTGTTAGGGTTTTCTGTCAGTTGCATGTATCTCATAGTTCACAATGAAAATTGAAGGAATTAAATTAAATTAAATAATATGGGTTATATTTTCATGAAAGAATTTTTATGTGATGATCTAGGAAACACATATAAGGTATTAATTAAAAGATGGTCATCTTTGTTTTTCATCAGTTGAAATAAGAGAATAGCAGAGAGCGCTCTCGATATGTCCCCTTCATCTCAGATTTGAAGCTCTCTTACCATACAGAAGGACTTGCTATTGTTTCTGTGGAGGTGACATCTCCTATGAAGTATAATTTAGTCTTCTTTGTAACTAAACCAATGTGACTTTGAGTTTTATATCTTGACATTAGTTCAAAAGTCTTTTTAGCTACTCCAAAACACATGCAGCATGGTGAACATACTAAGCTCATGTCAATTCAGACTGGTGTATCAACATATAGCACTAGAAATCCAATCTATTGGTTTATAATTGCATGCATGGAAATACTTGAGGTAGATGTATATCTCCAGTTATACAAGGAACCACATCATCATAACCTGAAGGTTCCTTGATAATTAGTTTATCACCAGAACAAACAATTAGATTAATAAATGAAATGATCATAGCTAACCATAGGTAACTAATACTTAATTAAGGCTGGTATTTTACATACAAGAACTATTCAAAGAAGTAGTATTTCTATCCTTCATATTCAGATAAGCTTAAGATAATGGCTTTTAAGTGGCAGGTCATATATGGTTTCTCCAAATCCAACATGCAATGTATTTATCATTTATACATTATACAATGTATCTAAAATTGTCACTGGTTAATTGGAAGTAAAAGTTAAGAATTTTCCATTAAACATTTTGGACAAATATTGTCTTTATTTTAATAGGTGAAGACATTAAATTAAAATGAGCTGGCGTTTTATTGATGTTTTGTTTTGCCATGCCTAACAAATTATCAAAGTGTTCTTCTAAAAGAAGTCAACTTCAGAATTGATGAATTAAGTTCTTACAACATTCTATTCTAATACATTCTATTCTAATATAAATTTCCATTAGAAAATATTTCTGGCACTTGTGCTGTATGGATATGTTTACATCCACATTTACAGTTACAGAGAACCTAAGCACCCACGACTGAGTAAAACTGAAAACATTCAATTAGAGCTTTAGAATCAGAGGTACTGTGAGATTGTAAAGAACTGTTTACTAGTCACGGGAAATCAAGAAGTTGGATTAAAAATAACCTGTTTGTCACTCAAAGTTCCTTAAATATAGCTTTCATAGTATTCGAGATTCAAATATGGTAATGCCAAGTCACTCAATCACCTGTCATAAAAATGCCATCTTCTTTTCTACTTCTGATAAAATATAAACCTAAAGTTTAAAATACAAAATTATCAACATAATGAAAACTTAGCAAGGTGAAGAATGAGAACAGGAAATATCTCAGAACAGAGGTGGATAGGAGATAGGTTGGGTATATAAAATCGTTCAAAAAGCAGAAATAATGGCAGAGTCAGTATCAGAAAACTGGTCCAGAGGCTCTACTACATCCAAAACTAAGACTCAGCCATGAGATATGTTGATACTTTGAATACGCATAAATCTAGTAAGTTGAAAGTAGCAGCATAGTGAAAGCAGAAAAAGACTGTAGTAGCAGCATAGGCCCTCTACTCCAACAGCATCCTATAGCCAAATAAAACAATTAGTTTTAATGTAGGCTACCGTTGAATTTGAATATGCTCAAGGGTGAGGGAAGGTGTGACATAAAGAGTGAAATATTATCAACTGTGTTCTGTTGGATTTCAGTGACCACACTTTCAAAAATGATCACATTTGGACAACTGTTTCAATGTATAATATAGAGGACACACATTCACCCCACTACACCTCATACTCTCATTTAATTTTATTGCATGCAGCATTCTGTCTCCATCACATCACTGAAACTGCCCTTATTGAGATTACCAACAATATTGTAGGTTGATAAGTTCTGTAGTTAAATTTCAGCTTTCATTTCTCTTGACATATCAACAATACTATTACTAGTTTGATACGATCTACTCATTTGCCTTCAGGAGGGCCCTTGTTCTAGTGGCTGCATTATCTTCTTATCTCCCAGGTTTCTTTGTTTACACTCCCTTCTGTGGTTAACTAGCTCAGTACATGGCTCTGTACTACTCTCACATAAATACTCCAGCCCAGACCTTGCTGGATCTAAGACACCTATATCCATTGATTTAATCCATCACACTAGAATGCTGCCAGGATCTTCAGATTTAACATATTTCCAAACCTGAGCTGTTCCTGTTCCTATCTGCCTTATGAGTTAGTTAATGGCTACTCTGTAGGCTCCTATCTTGAAGTAAGTATGCATTTTATCTAGACTGCTCTTCTTTTATAACCATGCTCTCTCATGCACGACAGCTATTCTACTGAAAATTGAAGACCTCTCATTTTATACTTCAGATTCCTCATATATTGCTGTTTATTCTGCTGTACTAACCACTTTTTAAAGTTTTTACAAAGTATTTTATATTTCTATATTTGTAACACTAATTTTTAATCTCTATACCCCCCCCCCACTAGAATGTAAACTCCATACAGGGAGAGACTTGTGCCTGATTAAATTTTGAAAGATGTTCAAATACATTTGTTAAATGAATGAATGGCACGGCATGATCTTTAATCTTGAGAAGCTTGCAATCCACTTTGGAAAATGAATTATATGTGGAAAAAAACAGAATTTCTGCCAGCATGAGACGGACTGTGCCAAATGATAACTGAGGAGAACAGACCCAAAGTGCTCAGGCATTGTCTTTTTTTCCCCCTAAGGATTCAGAAGACTAGGCTCAATTTGAATAATTTGTTCCAAGAGAAAATTGATCATAATCTAGGGAAGTAAAGATGGGAGTAAAACATTTTAGATGACAGCAATTTAAGGCCTCAATGACATTTTATATTGTGATTTAAGGGGAAGCTATTTGTTGCATATATATCGAGTTTATTCCAACTGGAGTTTTCTTTCTTCTTTGTCGAGTACAAAACAATGTCCAACTAATAGGTCTACTGGTTAATGCATATGTGGCATATGTTACCAGGTCTGGGGAGGGCTGCTATCCAGGGAGATAGAGGAAACTCATCTGAAAGCCCCATTTCAGATGCGATTTTTTTTTTCTAGTCAGAAAAAGCAAAATAAGGGGAGGGGGAGGAAACTGAAATAGTTACTTAGAAACAAAAGAAAAAAAAAAGTGGGCCAAGGGAAAAGCTTTTAGCAAATGTGAAAAAAAGCCACACTGGCACTGATGATGGGCCACTTAGCAGTGATTATTTATAATGGAGCAAAAAGGGGAAGCAGGCGCTCAGAGACACAGGCAGGAGTCTTCCCAAAGAGGCCCTGGGCTTGCCAACTGTCACTGTATCTTGTTGCTTGGACTGACTTTCTGCTAATACATCTTACCTTCTCCATCAGCTAATGCTGGCACAGTTGATTATGAGTTCACTGTTTTTCTTTAGCTTCTCTTCAGTAAGAATTTCTTTTTAAGTTCTTTTTAAATTCATTTTACATACCAACCACAGATCCCCCTCTCATTGTTCCTCCTCCCGCTCCTCCCCCCAATCCTTCATACCCTCCTCCAACAGGGTAAGTTCTCCCATGGGGGCACAGCTAAGCTAAGAATGTTTTGATGGGGCAATTGTGCTAAACTGAATTAGAAATGGATACATTATACAGTTGTCCACAAATCCTTCCCTATGCCTCCCTTATATACTTCAGGAAGCATGATTTTCCTTACCCACCCAAACAGCAAAAGATGAGTCTGGTCATTTAGACAGAGAAATGTACTGATCACTTGCTAGTATAATTCCTCTCTTGGGATTACTAGTATTTTCTACCATGGCTGTTCAGTTATTGTCAGAAAACTTGTATTCTGGAAAGTGCATTTAGGTTTCAGAGTTGATTTTATATGGGCCCTATCCTAGTTAATGTTCTATTGTGGTGAAGAGACACCATGAGCTAGGCAACTTATAATAGACAGAATTTTATTGGACACTTGCTTACAGTTACAAAAGGTTAATTCATGACCATGATGGTGGGAGACATGGCAGGCAGGCATGGTACCGCAGCAGTAGCTAAGATCTCACATCTGTTCCTCAGGCAGTAGGCAGAGAGACGCTAGTCCTGCTTTGGACTTTTGAAACCTCAAGCCTACTCCCAAAACTACTGAAACAAGGCCATATCTCCTAATCCTTCCTAAATATTCCACCAACTGGAAACCAAACATTTGAACGTATGAGCCTATTGAGGCAATTCTCATTCAAACCACCACATGCCCTAACTTGCTTTCAGGTTGCGTTCATCACAGGAAACCTCAAGTTGTTTAGCTCTCCCAGAAAGCCTAACAGAAGAGTGCTGAATCAGCTTCTACTTCATGAAAGGTTCTTGGCAGATCGAGGAGCTGCAAAAGAGATCTTCTGGCCTCATCTGAAGTGCAAATGCATGGTCACCTGCTCAGGTCTAGCGATCAGACACCCCTGTCTGGCCACTTCCTTCCTTCCTTCCTTGTTTTTAATCTAAGTTCCTGAACTTCATTCTTAGAAGGAAGAGTTAGGGGAAAAAGGAAAAAAACTGGGAATGATTATAGGAATTACTTGTAACAGTTAATATCTTCAACAATTACCTAACATTATTAATATTTTTACAAAACAGAATTTCTATCTCAAACAGTAAATATATGAGATTATAGGTCAGTAAACAATATTTATAACTTCAATTTATCAAGTTAATTCACCAATTCATCCTTCTTTCCATCAAAAATGATGAATGTCATGGTGTATGGTACTTGACTTGTATCTCTTAAGAAAACTAAGAAAAACTACTATTCTCTAGTAGCAATTACAAGCATTTCTCATGAAAATCAAAAATAAGCAACATATTTTTAACAGAGTTATTAAGGAACTGGGGTCACTATCTAGGGTTTCCAATGATCTAACATAGTTTGTGATGCTCTGGAGAATGTGTATTAATGTACTCTTCAGGGAATCTCTAGTTTCATAGGAGTTGTTTACTTTTGTGTCCATGAGAACCTGGGAGAGTGAGAGGTATTTATTAAGTGCCTAACAGATGTTTATATTATCAGTAATATAGTCACACTTATTCCAATACCAGTGGCTCTGACTCAAATTTTCTTAGTGTCCAAGCTAAGATTTCTAAGACAGATACACATAAATCTATAAGCTTTCTTTATTGTAATCTATACATGCTCATTTAATCAACAAAATTGTCAGGAACAAACTCCAGCAAGCTTGTCAGTCTCCATTAGTGATGATACCTCAGGAGTTATTTAGTAAAGTCACAAATAACATCTAGCGGGTAGATGCAAGAAATGCTGTTAAACATCCTGTAATATACACACCAGTCCCCACAGCCCAATAATCACTTGACTTGGTAAAACTATGCAGCAATGCTGAGAATCTGTGGCCTAAGGCACAGATATCTGTGATGCACTTTGCACATCACTGTCTTATGTAATGCTGTTTTTCATGCTGGATGATTCATGGGCTACTTCCTAAGATATCTAGCCTATACACTTATATATATATTTTATGGCTGAACTTTGCTTTGCTTGTCCTTTTGTAGTACGCCAGGGACTATTCATTCTTTGCTCAAAAACTGCTGAATGGGTTGCATAATGTGCATGAAGCATCTTCTTCATATTGATAGTAGGATGCTTCAGATATAATCTTTATCCTCTGTAAAACTAGAGATGATATACACCATTTACTCATCTCTGCCTATTTCTTATTTTTTCCTGGTTATAGTTTCCTATGTCTCATAAAATAAAACTTGTCTGAAAATACATTTCTTATAGTAATCAAGAAAAGTATGGGTCATCAAAAATGAATGCTGTACAAAAGTTTGCAAGAGTAAGCACATCAAAGTATTACCTCCAATTAACGCATTCTGACTGCCTTATCATTTTGCTATCTCAAGTCAATTAGTTATAATACAGCTCCCTTTTGCAGAGATAGGCATTGATAGGCTCTTGTATAACATCAGTTGTCTATATATAGACACTTATTTATTTGTTATTATCTTTGATTTCTTCCTTATCTTTATCTGTTGTAAGGACAGAGTTATCCCAAAGAATGTGAACACTGGAATCACCACTTTCAGTTTGAATCCTAATTGTGATATGTGTTAGCATTTTCTTCTCAGTTTCTTAATGTCATGATGACTCAATATTTCACATTTGCCTATATGAGGTCAGTGTAAGAGTTGTCAATGAAAGGATGAAAATGAAGAACATACATGCTAACTGCTCAGGCAATAGCTAGCCCATAGTAATTTTAAAAGCTTTTGTTATGGCCATTATTGACATTTATCTCTCAAGTATTATTTCTTTCCTCTCAATACCTTTGGATAATTTCTCTCTAAAATATTTTTATTCTTATCCCTTTCCATCTAATCCTTGTTGAAAGTTGAATGTTTTATGTTGATTTTAATTTGTCAGAATTTTCCAACTAAGGTAGAAATATAATGTTGTTAATTTCTCTGTCTCTGAAGAAACGTAATGTACTGCAATGATAAAAATTATAATCCAATCTCAAATTCTTGTGGTGAAATCTTCAGCAAATATTGAAAGTAGAAGATGGACATTATAAAAAATTGCAGTTTCAAGATACTAGAATTTGATTTTGTTCTGACTTTTTGTTAATGTATTGTATCTGAAGTATAAAAGTTTGATTAGTGTTGACATGATGAAATCATCTTCCTAATCAACACAATAACCATTTCCATCACAAGGTCAAGGATTCCTCTTGTCCCTTATAATCATGCCTACTCTTAAGAAGATCAGGTTGTATGAATAAAGCATATTTGGATTAATACAATCAAATCATACACTGTCTCATACATGTGAAGCATTATGATTAAATCACCAAGAAGAGAACCAGAGCTTTTCTCTTAAAATCTCAGAAAGGGTTATAATTGCATCAGAATTTCAGCTTTGGACTCAGAATTGAAAACTTATACTCAGTAGTTCACTCAGCAAATTTTGTTTAACAATAAATAAGTAATAATTAAGTAATAATTCATCAAAGTATCAGCTTATAATGTTCTTTGAAGGAAAATTTTCAACTAGTCAAATAAGCTCATACACCTTTACAGAACAACAATGCATTTAGTTGCAATGGGTTTTTGCATTATGCCACAATTTCATTGAATAAAAGTTTTAGATCTTAAAGGTGACACAAAAATTTAACTCCAGCCCCCAGTGGCACATGCCTTTAATCCTAGCACTCAGGAAGCAGAGCCAGGTGGATCTCTGTGAGTTCAAGGCCAGCCTGGTCTACAGAGCGAGATCCAGGATAGGCACCAAAACTACATGGAGAAACCCTTTCTTGAACCTTGTCCCCCCAAAAATTAAACTTTCCATAAATAATATTTAAAATACAAAACAAATTATTTAGCATGTACTGTTTATCTTATAAGACACCACTTACTTTGCATACCAACCTAATGACTGTTCAAAGTATTTTGAGGATCATATTTCCCTACGGAAAATAAAAATCAATGATAACCAGCAGACACATCAGAAAGCCTACAGCTACAATCTTATGATTGCAAGCTGGATCACAACACAGCAACTACTATAGGAGAGAAAAAACTCCAGGGGACAGAGTAGAAGGGAGAGTTGGCAGAGAGAAGATGGAGTAAAGAAGTAGAGGGAGAGAGAATACATAGTGGTCAGCTAACACAATTAAATTAACAAGCAATATGATGAATTAAACTTCTATATATTGAACGAGGTAAAAATCAAGATATTTTTATGGTTTTGGTAAAACTGTCATTTACCCATTTCAGGGACTAAAGAACATTAAGACTTTTGTTTCTTTCTAATTGTTCATCTAACATCAACTGGTAGGATAAGTCTACACATTGTAGGTTTTCCAGAAACTGCATCTGGACATATGCTCTCATCACCACTACCCATCATCAAAGTATAGAGGGAAGGATGTGATGGTTATCATTAGTGTACAAAATAAACTGATTCACCATGATGATTTATATTATTTGCCAATGAAAATCACATGGAATTAACTAGCTCCAGGGAATAAGATAATGGATTTTTGCTTTATGCATGAGAACATAATACTAATAATCAAACTATACTGACTTAGAAATTCTGTTTCTATACATGTTTGAAGATAATAATAAAGATGTTTTGAATAAACATTTTCCGTCCCTAAACTAACAACCAGGACTATTATATTTACTCAGGGAATAAACCATTTAGAATATAAATATCACTAAAGAAAATATATCACTGATAAGTTCAAAAACACAACAATCAACATATAAAATTTATGCTGTCATGCTGTCTAATTCAGCAGAGAGATGGAGAAAAAGAAAGGCAGCGATGGGGAAGATGTAATGAGGGAATGGAAGACAGGAGGAGGAAGAAGGATTTGTTTAACGGCAAAGAAATCCAGTCTGCCCACTGATCTCTGTTTAGCCTTCAATCTGTGTGAATGTGGTTTGCTCTTTGCTGTGGTCTCAGGGCTTTTGTCAACACATGAGCAGTATTACACAACCCTTACATTGTCTGTCTTTTTTGTACATAAAGAGGAGTATCTTTGCCTCCTTATTTCTTAATACATCATGTAAGATTGGTTCTCTTTGAGTTTAGACTTGTTTTAACATTTTACTTAACATTCATATGTGCATATACTGTATCTTGATCAAAATCCTCCAGCATCCCCAGCACTCTAATTCATCCCATTCCTTTCAACACGTTCCCTCCTAACCTCATGAGCTCTCTTGATATCTTTAAAACCCACTATTTTCTGTATGTGCATTAGTGTGGGATCACCTACTGGAGCATGGGTAGCCTCTTGGTGTCTGTATCCTTGAAGAAATCTAATTCCCCTCCCCCAGCAGCCATCAGTTTCTAATAGCTCCTTTAATAGGATGGGACTTCATGAGACCCTTCTTCATCCATGCTGGCATATTAGCTGGCTTAGTCTTGTGAAATTTTTGTGCATGAGTCCCTGCCCCAGTGAGTCCATGTGTGCAACTATGACCAAAATGATATTTAGATTTAGACATCTACTTCATCTGGCTCCTACATTCTGTAATCCTCCTCTATCATGATGACCTCTGAGTTTCTGGGGACAGGAGGAATAATATAGACATCTCATTTAGAGCTGAGCACGCTACAGTCTCTTATTCTTTGCATGTTGAATAATACACTTCTTAAAGTATGCTTAAAGATTCATGCATCAGTGATCCTTACTTGTGTTTCCAATAGTATCTCATGGCATTTTCTAAATTGGCATCATTTGTCATTTTTGGTTCCTTGGTATGCCAGTCAGGTAGCTCTCTGACCTTTGTTCATATTATGAGAAAGAGAATTAGAGTTTGTCATTTATTACTGTATAATTAATAGAGTAATTAATAGGCTCTGTTAAGATTTCAAGTGCTGACTTAATTTTCTGCTTAATGCCAACTCAATTAGCTCAACTGGATAAAAAGTTCACTGTGAAGATTGAAAGGAAGATTTTTTGAATGTTTGATTAACAAATTACAATTTGCACTTTAGAAAAATTATCAAGAAATTAAATAAAATTTATATATAATGTTTGACAAAAAGTTATAAAGAATTATTTCAATATATAGGAGTTCTAAGTCTTTTGAATTTACATTTAATAATTTCTGCTACACATAAGCTGAATAACATTTCCTTACACATAAAATTAATAAAAAATGATTTATTTATCTGGGGATGTAGTGGCACATGCAGAGGTTACACAACAATAGGCAGTTAGTTCTTTTCCTCTACCACATGACTTCTTGGTCTGGAACTCATGTTGTCAGGTTTCTTAGAAAGTGTCTTTACCCACTGAGCCATCTCACAACCCATACACTTTGTTTTAAATAATTCAAAGGCAAGAATATTTAACAGAATTGAAGTTATTTAGTATGGAAGTTTATACTGATAAGTATTCTACAAAAGTGACTGATAATTCTGCCAATGTCAAATCATTATATAATCAACCATTCTATTGGCATAAACACAAACATGTGTATCAATGGAATCAAATCAAAGACCCTGACATTAATCCACACATCTCATGAATACCTGATTTTTGACAAGGAAGCCAAAACTGTACAATGGGAAAAAAGCATCTTCAACAAATGGTGTTGGCATAACTCGATAGCAGCATATAGAAGAATGCAAATAGATCCATATCTATTACCCTGCATAAAACTCAAGTCCAAGTAGATCAAAGACCTCAACATAAATCCAGTTACACTGAGCCTGTTAGAAGAGAAAGTGGGAAGTAGCCTAGAACACATTGGCATAGGAGACCACTTCCTAAATATAACACCAGTAGCACAGACACTGAAAGCAACAATTAGTAAATGGGACCTCCTAAAATGGAGAAGCTTCTTTAAGGCAAAGGACATGGTCAATAAGACAAAATGGCAGCCTACAGAATGGAAAAAGATCTTCACCAATCCTACATCTGGCAGAGAGCTGATCTCCAAAATATATAAATAACTCAATAAACAAGACATCAAAATACTAAAAAATCCAATTTAAAAAATGGGGTACAGATCTAAACAGAGAATTCTCAACAGAAGAATCTCGAATGGCTGAAAGACATTTACAGAACCTATATCCAGTGACTGATGGAAGCAGTTGCAGAGACCCACAGCCAAGCACTTGGCCAAGGTCCTGGAGTTCAGCTGAACAGAGGAAGGAAGGATTATAAGAGCAAGGAGTGGTGGAGGGTCAGAATCATGATGTGAAAAACCACAGAAATAGCTGACCCAAGCTAGTGAGAGCTCATAGAATCTGGACTGACAGCTGGGGAGGCTGCATGGGACTAAACTAAGTCCTCTGAATGTGGGTGAAAGATGTGAGGCTTGATGTGTTTGTGGGTCCCCTGGCAATGGTACCAGGCCTTATCTTAGGTATAAGAACTGGCTTTTTAGAGCCCATTCCCTATGGTGTGATGCCTTATTCAGCCTTCATGCAGGTGGGAGGGGCTAGGTCCAGCCCCAACTTGATATGCCAACCTGTGTTCACTCCTCAAGGGAGGCCTTACTCTCTATGAAGAGGGGTTGGGGTGGGATGGAGGTAGGTGGGGGGAGCAGGAGAAGAGGTGGGGGGGGAACAGGGGTTGGTACATAAAACGAAAGAAAATTTTTTATGAAATAAAAAGATTATAAAAAAATTGCTCAACATCTTTAGTCATCAGAGAAATGCAAATCAAAATGACTCAGAGATACCATCTTACATCTGTCAGAATGGCTAAGATAAAAAACATTGATAGCTGGGCGGTGGTGGCGCACGCCTTTAATCCCAGCACTCGGGAGGCAGAGCCAGGCGGATCTCTGTGAGTTCGAGGCCAGCCTGGGCTACCAAGTGAGTTCCAGGAAAGGCGCAAAGCTACACAGAGAAACCCTGTCTCGAAAAACCAAAAAAAAAAAAAAAAAAAAAACATTGATAATAGCCTATGCTGGAGAGGATGTGGAGTAAGGGGAACACTCCTCCATTGCTGGTGGGAGTGCAAACTTGTACAGCCACTTTGGAAATCAGTATGGTTATTTCTCAGAAAACTGGGAATCAATCTACCTCATGATCCAGCAATACCACTCTTGGGCATATACCCAAAGGATGCACATTCATACCCCAGGACATTTGCTCAACTCCGTTCATAGCAGTATTATTTGTAATAGACAGAACCTGGAAACAACCTAGGTGCCCCTCAACTGAAGAAAGGATAAAGAAAATGTGGTATATTTACACAATGGAATACTACTCAGCTGTAAAAAACAATGACATCATGAAATTTGTAGGCAAAAGGATGGAATAGAAAAAAATCATCCTGAGTGAAGTAATCCAGACTCAGAAAGACAAACATGATATATACTCACTCATAAGTGGATAGTAGATGTAAAGCACAGGATAACCAGGCTACAATCCACAACCCCAGGGAATCTAGGTAATAAGGAGGACCCTAAGAGAGACATGCATGGATCCTCCAAGTAAGGGGAAATAGATAAGATCTCCTGAGTAAATTGGGAGCATGGGGAGAGGGGGAGGAGGTAAGGGGAGGTAGCAAGAGAACATGAGGGAATGGCATGGTTGAGTTGGGGGAGGGACAGAGAGGGAGAGCAAGAATAGAAACATCTTGATAGAGGGAGCCATTATGGGGCTAGGGTGAAACCTGGTGCTAGGGAAACTCACAGGAACCCATAAGAATGACCCCAGCTAAGACTCCAAGCAATAGTGGAGAAGGTCCCTGAACTGGCCATCCCCTGTAACCAGATTGATAAATACCTTAATTGTCATCATAGAACCTTCATCCAGTAACTGATGGAAGCAGATGCAGAGATCCACAGCTAAGCACTGGGTGGAGTTCCTAGAGTCCAGTTGAAGAGAGGAAGGAGGGATTATATGAGCAAAGGAGACTAGATCATGATGGGGAAAACCACTGAGACAGCTGACCCGAGCTAGTTGGCACTCACTGACTCTGGACTGACAGCTGGGGAACCTTCATGGGACCAAACTAGGTCCAGTGAATGTGGGTTGGTCAGTTTATGGAGCCACTGGCAGTTGGACCAGGATTTATCCCTAGTGCATGAACTGGCTTTTTGAAGCCCATTCCCTATAATGGGATACCTTGCTCAGCCTGGATACAGGGAGGAGGGCCTTGGTCCTACCTCAACTTGATATGCCAGACTTTGTTGACTCACCATGGGAGGTGTTACCCCATGGGAGGAGTGGATGAGAATAGGGGTAGGGGAAAGGTAGAGGGTGAGCTTGAGGAGGGAGAGGGAGGAGAAACTTTGGTTGTTATGTAAAATGGAAAAAAAACTTTTAAATAAAAAAAGAATTAAATAAACAAATAAAACCATTCTAAGTTTGGCAAAAATTCATAGCTGGCTTAACAAATGATACCATTGTGTGATATATTGATAGGATTATCTTAATATCAATTATTTCTAAAAATGTGAAAATGTATGATTGGCAAGATCTTATAGATCAAATTAATTTAAGTTACTCAATCACCCAAGTCCTTGGAAAAAAAAACTTGCCATTCCATACCTCTTGCCTGCCAAACTACAAAATAGAAGTAAATCTAAAAAGCTTTGTTTTAATTAAGCCTTTCTAATGATTTTGTTACAGGCTGAAATAAGAAAAACACTGTCAAAAGTCAACCATTCCACAAATATAGTAGTTTAATAGGACATGTTATGTCTCAAAGAGCAAGGACTGATGCAAGACTGGACAATTCTTTAGAAATGCAGGCTTCATTATTTTGTCTAAATATTTTGGAATGCTTTGAACTTTTATCATCATTGTTGTGACCAAGAATGAATAATCTGGAGATATAAAGGCCAAGCAATTACATGCTTCCAGGCAGATACTTACAACATCATCATCACATTTCATTGACTAAAGATGTTTACTTAGCCATACTTAATTTATACATTAAAGAAGTGCAACACAGTACAGTTTAGAAATAGAGATAACCAGATATTTGGAAGCATTGGCAATATCTACACTACTTATTTATATTTCCTGTTGCAAATGTAAACCCTTATTTACATATATTTAAACCTACAGTTACTAATTTATAAAGGTTAAATGGGAAAACCCTAGTTTTGTTTTTGTTTTTGTTTGTTTGTTTTTACTTCTTTATTGAGTCTTTGGGAGTTTCACATCATGCACCCAAATTCTGTTCACCTCCCAGTTCCCCATATCCTCTCCTCATCCCTGCCACGCCTACCCACATAAGGAAACAAATCAAAGTATGCAAGAAAGCAAACAAAAGCAAAAGCAAAAAATAAAAACAGAAACAAAAAACTAACAACAACAACAAAAAAAATAAAAGCCACTGCTGTGGGATGGTCTGTATGTTAAATTGCTCTGATTGGTCAATAAATAAAACACTGATTGGCCAGTGGCCAGGCAGGAAGTATCGGCGGGACTAACAGAGAGGAGAATTGAGAGAACAGGAAGGGGGAGGGAGTCACTGCTGGCCGCCGCCATAACAAGCAGCATGTGAAGATGCTGGTAAGCCACGAGCCACGTGGCAAGGTATAGATTTATGGAAATGGATTAATTTAAGCTATAAGAACAGTTAGCAAGAAGCCTGCCACGGCCATACAGTTTGTAAGCAATATAAATCTCTGTGTTTACTTGGTTGGGTCTGAGCGGCTGTGGGACTGGCGGGTGACAGAGATTTGTCCTGACTGTAGGCAAGACAGGAAAACTCTAGTTACAAGCCACTTCAACAGAAAAATCTTTACTTCTTCTTCTTTCCTGCTTCTCCAAGACATCTTCATTTGTTTTGGTGGCAATGGAGGCTTTAGTCTGACATATAGTATACCTCTTTGACCCATCAGTTTTACTGGCAAATGTTTATTGCAACGAGTCAGTGGTCTGGTTCAAGGCCTCTGGTTTCTGGTACACCATCATCACTGGATCCTCACGGGAATTCCTCTGGTATATCCTGTGGCTGCCACAAGTCTCAGAGACTCATAGAATTCTCCAGGACCAGTCCCTTTACTAGCTCCAGCTGGTCCTACATGGGGTAGATGCTAGAGTGGGTCAACCCAAGGTCCTAGTTTTAACAGTAGTTCAGTAGTTCATGAAATGATAATTTCATTCAGTAGTATCAATTAAACTTAAGAACCAGTGCTTTGGATTATAATTTCATTATATGTTAAATAATACATTTTATTTAATCAAAATGATGACTGTTAGGCTTACAGACTGCAATTATTGATGAATAGTAGAATAAGGATTCAGACTGTGATACAGCAATGCAAAGAGGTGACTATTGGACTTTGTATTTTTATTAACATCTAGGGTTAATCAGCATTTGTTTATAACACAATAGTTTTTTATGCACTTAATGCGTTCACACAAAAATTATTTCATGATTTGCTTTTATTACTGAAATTCTATCTCAGGACTGGAAAAGTGTCTCAGCAGGTAAAGATGTCACTAAGCTTGATGAATTGAGTTCAATACCAAGAATCCACAGGATCAAAGGAAATAACTAACTTCTACAAGTTATCCTTTGACCTAAAACATGAGTTACAGCTTTCCCACAAACAAACAAAGAAATACATGATATACTGGGTGCTCACTAATCTAGCTCTACAACTGAATAACCTCATAAACTAATAAACATCTACAACTAAACACCAAAACCAAAATACAAATTAACTAAACTAAAATAAATGTCATTGATATGAGTAGGCATTTCTCAGAGGACAAACAAATATCCAGCAGTTATATGAAAAGCTTAATCACCATCACTTATCATGAGCAAAATACAAATAAGGACATGATGAGATCTTATCCTACCCCAGTTAGAATACCTACTACAAATACTAACAAATGTGAGGAAGCAACTTTTATACACTGTTCCTGAGAATATAAGTTGGTATACACACACACACACACATACACACACACACACACAAAAAAAAAAAAAAAAAAAAAACAATGTGGAAGTTTCTGAACCTCAAAAATCTAAAAATAGAGTTAAAAGCTGGGAGTCATGGCATACTCCTAGTGTCCTGGTACTTTGTAGGCTGAGATGGAATAATCTTTCCAAGTTAACCTGAACTGTCATAACAAGAACCTGTTGCAAAATATATACATACATGTATGATATATGTATATATATCTATGTATCCAATAACATGTATATCATATATGCATATGAAAACAATTAATGAAAGACAGGCCATGAATTTGAGAGAGCAAGTCGTATACTAAAGGATGGGGGGGGGGAGTACAGGAGGAATTATATTATCTTCTTAAAATTCTCCAAAAGAAATTGTGTTATAATATCAAAAGTAAAGCCAAAAATGAAAAAAATGGAACTACTATGTGCTGCAACAATATCATTAATGAGTATTTGCCAAATAGACAACTGAACTGTCATGCTTAGTTTTGTACAGTTCACAACAGCCAAAATGTGAGTGTAGCTTAAATGTACATCAATAGCCAAGAAAGTGTGATACAGAGGCTGTGCCAGCATTCACAAGACTTGTGCAAGCTCACGCAGACAAATACTACCCCTGATGAGGAGTTATTAATTACTGATAGCTTACAGGGGAGAGAAGGTGGTGTTGTTTTTGCTCTTTTGGAGGACCTGCCACCCAGCTCCCAAGTATATCACACAAGGAGGCTTATTTTTAATTATGAATGCTGGGCTTAATTATGAAAGCTTGGCTTATTTCTAGCCAGCTTTACTTAACTTTAAATTAACCCATCTATTTTTTGCCTCGGGCCTTTCCCCTGTCTATTTCTGTATACCTTTCTTTGTTTCTTATTCCGTGGCTTGCTGGGTAGCTGGGTAGCTGGCCCCTGAAGTACTCCTCTTTCTCTGGCTCCTTCCTTTTCAATTCTCCATCTCTTTTCTCCTTTATATATTCTCTCTGCCTGCCAGCCCTGCCTATCTTGTTTCCTGCCTTGCTATTGACCATCAAGTTCCTTATTAGATCATCAGTTGTTTTAGACAGGCACAGTAACACAGCTTCACAGAGTTAAATGCAGCATAAACAAAAGTAACACACCTTAAAATAATATTCTACAACAAGAGAGTTCACTTTCTTTAATATGTGGCCCCTGGTAGGCCTAACACACTCCAGGAGATGGTCACATACCTTAGAGCATATAGACAGAACCAATTGGACACAGTAGGTATTTTAAAATAGGGAGACAGAAAGTTGGGTAAGTATTGAATTGAGAGATAGATCTTTGAGATGGAGAAGAAAATTAATATGATTGAATTACAATATATGAAGTCCTCAAAGAATGAATGTTTTAAAGTGTGATACATGTGTGTTTACCTTATATTTATCTTTGTATATGTATAGGAATAATCCAGCAGAAGAACTAAATCCTGTCATGTGTGACATGAGCAAGTATGCAGAATATATATAAGTAAACAAAGCCAGGCATGGAGAGACAAGTAACACATGATGTCTCTTAGAGTGGGATCATGTGTGGATGTTAAGGAAGCTGCTCTCATAAAAAGAGTGAGAAGGTGGTTATCAAAAACCTAGGGTGGGAGACAGAGATAGATGGTGGTTTCAGAAACTGAGAGTGGAAGATGGCCCAGAGAATCAACTAAGCAGGGCTTGCATGATCAAGCTCAGGCCTGCATGGGTCTATATGAGGTCCGTGTATTTATCATAGCTCTCAGCTTAGTGTGTTTGTGAGATCACTAACAGTGGGACTGGATACATCTCTAACTATTTTGCCTGCTCTTGGGACTCTTTTCCTCCTATTGAGTTGCCTTGTCCAACCTCAATACGAGGGCTTTTGCCTTGTCTTTATTGTTACCTTGTTCTGTCTTTGGCTGTTGTCTCTTGGGTGCCTGCTTTTTTCTGAAGGGAAACAGTCAGCAGGGGAAGGGGAAGCAGACCAGGGAGACAGAGAAGCAAGGGCAATCAGGGAGGAGTGGATCTGTGGGAAGGGAGACTGTGGTCTGGATGTATCCTATGAGGGAAGAATCTAATTTCAATTAAAAAGAATGATTCATGTCCTGAATACCCCATAGAGGTTAGAGTTTTCCAAACGTCCTCTTCCTATATGAAATAAATGCTTCATCTAAAAACTGTCAGTCTCTTTCCTCCTCATGTTTCATTCACTGCTATTTTTTGAAGGTTCTACCTTCTGACATCCTCATGTTTATTCTAGAATAAATATCCAGAGTTTAAGTCTTAGTTCACATATCACCTTTCTAGTGTCTCAAGAGACATTTTCCTTTCATTCCCTGTATGCCTTTACTCTCCTCATTATTATAGCACATATCACGGTGAGTAGTGTAAAATACATGTTGTATACTCTCTCTCTCTCTCTCTCTATATATATATATATATATATATATATATATATATGTGTGTGTGTGTGTGTGTGTGTGTGTGTGTGTATGTGTCTGTCAATATAAAACATACATATATATGTATATACACATATATGTATACACACATATATTATATATAAATGTGAGGTTTTTTTGGTGGGGCATTGAGTGAGGGTTTCTCCGTGTAGTTTTGGCACCTGTCCTGGATCTTGCTCTGTAGACCAGGCTGGCCTCGAACTCACAGAGATCCGCCTGGCTCTGCCTCCTGAGTGCTGGGATTAAAGGCGTGCACCACTGCCACCCAGTTAAATGTGTGTTTTTGTGTGTCTGTGTGTGTGTTAGACACTCGACTCCATGTGGCAGGTTTGTTTATATTTTTGTTTGTTGTTTTATTTTCTGTCTTCTCAACTGAGAACAATGCTGACACCAAATAGACACTGTATAGTTATTTGTGTAGTAACCAAAAATAAACAAAGGAAGAAACACATAATTGGTGAGTAAATTACAGCATAATCAGAACTCCCAAGTCTGGGAAGTGGACATGGCCTCATATCTGATCAGTGGGCTACATGACTATGAACAATAAACTTTTATCACTAATAACCTTGTATGATACAAACCACAAAAAGAGATGCCAGCTCACATGAGCACATCTGGAGCAGCAAGGGAATATTGCTTCTCAAGATTATTGGGAAGTGAATCATGAAAGTAAGTATAGGTAACAAAACAGGAAAAGACTATTGGAAAGAGAATGAAGGAAAAGAGCACAATGGGTAATGAAGGAAAATTATTTCCAATAATGCCACAATGTAGTGTGGAGAGAAGGAACACCAGAGAAGTAAAATTAGAGGGAGGGAATGATGCAGGTTGAAAAAGCCATGCTGAAGAACTCATTTCTAAGATGTAAATAAGCTTTGAGTTGGGCAGTAACATCAGGTGGCAGGCAAGGCCTGACTCAAGTAATAAGCGATCATTATCCACAACAGGAAATGGAGTTGAAGAAAAGAAGTAATTCTGAAAATAACCAGAGGCAAATGAGAAGAAGTAACAATTACTGATGACCAATTAGAGATAAAATAATAATCTTGAATTATCACTAAGGATTGAGACAACTTGATAAATAGGGAAACTCAAAGGAATATACAAGTTTTGTGTGTTGAGTGACTAGGTTTATATGTTGGCTTACACATGTCTGTGGGTTATTGAAAATGGAGAACTGGCTGCCTAGACCTTTGGCATCAGAGATAGATTTGTGAGTGTGTATCATGTATATGGAAGGAGGCAAGGATTACACAAGATATTTTATGGAGAGGAAGGAAGCAGGTGAGAAATAAAGAAGACTAGAAATAAACCCTCAAAGAGCATGGGCATTTAAAGAACAAAAGTATACAGTTTAAGGGTATAAGAATGTTTTTTTCTCATCAAGGCACAGCAGTAAAGACTGAGGGACTTCACTCTGAGCTATCAATGCTATCCTCATGGCTAAGACAATACCCACACCAGTCACCTTCATGACTGAGTAGATGACCTTAGCGAAAATTACAATATTTGGTTAGCTTGAGTCACTATGATGTCATAGTTCCTGGGTATGACACTGTCCTTCTTGAGACAAGTCCACCATCATGTAGAAGCCAACCAATAAGACAACTTCTGGCATACCACAGCATGTTCTATAGGGATCATTTCCATTTTGTTAGTGATGTCATCTCCCAAGATGAGCATTTTCCATTCAAAATCCTGGAGTGGAATCTGCAGCTCTTGGATCTCATCTTAGAACCAATTTGTGGACCATATTAAGGAAATACTGAGTGTGGTCTTCACCTCTGACAACCAGCAGATAGTAGGTGTATGTGATCCAGGTCCTATGCTGCAGTCCCAGATTCTATTGGCTCTCTTCTGCTGTATACTCCAGACTCAAGGTTTGGGACTTGGAGGAAATCATCACTATATATGAATATCAAGGCAAAGTAATCCCAGTGCTCTTCTCTGCTGATGGCTAGGCTAAACTACTTGATGCACAAACAATATGGTGTAGTGGGTGACTATTGGTACCCACAAGAGTTTATGTCAGAGCTTTAGCAATAAAATAGGTTTTTCTGAGAAAACAGACAAAAAGAACATGAAAATGAGTATGAATGACTGAGAATGAGACACAAGGAGGAGAGAGTGAAGTCTCCCAGACCAAGCTGGAGAGTCTCATTTTCATACTCAACGATCTAAAGAACCTGTCAGGTACATCACTGAGATCATTCAAGTCCTTTTCTTCCCACTGGGCTGCACAGAGACAGAAACAAACCAGGACAAGAGGGAAGGGGAAGGAAACACAATTTGTCCTTTTCAGTATGTTTAAATACAGGAAAACCTAGGTTTAAGGGAACAGTCATTGTCTTTCTGTCACTGCTGGAATTGTTATCATTCATGGTATCTTTGTCTTCTACAACTAAGGTAAAAATTACTCATCCCTAAGGCTTCTATAAAACCTCTTTATATTTTTTTGGACCAAAGTATGTTTATTATAGATAAGAGATTTTTCTTTGTCTTATAATGTGACATGTTTTAAAAATATTGAAAAATTTAAAGAATTTTTCCTATAAATATATCTAAAATAATACCATGTAATCAGACCCTAGGAAATAATATTATAAGTAATTCTGTGCTTTGAAAATTGGGATTAAAAAGAAATCCAAGTTCAAACATAACCAACTATGGAAACTGTACTATGTCAGACTATATAATCAACTATATCCAAATAATTAGGTTTAACTTGTAACTGCTAATTGTATTTGAATTTGGAATTATAGAATACAGCAATTATAGCTTTGTGCTTAAAATGTACAACATATAATCATCTTAGACCTAAATTACCCCACTCCATAAAATTATTTGGTTCTATGTTACACAATACAAAAATTGCTATATTATTCAAATTAGTATCTTCTAGGAATATATATTTTAAAATTAACTTACTCTATTGAACCCCTTTATTGTATTGTATCCCACTTAAATGTAAGGTTTAGATAAAACAAAAATCATTGTCCTGTATTAATTGACTTTTATTTTATGAAACTAACCTTAAAATACCTTAAGATATATCTAGAATGCAATGTATATACTCCACCCAAATTAGTACTAAAACATTGGCTTTTGCTTAAGACAAAGTTCTAGGGCTTCTTTGTGATGATTGTATCATAGAAACGAATTAAAGTTAAGTATTTGAAATCCTAAAATAGGAATGGACTTTCAGTCCCTAACTACACAAATTTATATTCTTTTTAGTCATTCTCATTGTACTTCTTTTCCATGACTGCCCACTCACTAGCAGAACTCTGGTCTCTCTTGTACTGTGAATCCACCCCACTTTGAATAGTGATTGTTGTTATTTGCTCATACTATAAGACATCCATATGAAAAGTAGGGTAGATGCCAATGGGAGTTGTGTGCTCACAGTAATTCTTTCTTTTAAAGATACTATGCAGGATATCTTTATGATACAGGAGGCCATTTCATAAAAAGCCTTAAGAGTACTTAACACTGCTTCTCTTAAGCCTCTTTTTTTGCCTTTTTCCCCCATTAATTTAATTTTCTACTGTTTTAGCCAGACACAGTTATTGCATTAATACTTCTTCATCCTTTCTTCCCCAATCTGCTCAGTAATTTTTGAGTTTGTATGCTTTAAGTATTAGAAATCTCTCTGTTGCCTTACTATAAACTCCATTTTAAATGAAACACTTCCCTTTTTCCAATCAGAAATTATTTTTATTTGTTTTCAACCCATTCCCATCTATAACTCAGTATTCCTAATGCATTCTCCACAATGCAACTAGAAAATCTTTATTACAGATGGTTCTGATCACATCATAGCCTTACTAAAAATAATGGCAAAATGAATTTAAAAAGTAAACAAAAATAAATTCAAATTTCGTGGTATAACATTATTCAACAGAGCTTGTTCTGAGTTCTAGAACTGACTGATTAGGTCTAAAACCAAGATCTATCTTCTTCTGTAACTTGCCAAATTACTGCATATAGACTTTCTATAACAAGAACAGTAGCAGTAACACTTTCCTCTTCATACAGTGTAACACAAACCTTCTCGTTGCTACAAGTTTATAAGCATCTACTATGTGTGTTCAGTGAAGCACTTAATAATTTTATGAATTGTGTCAACAATCCTATGGAGTATATATGTCTTCAGCTTAAAAATCCCCAGACTCATGATTTCTTTTTTTTTAAGATTTATTTATTTATTATGTATACAGAAGAGGGTGCCAGATCTCATTACAGATGGTTATGAGCCACCATGTGGTTGCCGGGAATTGAACTCAGGACCTCTGGAAGAACTGTCGGTGCTCTTAACCTCTGAGCCATCTTTCCAATCTAGACTCATGATTTCAAAAGTGTGAGACCAAAATGAGCCATCTTAGAAATAAGACCAAAATGCTTTCACCCAAAAACTAAGGCTTAATATTTCTCCTTTTAGGAATAGGCCAATAGTTACTGAAACAAGTCAGTTCAGATTCCAGAAACCAGGAAGTGTAAAAGTACAGAATCACAAGGTAGTCACGAGGTAATGCCTGCCAAACTATGGAATGTCCTCTCGCTGTTTTCCAGGGTAACTGACCATAAAAAATGCCCCCACCTGAGGGCAGCCAATGAGAAATGGTGGTGGGCAACCACTCCCTTAGAAGTAAGATTAAGCCATGATTTCTAGAAAGCCCCTAGAAGTGAGCCAATCAGAACAGTACCCGTACTAGCTCCCCTAAATGATGTATCCTTGTGATTTTTTCCTTTAAAAACTGAGCTTGCAGACAGGCGGGCACTTCCTGCAGCCTCCACTGCATTGGATGTATTGGATGAAGTCCCTGCCTAGGCTTGTATTGCTTTTGGATATCCAGAATTAAACCTTGCTTTTGCATTCTGGCTTGCTCGTCTTTGGTGGTCTCTCTGGGGGTCATGATCTGGGCACAACAAAAAGGCAAGTAAGTAACTTACTGACGACTACAGAGCAGTGCAGATTTTTATGCAGAATTTTATGAAACCAAAGATCATAGCACCCGTATCATTCTCTTTTGGGCCCTTATAAGGCCTGGCCGTGAGGCCCCATGTAACTTCCCAAACCTAGTTCGAGTTTGGCAACCTGTCCTGGGACGTGACTTTCGCATACCAGTGACTCAGCATTACCCAACCTAGACCTAGAATTGCATCACCTCTGCCTAGTAACTGCTGAGATGGCATCATCTCATTGGCCCACTATCCTCACTCCCCCACCCCCACCCATCGCCCTGATGTATATAAGTCCACTCCTGATGCAATAAAGTGAGTTCCTGCTTTGACAAGACTCCAGGTCCAATGTGCTTCTGGTGGAATGGGGGAATCTGACACTCATCATCCCGTTCAGCCCCAGGGAGAGACAGGCTGGACTGGTCCTGCCTCCGCAATACCTGTCAGTCAGACCAACAATTCTCTGTTCCTAGCTAGATCCTTCTGCTCTAGCTCCCTTTCTCCACTTCTTGGTGCATGATCAGAAATTAAATTGTCATCTATAAAATGCTCAGTTGTGGTTTGGAAGGTAGGCTCATATCATACGAACATCACAGACACTGCTATACCCATGCAGAAGGTGTAGGACAGGGAAGTGGGGTAAGGATAAGTAGAAGAGAATGTGAGATGCTCTTGGTGATCTATCTCCCTTAGCCTTTTGTATAAATTTCCCCTCATCATTCTTCCCCCTAAACCTCTTACACTGAAGTGCCTCCAGTCCCTAACAACCTGGCTTCCTGGGGCATCTGTACATTTGCATGACACCTTGTTCTCCAGTCGAGATGCTTCTATTTCGCCTACTCCATTAGTGAGGGAGAAATCAACCAGCATTGCAGAACTTCCTCTGCCCTTCCCAAGGTGCTCTGAGCTCCTCTACTGAGCACTCACACATACGAGGTTTTCTCGCCTTTCTCTGAGCTTGTTGCACTAAAAGAGTTCTGTGGTCATTGAATCTCCTCCCTTCCTTTTGCCTCAGCTCACAGAGGCAAAGTTTTATTCATAATCTGTGCCTTCCACCCCAGGTGATTTATAGAACATCTATCTAAGATTGTTTGAATAAATAAACACATATTTGATTATAATTAAAACGTATATAAATGCAATTCACATTAGTTTTCTTTTGAAATAATGGAAGAAAACTGTGTGTACCTCAAAACATTTGCTGAATCTATTAATATTCAATAGATATTTCAAAGTTACTAACTATATTAACTTTAGACAGATTACCTAACTCACTGAAGTTCTCTCTTTTTTGTTTTTTGTTTTTTTGGTTTTTTTTTTGTTTTGTTGACACAGAGTTTCTCTGTGTAGTTTTGGTGCCTGTCCTGGATCTTGATCTGTATACCAGGCTGGCTTTGAACTCACAGAGATCCACCTGGTTTTGCCTCCCAAGTGCTGGGATTAAAGGCATGTGTCACCATTGCCCAGTGAAGTTCACTTTTTTCTAAGCAATTTACACAAGAACATCTTCATGTCTTCATACCATAAGTTATCACTAAGTTACTTTTGTGAGTTGAGCTATTTTAGAAACTTATGATAAAATAAACAGTCTCAGAGTCTATTCTATTTAGATGAAGATTTATCCAGGAGAAATAGAGTCAGGAAAACCAACACACAGTGAGAGTTACTATGTGCTTTTAGTATAAATTGGGAGAATTTTTTCAGACATCAGAAAGACCAGAGAAGCCTTTTTTTTTTTTTTTTTTTGAGGAAATTAAAGCTAGATAGTTTGTGAAAATGTGAACACACTGGTATGTTTATCCCATGGTCAGGATTTGACCAGAATCAGTGCTTTCCATATAAGCAGAATAATATGGTTAGCAGTGGAAAGAAGTTTATTGGTTCCATTGTAAATTTAACTTACAAAAGTTGAGTTGAGTATTTAAATTCAAATGTAAGGAAAGAAATTCAGAATCAAGATCACTTACAGAACCTCTTTAAATGTTTTGGCTGCTGATGGGAAAAAAAATCCCCCAGTAGTGAGTAATGCTGCCTATGTAATAAGTCAGATCAGGCCAAGTTAGTAAATCCAAGTTTAATGTGAGCGGAGCATTCCTGGATGGTCCCAGAGGAGAAGGAGAAGACATGAGGGAAAAACACGAGTGGAAGTCTTGGGCCAAACATTAAAGACCCTTCAGGGGTGGAGATGCTGTTTGGTGGGCTTCTCAGGGGCAGCTGGAGGGAAAGGCTGCTGCTTAGCACACTGAGGATGTGGGGTTAAAATGGGAGGTGTGAGAAGAGTGCAGAATCGGGTCCCAGAGTTGGAGATCACCAACAGCCCAACCTTTTTGGGTATATATGGTTGTCGGTTGGGCTTCCACCTAAACAGCTGCATTTTGGAGTCAAGAAGTTAGTAAGGGGAGAATCAACCAGAATTTCATTATTAAATTATCCTAAGTGAAGTGTTGAGACTAGATTATCAACACAAAATTGATTAGATAAGTAACAAACACCATGAGAGATGATGCCTCTTTTGACCTAAAAGTAGCTCGACAAGGAGACAATAGATATGAGAGAACAGAGCAGTAAAGACTGGCAACTGAGACTTGATTGTGGACCCCAAGTAAGGAAGGAATTGAGGAAGATATTCATGTTTGTAAGGCTGCTGCTGGGCAGGAGGCCCAGCTAGGAAGCTGGCCAGATGAAATGATAACTTGTTTCCTTCGGGACTCACAGAATTGTTTTTGAAGATTGAGAAAAATAATTTATGACAGAATTTACATAATATCTGATGCATGATAGCTCATCTGTAGTCATTCCTATCCCCTTATTTTCTTTCTCAATGTTTTCCAGCAATTTAGCAGCAAGCTGGGATAGAATCCTAGGCTTCTGCTTACCAGCCCAGAGTTCTTTGTTAATGGACTGCTGATCTATAAACAAAGATGAAACATAGGAATTTTAAAGCAAATATTCACAACTTATCCTGGAATTGCTTACAAGCTGACAGCTATCCAATTTATTTTTAGTTTATATTTAAAATGAATCATATGTTCCAAAATGACTGACAGAAACACAGCTTTGTTTCTGAAGCCAATTCATTTCCATCATTTTTGGACACCATTCAGAGTTATAACAGACTTTCATGGTGTTTAAAAGCATTCATCCAGGACAACAACAAATGCTAATTATCATAAAAAAATAAATAGCCCTGCTAACACCATTTTAGGAAGTCCTCCTAGTCAAGAAATATATTTCATCTATCATCCATCTGTTTGGGGTGTGGGAGCAAGAACTGGATGAAATTATCATGTATCAAACTGGACAATACAACCAAGTGGAAATGAACATAAATAGGAGATAGCATATGCAATAAATAGGTCTGGAAAAAGGAACATGTAAATAAAAACAGCACATTTATATCCTTCAGTAAGCAATTGATACATCAGTCCACAATAAAGTCAATACTATTTATCTTGACCAGTGTGACAAATGAGGCCCCTTTCCATCCACAGTCCTGACTATAATTGCATTTCTTCCACAACTTCAAATTGTATTCTACTCTATTTGGGCAATTCACATTTTTTAAAAATTCTATCAGTAGTAATTTTAGAGATCAAATTACATGCAACAAAATTTTATATACTCAGGAAAAGACTTTACCCACAAATTATTTCTATTATATAATACAATAAAAACCAAGTTCTCAAAAGTAAAATTTTAAACTTCAAAAAGATTAATAATATATTCCTTTACCAACGTAGTTAGGTAATCAAAAATAGCACAAAAGTTTGAATAATCAAATGTCCATAAATTAGCATAGGAGTATGAGAGTGAAATCTTTGTCCCCTCAACTGGCCTAGGATCATACCTATAACTATGATTACTAAGCAGCAGGTACCAAATCAACACATGTGAATTAGTTGTTGCATAAAATAGAAAATCCATAATTTTTTATCTTGAGGCTTTATAGACACACTTATTCTATAAACCTATAATTTCTTTAATATTAATATATATTATTTATAAAATTAAATACTTCTGAAATATCTATGTAATTTTCAAAATAATTAGGTGACAAGGCATCTTCTTTTAGGGAGAATAGGTGGATTTAGAGACAAGGTTTTATTCTGTATCATAGGCTATACTTGAACTTGCTGTGTAGTCCAGGCTGACCTCAAACTAGTGGCAATATTACCCATACATATGTTTGGATTACAGCCAAGAGACAGTACCATGCCTAAATGTAAAGCTTTAAACAGGAATTTGAAATGTTTTTAATAAACTTTATTTGAGGTCAAGGTCTCTACAATTATGTAAATGCTATTGACTATACATATATATATATATATATATTTGTTTATTTAAATTTATACTAGGGATGGAAATATTTAGAATATTATTTCTAGATTAGAAAAAGTAATTGCATGTGAATCTTTACCAATTATAGATATTAACTGATTACAAATTCTGTTGTTTATTTGTTCACTTCCTCAAGATGAACATTTCCACATAAATAGACATGGTATGGCTTTTTGTGGTGATATATTGTATACCCCAATAAAGCTTGCCTGAGGATCAGAGGACAGAGCCAGCCACTAGATTAGACATAGAGGCCAGACAGTGGTGGCACACACTTTTAATCCTGTCACTCAGGAAGCAGAGATCCATCTGGATCTCTGTGAGTTCAAGGTCACACTGGAAACAGAGCCAGGCAGCGGTGGCACACACCTTTAATCCCAGTACTGGGAAGCACTCACACCTTTAATCCCAGGAAGTGGCAGCAGGGCAGAGAATGGTATATAAGGTGTGAGGAAACAGGAACTAAAGCAGTTCAGCTGAGACCCTTTCAGATGAGGACTCTGACAGAGGCTTTCAGTTGAGGAAACAGGATTGGCTGAGGAGTTGGTAAGGTGAGGTTGGCTGTGGCTTGCTCTGTATCTCTGATTTTTCACCCCAATATCTGGCTCTGGGTTTTTTATTATATGAGCTTTTCAGATTCATGTTACACCTTTTCACACTTCAATCTTTTGCCAATTCCTTTCTAATTATAAACAGTATGAAAATAATACAAAATAGAGCATGCAATTATGCATATGTATATATAAATGTTTCTACATGTAAAATTAAGTATATATGCTGTTTAGGCAACATATACTCAAATTTATCAAGAGAGAATAGAGAAATAACCTCATCTACTTTCTATACATGTGAAGATTCCCAGGCATTCCCCATATGCAAACCCAGGAGAACTGTTAATACATAGTCTGTTAAGAGAACTTAAGCAATTACATGAAGAAAATTATTTGAAGGGAAAAAACATAATAAGCTTAATAAGTCTAATTTAAGTTAAAAGACCCATTAAAACTGTTTTTGATTTTTAAAGATTTTATTGATAAATGTATAAGCTAAAATTAACAATTTTTTTATTTTTCAACAACATGAATAAGATTATTAACTTCTAATAAGGCTAGCTCTTTCTTAGTTCAGTGAAATAGGTTTAAAACTATTTTCATTGTTTTTCCAACCTTGAAACTCTTTGTTCTATTAGAAGAGTTTCTCTCTGTCCATTTGCATTGATAATTTCATTATAAAATGGATAAATTTCTACACAAAGTTTTGTTCATGGCAAGAATACAAAGTAAATGGAACAAAGCATGTTCCTGCCATATTTGGAGAGAATTTAAATTTAAATGAATTTCAATCTCAATGTAAATTTGAAGGCATAGTGAAAAGGCCTAAAATAAAATGTTTTGCATTCTTATTTAAAGCAATATTTAGAATACTGAAAAATATCCTGAAATGAATCAATTACTATGATAAACATAACAGCTACTTTGTCAAAATAACTATCAGCACAAAACTACACATTTGATTTTATTGTTAATTTCTTATGTTTTCTGAGATTTATTTTAAATTAACAATTAAAGATAACAATCAACCATCATTAATATCCATTAAAACAACATAACACAGACAACTACTGTAGAGAAACATTTATTAAACTATTCTTAGGCAGTGGCATGAATAGTAGTTCATTAAATTCTATGTATAGTTCTAATTTTTAAGTTTTTAATTGTGTCTACACAAAAGCAGTCCCCAAAATTTTAAGTATTTCAATGCTATCATTTGTTCAACATTTTAGAAAAACAAAAGTTTAAATTTCGGTACACTACTTGAAGATGTGGACTTTATTACTTACTATATACATCATTTTCATAAAACAAGAAAATCTATGTCAAAACTGTAAATTTCTTGATGTTGACTGTGTATCATGAAACTTTCCTGTAGAAAACCACTCAATCTAACTGCAATTATTTGTATAATATATTAACACAATACCCATATTATCTCTGTTTTCAAAGTATGGTTCAAACTCCTGATGCTTATTTCATAAATACAAAGAAAATGTATGTGATTTGGTTGTTACTTTTCTGGAACAAGTGTTGATACTTGGCTACATATATCTTTTAGTTCTTTTGCATAAAAACAACAACAACAATAATGATAAATTAACAAGCAACAACAAAATTAAACTAAGCAAAGAAAACAACCCGCAGAAGAACAGAAAGAACCCGGGATGCACGCCAGAAAAGGAGGCCGCCGCTCTTACCCGTGCTGTCGTCGTACACAACTGTGACGGTTTTCCACTTGAAGAACTGCACCAGATCCAAGATGGCACGGCTAAGGGAAGAGAAGTCCGGGTAGAGGCTGACGTAGAAGGAGTCCTTGTTGTCTGACACCTGGTGCTTCCAGCGGGTCTGTATGTGAGGAACCCCCAGGGCATTGCAGATGGACTGTACTGCGTTTGCTGACGAGCTGTGGGAAGGCCCAAAGATAGCAGCCACCCCAAGTGACAGCTGATCACAAGCTGAAGAGGAGAAAGGAGTCTATTAATAACGAGAGGGAAGGAAGGCGTGAACTGCTTAAATCCCAAAGATTTCTTCCTGGTAAAGATCTTTCTTCTTTAGTAGAAATCTATAAATTTGCATTTCATTAATTTTACATATGTAAATCTCATATATATATATATATATATATATGATTATAATTACGTCATTCCTCTCTTCCCTTTCTCCCTCCAAACCTTCTCCCATGTTCCCCTCCTCTCCTTCGTTTTCAAATTCATGGCCTCTTTTTTTTAATTGGTGTGTGTGTGTGTGTGTGTGTGTGTGTGTGTGTTCCTAAATACACAAATAAAACCTGCTCGGTCCATATAATGTTACCTTTATGTATGCAAATGGTCCTAAGCTGACCATTTGATATTGGGTAGCCAATTGGTGTGCTGGCCCCAGGGAGACTTCCTGCCGCTCTCAGCCTTCCCCAGTTGACTGTAGACAGGTCATTGTCTAGGACTGAGGTCTCATGAACTTACGACTGAGTACTTTCAGTTTATTAAAAGAAAGTTTATTCAGCCAAATTCACGGAAACCAAACTTGAAATAATTCTATGAATAATGTCAAGGGAGGGTTGCAAAAAAAAAAAAAAAGGAATATTCTCAGCATAAAATATGTGATGCATGAATACCTAAGCATAGACAATTTAAAATCAGGTAAAATTAAGTTGTAAAAACCACTTGCTTATGCTTCCTTTAAGAATTTTATATGATACAAAAAATTGATTTTGAACATACTGATGACTATTTTCCAAATAATTATAAGAACTCTAAATCAGTGAAAGACCAATTCTGAAATCATACTCAAAAAGAATCATTCATATACTTTGAGACTGATGGCCTTCCTTCACTTGTTTTTTGACAAATCAAAATCCAAGAAAAGCTGAAAACACTTGAAATCATCCTGTACATGTAAACAACACAGGAGCATTTGTTTGTTTGTTTGTTTTAATTTGTTTGGGTTTTGAGAACAGGTTTTCCTCTGTTGCCCAGGCTGGCCTCATCCGCAAAGATCTCCTGCCTCCAGCAGAGTTAGACAGGATAGTAGAATTGTGTCACCTCCCTAGCTAATAAGAGACTAAAAGTATTGTATGAATCAATTAATAATTCAATTATAAAACATCAAAGTATTCATTGGTGGAGTAAAGTATATAATCTATGAAATATAGAAGAAAACAAGCATCAGAAAAAAGTTCCAAAATTTAACATCTAATTTCTTTTCAGACAAAAATGATTAAAAATACTTTTAAATATCTCAGTTGGTTACTCTTTTAAAATTGATCATCAGTGTCATGATCATTGTGTACATTTGTAGAGACTCTAGACGATACTTTAGATCACTCTTCTTGTACACATTTAAACAACATGCAAAAGATAGCATTCACCCTTTTTACATATGGCAAAGAAAGTTACTTATTTGAGTTTTCCTAGCTCTAGGCCAGATTCCAAATGAGTTTTTAATGGTTGTATAATCTGGTAAATTTCTTATAATATTTTATAAACCAGGTGACTTCATTACTTAAGAATTGTGCTAAGGCATTTCCCAATAATATTCTGTTTATTGTCAGGAAAATTTGAGACAATATTTTTACACTGACCCTTTGAAGTCACCATTAAGAAATCTATTATTATTTTATTTATATTTTTCTTACTCCATATGATTTAGTCTGAATGTTTTCATTAACATCAGAGTTTCTTCTTCCTTAATGGAAGTGATCATGAGTTACATTACTAATAAAATGTATTTGTCTTACAATTAATGACTTAGTTTGCATTTGTTGTGACAAACAGAGCATTTCACAGTCAACTCTAACCTTTTCCCTCCAGTCTTTTAAACCTTTTATCACCATAACATGGATCTGAAATGTGGAAACTAATTTGTATTCACAAAGATATGAATTCAAAGGGCAAGCAGCATAAGGCTTTGGAAAACACAAGTTAGCATCTGGGGAAAAGATAGAGAATTTCATCTTGAGCAGCATTGTATCTTATCAACTGTCATTAATATTAATAAGCTTGGAAGAACACTTCATCAAATTAGAATTACAAATAATTATATATGTTTCCATCAATGTAAGGTAGCTAGTAAAACAATATTAGCATTATAGAAAGGTAAACATTGTTTTAAAGTATATTGTGATAACAAAAGCTATGTTAGTCCATTCTGGCAATGTCTATTACAGGAATTCTAACTGTGCCAAAGATAGGACCTGCCTTCCTATAATATTATCTATGTATATAAGCAATGATCACCTATGTGACAATATGTAAATATGTACCCATCAAACAGATTCACTACTGATACTGCCGTTTGCATAATATATGCCTGGGTAATGGTTCTTTTTCAAAAAATTGCTTTAATGATTTTATTTAATTTGTGTTGTTTTTGGTCCACATGTTAGTCTGTACACCACATGTAAGTTTGTATATTTGCAGTGCCATCAGAAGCCAGAAGAGGGAGTCATGTCCCCTGGAACTAGAGTTACAGGTAGTTGTTCATTGCCATTCAGGTGCTGAGAATTTAACCTGGGTCCCTGGGAAGAATTCTTTTATCATTTACTTTAGTTAGTTTTTAAACACTTTAATAACAGTGAATGGAGATCAGTAGGGAAGAATAGTTTGTCCACCAAAAATTTAATTTCACTTAAAAGCGTTTTTCTTTTTCTTTTGTAAATGCTAACTACATCAACATTTTCTCTAATAAAATGCATGCAGATATTAAAGACAAATCCTTCCATATAAATGTTCTTAATAATTAATTAACTATATTAGGGAATCAAGAACTCTCTTAAGTACACCTCGAAATCTGAATTCTAGAAACCATAGTATATAGCTATTAATTACCTTTCTTAGATGCTTCAAAACTATCATAGAGGTTGATCTTCTGGGTATCATAAGTTAAAGTGGTGTTGGGCAGCAGAGTCCTGTTCCTGTTGATTGTGTTCACAGCAAATCTGAATGCAAGTTCCTCAGCTCCCATTGGGCCAGACTCCACATATTCAAAAATACCACCTAGCAAAGCAAGAGGACAATTATAGAGGTGTTAAATTGTCTGAATGTTTTGAAACTTCCATATATGTATAAGTGAGTGAGGGAGTGAGGGAGTGAGTGTGTGTGTGTGTGTGTGTGTGTGTGTGTGTGTGTGTGTATGAGTATGTGTGAGAGAGAGATGATCTGTTTCACAATGGGATTTGTATTTACTTTTTCTATGAACTTTTAGATATTACATACTATAAAAAAGCTTCAGAATTTTTGCCTAATTTATCATTGTTTAAAGGTACTTTTTCCTTTGTATTTTATAATTACTTATTTTAAGGCAACAAACATAAGCTGAAAATTATATGCTCAGTTTTTATACTATAACCTAGAATTGTCAATACTGAATAATGCCAAACTATAATGCTTATTGTTGGGAAGACTGAATTAAAATTTTCTTCATTATGTAAGACATCACAATTCTTTAGCCCATTCTTTATATTTATGATGACTTCTTGGCAAAATATCCATAATGGTACAAGAGCAGCATTTAAATATTGGGGTAGCCAACAAATATCTAATTGGACTTAAAGCCTACTCAATATTTGAAAATTCATGACAGATCCTAGAAATATAGCCAACTCTCTGTGGCTAGAGTGGTCATAGTCCCTAGAGGAGAACCTACTATTTCTTATTTTCCTAAACCAATGTAATATTTAGCTGTATTAAAAATGCTTATACTTATGTACAAAGTAACTATAACTCCCACTCCTCAAAAAATAGGCTTCTTTTTGTAGCAGAGGCTGCTACAGAGCTCCATAAGTGATCAAAATGCAGACAGTATATGACTGCAGGGTGCACTACCCCGGTTGGTACATCCACAACACAACCCCATACCTGACTCAGGGAACATTGTAGAAGAAAGAGTAGAAAGAGTATAAGAGCTAGAGGATCCAGATGTTCATTACTAGATAGTGTCTACAAGACTTGACAGGGATCCCATACCCATAACATCTCAACAACATGGTTGCTTGAACAAGACCTGCATAATGGCAATGCCAGTTGACATGTCAATTTTGTTGGGGAAATTTTATAAGACCCCATTCCTAGATGAAGAATTACAGGCAGTCAAAGGCTGTTGAGGGAAGGAAAGACAGTTTTCTTCAAGACTAAGATTCCCAGATAAGTTACACAGTTTCGACTGTACTCATGTATGAAATTACATAAAAATAAATAAATAATAAGTTAAATATTTACATAAATAAAAACACATAAAAGTATAGAAAATTATAAATTTTAGTATTTTTTCCTATATAAAATTTAGACAGCCAGGCGATGGTGAAACACGCCTTTAATCCCAGCACTCAGGAGGGAGAGGCAGGTGGATCTATGTGAGTTCGAGGCCAGCCTGGGCTACAGAGTGAGTTCCAGGAAAAAGGCGCAAAGCTACACGGAGAAACCCTGTCTCAAAAAACCAATAAAATAAAATAAAATAAAATAAAATTTAGACAAATTAGCATTTTGCTATGCCATCTCCTTCAGAAGCCATGGCAGTCATGAATGCTGTTTCTCCAAAACAAAGCTCCTCTCTTACCTGATTTAAAGAACTGTTAAGTAATTCAGTGTGAGTGGCCCAGCCCCACTTCTTCACTCTTGTCCCAGCCTTCCTCCTCTCTGGCATCATTACGCTCTCTTCATATGGAACTGAGATGTCTAACCTTCATAGAATCTTTTTCTTATTGTCAGCTTGGGGAATAGAATGAAAGGGGACATACACATGAACTCTCTGTAACCTCTGTCCCTGAGAAATGAGTGCTACAAAGATGAAAAATACTTCTCTTTCACCCTTTAAAATCCACACCATGTACTTTCAGGACAATCATACACAAATTAAACTTCCCTAAATGTATCAGTTTCTAAGTTGGCAACTCATACCCTGCAAAAGTTACTTTAATGCCTGAATGTCACCTTCCACTGTGGATAGCAAAGCACTTACTGAAGTTTAATAAGAAGTATGCTATTGTAACACCTCCTCTAACTATGAAGAATTAGAACTCAGAAAACAGGTATAAGAAAAATTGATATTCAAGAAGAATAAGAAAAATTATAATTTGATGTCATACTGGCTTAAAATAACCAAATTGATGTTGTAGTTACTAAAGCAATCAACTTGAAAAATAGAATTTTAACATATATAAAATTGTTCACTGGTTATGTTAAGCAGAAGAATAATGAGTAATTTACATTTCCAATGGTTATTCATAACCAAACCACATGCCTTGCAAATGTCAAAGGCAAGAGTGGTATGAAGAGGATCTGTAAATTCAGAATAGATTTACCTTGTGGCTCAGCACTTGCCACTTTGTCAACTGGACAGTTGTTTAAAACCTCAATCTGTTTGTTTTGTTTTCATTTTTGTTTATTTTTTGAGGTGGGAGGATGATAAGAAATTCTGTTAAGTGGAGTTGTTTTGAAGATGAAATGTTAGCTTATACAAAGTACTGAAAAAACAGGCATTCAGCAAGTGTGAAACTCACTAAGTCTTCAAAGTAATGTGATGTAGGAAAATCTAACAAGAACGAGCTCTGTTACCACAAACCATGAGCTAAAATGTCACAGAGCCAAGGTTATAATGTGTCCACACCTCACTTCATCATGTTGCCTATTCCACAAAGAATCTTCAAAAGTTCACCAGGCGAAACACACAGAATTTCCTGTGCTGTGTGGCATGATGGCTCCAATAAGATGTAATGAGATATTGAAGAATTTGCACATAGAAGTAAAAAAAGGCTTGTATCTATCCAAACTTTGAAAGTTTATTATGAATAAAAAGTCACTAAGAAATTGGAAACATGGAGTAGTTTACAAATTCCAAAATAAGATAAAAAATTGTTATTTCTGTGTGATATACTGAAATGGTCAATATTTGATGACAGTGACTTCAAACCTTCTTATCCTTACTCCTGGTCATAAATAATTCAGAAGAAACATTACACACACATGTTTCAGCACTGCTTTGAATATGTAAAGAAATCTTTCAAATTGTTTGGGATAACTCATTCTCTAACTTAATTAAATAAAATGAACAATTTTAATTGATTTAATCTTAGATTCTAATTTTTTATCTATTAAAAACAAAACAAAACATTAAGGCAAAATATCTTCTTTAAGAAAGAGGGACCCAATATTATTAACTGGAGATATAACAACAACTAAGCACTCTGACATGTTCAGGACAGGTTTCAGTAGGAAAGACTCCCCCCCCCAAATTCTATTAAAAACCTACTTAAAAGAGAACTTGGATGATGGCACAAATCTAGGAGTTTATATGCAGGTAGGGCTTAAACTCTATTTATTTAAACACGAAAAGGTTAACTTATAACACATTAATGTCACAATAGAAAAAAATCACTATAATAGATGTTATAAAAATACTTGAGGAATTTGCTTGTTGATTTTAGAAAATCAGAAAACAAAGAAATAGTGATATTTTCTTAAGATGGAACCATGAACAGACCTTTATATTTAATGGTAGGATGGAAAGAAGCTCCATTTTAGTCATAATAGGACAAGAATAGATGCAATAGGCACTTTAATGTTCATCTTATTTCAATATATGAGACTCAAATATCTTTTGTAAATAATGTTGCATGAAAATAGAAAAATTGTAGAAATGTGTCTCCAACATGCTTCCACCAAAGAAATATTAAAGGGACTTGATTTTGGTCATGTAACTGACGAATTCTTTTTCACATTTGATTGTTACACTTTTCCTGATTATTTCATGTAAGGTAAAACTAAAACTGTTTAAAAGATGTATACAAATCTAGGATATCAACACCTGCTTCTTCTTTTGATGTACTATCTGTGCAATGACAGATGTGCTTGCTAGGCAATATTACTATCACAAAACCAATGTTAGATGGAATACAGGCCAGGAAAAATACAGCAAAGAGCTACCAGATATACAGACAGGCTTGGTTCCACATTTACATTTGAACATTAACTGCCCATTTTTGTTCAGCTAGAAAGCATGGAACTTTTTAAAAATCAGCTCATGAATGCTTTTTTTCATTTCAGAAGATAGACAAACAGATGGACTCTGCAGCTATGTCAAAAGTGCAGAGATGTTGCAGTGAGACTGTCATGATTGGCTGTTCTTGATTTCTCTACTAAAGTATTCACAGAACTGGGTTGTGTTAAAGGGTCTTATTTGGAAATCTGAAAACTGAGCTGAATGAGTACTCCGGGAGATCTACTAACACATATAATCAGGGCTAGTTATAGCACAGGAGAAATCATGCACACATAAACATACTTTTGATTCAGGTCATGGTAAGAATGAAGACCAACAACTGCCTGAGAACTAGAGGAAGATACAGTGATGGTGCTGAATGATCTTCTCAGCCTCTCTAAACAAGACTTGCTCACCAATGCACTCCATTTCTCATGTTCTGTGTGACTAAACATAGTGAGCTATGAAAGTGCATTACTGATTTGTAACTGTGAAAACAGAAAGATCTGTTTCCCTGTTGGTACCCAACTAAAGGGGCGGGGGACCAAACCCTGTATTCTGTGAATGTCATTATCTGTTTTCTAGAGAAACCTTTAAGAATAATGTTCTAGGCCTTGTCTAGGTGCACACACTAATCTCAATATACAGGAGGCAGAAGCAGACAGTTTTTTTCTGTGAATGTGACACTAACCTGACCTATAGAATTCCAGGACAGTCAGGGCTATACAAGGATACTAAGTCAATAATAATAAAAGAGGATTGCTTGAATAGTTCACAAATCATATTTGGTGGGTAAATTCTAGAGTGATAAATATATAGACCTCATGATCTATATTGAAGTAGCATGTTAGTAATCTATAAGTGTGTTCATGGTGGACTTATACTAACGTTAATCCAGTTTGAAATTTTTGGGATTCAAGGGACACTTGTTTCCAAATACTTTACTCTTTACAGCAAGGATCCAGACAATTTTTACTGCCTTTCCATGCTTACCTTTTTATTTCTCACATGGAAAAATATAATCTAATCTAATTATTTTTTGGCGGGTTTGTTTCTGTGAATTCAAAGAAGGGTGTTATATTTCTTCTATTTATTATTTAAAATATTAAATAATAAAGTCACTGCAGCATTCTATCACAGGCTTGCTAGAGGAAGGAGTGGAGACTGGAGGAAGAATGACAGAGTTTCACTGCTGTTTTGTAGACGGAGACTAAATGGTAAGAGGCTTCCACAGATGCCAATGATGCCAAAACTTTCCCATCAGTCTCTGACTCACAAACAAACATCACTGCCCAATAATGAAATGAAATACTTATCAGTCAGTTGCTGAAACCTTGCCATACTTTTCTTCTGTAGATCAATATTAACTACTACAAAGGACTGTATGACTCATAAACTTATGATGAATATGACAACCAAAAAAACCTCTAACCCTGAGACTTTCATGAGATCTCATCTTAGAGTGGGTAAAATCACTGCACTATAGACTTTTAATTTAATATGAAAGTCAATGTTCTGAATGACAAATCACCCATTGTTCTCCCAGAATATGTACTTGTTTTCTGAGTAAATTGTTTTACTAAAATTATTTTCCATGTACCTCAGCACAGTTGAACAAGCATCTATCTCCTCACTTGTAATTTTGTAGAAGTAACTATTCAAAAGATAAAAAATTGTTAACTGCCTTTAATTTTTATACAGTATGCTTTTAAATCATAGATACAATTTTTTGAAATTATAATAAAATTACATCATTTTCCCTTCTCTTTCCCCCAAATTCTCTCATATATTACCTATGTTTTTTTAAACTCGTAGCCTATTTTTTCATTAAATTGTAACTTATATCTAAATATAAGTTACATAGTTATTCCTAAATATAAGAACAGTCTCAGTCTGTATAATATTACTCATATGTGTATTTTCAGGACTGATCATTTGGTATTGGCTAACCAATTGGTGTGTTCTTCCTTGGGAAAGACTGTTTCTCCTGCTTTCAGAGTTCCTTAATTGCCTATAGGCTTTTCTGTGGAGTTGAGACCTCCTGGGCTTTCCCCTTTCACCTTAGCATATCTATTGTTGCTATTCTAAACTTGAATAACAATGGTTCCCACAGAATCTGGTTAAACAGTGAGTGACACTGTTAAGAGAAGTGGCCTTGTTGGCAGAATTGCATCACTGGTGGTGAGCTTAGAGGTTTCAGAAGCTCAAGTAAGTCAGTCCCAGTGTCTCTCTGTCCGTTGCCTGTGGACATGGATATAGAATTCCCAGCTACTCTACAGCATCTAACCTGCCTGAGTGCCACCATGCTCCCTGCCATGATGAAAATGGACTGACTAAGCCTCTGAAACTGTAAGCAAGCCCCAGTTAACTGCTTTCTTTTATAAAAGAGCTGCTGTGATCATAATGTCTCTTCACAGCCATAGAACACTAGCTAACATACATTACTCCTGCTAATAGTTTATCAAACCATAAACCCTTAGTGAAACAGAATCCAATGCCTCTGTTTCTTGGCAAATGGCACTTCTCTGCTCAGGAACCAAGTCACTGCCTGTATACACAGGCACACACACACAAATTTGCAGTGTTTTTATAATGCATTATGAGCTCAAGGAAAGGGTGGTCCTCTCCCTCTCACAATCTGCAGTGGAAGCCACCTCTAGCAATCTATGTCTTAGTTTTATGTTCTCATAATTCCAGATCCATTTAAACATTTTAATTCATACTCTTTCTTGCTATTTAATGCTTAAGAATGTTAAGTCACTATAAAATAAGTTTGTGTATGGGTCCACTCTGATTGAAGGATGAAAGTTTCTCACCATCAACATTTATTGAGATCAGACTACATATCAGACATTGTTATAATACTTAAATTATAACTTAGTTACTTTTAAATTTCTGTGATAAGACATCATGACAATTTACAGAGATGTATTGAGGATTACAGGTTCAGAGAATGAATCTACAATCATCATAGCAGGGAGCATGGCTTCAGGCAGACTGCAATGAGCTAGATCAGAACCTATGAGTTTACATCGGATCCACCAGCATGAGGCAGAGAAACTTCACTGGGAAGGGCATGGGCTTTTGAAATCTCAAAGCCCGCCCCCAGTGACATACTTCCTCCCAGAAGGCCATACTTTTCAATCCTCCTCAAGTAGTTCTCCTCCTCAAACAAGTCTGTGGACCAAACATTCAAAACATGAGCTCATGTGGGCCGTTCTTATCCAAACCACCACATTCTACTCCCTTGATCCCTTTGGCTTTTGGCCATATTATAATACAAAATGTATTTATTACAAGTCTAAAAGTCCCCATAGTCTGTCATAGTCCCCATATAGTTTAAATATCCAACATCCAAAATTTCTTCTGAAACTCAAGGCAATCTCTTAATTGTTACTCCTGTAAAATAAAAATCAAATTATATGTTTTGTGATGATATATTTTGTCCCCTAATATATTGTGCACCCTAATAAACTTATTTGGGGATCAGAGAACAGAGCCAGCCCCTAAATTAGACATGGAGGCCAGGAAGTGGTGGCACACACCTTTAATCCTAATCACTTGGGAGGCAGAGATCTATCTGGATCTCTGTGAGTTCAAGGCCACACTGAGAGCCAGGTATGGTAGCACATCCCTTTAATCCCAGCACTCTAGATCTCATGTCTTTGCTCAGGAGGGCCACAGGTCTTTAATCCCAGAAAGCGACGGCAGGAAGCAGAAAGGTATATAAGGCGTGAAGACCAGGAACTAGAGGCTTTTAAGCAGTTCAGCTGAGATCCATTCGGATGAGGACTCAGAGGCTTTCAGTCTGAGGAAACAGGATGGCCTGAGGAGCTGGAGAGGTGAGGTTGGCTGTGGCTTGTTCTGCTTCTCTGATCTTTCAGCTATCACCCTGGCTGAATATCTGGCCCCAGGTTTTTTATTAATAAGACCATTTAAGATTCGTGTTACAATGTTTCCAACATACTATCACACAGAATATACATTACCATTCAAAAATGGAAGGAGTCAAACTGTCAGAGTAAGCAAATACTGAACCAAAGCAAGACTGAAATTCATCAGGACAAACTCCAAATCCTGTACCTCAGTGTCAGATGTCAGAGGGCTTAAGTTGCTGCATCCTTCTAAGCTTTCTGACTGACACACAATCCTCTCTTGGCCTGATTCCATTCCCAGTATGCACCTCTCCCTGGCAGATATCCCATGGCTCTGACACTTTCAACATCCTGGGGTCTCCATTGCAATCCAGGTTTCACTTTCTCATATTTACACAGTGGTCTCTCAGGGCCTCCAAACAAGGACTCTGCTGCCACTTGTCTGGCCTCAGTCACTTTGCTTAACAAGAGGAAGATCCCGCCAGTACAAAATGTACAACAATTTGAGGAGGTAGGGAAGACCAGGAAATTTAAAGTTGGAGCCAAGGTTTGTGTTGAAACAGATAAGTAGAAATGGAATAAGGAGAGTGTGGCACTAAGGGTGAGACACTGTCCGGCTATTACTGCGACTTGTGAAAGGAAAATACTTGGGGGATTTTTCTGGTTCTAAAAATCAACAAATCAAAGCTTATGCAAATACAATTTTTTTTTTTTTTTTGTGTGTGTGTGTGTGTGTGTTGGAAGTTCTATCCAAAAATCACAACAGTGTTCAAAATATCAACAAAATAGAGAGAATTTTATAGCTATAAATAAAGTAACTTAAAAGAAATACTGTATACATGTATTAAATGGCAAATAGGAGACTCCTGTGGATCCTATTATTGTAGCATGAAAAATCTAGAACACAATCCGCCGAAGCACTTTGTAAATTGCAATGTTAATAGTTGATGCTTATAATGAAGACTCTATAGAATAGAATACTAAATTTCTTTTTCTTCTTCTTTTATTTATTTGTGGGGGGGAGCAGGGGTTCAAGATAGGGTTTCTCTGTAGCTTTGGAGTCTGTCTTGGAACTCACTTTGTAGACCAGGCTGGCCTCGAACTCACAGAGTTCCTGTTTTACAGGAATACTAACTGCAGATAATGAGGATGAGCAGTAGAGATTGAACACAGAAATAGTGTACATATATGTGAATCTGCCAAAAAAATTAATGCTTAGGCATAATCTTTCATGCAAATCAGAGTCTGAAGAAAGTATAAATATCTAGTCAAGTCAGAGACAAAGTAAGGAAACTAAAGGTCTACACTTTTAAAAGAAAGCAGTACGCCTTGATAAAGTATTTCTATTGACTTTGTATAGATAAAGGGAGTATCTTACAATCAAATGAAATTACTGTGGAGCCTTGTGGGTTCATCATGGATAATGAGACCACACATACAAATACATGTGCACACACATAAACATGGACACAGACACACATACACACACACACACCCCAAAAGCATATTTTTAGTCAAAACTACAATACTCCAAACTTCCCAAGAGAATTAAACTGTAAGTTATAATAAAGTGAATTTAAAAATGTTTGTGTATATGGGTGCTTGGTCCGCATGTATGTATGTCTGTATACCACTAGTGTGCCCAGTGTCTGTGTCGGCCAGAAAAGGGTGTGGGATCCCTTGGAACTGGAGTGACAGGTGGTTGTTAGCCACCATATGGGTCCTACGGATGGAACCCAGTACTCTTTAATAGCCAATGCTCTCAACTCCTGAGCCATCTCTCTAACTCCTCAAGTGAGCTTTTCTAAACATTTCATTTAACAAACTCATGTAACATATTTGCCAGAACCTAAACCGTTGGGTTATGTGTTAAAACCACAGCTCTTTGCTGAGTATCATATAGTAGATACTTAAATAATATTTCTTACACTAACATAATTTTGTTGACTTGCACAATCAACATATAGGCTTTGAGGAAGAAACTATATGAATCAAAATTCCACTGGAAGAAAGGTTAATGCAAGTAGTATCAAACATTACCTGTGTACAAATATGATCATTATAGAATTATTTTAAAAACTGAAATAAATCCCAATCTAAATGTACATATATCTCTGCATTGGTTCTGTATAACATCATAAGCTACCAAAGAACAATATGTATCAATTAAAATGCTTAGATGGATATTTACTGTTATAGAAAATGTTCAGAATATATTATTAATAAAACAGGGTATGGATGACACAGTATGATGAAATAATAAGGCCTTAGAGTTATTCTGCTCTGCTCATAGTCTAGCTTAGACATGTTGTTCACAGTCCTGGGAAATTACTTAATTTTGTCTATTTTGTTTAGTTCTGGGGAAAATGCTGTTATTGGAATCACTGAGAGCTGTCTTCATACGATAAAACATTTAAATTCTTCAAACAACAACAAATCATGATTTCATTAAATTGTATTTATTCCATTTTAATTATGCCAATATATTTACTTTTATATAAAAATGAAATGAATAAACATGAATAGAAGTGTTCCCTAAATAATATGAATAATACTTATGTCTAATAAGTAATACTATTCTCTAGATTTTGGGGAATAAACTAAATTTCCTCTTCCTGATATCATATTATAGCTAAAACTTTTCATGATAGAAAAACTTGTGGTATAATATTATTAAGTTATGTATTCTTAAAATTGGAGAGAGAGAAGCTGGGTGTGGCTCATGGTTATAACCCCAGCACTCAGGATGTGGGAGCAGGAAGCCTGGGAGGGGTTCCAGGCCAGTTAGGGCTACCCAATACCCTCTGCAGGGAAAATACTTGGATGGAAGCAAAAGGAAGAATATTTTTAATCAGAAGAAATACTCAAATATTGATTCAAATATTCATTATAGGAATTAATTACATCCATTTTATAAAACAATGCCCTTGAAGGTTAAACACAAAGATAATCCTTTAGAGAGGCACTTGCAGGCAGGCAAATGTAATGTCCCCTTTCCATCCCCCAGCAAAGCACTTTTCTTCTTAACAGAGTATGGGAATTACTTGTTCACTGAAACTTTCTCCTAGGTTTCATATGTGCTTAGTGATTCACAATCAAACTATTTAAATTAAAAAAAAGTCAGTTTTTATTGGAAACACTTATATTTAGAAATCAGTACAAAACAAGTACATGAAATTAATTTTAAAGTCATTTCAAAAGTTGCTTTCTGTGCAGGCAAGCTGCTAGAGGAGAAGGTTTCTAGCTGGTAATTCTCCTGAGATAGGCTCTCTAGATGTGGTGAAGGGAGGGTTGCAGAGAATCAGAAAAAACTGACAATTTTCTTTTAACATGAGACTGGTGACTGCCCCTCTGCTTAGTCTTCAACAAATACTTCATTTAAAGGGAAACATTGATTAGGAAGTATTATTTATTTAGATTTATTTATTTATTTTATTAAGTTTTACCTGACAGCTCTTGCTCTTCAGACCAAAAATGCATCAGGGGTGTGCAGATTGAAGCTAGAGAACTCCACCAGGTGAAGGTCTTCTAGACATTATTAGTTCCTTAGGACATTACTCTCCTATCTTCTCTATATTCTTACACTGCTACACAAATTACTGTAAAGGATAACTTAATTGATTTCAACAAAGACAAACGACTCCCTCGCAAAGCAACACCCCTGTGAGAAGACTGAAGAGCAACCAAGGGTTCCTCTGCTGATGAGCTGAAAACTGACAGGTTTAAGCAACACTTTCTGGTATTCCCATTTGCATAAAGCCACAGATCAGAAGAGAGACATTTAGTGCTTTACAATTCAAAACTCAACTCCCATTCTCTGTTTCATTTATCGTAACAGATGTTCTGATTATCATTCCCTGGTCACCATCTACAGTGTACATGTTTATATAATTACAAAAGAAAAGAGGTTAAAACATGTGCCTCATCCAATACTGTCAGAATGAACTGATACAAGGCTTCATACTGGGGAACTAAGAGAGGAAGAGTAAATGTAATCCTTATAAATATACATAAGCAACAACTAAAATTCCTTTCTAACCCAATCTTCATAAATGGATTCCTCCCAATAGACATATGAGAAGCAACATACATCCTTATCTGCTTAGTGTGACCTAGTTGAAGGCTGCCTAGAGGCATAGGAGAAATTTGTACTACATTTATAGGATGCCATGAATATGTATGTCACTTTTTTTCAAAGGACAACAAATAAACCATATTCCTAATCTGAGTGAAAGTGTCATTTGTTTTTCTTCTCACATACCTATTTGTGCCACAGAAAATATGGCACAATGTACACAGTAGAGGAAAGCCGAGAGAAGGTTATTTACAGGCACATTCACAGAATGAAGACATGCACAAAACTGTACAAACGGAAACAAAGCTATTTTCCCTCTAAAGCAGTAAGGATGTTTGAGCTGTTATACACACTACCTACGTCTTCATCCATCTGATTTTTATCAAGTATCTCTTGATAGAAATGGATATACCGATGATACCAATAGATACTATGTATATCATTTTAATAATATGGGAATTTGAAGGATAAAATTAAAAAACATTAAGATTTATTTTAAAATATATTTTTAAAAATTTTAATTATGTGCACTTACATGTATCAGTGGGGATATATATCATATATATATATATATATATATATATATATATATGATATATATATGAGTGCTGGTACCCACAAATGACAGAGGCATCAGATAACCAAGGTGGCAGTTCACAAAAGCCGGGAACTGCAGCTCTGAACTAAACCTGGTCCTCTGCAAGTGCAGTAGGCACATTCTAAACTGCTGAGCCATCTCTTCAACCTGAGGCCAAGATTCTGATTCCATTTGTGACAACAATTAACTGAACTTTAAGCTTGTCAGTTAGGTGTCTTTTGCTGGAGTTTACCTAATAGTGAGCAGAGGAGATTGGAGAACCAAGGGAAGAAGAGATCTTTGATTCTTTATCTGTCTGACTCCAGGATCCAGCAAAATGCACACACACATAGAAGACATTTATTAAACTATGATGAAAATGAAGGAGGGGATCATTCAGAGGGGCTGTAAGATCCTTGTTAGTCAAGACTGTTTGTGACATTCTGTAGTTTATTTTCATGGCAAGCAAAACAGCCTTGTTCAAAAGCACACAGTAAAGAAGTGAGAAAACTGAACTCCAATTCTTCTAATTACAAGTATCCAACAACTCTACTGTATTTTAGCATATCTACAAACACACAAGATAGAGTATATATATATATATATATATATATATATATATATATGTTTGTGTGTGTATATGTATATTATATACATATATGTAATATAAATATAAACATCTAGCTATATAGACAGAGTTGAGATGTAGTGAAATTTAGGAATTCAACTAAAAATGAAAACATTATTATTCATGGACTCTCTTATAGAATCTGCCTGTTCTGTGAATTTGTCAAAAGTTAGAGTCAGAAATCAATAAAACTGTTTCATCTTGTACTAATGTTGCAAAATTCATTTGAAATTGTGAGCCCTTCCCATTTACATTTACATATTGTTCATGCTATCTCTCCAGTTTTTTAGATCTACTTTCTACTTTCAAGGTTCAGGCCACCCACACTGGTTTGTAGATTTGGAACATTTAATTGTACCTAAAAATGGAAGCTATTTAATATTATGTTTTAAAAATTACATATTGCCATGTAGAAACTATCATACCTTGCTTAGCAAAAAAAAAACCAAAAAACAAAAAAAAGATATTCATTTTAAAATAGGTCATTATATATTAAATAAATTATTGGCTTCTTAAACTATCATTATGTGGCTTCTTAAACTACCAAACTTATCTTCTAACAGCCATAAAACACTGAACAGCGTTCTATAGCAAGCTTTTATTTTGAAATACTTGAAGAAGTGTTTTGAAATGGTATTAACTTTTAAAATAGAAACAAGATATTAAATCTGCTTTTTAAATTTCTTAAAGAATGTGTAACTTTCTCTACTCCTTAGAGAAATAAATTCTCAATAGGATTTCAATTTCAATTTTAGCTACTACATATTTTTCAACAGTATAGATAAACTTTATATTTGTATTTTATATCCTTATATTTATCATATGTAAATATTATAAAATAATTATTATACTTTATATTTATATTTTTACACAACAGTATCTGCTCACACCTAAAGTTCATTCTGAATAGAAATTCCAATTGTAGAACTTGAAAAAAAGTACAATTTTCCCTTATTCTTTGCAATTATAAAAAGTAATTAATGACAAAATTGTTGGTCAAATGTATGAAATTCCTGGTTGTTAAATCCCAGGTCATTGCTTTGGCTTTAATAGAATATGTCATATAATGCATAGCTCCCTAATATAATTTAACCTATAAATTGGGCTTCTGACCCTTTCATCAGTGAAACAGAGACTACAAAGCATAGAATTCATTACAAATTCATGGAGCTTCTCAAACATGAAAAGGCACTGCTTATAATTCATTGCTGGGTTATTTTTAGTTTATGAAAGAGGGTCTTTACCAAAAGAGAGTAAAAGCAGAGCACATTAAGTCATTGTATTATCCCTAGATTTTGTCGAGTGTGAACTTAAAGCTTCTTCACAGTTTTATTCTCAAGATTACTCTGTCCCTGAAATCAAACAACTTTTATTTTTCATAACATGGATTTCAGTATAACAAGCATAAATCCTGTTTACAAAAAAGTTTAGTGATGGTCTTCTCTCTTGCAATGATCTACCAGACTTCATTGCATCCTCGGCACCAGACTTCCAACCTTTTCCTTCAGACCTCTAACACAATGCCACTTCTGTGTGTGATGCCTGTGATTGAACCAGTAAAATCAACTACTTACTTGCTTTGGCTACATTGTGAATTCTATTCTGTGCAGTAGAAACTGCTGCTGTATATGTTCATCCGCCTGCTTTTTATTCCTACACGTACTCTATTTGCTTATGTTACAAGATCATTCACTTAAGACATTGCATCTTTTGGCATTATGCCTGCCAAGATCAAGTTGAAGTGACAATCGGGACACTAGACAAATGGTGGCAACATTAGGATATACTCAGTAAGCAATTTGAACATTCGATTGATTATGAAGAAATAAAAGATATAGGGGAAATAGACAGCAATCTAAATTTAAACGTGTTTCCTTGATTAAGACTTAGACCAATGTGATGGAAGTCACTCCGACACTCAAATGAAGGATGAATCTAATTGGAGAAAATACTTTACCTTGGGAGATTTTCCTGATGGCTAAAGATTTATAGCATTTGCTACAAGTGTCCACTGGCTTTTTCTATTCTTTTTTCTTTTGAAAAGTGTTTTTTTTTTTTCATTTCATTTGCCCATAGATTGTATGGATTACTTATTCTTTTATGTTTAACTTTTACATATATATATATATATGTGTGTGTGTATGTATATATATATATATATATATATATATATATATATATATATATATATATACATACTGAGAATCTGTGGCTACGTATATAATAGGCCAAGGGAAGAACAAGATGCTATTACTCCTATAAATAGTCAGTGTTCAAATGATTCTTAATGACTTATTGCCATACCAATAAATCAGAGCATCTTCCAGTCTTCATTACAAGTAGCTTCTTCTCACAGTGGATGACAATTAACACAGAGGTCCCACAACTGGTTAATATGCAGAGAATAAAATATTGTGGAGTGCTTCTCTCATTGGGACCTATATTTTGCACCCCTTCCTCAGGCTCAGTGATCTTTGTGGAAGAAGGGGTGGAAAGATTCTAAGAGTCAGGGGATTTTTATACATGTGGTTAGGTTTATTTCTACCTATTTTATTCTTGATATTAATTATAAATGACAGTCATTTCTGCATTCTTTGTTACCATGCTTTTGGTTGTATATCATAAAACTGTTGACTTTTTATGTGATTTTTTTATATGCTGCTTTGCAAAAAAAGCAGCTATCAATATGACCCATATTTTATTATAAACTTTTAAGGTGATAAAAATAATTCTTGCTTACATTATAAGGTTCTACTACCTGATGTTTCAAACAACTTTTGAGTAAGAAAATTCCTTATAATTTCAAATTATTTTTTTTCTTTTTAGGGTGTTTTTTTTTTCCAAGGTCTTACGATGTAGCTCTGGCTGTTCTGGAACTCACTAAGGAGACCAGGCTAGCCTAGAACCCACAGAGATCCACCTGCCTCTGCCTCTTTAGTCCTTGGTGAAACTTTATGGGTTTAGCTTCTAATGTTACTAGGAAACACAATCTTAGCAAACTCCTTTACCCTCTGGCTCTTACAATCTTTCTGCCTCTTCTTCTGCAACATTCGCTGAGCCTCTGTTGTAGGAGTGTTTTCTGAATGTATACATTGGGAGTGGCTCCACAATTACTCATTTTGATTGATGGTTGTTTTTTGTAGTGGTCCCTGTCTGTTACACAGAGAAGCTTCCTTAGTGAGCGGTGGAGACTAAACTTACCTGTGGACATGAGAACAAATGCTGGATTACTGTTAGGGACGGTGCTGTTTTAGTAAAGCTGCGGGTGTAGGTTCTCTTTCAATATCCATGACGCACTAGCACTGAGTAGTTAGGTAGTAGTTTTCTAGACATGAGAAGCCCTCTTTCGAGAGTTTGGCTGAGCCTTTTCAAGAAACCCCCAAAACATACAGGCTTTTGCTATTGCCTTCAGTTACACCTAGAGGTATAAGGTAAGTCCTTAATTTCATTTTAAAAGTAAGGATGATCTAAATTATTTAATTCAGTAAATTACTACCCAGGAATTAATTTGTGCTAGAGAAAATTAGACAAAAACCCCTCGGCTCATGATGTTTACATTCCCATCAACTTTCATTTTGATCATAACTGCTTATGATTTGGAATAATGATGCTGCAAATTTTTCCATTTTTAACAATACTATACGGGGTTGATATGATCACAGAGGTGACAAATATTAGATCACCTAGAAATGCTAAAATGCTAGCTTAAGAAATTTTTTCAAAAGACAGATTAAACTTTTTTGTAAAAGGATGGATTTCTGGAAGGTGGTTGTATGTAGAACAATGAAATGTCAGCTGACTTCTCAGTGACACCATTCATTCATTTATTTTTTCTGAGGCTGACAAGAAAGTGGAGACAACAAGAAAAATATCTTTTCAATAAGCAGTTATGTATAGGTAATAGGTCAGTTGGAATCCCTTGGTTGCATAATAACTGAAAGGCTTTGTGAAAATAAATATCTAAAATCAATTGAAAAATTGAAGTTATTTGCTTTGTGATGCATAATACAAGGACCATTAGCTCCACCCATATGACTTTTAATGAGACAGAAATAATGTTCAACACTAAATCCTTCCCTCGGGGAGTTGCAGTTGAGGAACAAGTGAGCAAGGATAAGAAATACAAATCATACCTAACTCCAGGCAGAGGAAGGAAAGAGGTTCAACCCATTGGGTTGCAGAGACAGCAAAGAAAGCAAACAACAGAGATGATCAAGAGGATAAAAGGTCTTCACATTGCAGAGTGTGTCACATTGACCTAATTTGTCTTGAGAAGGTAGAGAGCTGAAATGACTTCTGAAGTGTATATGAAAATTTGTAGACATGCATGTAAATTAGTATTAAAATATATGTGTGTTTATGTAGACAGATGCATAATCTTTACTCTTAAATTCAAGAAAATAATAAAACCATACAATGTTGTTTCTAGCCAGAGAGAGTCAGAGATCATGAAGTGCCAGTAAATTAGTTCTTGGAAAAGTGTGAGTAGTTAAGCATTTCCATGACGTTTTGCTGGAACACAATGACACCCATATACCAAAGGCTTCTGTGTGATTAGGAATCTAACAACAGTTGCCACAGATAGAATGATTCTGAAATTCTGAGATTTCACTATCTTCACAGAAAATGTTTGCTGACCCTGTTCTGATTCCTTTCTCCTGCTTCTTGTCTCTCTTTATCTTCTCCTCCATCTATCCTCCCCACTTACTTCTTGTTTTCCTCTTTGTTATCTCGCTTTTTACTCCAATCATTTTCAAAACTGGTTACTCAAAACTTCAGGATTTTCAAGTTTATTGAAATACTTAATTAAGTATCTCACTTGAGGTTTCTCTGTACTTTTTTCCAGCTTTACTGCATATTTATGTTCCCCAAAGCTCACCTACCTACCACTGACCTGATCAAGTAGCTTCCAGAATTTATCATCTTGCCAAAATCACTTCCTTGTTCTTATTTATATAAAAAGTCTATTCTCCCATGAAAGCTCCATGAAAGTCCCTGTAGTTCCCTGCCTTTTAAGCTACAAATCTTCTTTACACATAGGTTATCTGTCACTGCATCATTACCACATCCTCACCATGTGACTTCATCCTGTGTGGCTTTTCCTTGACAGAACACTGAATTCTTGCTTAGACACAATGAAGAAAAAACTCTGCAGCAACTGTCTATTTTCTTCTTCATTAAAATCTCTTCAGTAACAGGTTTTGTTGTATCATAGTTGAAACTTGTTCTCTCTTAGTTTCTGAAACTAAAAATTAGTGTTGAGATAAAACATATGCTATATTTCTTGTTTTTGAATGGTTTTGCCATTGTACTTTTAACAATAAGTTTTGCTCTTTTTGTATGACATAAGCCCTATCTACTTCATACCACCTGTTCTACTATGTTCTGGTACAACATTAAATACCACATACCTACTGAATAAGGCCTAAGAAGACAGGCAAATGCTTTTCAAATTGTTGTGTCTCGGCCTCCATTCCATATCCAATGCTAAATATAGTTGAATAAATGTTATTATAGCTGAAAGAAAACCTAGTGGCCATCTATTTCAATTTATTTGGGATTTTTCTCATTTTTACCTAATAAGTAATGAAACCAGAACACTACAGGCTATCCAAATATTTGTATCTATCTTTGCAAACTACCTCACTTGCATTACTAAAATTTTCTGTAATTTTTCCCTTTTTCAAGATCTCATAATAAAATGAATGTCTTGATAAATTAAGAAAATGTTAGCTAATTAGTTACAGAAAAATTATGGGAATTATGTTTGCTTAAATATAACACCTCATGGAAAACAATTCGTAGTATTATGCTTTAGATGCATGTTTTCTGAGATTTTTGGTCACAAAAGGGTGTGCAGATATATATCTAGTTTCCATTAGGGGCATATTTATTTGAGGAAATAGTCATAGCACAATCTATCTGAAAGTTCTGGAAATTTATAAATGACATTAAGGATAAAAAATTGTTGCCTAAACCCCAGTATGATATTCAACCCCGAATAACATATAAAGCTGACTTGGGTCAGAAATTACACCTTGATTATTTTGAAACAAAATGAAAGCGAGTCACCTTTCACATAACTAGGCATCATCTTTCAGGCATTAACACCTATAACACCTAATTTTGTGAGCTTCAACTCATCTTGCTAAAATTTGCTCACTAACTTCTTATTCTAGATTCTCTAAGGCTGGAAATAAACTATTTAATTTACAAAATTGTATTGTGAATAAGGGAATTAAAACAAAGCAGTTAGGTTAAGTGTCCATATCTATATGTGGAGATAAAACTTCCAGTTGTGTCTAGAGAAGTCAGACAGGCAGGGAAAGCATCCTGCAAAATACAGATATCTATGAAAACTCCAATTGCTATTATGGTCATCTCATGACAGCAAATTGTAGATGATCAAACTATATAAAAAATACTGAGGCCTGTGGGAGAATAGAGGGGGAGGAACAGAGTTGGAGCTGAGTTAGTGAATTCTCTATGACAGAAGCTATTTCTGTTCCTATCATCACCTCTGTCACCACATATTAAGTCTTGGAAAATTACCTACCAGTTGCCTAGCAGACCCAATCACTCCTAAGCTAACTTATTGTGCAACTAACCACAAGGCCAAGGTCTTACTATATAATCTACAATCTTCCTAAACCAGCATGCTCAGGGTCCTGGGAGATGCAACTATATTTCTTACTTTGATGTATTTCAGCCTTGTCTCCAACTGTTCAGTTTCTCTAACTTTCCCCTCAACTAAACTCCTTAAGAACAACTGCTTCTATCATTAATTTGGTAATTTGTTTTTATTTGTTCCAGCAAAGACTTAATGTGGCTCATTTGGCAATTAATCATGTGGTATAGTATGTAATTCCTCATGGCATCTGTTCTGCTTTTTCATCACTGTTATTCATACTTTCATTTTCTTTGTACACTGTCCCAGTCAGACCAAGAGCCATTATAAATGTGCCACACTTTAACCTTCTAGCCATACCCACTTTCTGGCTCATGAATATGATTTTACTTCAATTTTATATATAAAAAGGATATATGAAAAATTCTGCCAAGCACATTCTTCCCTATTTGTGATGATAGACAGTTGTCTATGAAATACAACAATAAAAATATACAAAATATTAGCAGTTCTGCCCTGTTCCTCACATATCCCCTTTCAATACTGAAAGACATATTTCCTCAGGTGCTAAGAGGCTGTCAAATGCTCTCAGGAACTGGCAATAATGCATCCTTCATTATCTCATCCCAAAGCTCATCTCCTTTCCAGGACAGTTCTTATCCACTGGTTGATCAATGCCAGGTCACAAGTATCAGCTCCATCATTCCAACTGTGACAACTCTAAATGCTACCTCAGCTTAGAGTCACCCAAGTACATAGTTGATCCCACATGTGACTCTTCTGTTTGTCCACTCGCCAAATCTTGTTATGCCCCTTTCTTCTACAAAATTCCTGCCACTAATGTCCATTTCACTGAAAACATGAAATAAGCACAAAGTGCATCATCTTTCTTTTTCTCATTTATCCACCAGAATTTCTTAATTCTACTTAATAGTGAGTAAAAAAAAATAATTATCAGGGCAGTATGATGACTTAGAGGGCACAGGTGTTTGCCTCCAAGTATGACAATCTGAATTCAATCCCTAAAATGTACATTATGAAGGGAAATAGTCAACTCTTTTAAATTGTTCTTTGACCTACACACATTCACTTCATTTATAATCATCTGACTATTCCATGCTTCACTGTCTATTTTAATGTTAAAAGTAGATTTAACAATGGACACCTATGTTTATCCACTGTTGTATTTTTTACTGAGTATTAAATGTTTCAGTACATTTTTAAAGTATATGAGAAAAAAGTTTCCCCTTAGAGAGGCTAAATATTTAATTACAGTCATCATAAAGTCCTTTAAGCCAAACTTGAGATAAATCTTGAGATAATAGCATTTGGTAGACAGAGGTAAAGAAGTAGAAGAAAACCTGAATGAGGTGAGAGAATACAAAGCTGGAAGAGAATATGGCCCTGAAAGAATCATAGCCCAGAGACCTAGGAAAGAATCAAGCAGGACTGGGGGGTGGGGAACATCAAGGAAATGATTCCTAACCATATTCTGCTTTACTCACAGATTGATGCCTAGCCCAGTGGTCATCAGAGAGGCTTTGCCCCACAGCTGATGGGAAACAGATGCAGAGACCAACAACCAAACATTAGGCAGAGTTTGGGGAATCCTGCAGAAGAAGGAGAGGAAGGATTGTGGGAGCCAGAGGGAACAAGGACACCACAAGAAAACCTACAGAATCAACTAACCTGGGCCCATAGGGGCTCAAAGAGACTGACCTAACAACCAGCAAGCCTGCATGGGACTGACCTAGGTCCTCTGCACATATGTTACAGTTGTGTTTCTTGATGTTACTGTGGGACTCCTAACAGTGGAAACAGGGGCTGTCTCTGACTCTTTTGTCTGTTTGGGACCCTTTCCCTCATATTAGAGTGCCTCATCTCAATAAGAGAGGAGGTGCCTAGTCTTACTGCAACTTGATCTGCCATGGCTGGCTGATATACATGTCAGGCCTGCCATTTTCTGAAGAGAAAGGAGGAGTGGATGGGGGGAGAGGTTTGGGGGAGGGACTTAGAAGAGGGGGGATGAGAACCAGTGATCAGGCTGGGAAAAATTATTTATTATAATAAAAATATTGAGAAAATAGAATCTTAACATGAGCCAGACCAATTTATGTGGTGTAATTTATTTCATAATAGCCTATTTCAAAGCTTTGACCATTTAATAACCATTGAAAGCATCCCTGCCCTTCCTATATCTCAGTGGATAAGAGACCATTTCACTCTGTTATCCATCTAGACTACCATCTAAATTATTCTCCAGATTATGCTCAGTGAAAAGGAGGAGGAGAATTGAGCACTAACATTATCAACCGTCTGTGCCCTGACTATGGATACAATATGAGCAGCAGCCTCAAGCTCCAGGTGCTGACTTTCCCACCGTGAGTGACTGAACCCTCTACCTGGGAGACAAAGCAAATCTTTTCACCTTTGATTCTTTAAGTCATTTTGTCACATCAGCACGTAATGGATATATATACATGACTGCTATCCTTGCCCTCAGCTATCCTTGTGTGGGGTCCACCTCAGTTGGAACAATACTCCAACTGTATTAACCAGGACACTTCATTAAAAACAAAACCATTTCTCAGCTTTTTAGATGAAGTATGAAGAGTTACACAGCTCTTGGTCACATCTCTAGGCTCCTCATATTGCCCCGAATCTTGCTCCCCCTGCAGAAATCAGTCTAGTCCCTGTCTAGCCATTTGAACTTCCTGCAGTTCTGACTGTGACCACTCTTCCTAGATTCCAGTTTGTACAGGTATGTCTTTCTGTATTTAGATGAGCTTGTTTGCTTTTCACTCATATTTTTCTTATGTGACTTGATCAATATTTATTTTTCTCATTTTTTCTATTAGCCTATGAGTACATCTATTCACATATTTGTAACTCATAAATTTTATTTAAATTGTGAACAGTGGCAAGTCCAAGAGGCCTAAACCCTATAAAAAGAACCTACAGGCTATTAAGGAGTGCTCACAGTGGGAGCGTAAAGGAATTGGTTATCATATGCCAAATGCTCATCCTGGAAAACATACATATAATTAAGATTGTATAGACAGAGCAAGTTGTATTTATATATATTTAGGAACATATATCCATACACATATACATATGTGTATATAACTATAATTAATGAAATAAGAAGCCATGAACTTTGAAGAGAGCAAAAAGGGATATATGAGAGGGTTTGGAGGAGAGACGAGAGAGAGAAAATGAGGCAATTATATTCTAATCTCAAAAATGGAAGAAATAATTAAAATTAAAATAGTGCAGCTGAATAAAACATAAGAGAAGTGAAAGTTTCCACTTTCTTCAGCAACACAGACATGGTAATATTAGTATTCAGATCTTCCCTCTCATGACAAACTTTTCTTCTCTTCCATAGTTCCTTCTCACTTTATCTGCTCCAAAGTTGTGTATAGAGCTGGCAATTATTTATATTTGCCTATGTACTCACCAAGTCTTTGTCCATTGCTGATAATGCCATATGTTACCACCTAGTTTCAAATTCTTCTCGAAAACAGGATTTACTAGTTCAGAGAACATCTAGGCATAGATCTTCTCAGTTTTTGCCTAAAAACATCTTCATGTCAGTCTGTTTTCTTTTTCTTTTTTTCTTTTTGTTCCTCTATGTGTGTGCTCATGCATTTGGAGACCAAAGGTCAACCTCAGGTATTATTCCTCAGGAGTTGTCCACCTCATTTGCTGAGACTGGCTCTTCCATTGGCTTGGGTGTCCATGTTGGCTCAACTCAGAAAGGCCTAGGGAACCACTTGTATCAAATTCTCCAGAACACCATCATGCCAGCTAGCTGAACACAGGATTCAAGAATCAAACTAAGGCCTTTCTGCTTGCACAACAAACACTTCCATGGCTGAGGCATCATCCTGGCTCAAGCCTCAGTTTTCTTAATTAATTTAGCAACCCTACTATAACAATTATTTCTACTCAGCACTTTGAAGTTAGAAGTTCCACTATTTGCTGCCATTCATCTTTCTTGAAAACTATGAGGTCCTATTGACTACAATTATCTCTTCATACTATATAAATTGACTTATTATTTTGTAATTTGCTCACTGGCCTCATCTTGGAACACTGGGGCCCTGCAGACTACCATCACCATCTGAACCACTGAAGGGATTTCAGAAACAAACCATCACACAGTTGTTTCCTGTTCTTAAGTAAGACAGTAAGCCCTGCTTTTTTAATTGCGGAACTCTCGCTCTGGACTACTTACCAGATCCCAGAAGTTTATTATTACAGTATTTTACTTTAAACTCATTCTTTTATTCTCTTTGTGCTTTCATATTTCAAGAATTATCTTAAAATGTTCTGTCCCTTCATATTTGAAAATTATTTGTATTGCTTGTATCCAGGATGCAAATTTTTGTGTTAACTTGGTCCAGCATGTAACTAAAACTAGCCAGATATGTCTGGGAACCACAGTCACTAAGTCCTGGCCATCAGACACCATATGCATGCATTCACAGTTCTATGAGTCCCCTTATCTTTGCATTATATTATTTTTATCTCTTCATTTTTGTATACACTTTTGTTTATGAATTGAGATTGGGGTATATAACTTGCTACAAGCGGCAAAAACCTATAAAGTAGGATTTCAGCTAATTATGACAAAGCTAATACCTGGAAGAAGCTGAGGGCCTTCCAGAAGTCAAGCTGAGGCTCAAGAAGCCATGGTGATATTTGGCTTTTGATAACCAGCCGTTTCCTGCTATGAGTTTCTTGTGTGCTATTGTAGCTTTTCCATCATTTATTGGGCACCATTTCCCCTCTACTAAAGGAATATTCAGATAACCTTCTGTGCTTATAACTGTGCACAGCCAGAACCCTAGTTCAAGCCTCCCTGTAATTATTGTCATTGGCAGCATCTAGTCAGGACCATCCCCAGAAGGATGAAAGTACCTTATCAAAGATACCTCTGTATTCTCTAAGAACAGACTTAAGCATCCAAAGCCAAATGAAACACCTGTCTCCTATGTCAGGAGGGTAGCTTTATTTCTTGTGCAATTTAGGGTGAGACCCTTCTTCCTTCCAACCTTATTAATAGACTCCTAATTTCTTACCTATCCACTTCTAGGAATGTAGATTGAGCACATAAATTCCCTTCTTCATCAACTAACCAATCATTAGCACTCTATTGACCTTCTCCTTTACCACTCCCCTTTTGGGTTGTAAAAGAAAGCCTGACAGTCACTGCCTTAGGAAAATTCTTACCTGCCTTTGTGACTCCATAAGAATTCAAGCCTCGTGACCTCGCTCTGTGAGAGGATTGCTACTGCTTGGTTTTATAACTGGATTCCTGAGAGACTTAGAGAGAACTGAGAGAGTCAGAGGGAGTGAGAGGGAGAAGGAGGATTTTGACTAGAGAACATGAGGACAAGACAGAGAAAAGAGAACAGAAGAACTAGATGGGTAAGAACTAGAGAGGAACGAACTAGATGGGAAGAACTAGATTGAAGAGCTAAAAGAGAGTACCAGAGGAACAAGATGAAAGATGAGGAAGAGCCAGATGGGGAAGAACAAGATAAGGAAGAATAAGATGAGAAAGAAGGAGATGAAAGAGGAGCTGAGATGGGAAGGAACTAGATGGATGAGAATCTAGATGGGGCAGAATTAAGATGAAGAAACTAAGATAGAACCTAGAGGGGACAGCAGATAAATGGAGAGAGAAATCAGGGAAGAAAGGAGCTAGGCATGAGAGCAGAATAGAAGCTTGTAGAGAGAGAACTGACACAGAATAATAAAGAGTATGGGATAAGGAGATTCGTGTACGTAGATTCATTTCTTATTCTCAAAGATTAAATTATCAGCTGGTTGTAGATTTTTCCCAGACCCTGAAAGAAGACTATCAAAGGGCTGGACCCCCCTAGTCCTCTTTAATAATTTGTATGGTAAGTTATGTATGGTGAAATGTATGGCAAAAGGGTACCTAGTAAAATGTAGATTCTGTTGTTGGATGACTGAGTGATTAAATATGAATGAGAATTGCTTTTTTATTTTGGTTTTTCAAGAATTGTTTTTTATCATAAACAAAAAGTAGACTCATAAGCTTCAACCAAGGTTAGACACATTTAATATCATTATAAACTAACGGTTATATACAATGGTTACTAATTAGAAGACTGGAGGTAACATGTATTGGTAAGGATATGAAAAAAGACAACCCATCATTTTAAGTTAGAAATTTGATTTAAATATAGCCAAATTAAAAAACAATATGGAATTTCATTTAAAAATTTAAATTGGAACTTCTAATTTCATAAATCTTAAAGTTAGTTTCATGAAAATATATTTTAGTGTTTAAATAAGTGCATAGTTCAAGAATCAACAAATAATTTCAAATTTAATTATAATAGTTGGGTAAATTTCTGTCTTACTAATTTATTAACATTGACTGTTTTTAGAATACATTCTCATTTTTTGTAGCAAAAGTTCTTAGTTTTTGTATATTGTAATCATGCTGGAGGACTGGCAACATATTAACAGTTTGATCAATTATTTATATAGGCAAGGATTAAGAAATTGTACTAGATTTCACTTTTTTGATGTTCAAGTATGAAAGGCTAGTTTATTAAAGATAAGCAATCAAAGAATGCTGGATGACTAACTTCAGTTAACACCACCCCGCCCTCTGGACATTTGTCATGTACCTGGAATTCTTGCTCTACTGTCTTATACTTTTGCAACTTTTGACATATGCATGTATTTAAATAAGTGCTAATGAATAATTTTCAGTATACATTGCATTAGTCAGTAAGACAGGCCTGCCACATTTAATTCATTAAGAATTTCTCTTTTCTGGTGTGCCATCTAGGTAGCATTCTTATAACTTTTGTGTACTCTAACAAAAGACATAAAAACTGAAACAATAAAGCAGTGTGGCAGCAATTAACAATAGTTTTGAGGATGACTGAATTGACAGAGAGAAGCAAACCTTTCTTTTTGATCCTGCTTCTCCAGATTTGTGGTGTGTTTTCGCCCTGCATTTGGATTTCTTGTGTTATTTAAAAACTCTCCATTTTGCCACTGTTTCTGGATGTTAAGGAAATATTTCCTGATGGAGAATAAAGAAGTGGACTTTATTAGATTTGTGAAAACAAACTAATAGGTTCTATGAAATTATATTAAATAACCATTTTTCTTTTAAAATTAAGAAACATGAGGTACTATATGAAAAATATATTTCTTCAGAGGACAATAATCCAAATTGTAGTAATGCAGAATGTAGCTTAAATTATGTTTGAGCAGAAGGGGACATTAAATGAGGAGAATTTTTTAAATTAATTTTGAAATTGATTTTAAAAGAAATAGAATTAGTCATTTTCCTACATTCTAAACTGTGGTATGATATTCCAGTCATATTTTATTGTTTTTCTTTAATAGAATAATTAGAAAACAGTAAGTATATGGCAGAAAACATTCATTTATCATTTTAGTTAAGCGCATAACAACTACAGCAGCCATCATGCCACCATTCAATGACAGATGGTACATGATATGAAGAAACCTCATTATATACATCCACATTGCATGAAATATGTCATATTAAAAAGGCTCTTGCCATATTAATGCTACTTCTGAATTTTCTCTGTCAGAATAAGCAAATTATTAGACAGTATGTTTGATGAGAGCAATTAAACTCCCATTTTTCCGGGATGGTGGCATCTTCCAAGGATAAGACACACAGCATCAAACAAAAGCACCAAACACAATGGAAGAAGAAGAAAAGGGCTGCTCATGTAAGTTTTCATTAAACATTTTTCTATTTTCCCAGCTGTCAAAACTACAACAACAGGCTTTGTGATCATGGAATCTCAGATGCAAAATATGCAACTGGTCATTCAATAGAATAAGCTGTTCTATGCAAAACTGAAAACCATCTAGATTGACTTCATCTGGAGCATCATACGTTACTAATATCATCAAACTGTGAGTATTAATAATGGAGACAATCTTAAATCGTGGGACATTTGACACGTTGAAACAGGCAACAAGGCAGAAAGACTCCTGGGAATTGACTTGTGTCTTTTGGAGCGATTACACTCATGCTATTTCTCCAACAGTTGAACGAGCTGCAGTTTCTGTGTCTCTTCACATTCAGTGTACTTCATTAGCGTGGTTTAGGAGCTCACCAACAACCAGCTTCTCTCAGTGTGTCTTTGTGTATGATTTTCCTTCTACTATCGGTGTGCTCTTCATGGTATATATCACTTTCTCATGTTAGTCAGCCTCATTTCAGGCTTCACAAATTGCAGCTTCTTTACATATACCCAGGACTTCTACTTCCTAGTGCTTCCTCTGGTTCTTCTTTGCCTCCTGACCCTTCTGTTGCACGTTCTTTGCTCCTGCCTGTGTAACAGTTCAATTTTTTAGTCTTTAATTTATAATTGAACTCTCCAAGAAGTAACTTTGTTTTGAGTAATCACTTCTGATGGAGAGAACAGGGTTTTCCATGCAAGGTTCTTCACAGGTCTTTGTACACTATTAATTATATTGGCTATAGACAAAGGAGGCACATCCTAATTTTATTTTGTTGCTAGGATTAATCATGCTGATCAATAGGATGGAAAGATGGCTCAGAAGTTAAGAGCACTTGCTGCTCTTGTAGAGGACCCTGTTTTAGTTCCCAGAAAAAAATACCTGGTGTCTCACAACTGCCTATGACTCCAGTTCCAGGGAATTTGATGTCACCTGACCTCTGGAGGCATCTACACATGCCTGGTGCACATAAACTCACTAAAATCTGAACAATACACATAATTAATAATAAATAATCTTTAACAATAATTCTACAAAAGCATCTTAGTAGAAAACAGGATTTATCTAACTTACCCTTTCAGGTTGCAGTTTATAATTGAGGGAAGTCAGCACAGAAACTCATGCAGGAGTTTGAAGCAGACACTGTGGAGGGATACTGCTTGCTAGTTTGTTGGCAGTTTCTGGCTTAGCTAGCCTTCTTATATTGCCCAGAATTATCTGCTCAAGTAATAGCACTATCCATAGTGGCCCAGAACAGCCTACATCAATTAACAATCAAGACAACCCAGCACAGACATGCCTAAAGGCCAATTTGTTCTAGAAAATCCCTCAATTGAGACTCCATTCTCAGGTGGTTATAGACTTTGTTACACTGACAATTAAAGCTAACAACAGGTTAGGAAAGTAGGAAGGTACCACAGAAACTGTGTGATTCTGTTTGGCCAGGGAACAGCCACAGAGAAGTCTCCCTTTGTAAAAAATTACATGTAAACCAACATCCCTTACATGTAAGTGGAATCTCCCACTGCCCACATGTTCCTCTCAAATTTCAGTGCATTCTACTTTCTCTATATAGCCTGTCTTCTCACACCTTTATAGATTTGCTCCATTTTTTTTTTTGCCCATCTATAATTCTGACCATTTACCTATACCACTCACTCAAGTTCCATTTTTTTTTTATTTTACTTTACAATACAATTCAGTTCTACATATCAGCCACAGATTCCTTTGTTCTCCCCCCGTCCCGCCCCCTCCCCTTCCCCCAGCCCACCCCCCATTCCCACCTCCTCCAAGGCAAAGCCCTGAGGACTGAGATCAACCTGGTAGACTCAGTCCAGGCAGGTCCAGTCCCCTCCTCCCAGGCTGAGCCAAGCATCCCTGCATAAGCCCCAAGTTTCAAACAGCCAACTAATGCAATGAGCACAGAGATCCAGCTATACCACTCTTGGGCATATACCCAAGGAATGCTCAATCATACCACAAGGGCACTTGCTCAGCTATGTTCATATAGGCTTGTTTGTAATAGCCAGAACCTGGAAACAACCTAGATTCCCTTCAACTGAAGAATGGATAAACAAAATGTGGTACATATACACAATGGAATGCTACTCAGCAGAGAAAAACAATGGCATCATGAGGTTTGCAGGCAAATGGATGGATCTAGAAAAAATCATCCTGAGTGAGGTAACCCAGACTCAGAAAGTTCCATTTTTTAATACCAGGTTGTCAAATAATCCTACATCTTCTCTAAGATATTTTAGTGCTTTATGCAACTCATTCTCTATGTTATATACTAAATATCTGTGTTTTATTTCCTAAACTCCAGCTTAATATTTCTTAAAAGTATGGAGTATTTTCCCTTTTCCTCTGTCCCAAGCACCACATCAGCTAATGAAATTTATTTAGTGTTCAATACATATTTACTGAAGACATTAATTTAATTACTCCTTAATATTTATTGAATACCTTATATGTTCCAGACAGGATTGTACATGCTGGGATCTGCATTAGTGAAAAGAGTTATTTTTATAAAGAAAATACATAGAAGAAAAAATGGCAGTGCTATAAGCTGAGTAGTCAGTAATTTTATTGGAGAAATCATAGGAACCCTCAAGGATAAATCCTGAGTGAAGATAACAGGCAGTGAGATTTGCAGATCTGCCAGAGAGCTCCTGGGAAAGGGAACAGCAAAGTGACAGAGGTGGGAGTGTGCCTGTTACGTCCAAGAAACAGTAAGGAAGTCTTACAGGATGAGGGAGAAAAATAACACGAAGGCTCAGAGCAGAGAGATGGGGTGGGTGGGGAGTCTGCTAGGGCATCAGAGGCAGTTATAAGGACTTTGCATCTTTGCAATAGAGCTCCATGATTCTTTTTCTACTTTAGAAAAAGAAACACTTTGGTTGTTATGTCCCCAAGAAAAGAAATGGCAGCACCAACAGACTTTGCAGGAGACTTCTGTAGTATGTAGATAAGAGATGTTGGTGACTGTCCTAAGAGGCTCAGGGTGAATGTGAGAAGTGCTCAGATTCTGCATACAATCTGAAGATAAAGCTCACAGTTTCAGTGACAGATGTCAGGTGGAGAGTAGGGGAGAGAAAAAAAATTACCAAAAGTGAATCCCCCATTTTAAAGACCTTTGTTTTTTTGGTTTTTTTGGGTTTTTTTTGTTTTGTTTTGTTTTGTTTTTTTTTGTTTTTTTTTTTTTGTTTTTCGAGACAGGGTTTCTCTGTGTAGTTTTGCGCCTTTCCTGGAACTCACTTGGTAGCCCAGGCTGGCCTCGAACTCACAGAGATCCGCCTGGCTCTGCCTCCCGAGTGCTGGGATTAAAGGCGTGCGCCACCACCGCCCGGCTTTAAAGACCTTTGTATCTGAGAGGGTGGAGCAGCTGATTGTTAATTCACAGAAGATATTTTAAAAAGCCAATATACTGAAACAAATTAGGATTGAGATGTCATATAGGAATAGAGGGCTAGGATTAAGATACAAATTTGAAAGCCATCAGACTATGGACAAGACTTAAATTCATAAGGATTGCATAAAAATACCAAGAAAACAACAAAAACAAAAGAAATTACAGGAATAGACATGAAAAATTCAAGAACTGGGAGTTGGGGAGCTTAACAAATGTAGGAAAGAGATTCACAAAACCTCAGTGGTGACCAAGAAACAGCACTTGTGATTGAAATGAGCTGGAATAGAGTGGGTCCCAGCAGCCCAGAGAGTATCCTGTTTGGAAGAGAGGGTAGTAGATACAGAGTTTTCAATATGTAGAAGGTACTAAGACATTGATTACAGGGCAGCAATAGAGCAACACTAGGGAGATCAGGCCCTGCAACTTCCCTGGGCAACACAATAGAGCCAATGCTGTCGGTGGACGGTGGACGTGTGAGTTTCTAGCCCCGAAGTAGTGAGGCAAGGGAGAGCTATCCTCATTACTCATTGTCTTGAGGCTGCATGGGTGGGAGAGATATGGCCCCCTGCCCACCAATGCCTGAGGCAGGTGGGAAAGCTGGCTCTGTGGTCATAAGAGCAGGAGAGCTCTCCCTGATGCTCACCAGCTGCAACACTTGGGATAGCAGGCCCTGTACCTGACCAGGGCAACACAATAGAGCCAACTCTGCTATCAAAGGTGTGGGTGATCCAGCCTCAAAATTGTGAACATGGGAGAGCTATCTATCCCCATTATTCATCTGTTTTATTGTAACATGGGCAGAGGAGAGACACCCTCTGCCTCCCACCCACCAATGCCTGAGGCAGGTATGTCCCTGCCCCCCACCAGAGGCAACCCTTGGGAGAGCAGGCCCTGCACCTCACCTGGGTAACATAATAGAGCCAACCTTGTTGGAGGAGGTATGGGTGAGCCAGTAACAAAGTTCTAAGTGTAAAAGAACTGTTCCTACTACTGGTCTATCGTGCAGCAGTGTAGGAGGGGGAAGAGACACCCTGCCTTACCCCTCACCCCTTACTGCCTACAATAGACAAGAGAGCTGATCCTTACCAGCAGCAGCACTCAGGGAAGCAGGCCCCACTCCTCATCTAGAAAGCACAGTTAAGATGGATTGGTGGTCAGAGGTAAGGGTGACCCAGCCCCAATGATGTAAGCAAGGGAGAGTTCATCTGACATGTAGTGGCATGGGTGGAGGAGAGATGCCCTCCCCCCACCCATCAATGCCTGAGACAGGTGGAGGAGCTGACCCTGGGATCATAAGAGCAGGAAGGCTGTCCCTGCCCCTCACCAGCTGCAGCACTCAGGAGAGTGGGTCCTGTACCTATCCTGGGCAGCACAATAGAGCTGGCCCTGATGGTGTAGGTGGGGGAAAGCTGACCCTGTGGGCAGGAAAGCGGAAGAACTGCCCCCACCCCTCACACATTGTTGCAAGAGGTGAATTTACCCAGACAATGATGGAGAACTCACCCTGGTGGTGAAGACTGGGGAGAACTGGTGGTTGGACCAGCCTTGCAGTTGCCCAGGGCCAAAACCAGTTTTATGACTTGGCCTGCTCCAACATCCACCCCATCTATGATCTACTGGAGCATGTGAAGGGGCCCGTCCTGTACACCCAAAGCTGCAGGATCTCCAAGACACAGGGCAACAACAGGATATTCAAGAGGAGTCCTAGTGAGGGCCCAGCATCGATAGTGTAGTAGAAAGTAGAGGCCTTGATCCAGACCAATGACTCTTTGCAATGAACACTTGCAAGTAAAGATTTATGGACAAAGGGGTCTATTGTATGATTCACCATGTCACACTGCAGCTTCCATGATGAGTTTTTTTAATTTTTTTCTTTTTATTAGTTTTTGTTTGCTTGTTTTTTTCTTTCTTCTTCTCCCTTTTTTCTCTTAAATTTTGCTTTATTGGGAGGGATACAAGGGCCGAGTATGAATGGGAAGGGATGGGGAAATGAATGGGATCAAAATACATGATGTAAAAGACACACAGAATAACCAAAAAGAAAGAGAAAAAAGAAACAGTGGAGTGAAGCTATTGTTAGAAAAGTTGTTTTGAGATAATGTCCAGGATAAAAAACAAAACACATGAAAGTAATAGTGGAATTATAAAAAGACAGAAAACCAATCACAAAGTATTCAAAACTTGGTTTTTAATCTTAACTCTTTCTTCCTTACTTCATGATCACAAAATATCCAGTTAATATAATCTCTCTCTCTCTCTCTCTCTCTCTCTCTCTCTCTCTCTCTCTCTCTCTCTCTCTCTCTCTCATGTTCTCCCACTAACAGAAAAGCAATACTGCCTATATAACTGGAATATTTTGTTTAGTGGATTGGTGTATGTGTAATAACATACTTTTAATGTGTCTAGAACTGGTCTAGGTATACATGCATGTGTGCTTATTCATTTAGCATTAATATGCTGACCTTGAGTACAATCCCCATTTCACTGATGAGGAAAATCAAGCAGAGGAAGTTAAATATCAACAGTCACACACTGGAAAAATCACAGGGACTGTGATGCAACCTGTGAGTTCTGGCTTCACAATTGCTCTTCATTACTGTTTTATTTTGCATCTCAAGGAATATAATTCATATCTTGTCTGAGGCATGCAAGAAATTCCACAGATGTTCACTGAATGTGACTGTAGGATATCAGCATGACTTTCACTCTCAAATCATGAAGTAATCCTTCATGAAGGATTTCCTGGGCTTTTCAGAGAAACATCCATGGAGTGCAAGAGGAATTTTCAGGTGTAGAAGAATGCCAAAGGGTACAATCTGGGCCACTTATAGGTAGAGTGGCCACAGCTGCTCATACCCCAGTGACTACCTCTCTAGTTACCAAGCAAAACCCAAATGCATCTGAAGCAGTCCAAATGTACAACCAGGTAGTTAACATCCATTTCCTTGTTCAAATACCGCATATGCTGGACTCTGATTAGTTCTCCTGGCACCAACACACATACTAATCTAGACACTTGCTTTCTGGCTGTGGTATTCTGTAATAAATTGGAGCAGAGACTGAAACAAAATGAAATGTCGGTTTAGTGCCAACATGATTCTGATCTTCCAATTTCATTCAACAATACAGGAAATATATGTAGTCAGAATTCAGCTTTCTCCTAGAGTTGTAGAGAGGCTCCTGGGAGACTGTCAGTAATAAAATGGTGACATTTTTTAGCTTCCCCTTGGTACTTCAGCATGTTTCTCACAAATTAGGCACATTTTTATATTATCCAAAGAAACAGGGAAAGGAGATTATTTTGCCACTATGTAAACATGTGCACCATCACCTATGAAACACACTGTTGGATATATATAAACAGCCCAGGCTACTGGAGTATTGTGCCTAGATTAAGACCTCAAGGTACCAAGAATCTAGGGTGAAGAACAAATGATTGAAATGTTATCCACCCACACTGCATGGGTGGGACATTAGATGCATACAGCAAGCCAGATTTGGGGTCAAGAAAGCAACCTTTTTACAGGTACCATCACTTGCTTTCTATTTCTTCCTGATGACACTTCCTCCTTTCCCAGAAACACAGAACCTCTTTGCCCAGCTATCAGATTAGTGGTATCTTTCTTGTTATCCCTCCTTCTCAAGGCTATGTTCACAGGAGGAAAAGATTGTATTGACTCACTAACACTCAGCCAATGTCATGAGATCCAATATTTTATTAACTACTTTATCCCACCAAGGAGAATAAATTTAATAACTCATGAAGTAACATGTTTTTGATTAATAATGATATTAAGATAATGCCTATGTGCAACTATCTGTAACCCAACATTCAAATAAGAAAACCAGGCCTAATAATATAGTACATGGTATATAATGACACCATGAAAATATCTAGGTTCAGGTATTCAAGCATCAATTTCTCATTAACTTTCTTATTTTATTTTAAGTTCACAGGTAAGATTGTATGCATTTATCATGTACAATATTTTTGCACTTGTGTTGAAGCATATTTTATTCACTTTTGAATTAACAGTTAAAATTGTATATGTTTATGATCCACATGGTATTTTAGAGTATATATGTACATATATATGATATGGAATGGCTAAATGTAGCTAATTAACATGTGTACTGCCACACAGTTGTTTTTCTTAAGCGAGGTTGAAATTGCCATCATTGACTTCTAAAGACAAGGTGATTAGCATGACAGATTAGAAAAGTAAATCATTTTTATTATGTATTTATAGAATATGGCTGTATATGTCACAAGGACATTTTTCTGTACTGAAATACTTATATTTGTTATTCCATAGTAGTTTCTATAACAAAACACTGATATAACAACATTTAATGACAGGTCATTACTACAAAATGTCTGTGTTCAGGAAACTTACATGTCTCAGAATTTTCTCTCCATTTGTACAGGAAAGTATTATGCCTTTAGAGATCAAAGTGTCATTTTTCTTAAAAGAAATTCCTAAATGTTTTTATTCCATGAGACAAAAATAACAAAAAAATGTTAATAGCATTAGATACTGATATGGAAATTCACCTCCATTCACGTGACTTTATGTACATTATCTTGAATATTCATATAAAAAATCTTAGGGAGCATGTCAGTTTCCTGAATAAAAAAAAAACGGGTTGTAAATTATTATTCAAAATAAAAAATAATTTCCTCTGGACAAAAAGGAGAAAAAGATGTGATTTCATTTATATTATAACTTACACTTGTCCTAGATGAATATCAGGTTTAGGTATCATAAGTGTTGTGTTTAATGCTGTATAAAAATCATAAAACATCACCCTGAAGTAACTGAAACTGTTTTGTAGATTGTCAAATTTCCTTCAAGCTCAATAAATGTTGAGGCAAGAATTCTGGTTCCAAGTGTCTCCGACCGAGAATTAGTGTCTCCTCTGTGATCTTCACTAGCGTATGCTGAATGTGCAGAGCTGAGATGTTTTTCTTCCTTATCAATAACCTGACGCAAATTTTGACACAAACAACTAACAAGTTTAATTAATGACACTTATTTACCCGCTAGCCTTTAAGGAATAATCTCAGCTGTGAAAATAGATGAGAATGGTGGACTCAAAAGAACCATTATAGACTGTTGTTGAGAATGTACATTGGTGTAGCTACTATATAAATAGGAGTTTACTCAAAATACTAAAACTACAATTATCATTTGATCTAGTGCACCTCTCCTGTGAATATTCCTGAAGGAATCTAAATCAGTAAGCAACATAAATACCTGCACATCTATACTTATGGTAATACTATGCACAAGATCAGTCCAAATGGAACACAGACAATGGAAGCACGGTACATATACCCAGAAAGGTTTTGCATAGCCACACAGAAAAACAAAATCAAGCAGTTTTCAAGAAAATGAACAATCATCATACTAAGTGAAACACCCCGATTTTAAAAGCAAATATCTCACATTTTCTATTATGCAGAACATACAAATGGGGTGGGAGATATAAAAAAGAATTGGAGTCTATTTGCAAAGAGGATAGATTCCAGTGTAGTGAGGCAATATAAGAGGGTAGATGATGATAAATATGATCAAAATACAATGAAATATAAACATGAAAATGTCATACAGAAACTCATACTATACAATGAATATGTGCTTTAAAAAGTAAATTTTCAAAAACTGGTGGACTGGGTAGAATTTTATTAATAGAAATTGAATATAATCCATGGAAAGAATCTTGGAATAGAAATTAAACATAATCCAGGAAAAGAAATCCAGCGAGCCTAAGATGGAATAAGGAGATAATGACCAGTGTACATGCAGACCAGCCTGAGGAAACTAAGTTAAAAGAGTTTAGTGTAAGAAATGAACATCAGCAGATCACAGAAGAATGTAGTGCTGAAGCATAGTGCTTTTAATAAAAAATAGAAAGAAATTTGCTATTCCCTTGGATCTGTCTCCAGAATTTATTCAACTAATAGAATTAAATAAAAGAACAGCACACAATGAAATCATGGTTTAACTAAAAAAGGAAACAGACACTCATTATGCAGAAGACCAACATCTGGTATGTTGAGTTTCAGAAAACTGATAAAATAAAATACATTTCTACTAATAATGTGGGCTAAATACCCCTAAAATCTTCCAAATATTGTGAATAAGATTTATGTGTAAGTAATTATATATTTACAAATTACATGCATTTATTTTTTCTCAGGTAGTATTTAATTAGGCAATTATTGGAATATTTACTTTGTTATCTATATTGAATTAAAATCTCTGTTTACTATAAAATATTCAGTAATTGCATATTTGAAGTACTACAAAAATTACCTAATACTATCTTTCTACAATGTTAGGATAGATAATTGATAAATTTAATTGTTTGGAATTTGGGGAATGTTTTATTATCCTTTATCCCCTGTCTTTGGAAATCAATAAAACCAAGTAGCATGCATTGTAGGCAAAATGCAATAACATTAAAGTATAAACAAAAGGTATTACAATATTAATAACAAATTGTGGTTGATATACCACCCACCCCAATAAACTTATCTGGAGGTCAGAAAACAGAACAGCCATAATATTAAACATAGAGGTTAGGCAGTAGTAGCACATGCCTTTAATCCTAGCATTCCAGAGGCAGAGATCCATCTCTGTGACTTCAAAGCCACACTGGAAACAGCCAGGCATGGTGACTCATGCCTTTAATCCCAGGAAGTGATGGCAGAAAGCAGAAAGGTATATAAGGCGTGAGGACAAGGAACTAGAGCTGGATAAGCTTTTATGGCTTTTGAGTAGCAGTTCAGCTGAGAATCATTCTGAATGAGGACTCAGAGACTTGTAGTCTGAGGAAACAGGATCAGCTGAGGAATTGGCAAGGTGAGGAAGCTGTGGCTTGTTCTGCTTCTCTGATCTTCCAACATTTACCCCAATACCTGGCTCCAGGTTTGTTTTTATTAATAAGAACGTTTAAGATTTGTTCTACAACAAATGCAACATACTTGCATTTGAAAAAGTAGATATTAATAAGATTATCAAAGTATTTATTTCAATATAATTTACCAAGCATATTATGATGAATATCACTTTACCTATATGAATATAAGAATTGTGTACTAACTGGTTATCTGGCTTTGGCAATCTATTCTCTTTTGTCTGTCAGAACACTGCACAATCTACATATCCATTTCTACTACAAGTGGGAATTTGGGTTGCTCACATTTGGAGGCTATCATGAATTATGCCATTGTTGCCTTATAGTTTTATGGATGTAGACACTACATACATTTTTCTTGGAAATGAACTTCTTCAAAATCAGTCAGAATTTCTCAGCTTTAGTAGATTCTACCAATAAATATTCCTTTTGAGACATTAATGACAGAAGCAATAGTATTTTTTTCAAAGTACAAAATGACTTGTTCAGTTTTCTTCTTTTATATCACATAGTTAAGAGAAAGTTAAACAGCTTCTAGCGTAATGATACTATCAAGATCAAATATCTGAATCTACTTTGTCACAATTTTAAAGAGATTCCTTCATGTTTTCATCCTCTGCCCCCCCCCGCAAAAAAAAAACCAAAACATATTTATCAATGAAAATCAGCACTACTGCTTCATTTTTCTGATTTTGGAATCAAAGTAACCAATGCAATGAGTGGGTTGAAAATGCATTTCTTGGAGAAAGTGAAAAGGTTATACAAATATAATGAAAAAAAGAATCGTGTATTATAACAAATATAATCTTGAATTGAAAGCCTAATATAAATTCCACTGTCAATTTCTGAAAAAAATACTTATCATAATAATCTCATTATTGTATACATTATATTGAAACATTAATTTAGCTTGAAGTTTGTTCTATATTCATCATTTATTCAGTGAAACATCTAAGAAACCAGGTATTATAAGGCATTACAATGAGGATACATGCATGTCTTTACAGCCCTAAACATTTGTGTTGTTATGCAGTCCTAAGTCACAGAGCTAAGGACTATGAATACCTAGACAAACACAAAACTGTAAATAGACTGCTTGGCAGATCTGCACTCTTCTGCCATTTATATTATAGTAATCAAAAAATACTTTAAAGCTGCTGCACTTCATGTTTGTTTTGCCTTCTTAAGAAACAGAACTACTTAATCCTGGCTGTACAGAAAAATACACATATTTGGCAGCCATTTCATACTGCAGGTTGAATTAAAACTCGTCTTTGCTACTTTAGATTTTGAGTTAATTTAAAAATTAAATATTTCATATAAATAGCTATAATTTATTATGTATCTTTATTTAAAATAAAATATTTTAAATAGAATATATTTTTTCATATTATTTTCCCTCCCTCAACTCCTGCTAAATCTCCCCACAGCCCTATAGAGGCAACTTTACACTCCCTCTCTCTCTAAAAAAAACATCAAATAAACTATAAAATAGAAAGCAAATGTCAATACAAACAACTCAATAAGGCGAGAATAAAAAAAAAAAAACCAAACTACACACACACACACACACACACACACACACACACACACACACAGAGTCTGTTTTATGTTGGCCGACTACTCCTGGCCATAGGGTGTGATTGATATACCCTGTGAGAGTCCAATTGGAGAAAACTGACTTTCCCCTTCCCCGCAGGCATCAATTGCAAAAGGCTTCTTGGTTAGAGGTGAAATTTTGTATTTACTTCCCCTTCTCCATGCTGGGATTTGTCTAGTTTGAACATGTGCAGATATTGTGCATATTGTCATAATCTGTGTAAGAGCATACGTGAATCAACTCTTACTCTGTTGTGTCTAGAAGATGCCTTATATCTTCTTGCGATACATCACCTCTGACTCTTACAATCTTTCTGTTTCTGCTTCCACATAGATGCCTGAGCCTTCAAAAGAAAGATTTAATAAATAGCAACCTGCTTGCAAGATAAATTAGTGTAATAGTGGCATAAATATTATGGGAGTAACCAAACACTTTTATAATTGATTTAAGACCTACTTCATGAGATGGACCTCATACCTGATAGTTTAAAAGTGGCCTAGAATATGAGACTAGATAGATCATGGACTCTAGGGAAAACCTAGTACTATTATTCTGCTGAAGAAACAGCAATAAAATGACTCCTAACGACATTGCTGTTTTCATAGATCAGTGCCATGTATGTTTCTCTCTGTATACTGAAGTCTAGAAGCTGATTCAATATATTGGAATAATAGTAAACACTAACAGTACTTCATTTCCCCTTAAGAAATTATATAACTTGCATGAAGCTACCATTAAGTAACTCTATCTCTACAAATGGCATTGAATATTTATTTATTTATTTATATGAAATTTTATGTCCTCTGTATCAAGCCCAAGGCCCTGTACATACAACGCAAGGGCTTTGTCACCGAGTTACTTCTCTAATGCTGCCTGAACATTTTAATTTGTTACATATATGTAATATATAATATATAAAATATAATTTATTTTGTATATATGTATATATACACACCAAGTTAGGTTTTATTTGTTTGTACTTGCTATTACAACTTGTTTTGTGTAGTATACTCTCCGTTCCATCTTATGGGTCCTAGTGATCCAACTCAGGTTATTATATTTGATGGCAAGTGCCTTTATCTGCTGGGCCATGTCTCCAGCCCTGCTTTCCTATCTTTACATGTATTATTTCTCCCAATCATGTAACAGATGAGAAGATGCACACAGAGCAGAAACGCATGCCAAAAACACAGCTGCTAGGCACATGAGCAGAGCGACATTCCCTGTCATGGCTGAGCTGTCATCTGTTGTCACACATAAGTTAATACGAAGCAAATCAAAGCAATCTTCCAGCGATCTTTAGAATAATAGCAGATCTAAATTACTTTTGTCTACCATTTCTAACACAAAACTAAAAACAAAAACAAGGACAACAACAAAAAACAAACAAACAAAACCAAACATTGGGGAATACAATACCCTGCCTCATTATAGAAAAACACTGAATAGAAATAAAAAAAAAAACAATAATTACCAAACAATGTGATTGAATTTTCATGTTTCCTGGGGTTTACATTAATTTCAAGAAAAAACATTTTCTTTCCATATTTCAAGTTGCTGACATTGAGTATTTGTTTTAGTTATGGCTTCTATTGCTGTGAAGGGACAGACACCATGAGCACAACAACACTTATAACGGATACTTAATTGGGGTGGCTCTCTTACAGTTCAGAGGTTCAGTTCATTATCATCATGGTGGGCACGGTGGTATGCAGGCAGACATGGTGCTGGAGAGGTAGCTGCTACATGTTAATATGCAGGCAACAGGAAGTTGACTGTGACACTGGGAGGAGTTTGGGCATAAGAGAACTCAAAGCACACCCCCACAGTGACACACTTCCTCCAACGACGTAACAACTCTTAATATTGCCACTTTGGGGGCCATTTTCTTTCAAATAACCACACTATTCGAATACGATTATGGCTCACAAATATTTCTCTTCCCCAGAGGCAATTCTAGCACACATTATCTTTTACTGTCTACCAGGCTACTTTAAATTTCCATCTACTACCCCAGTGGCAAAGTGGAAACATGGAACCTCAAAGATTCATCTGTTGCTTTCATCCAAAAACATTCTAGGAATTTCTTATATTGTAAAACATGACAATGATTATTACCCAAGACCCAAACATTCCCAATGCTCAATGTATTTTTCTTCTGATATATTTGAAGACACATTATTTCCTACTTTTATTTGACCCAGCACTGGGGATTGAATCCAGGAACAAACACATATCAGGGAAGTGCTCTGTCACTGATCCATATTCACAGTCCAATCATTATTTTGACACAAAGACACATTAAGTTATACTGAATTTTATTGAACTTACTTTGTGACCCATGCAGGACATGAACTTGTCCTCCTCTTGCCTTCTCCTCCTGAGAAACCTGAGCTATGAGATGATGCCAGCACACCTGCCATTCCTCTTGTATTATCATAACCTTTACTCTGATAATTTTCATAAATATTACTTGTCTATACAACAATCTGGGCTTCCCAAACAATTTTTCTGAACCATGTTATCATTGTTTTTTATCTTCTCTATGCTTATCAGAGTGATATTTCATAAATTTACCTTGGCATTCAGTTTTACAGTATTTAATGTCTTTCTATTGGTATTTCAAATGAGACCTTAATTATTCAACAAAAAGCACAGAGACCACACTCCATCTTTCCTTTGTCAAGGTCTCCATTCTTTTCTCCTTCACTTTGTGTACATGCTTAGTCCCGGCCATACTAATGACCTTGAAGTCTTCTAAAATGCCAATCACTCATGATCCTGGGAATGTCTTCATAATTTCTCTTGGACTAAAATCTTTTTGATTCTATCACAAGTTCTATTCATATATCAAGACCAGGAGGATGAATACCTCTTGCAAACTACTTTCTTCCAGGGAAAAGATACCATGAATATCCTCCCAACTACATTCTGAAGGACTTCATATTCATCAGCAAAAGAATATCCTAAACTTTACAAAAATTGAATAAGAATAATATGGTTTCATATTCCATGTTCAACACATTTTTGTTGATCAGTTACCTCAGTGCCTGGTACATAGTTATAGACATCAGTGAATAAAAAATAAAGGCATATGTAATAGAAGTATATATTGGCATTAATATTTTCTTCCCCGAGACGACATTCTTTATAACATACACTATGATGACTATTTTTGCAAACATCTTTAATAATTTTACAAAAAAGTACTTTCTTAAGATATGATTTGCAATGCTGGCAGCCGCCGCAATGGAAAGTGAGATGGGAATAAAAAATAAATTGGATCCTGCCCCGGACTTCCCTTCTGGACAAGAGCTCCCATCCTGCCCCGGACTCCCCATCTGGACAAGAGCTCCCATCCTGCCCCGGACTTCCCATCTGGACAAGAGAGCTCCCATCTGGACAAGAGAGAGAGACTTCCTGAATCTGTCAGCTCTGTCTGGACCAAGTGTGCTGATAAGACCAAGAATGAACCACAAGGAGATGAGCAGACGTCAAGGCAGAAGTACATACAACAAAATGAAGAGCAATACAGCATCACTAGAACATAGCCCTCCTCCAACATCTAGACCTGAACATCAAAAATTGGAAGAAGCAGAAGAAAACAGCCTTATGAATAACATCACAAAGAAGGTAGAGGCTTATATACAGGAAAAGACAAACAAAAAATGGGAAGAACACTATAAAAAAAACTAGAGGAAAGGACAAATAAAGTAGAAGAAAACAATAAAGCCCTCAAAGAAAATCATGAAAAAGCAATGAAACAAATGAAGGAAACAGTCCAAGACCTGAAAAGGGAAATAGAAAAAATGAAGAAGACACAAACAGAGGGAATGCTGGAAATAGAAAATCTGAGTAAACGAGGATCAGGAACTTCAGATGCAAGTATAACCAACAGAATGCAAAAGATGGAAGAGAGGATCTCTGGCGTTGAAGATACAGTAGAAGAAATAGATTCATCAGTCAAAGAAAACACTAAAGCCAACAAAGTCATTACCCAAAATGTCCAAGAAATTTGGGACACCATGAAAAGACCAAACCTATGAATAATAGGGATAGAAGAAGGAGAATACCAACTCAAAGGCACAGAAAATATATTCAACAAGATCATAGAAGAAAACTTTCCCAACTTAAAGAAGGAAATGCCTATGAAGATACAAGAAGCCAAACAGATTAGACCCCCAAAAAATCCCTTTGCCACATAATAATTAAACAACTAAATGTACAGAATAAAGAAAGAATATTAAGAGCAGCTAAGGAAAAAGGCCAAGTGACTTATAAAGGCAAACCCATCAGAATAACACCCGATTTCTCAATGGAGACTTTGAAAGCCAGAAGGCCCTGGACAGATGTAATGCAGACACTAAGAGACCATGGATGCCAGCCTAGACTAATATAACCAGCAAAACTTTCAATCGTCATAGAGAGAGTGAACAAGACATTCCAAGACAAAGCCAGATTTAAACAATACTTAAATCCACAAACCCAGCCCTACAGAAAGCACTAGAAGGAAAATTCCAACCTAAGGAAGTCAGATTCACCCACGAAAACACAGGCAATAGATAATGTCACAGCAGTAAACCCCAAAGAAGAGAAGTACACACACACTACCACCAAAAAATAACAGGAATGAACAATCACTGGTCATTAATATCCCTTAATATCAATGGAATTAATTTACCTATAAAAAGTCATAGGCTTACAGAATGGATATGAAAGCAGGACCCATCTTTCTGCTGCGTACAAGAAACACATCTCAAATTCAAAGATAGACACTACCTAAGAATAAAAGGCTGGGAAAAGACTTTTCAATCAAATGGTCTTAAGAAACAAGTGGGTGTAGCCATCCTGATATCCAGCAAAATAGACTTCAAACTAAAATCAATCAAAAGAGATCAAGAAGGGTATTACATACTCATCACAGGAAAGATCCACCAAGATGAAGTTTCAATTCGGAACATTTATGCCCCAAACACAAGGGCACCCACATATGTAAAATAAACATTACTAAAGCTTAAATCACATATAAAACCCCACACATTAATAGTAGGAGATGTCAACATCCCACTTTCACCACTGGACAGATCTCCCAAATCGAAACTTAACAGAGAAATAAAGGACTTAATTGATGTCATGACTCAAATGGACTTAATCAATATCTACAGAACATTCCATCTTAACAAAAAAAAATATACCTTCTTCATGCACCCCATGGAACCTTCTCTAAAATCAACCACATACTTGGCCACAAAGCAAATCTCAACAGATACAAAACAATTGGAATAACCTCCTGTGTTCTATCAGACCACCATGGTTTAAAGTTAGATTTCAACAACAACAAAAACTACAGAAAACCTACAATCTCATGGAAACTGAACAATGCTCAACTGAATCACCAATGGGTTAAGGAAGAAATAAAGAAAGAAATTAAAGACTTCCTAGAGAACAATGAAAATGAAGACACCACATACCCAAACTTATGGGACACTATGAAAGCAGTGCTAAGAGGGAAATTCATAGCACTAAATACCCACATAAAGAAGTTGGAGAAATCTCACACTAGTGACTTAACAGCACACCTGAAAGCTCTAGAACAAGAAGAAGCAAAGTCTCCCAGGAAGAATAGATGACAGGAAATTATCAAAGTGAGAGCTGAAATCAATAAAATAGAAACAAAGAGAACAATACAAAAAATTAATGAAACAAAGAGTTAGTTCTTTGAGAAAATCAACAAGATAGACAAGCCTTTATCCAAACTAACCAAAAGACAGAGCGAGAACATCCAAATTAACAAAATCAGAAATGAAAAGGGGGACATAACAGCAGACATTGAGGAAATCCAGAGAATCATCAGGTTATACTTCAAAACCTCTACTCCACAAAACTGGAAAATCTAAAAGAAATGGATAATTTTCTGGATAGGTACCACATATCTAAGTTAAATCAAGACCAGATAAACTATTTAAATAGTCCAATAACCCCTAAAGAAATAGAATCAGTCATTAAAAGTCTCCCAACCAAAAAAGCCCAGGACCAGATTGTTTCAGCATAGAATTCTACCAGATCTTCAAAGAAGAGTTAATACCAATATTCTCTAAATTGTTCCACACAATAGAAACAGAAGGAACATTTCCAAACTCCTTCTATGAGGCTACAATTACCCTGATTCCTAAACCAAACAAGGATACAACAAAGAAAGAGAACTACAGACCGATCTCCCTCATGAACATTGATGCAAAAATACTCAATAAAAATTATCCACCATGATAAAGTAGGCTTCATCCCAAGGATGCAAGGGTGGTTCAACATACGAAAGTCCATCAATGTAATACACCATATAAACAAACTCAAAGAAAAAAAACCACATGATCATCTCACTAGATGCAGAAAAGGCATTTGACAAAATCCAACACCCCTTCATGATAAAGGTCTTGGAGTGATCAGGAATACAGGGAACATACCTAAACATAATAAAGGCAATTTACAGCAAGCCAACAGCCAACATCAAATTAAATGGAGAGAAACTCAAAGCGATTCCACTAAAATTAGGAACGAGGCAAAGCTATCTGCTCTCCCCATACTTATTCAATATAGTACTTGAAGTTCTAGCCAGAGCAATAAGACAACATAAGGAAATTAAGGGGATACAAATTGGAAAGGAAGAAGTCAAGCTTTCCCTATTTGCAGATGACATGATAGTATACTTGAGTGACCCCAAAGATTCAACCAAGTAACTGATACAACTTATAAACACCTTCAGCAACATAGCAGGATACAAGATCAACTCAAAAAAAATCAGTAGCCTTCCTATATACAATGGATAAAGAAGCGGAGAAGGAAATCAGAGCTACATCACCCTTTACTATAGCCACAAATGACATAAAATACCTTGGGGTAACACTAACCAAGCAAGTGAAGGACCTATATGACAAGAACTTTAAGTCCCTGAAAAAAAGAATTGAAGATGTCAGAAAATGGAAAGATCTGCCATGCTCATGGATAGGCAGGACTAACATAGTAAAAATGGCAATTTCACCAAATGCAATCTACAGATTCAATGCAATCCCCATCAAAATACCAACACAATTCTTCACAGACCTGGAAAGAATAATACTCAACTTCATATGGAAAAACAAAAAACCGAGGATAGCCAAAAGAATCCTGTACAATAAAACAACCTCTGGAGGCATCATGATCCCTGAACTCAAGCTCTACTATAGAGCTACAGTAATAAAAACAGCTTGGTACTGGCATAAAAACTGACATGTGGACCAATGGAATCGAATTGAAGACCCTGACATTAATCCACACACCTATGAACATATAATTTTTGACAAAGAAGCCAAAAGTGCACAATGGAAAAAAGAAAGCATCTTCAACAAATGGTGCTGGCATAACTGGATATCAATATGCAGAAGGCTGCAAATAGATCCATATCTATCACCGTGCACAAAACTTAAGTCCAAGTGGATCAAAGACCTCAACATAAATCCAGCTACTCTGAACGTGCTAGAAGAGAAAGTAGGAAGTAGTCTTGAACGCATTGGCATAGGAGACCACTTCCTAAATAGAACACCAGTAGCACAGACACTGAGAGAAACAATCAATCAATGGGACCTCTTGAAACTGAGAAGCTTTTGTAGAGCAAAGGATACTGTCAACAAGGCAAAGCGACAGCCTCCAGAATGGGAAAAGGTCTTCACCAACCTCACATCTGACAGAGGACTGATATCCAGAATATATAAGGAACTCAAGAAATTAGACATCAAAATGCCCAACAGTCCAATTAAGAAATGGGCTATAGAACTAAACAGAGAATTCTCAACAGAGGAAACTCAAATGGCTGAAAGAAACTTAAGGGATTGCTCAACATCCCTAATTATCAGGGAAATGCAAATCAAAACAACTCTGAGATACTACCTTACGCCTGTCAGAGTGGCTAAGATCAAAAACACTGAAGACACCTTATGCTGGAGAGGATGTGGAGCTAGGGGAACTCTCCTCCACTGCTGGTGGGAATGCAAGCTTGTACAACCACTTTGGAAATCAATATGGCGCTTTCTTAGAAAATTGGGAATCAATCTCCCCCAAGATCCAGCTATACCACTCTTGGGCATATACCCAAGGAATGCTCAATCATACCACAAGGGCACTTGTTCAGCTATGTTCGTATCAGCATTGTTTGTAATAGCCAGAACCTGGAAACAACCTAGATGCCTTTCAACTGAAGAATGGATAAATAAATGTGGTACATATACACAATGGAATACTACTCAGCAAAGAAAAAACAATGACATCATGAGGTTTGCAGGCAAATGGATGGATCTAGAAAAAAATCATCCTGAGTGAGGTAACCCAGACTCAGAAAGACAAACATGGTATGTACTCACTCATAGGAGGATACTAGATGTGGAACAAGGATGACTGGACTGCTACTCACATCACCAGGGAGGCTATCTGGAAAAAAGGACCCCAAGAAAGACATGGGGATCGTCCAATGACGGAGAAATGGAAGAGATCTACATGAACAGCCTGGACATGAGTGGGGGTAATGAAGGGCGAGGGTCGAGGGAAAGAGAGCTTGGGGGAGCGGGAGATCCCAGCTGGATCAATAACAGAGAGGGAGAACAAGGAATAGGAGACCATGGTAAATGAAGACCACTTCAGAATAGGAAGAAGCAAAGTGCTAGAGAGGTCCACAGAAATCCACAAAGATACCCCCACAATAGACTGCTGGCAATAGTCGAGAGACAGCCCAAACTGACCTACTCTGGTGATAGGATGGTCAAACACCCTAGTTGTCGTGCTAGAAACCCCATCAAATGACTGAGGGAACTGGATGCAGAGATCCACGGCTAGGCCCCGGGTAGAGCTCCGGGAGTCCAATTAGCGAGAAAGAGGAGGGTTTATATGAGTGAGAATTGTTGAGACCAAGGTTGGATAAAGCACAGGGACAAATAGCCAAACGAATGGAAACACATGAAGTATGAACCAATGGCTGAGAGGCCCCCAACTGGATCAGGCTCTCTGAATAGGTGAGACAGTTGATTGGCTTGATCTGTTTGGGAGGCATCCAGGCAGTGGGACCGGGTCCTGTGCTCAGTGCATGAGATGGCTGTTTGAAACCTGGGACTTATGCAGGGATGATTGGCTCAGCCTGGGAGGAGGGAACTGGACCTGCCTGGACTGAGTCTAGCAGGTTGATATCAATCTTCGGGGGATGCTTTGCCCTGGAGGAAGTGGGAATGGAGGGTACGCTGGGGGGGAAGGTGAGGGGTGCGGGAGGGGGGAGAAAAGGGAATCCGTGGCTGATATGTAGAACTAAATTATATTGTGAAATAAAATTAAAAATAAATAAATAAAGATATGACTTGCTTTTAAAAAATCCGCTGAATACAGACATTTGTCTCTGTTTCTCCTTCAAATTAATTCTGTTTCCAAATTACTTGTATAATGATGAAAGTAATAAATAAAAATGAATTAAAGATCTTAGCAAAACAATATTGATTAAAATAAATTTTTATAAATAGAAATATTTCATAAGGTAATTTTCTATTTATAGCATATGAATATTTTTCTATTGCTTTGAGAAAAGTAACATTTTACTCTTTCAAAAGGCATCAAGTTATTTCACAGAATTCACAGATGTCTAAATTATTTATATTACAGTTAAATGATATCTAAGTTAATTGCCAACAGTCTGTTTAATTTATAAAAGTTTATTGGATTATTTCTCACCAAGTACATTCTGACATAATCAGTTCATATTTATCTACAATGTGTATCCAAATAATAATTAAGCTGAGCCATAAGATGCAAGATTTGAATAAAAGTTGCCAAAACCAAGAAAATATGGCATCTACACTGAAAACAATATATGTGCTCTTTGATTTTTCCCTTAAGTGTTTGTATATGGTTTGTCAGCATGTATGCAAATTCATTTGAGTGTGGGCACAGGAATATGTGCAGATATGCATGCATATCTGTGAAGGTGGTTTGGAAACCACAGGTTAATTAAACCACAGGTTAATTGCTCTCTACCTTGTATCTTGATGCAGTTTCTGAATTGGACTTAGAATTAGAAGGCATGAGGAAAAGTGTTTAGAAGATGGTAAATATTTTAGTAGAGTATGTTGTAGAATATTATTTTAAGATGTGTTACATGTGTTTATGTGGTGGAATACTGTTTAATGATGCAAAGATGTATTGTATTCTTTTCTGTTGCATTTATTTAACTCCATGAAGCTGTGCTACTTTGCCTGTCTAAAACACATGATTGGTCTAATAAAGAGCTGAATAACCAATAGCAAAGCATGAAAAAGAATAGGCGGAGATGTCAGGAAGAGAGAATAAATAGGAGGAGAAATCTGGGAAGAGAATATTGGGGAGTGAAAGGAGAAGGAAAAGAGGACTCTGGGAGCCAGCTACCCAACTACACAGCAAGCCACTGAGTAAGAAGTAAAGAAAAGTATATCCAATTGAGAAAGATAGAAGCCTAGAGGCAAAAGGTAGACAGGATAATTTAAGTAAAGAAAAGATAGTTAAAAATAACCAAGCTAAGTCCAGACATTTATAAGTAAGCATAAGCCTCTGTGTATTTATTGGAGAGTGGGGTAGTGGGCCCCCAAAGAGCCAAGAGCCCAATCAACTACAAGAATATCTGTTTGGAGGTTGGGGATTATATAGAAGAAACAAAAATCAAACAATACTTGTTATTTTAAGTGGTTTGTAGTTGTGATTAAATATCCTGTCAAAACAACTAAAGGATGAATGTGTTTATTTTTGCTTACAGTTATAAGTTATAGTCCACCACAACAGAATAGTGAAGGCATCTGGGACCTGAGGCTCTCATCACTTAACACACCCACTTAGAAGAAGAAAGTTGTGAATGAATGCATGCTACTGTTCAGGTCACTGTCTCCACTCTCACATAGTCTGGAAAACCTTGTGTAAGGAAGTGTGTCACACACAGGAACTCACCTTCCCATTTCAGTTAATATAATCAAGATAATCTCTCACAGGAAACCTCAGAGTCCTATCACCTATATGATTTTTAGATTCTTTCAAGTTGACAATTAACATTAATGGTCTCACCTACCCTTGGAAACTCTTAAGATGATGGCAATCACTGAATAAAGCAAAGAATTCAGAAATAAAAATTGTTAAAATTTAATATATTATGATTTGAGATGAACTTAAATAGACCAGGAGATGAAAATTCACATTCAGAAGTCAGAAACAACATGTTATAAACCTCTGTAAAGCACCATATGCAGAGCAATGGCTGAAGACATGAAGTATACAATGAGACACAGGACAAACCACAGAACTATGTCATTTGAGAAAAGACTTCATTCTGAGGACAGATTAAAAAAAAAACTGGGAATTGGCACTAGAAATGGCAACAAAGACAAGCAAGCACAAGAGGTAATAGAGAAAAGTTCTTAAAATGTACAATCCAGCCCTGAACTCTTTCCAACTTCCTGCCATCACACACACCCCTTAAGAGGGGCTGCAAGGTTAAACCATACTTCCTATTTTGAAACCATTATGCACTTGTTCCCAATTCTCTGTCCTCTGGTACTGTTTAATCTGTCCTAATTATTGCAAATACCATGAATTCTCTCAATACCATTTCTTCTGTGGAATCTCCTCCACTCTCTGCTCTACAATGTGTTCCTTGTGCTGAATTATGAGCACAGAGAATATGACGCCTGGTTTGGCTATTTAGAATGAAGTGATGACCTTTGCAAGAACAATTTTATTGTGGTGCTGTGGGCAGTAGCCAAAAAAATAAAGGATTAAGAGAGGAGTGGGTGGTAATTAGACAGAAAATCTGCAGATTTTCTGTGCACAGTTAGCTACTGAAGAACAGCTGAGAGATGAGACAGGGACTTTAAGAAAACACAACCAAAGTACAAGGTAAAATTAAAGGTAAAGTAAATGTTGAGAAAATTCATCAGCTGAGAGAAAACACTGAGGATATGAAATAGTAGGTACAATTGTGTGACCCAGAAAGTTATAGGAAAGGCAAACTAAAAGGACAGAGGACAGTGTTTTCAGAGATGGAAAGGCAAAGAGTAGGAGGTATTAGGACAGAAACATGTACTTAGGTGGCATCTTATTTGGGGTTTTTATTGCTGTGAAAAGACACAATGACCACCACAACTCTTATAAAGAAAATATTTAATTGGGGCTTGCTTACAGTTTAAGAGGTTCAGTTCATTATCATCTGACAGGGAGCACGGTAGCATGCAGGAAGATGTGATGCTGGAGGACCTGAAAGTCTACATCTTGCAGGCAACAGGAAGAAAACCGACCATCACACTGAGGGAAGCTTGAGCAAGAGAGACCTCAAAGACCACCCCACACAGACACACTTCTTCCAACGAGGCCATGGCTCCTAACAGCGCCACTCTCTTTGGGGGTCATTTTCTTTCAAACAACAACAGATGGAAAATCTAAGATACCTTTACATTGGCTGAGTGACTCCTGTAACTAAGTTTCTATTGTTTTGTTGAATTATCATAGGATGTTAGTAATAAAAACCAAAAAACTGGAATGGAGGAAAAAGGAAGACTACATGACTAAAAAATTAGGAAAACAAATCAACTCCTCATATAATAAAACTGAAAAATAAACATATAAAAGTCCTGTAGCTAAGTAGCAAAATAACAAATATTAACATCTCCATTTTACATAAGAAAAATTACTTTAAAATGCCAGAATTAATGAGGAATTATGTAAGTCAGGAACTGATGTAATCACCACAGAACTATTTTAATCTGTTCCCAACAACAAGGGTAAAGAAATTTTAAATTTGTAATGTATAAACCTTTAGGACCTTGATCTGTTTTAGATTAGGGATTACCAGGATTTCACAGCACTAAGCAGTCTAAATATAAATCAAGATATTCAAGTCAGCAACAATCCAGATGATAATAATTAATGGTGTTACAGTATGAATGTAAGTTTACAATTTTATAACCTTAAAATACAGTCTTATTAAGTCTAAGCTGATAACATTACAATCAGAATCAATTTGTTTTAAAACATTAGAATATATTAACAGAGAAAACTTTTTAAACTCCTAAAACTGTCTTTCTTGATTAAAGTACAGATTACAGAATAGTTTAAAATATAAACACTTATATAAAGCCAAAAATAATTTAGATAACATACAGAAATAGTTTACAATTTGAGTGACATAAATATTTTTGTTATTTTAACCCACTGTAAAACACCTCAAGTTAATCGTATCATTTATTTTCCTCAAACTATCATAATCAAGCAGTTTACTAAAATACAGTAAAGTGGTTAAGAGCCTGAGTGTTGGCATAGAGCAAGTCTGTTTGAATACTCAATCTGCCACTTACTAGCTAAGTGATCTTGGCAATAAAACTTCAATGTCCACACCTGCTACCTCTTTTGTGAAGTGGAGAAAAAAATGAACATCAATAGCTCAAGAGTTTTTGTGAGAGTAAAATTGCCTACTGAGTAAAAAATCAATAATACACGGAGGATAAAATAAAATTTTAGGAAACGGTGGCTGTTAATTTCAATGATGATCTTCTATAACTCATGATTTTATATCTACAGGTTTTTTCAATAACCGAAAAAAGTTTTAATGAACAACTGCAATATAAAAAGGTACTTGCTAATTTTTGAAACATTTAAAAAAACATTACCAACATGTTACATATCTATATGGTATTTCCTGACAAAACAGATGAGAATACCTATGATGCATTGCTAAATCTTCTACTACAAGAGGGAAAATTGAATGAGAAATGATACATTTTTTACTAAAATATTTTTCACAAAATATCTTTTGAATATTTCCAAAAGTGTCATGTCTTTATGATCAGTGTTTACAAAGATCTATCAATATTTGCAACTTGGAGATATATATGGAATATACATATCATTAAAAATAACAATGTCTTTATTCAAATCCTTACTGATGAAATGCTAATGTGGAAGATTGCAATCAATTACTGAACTTCAGTATGAAATGCTCCATCCATAAACTGGATTTCCTTGTTCTTCTTCAACTTCATTACTCATTATTTTGATTTTCTTTTTCATATTATATACAGTGTTTCAAGGTTAGTTAGATTTTACCTTACACACGGGATATTTTGTCCAAAATTCTTTCATTTTTAATGCCTTTATTCAGATTTGCCTCAATAAGAACTGATAAAAATTGCACTAAGTAATGAAATCATAATGACCAAGTATATAGCATTTGTTTTTAACATACAGATTATTGAATTGTGAAAATGTAATTGAAACAGCAACATTTAGTGAAAGAATTCATATATAATGATTTAAAGAAAAATGCCTCCAAGTAAATCCATGAGTTTAAAATGATGTTTCTGAGACTGAAGTTCATAGTTCAGGAAGAAAGGCAGTGGTTACAGTTTACAAGGCCAGTGCTTTCACCTTCCCCACCCCCAAAAACAAACAAACAAAAACATTCCCTGCTCTTTGTCAGGGGAAGAGCTTTCCCAGAAGAAGGACTATTGTGTAATATTTAAAATAAAAAGTTATCATTCTGGATCTTCCTTTGTCCTGACTAACCTTGAGGTGCCTATCCTTTTGGATGTACGAGTTATTCTAAAATATCTACTGTCTCATATGCAAATATGTCAAACTTGACATTGAAAAGAAGAGCCAAGAGCACTGAGCCAGATGTTTTCTCAAAGTCAAGGGAGGAATCAGGGGTGCACTGTGTGTCAGAAGGGGGTGCTCTTTACACATCTTCTATAGGCACCTGGAAAGATAGCAGATTAGTGGTGGGGAAGTGGGATGCTACAAGCCAAACCACTGTGGGAAACACTCCCTTACTTAGAGGTCTAATAGGACTGTTATTTCCAGTCACTAGCATAAAAAGAGAAGGGTTACTTTACTAAGACTGCAGCAGTAAAACCTTAATCTCAAGGCTTGTTGTGGAGGGAAACTGAAAAAAAAACAATGAGCGATTGGAAAAAGGAGTTTGAACAATCAACTTACTTTCGGCTTTGTTGAAATTTCTCCCAATCCTGATTTCAACTAGAAATACTAAAAGGTGGACAGGAAATCACATGGAAATTGAATTTAGTCCCAACACATTATTACAGTTTTGCTTGTCTTTTCTAACAAACTATAAGCTATCATTTAGCTATTCCGTAGCCTTTAAATATCACTTGCTTGTTTCTGAATGGTTAAGAATAAATATGGCTGATGTGCAGGGAACAGCATTTAAAACAGGACATTTAATAACAAAGAATATCCTTTCCATGTACAATTCTAATTACTTCCTCAATAAATAATCATGAGGAATGACCTCAATGCCAGCCTTTAGGGGGCACTATTCTGGACAATATAAAAGGAAGAATAAAAAATGTACAGCCTCCCTGTTAGAAGACTCCCTCTAGAAGAGATGCAGACTAGAATCTCACAAAGAGCAAATTTCAAAGCCCTGCAGGTTCCCATGACAGTCTGAGAGACAGCGCTGTAATGATACTGGACACAGAACCAAGAGGATATGGGTGCTGTGGGATGGTCTGTATGCTATGAATGTGTGTTGCTCTGATTGGTTGATAAATAAAACACTGATTGGCTAGTAGCCAGGCAGGAAGTATAGGCAGCGACAGCCCACCATCCAGGGAGCAGCATGTAATGACAAACAGGTAAAGCCATGGAACATGTGGTGATGCAGAGATGAATAGTTATGGGCTAATTTAAGATAAAAGAGCTAGCTAGCAAAAGGTTGATCCATGGCCATGCAGTTATAATTAATATAAGCTTCCGAGTGATTATTTTATAAGCGGCTGCAGGGTGCGTTTGGCAGGGCAGAACTGGAAAAATCCTCAACTACAAATGGCACTCAACATGGGGCTTGAACTCATAACCCTGAGATTAAGAATCTCATGCTATACTGACTGAGTTAGCCGGGCATAGGAGAGATGGGAAAAGCAACTTAAATTGATTTCTTCCAAATATTATTGTGAAATTATTGTGGCCCAAGAGTCTCTTGTAAAATTTTCTTGTATATTATAATGAAAATTTTCTTCATTATTAAATATAGTATTATTATTGATGACTATGATTTGGTCATTTGAGCTTTTTTAAGTTTTTAAAAATCCTTATTGAAAAACTTATTTTAATACAATATATTTTGATCATGTTTTCTCCTCCCACCATTCTTCCCCAATCCTCTCTACTTCCCTACTCTCTCAACTTAATGTTCTTTTTTTCTCTTTTCCTCTTTAGAAACAAACAAACATAAGACAAGAAAGACACACAAAAAATTTTCCACAAAACACAAAAATGGAACCAAAAAAGCAAAAGACCAATAAGACAAAAAGCACCCAAACAAAGCATAATGAGACAAAGTCTATTAAAAATATATTGAGTTCGTGTTGTATTGGTCAACTGCTCCTGGGCATGGGGCCTATGTGGTTAATATGCCTAGTGAGACTCTACTGGAGAAAAGTAAGTTTCCCTTTGCCAGTGGGTAGCAGTAGCAGATAACTTCTTGGTTAGGGATTGGGTCCCCAGTCTACTTCCCCTTCTTACTGCTAGGACCCCTTAATTGATTCCAAATAAATCTATAATAACATCAAGCTACTACTTGTAAACATTTTAACTGGCTCTTTATGTTAGAAAGAAGAAAAATTCACATGAATTATCTCTAAAAGTATTAACAAAAGTCTTCTTTATGTTAAAAAAAAAAAGTAGGGGGAAAGTAAGGACAATTCCAAGGACCTACGCACTAAGACAGATTTCAGAAGTATCAGCAAACCTGTGTCCATCTTGTGGGCACTGTTGTCCTTTGTGATGGATCTCCATTGTTCCTGCATAGCAATCTACTCATTTTCTTCTGATTGATCTACTTTCATGCCTTCAGTCTGAAGTTTCTTAATGAACCTCTCCAGTTTATAATTTTTCTGTTTACCTGCAGACACCGCTCAAATTCTAATGCCAGATGAGTCACAGAAGAATGGGCTGACTGTCCTTGGGTTCTGAATCCACCAGGATTTGTCCATATGCAGACAAAGAAGTGGTCCCAACAATACCCACTCCTGGAAGATGCCACGCCTGTCAGTAAAGACAGTTCCTTTGGACAGTTTCATTTGAGCAGGCAAGCATGAGCTAACAAGACATGTCAGGTTTCCCTGACAAGACTTAAGTTACCTCTTGCTCTTTCCTGAGTTGGCCTTTGTTTTTATTTAATTTCTAGAACTATAAAGCTCCTTTTACTTCTCTAAAATTTGATCTATGTCCAGCAGATTCTGCTTGGGAAATTTTTCAATATTTAAGTAAGTATATCTAGTAAGAGCTCCCTTTCTGTGTATAGATACAATTATTTTACCTGTAAGCATCAGGTATGTACTTAGAATCAGACATTTTTGGCACTACAATGGGCACATAAATATTGTTTCCCTGATTCTTTTCATAACAAAATTTTTAAATTGCTCATGGAAGGAATGAAATTTTAACCTTGGCCTTTCAGTTCAGTAAGCATACAACATAAGTCAGTTCCCATGTCTAGTTGACAAAATACAGCTGTGTTTAAACTCTTTGTGATTATTTCTGTGTGACTTTACAATCAAATTCTTTGGTTTTGTTCATTGATTTTGATTTAGTCTCATTTTGTGGCCCAAGATGTTCTGAAACCCACTATGTAGCCTAGGACTGGCATTAAACTTGCTGTAAGCCTCTTGCCTCAGCCTACTGAACTCTGGTATTTCAGGTGTGTACCCATCACTTCAATCAAATTCTTATGACAATACTTTTTGTTTTATTTGCTTTGTTTGAAAGGAGATCTCATCAGATAGAGTTTTGGTAGATATTAGGAGCGATGAAGCCTAGTGTCTGATCAGCGTACGACTACCTGTCCAGTGGGTTTCCTCAGGGCAAGGTACCTGTGAAAATGGACTCTCACTTGGCAAGGACCAGTATATGGGACATTGTAGGATTTTGCAAAATTCATGCAGCTCGCAGACTCTATTCTCTTTCATTATATTGGTGATTCTTTGAGTGATTTTTAGTTTTACTTTGTCAGTCACACATGCAACAGTTGTAATTTTCCCTAGAAATTCTGTTCCTTTTCAATATTTTGCCCTACGATTCAGCAGGTGGTAATGTTTCTTAAATCTCTTATCTGAGAAATTTAACTAACTAACTACAACTCCCAACCCTGGGAACCTTTCTGACTCAGTGGAGATAGTTAGGTACATATGAGAAAACAACATTTGAACATTAAGCATGTCTCACAGTTCTGGAAAGGAGAACAGGACATGCATACACAGACTAGAGAAAAAGTCATGCCCAACTTTGATTGTACTGTTTAATATAAGGGACAATTTATTTGTTATTATATATTAACACAGTCTTACAGAAGCTGTTGTGGATTGTGAAGTTATAGCAGAGAACAAACAAAGCAGTTCTCTAGTAACTAGAAATTCTGGAAAAATAGGGTACTTAAAATAAGATGATGCCAGAAACTAAAATACACCCTTTGCATTATATAATTTAAATAACTATTTCTATGGTGAACTAGACATAATTAAACCTTTGAAAATTTTGTTCTTCACTTTTCTCATTATTGTGACTCAAATCCCTGAAATGAACTCTTTAAGGGAGAAAGGTTGAGTATGACTCATGGTTTCAGAGGGCTCAGTCCATAGTCAGCTTTCTTGTCACTGAGACAGAATTTCTGACATTAAAAAAAAAAAGTTAAGGGAAAAATTTTAACTTTAACTCAAGGTTTCAGAGGGTAGTCCATGATTGTTTGATGTCATCAGCAGATGCAGAATCTTGTGATAGTGGGAGTGTATTTAAGAGACAATTCTTTATCATTAGCAGACAGAAATCAGAGAAAGGGCATACATCAAAGGGACAGGGCATGACCCAGCACAAGGTGAAGACCCCAGTGATACTTTCACCAGCTAGATCCTACATTCTACAATTCAACACCTACCAATAACACCATCATATTTCAAATCTATCAAAGGATTTATCTATTGATTAGATCATAACTCTCAGAAGTCAATCACTTTCCAAAGCACATCAGCTGGCAATTTACCCTATTCAGAAGACTTCTATACACCAGGTCAGTAAGAAGAGAAGGAAGGTGAGACTGCTCACATCCTGAGGGACAGAGAGCAGAGAGGAAAGAAGAGTCTCAGAATAATGAAGAGTCTTCATGGTCATGTTCCTACTCATATACTCTCTCTAATTAGGTACCACCTCTGAAAATTTCTATCCACATCCCACAAAAGTAGGACCAGCAGAGAACCAAGCATTCAGCACATGAACTAATTAACCATTTCATATTCAAAACCTAACAAGAATGCTGGAATGATTTAGGTACTTCATGATAAAACTATAATCATATGAACATCATTTTTTGTCTCATTACATCTATAACACTCACTTCATAAAGTTCTTAGAGTGTTTAAGGTGCTGTATTTCAATTGCTTCTTTTATCTGACTCCTTTCCCAAATTGGATTTCTTGAGGATTTTTTTACATAACCCATACTGGTCTTGATGCTTGAGTAAGTGAGAGTGAAATAGTCAATCATATAGCTTTGATACAAAATAATGTACTTATGCTCATTTTCAAAACTATTATAATTTAAAGTTTAGAAGCACTTTCTTGTGGAGAACTAGCCAAACTTATGAGAGTCTAGTAATTTAACTTCAGGTACAGTATTTGAGATTACTTACTATTGATCAGCCATGAACATCATGAGCCTCAGGTGATTGAGATATCCTCATTGGCTGCTTTTGAAGCATCTAGAGAAATAATATCACCACAATTTGCTGAACTATGGAGCTTCAAACAACAGGCATAGGAGCATTGGTTTAGACACATCTGTGCTAAGCAGAACATTGTGTACAGCAAAGCATCACAAAATCTAAAAAGCTCACTTCACATAAAAATTTCCTTCCCATACATAATACCATGATAGGCAGGGTGAAAACTTGATTAAGGAAAAATCAACCTTCAAAAAGCTCTGATGATTATTTTCTCTAACCACAGAATTGTTGCCTTTATAAGACAATGCATGGGTAAGAAGGAATGTATAAGATTCATCCTAAATAACTCCCAAGAGAAGACAGGGAGAGATGACTCAGAAAAGTGCTTGTTAGGCAAGCACTTGTTGAGGTCGATCCTTAGTGCATTCATATAAAGACAAGTATGCTAGCATATGCCTGTAATTCTTGTGTTGATGGAGCAGAGACAGAAGAATCCCTACACCTTGCTGGCCAGCCAGTCTAGGTGAATCAATGACCTTCAGGTCCAGGTGATATACCCTGCCTCCAAAAACAAGTTGAAGAGAGACATGTGTCATTGACCTCTGGCCTCTATATGCACACATGTGTATAAACACTTGAATAAACACACACACACACACACACACACACACACACACACACACACACACACACCCCTCCAAGGAAAGCATAAGCAGTAAATTAATCAATAAGCCCCATAAAATACTGCCAGAGGGAAAGAAAACAAGGAATGGAGATCCTCTGGTTAAAGTTTAGGATTGACAGCTTAAGAGTTATAAGATGAAAAACCCACCATTTCATTCTTCTAGCACCAATAAACTGTTCAGGAATTTCCTGTATAATTCTAACATGTCATTTGAGATCTTTCAACTCAAATTTCCTCAACTGCCAAATGACAAGAATGTATGAGTTAATTTTGGCAATGTACATATGAGCTACACTTGCATGGTGTCCTCTTTTCTACAATATTAAAGATGGTCATTTTCTATCTTCTACCTACAGTATATGAACAGACACACAAGCCTGGCCCCTCCCAGCCACTCCCTGTACAGCTAAGTCTTCTCACAGAACCAATTAAAATCCAGTACTTTTCGTTTCTTAGCTTATTACCTCAGGTCAGCATTGTGTTTGATGTCAGAGTTTCATACTAACCTTCCCAACTTACAAACCTTGCCATATTATTAGAAAGTGAGAGTTAATTATAATCACATTGTGTCAGCTATTATAATACATTGCTATTTCCTAGTAGTATCTATTTGGCTTTTGTGGGAAGATAGTATTCCAACAAAGAATAGAGCAAAGCTAATAGGAGCACAGCATGAATAGGCAGAAAGTCTATATACACCTACAGCATCAAGTCTAATGGAGCCAGAGGCCAAGTTGGTTTTCTTCACCTCTGTTCTAGGACCTAAAACCAATGTCTGATACTTTCTGAAAACATAAACTCTTGTTTGTTAAATGAATCAAAAAACTAACTACATGTTTGTATATAATGGTTAAGCATATTTTATATTATGACATATCCTTAATCTGGCATGCAACTGTAAACTAGTACTTTCAAAGTAGTGGCATTCAAAAATGAACTACTTCTTATGGGCTCAAAAAGTGATCACCTCCAGTCATCTAGAGCAAAGATATCACCCAAGTCACCAATTTTCAAATGTCATTGAAAGCACTTCCAAATAAGTATCATACTTAAAATAGCCAAAACCATTTCTTAAAAGAGAAATCCTCTCCTTTTAAATTTCATTCTGAATGGATTTTGGATAATGTATCAGACACATCTTACAGAATGCTGTGGCAGGGAGAATTTGAGACCACAGCAAGTCAGATAAAGCTTTCCATCCATGGGGACAGTGTAGTACCATGAAATGAGCCATATTTGTGCAGACCCAAGATTTTCAACACCCATCAGAAAAAGAGGAATGGAGAAATAACACAAAAAGATCATAAAACTTACATGATTCTAGCTCACCTTCCAAAACACATATAATAACCATTTAGTTTTATAATTAAGAAAATGAAAACCAGAGATGTAGAGACACACATCCATGGTACTCAACCTACTAGTGACAGAAAACTATACCCACAGCATGCCTTCACTTTTGCACTTACTGTTATTATCCTCTCTCTCTCTCTCTCTCTCTCTCTCTCTCTCTCTCTCTCTCTCTCTCCATATATATATATATATATATATATATATATATATATATATATATATAAAATTGTCCATATTCATATATATATGGACTATACAGAAACTAGTCACTGTTGACTGAAAAAGTAAAATTGGGCCAAATAATATTTAATTTTCCACTGTAATAGTACTTTTATATTCCACATTCAGACAGCTGGCATAATTGAAGACAGCTTGGAACCCCTGAGGATATCCAAACTGTCACAATTGAAGAAAAGATTTAAGTATCCTGCAATGTAAGACCTACTCAATGACATTACAAAGCTGATTCAAAATACCATCTTTGTTGGATCCTCAATATCCAATCTATGAACAATAGGCATAATTAAACACAGAAAGATGTAAATTAAGCAAGCAAAATGATAGAGCAAATCATTTCATTTTTGCACCTGTGATGTACAATATGCCGTTATTATTTCCCAGAGAAAACAGAACAGGCTCTTGCACGAACAATTATCGAAAGGGTTCAGAGCAGCAGCAGCTATAAAGGACAATAGAGTTCTTTCCAAAGACTAAAAAGATATCAATGGATGTAGTTTTCAAGTCAGAGTGAGAACACACAGCTGCTGCCAAGGATTCTATTTCATGTACTTCAATGTTCCTAATTAAAACAAACCTCAGGTCTCCTACCCTCAAGCCAGTAAAAAAGCAGAGCGCGCGTGCATGCGCGCACACGGTGGACACACACACACACACACACACACACACACACACACACGGCCAGCTATAATTTTATGTCTTGTCAAAAGAGCTTTTTATGCATTTTTTGTTGACAACTACAGAAAAAAATAGTATGTGCAATAAAGCATTGGGGGAGAGACAACTCTCACCCACAAAAGGAGGTGGTGTCGTGATTAAGAGAAGGAGTTCTGGAAATAGAGGCCTTGGTACAAGTCCTTACTTGGCTACAATTTCTGTAGTCTTGGGTAAGCTAATCATTCTGTCTTTTAAAAAAAAATTTTTTTGGTAAATTGGAAGTAACTATAGTTCCCTCATTCATTGGACCATTAACAGAATTAAACATAAGGATCTATGCAAAGTGTCTGAAACACTGACACATGGAGACCACCCAGTAAGTTCTAGCTCTTACTATTTGGTTTAAAATATTACACATTTGCAAGTGTTTCACATAGATGCAAACAAGAACAACGATCTAAATACACATCATTGTCTTAGCATTTACATGATTGAAAATCATAATAGCAGACTTAGAAGTCCCACCCATAAAATGACTTACTAAAATGTAAAAGGAAAGACATTGTTCCACTGAAATCAAATGAAAATCAAATAAAAGTATTTTTTCTAATGTGTACTGGGAAAGTCTTGGCGAGGTGAGCAAGGTCATTACCAGCAGAGAGATAGTGTCACCTCCAGCTTGGTTTGAACTAAAAGAGCCAAGGGAAAGATCTGCCAATGAGCCCACCATGGAGGAGCATAAAACCACCTGCAAAATCCATTCTAGCATCTGTCTCTTGGAAGTGCCAAGCCTCCTCCCCCACACCACCCAGCTGGCCCCTTCCACACAGAGCAGTTCTAAAGGCCATCATCTTTGTGATTCATTGTAGCTGGGCCTCCTACATTTGATTGTCCCAGGAGGTATTCAGTGAGTCCCCGCACAGAAACTCACTCTCATTTCCTGCCACAATGGATGCTGTACGTGCTTCTGCCTCATTCAGCACTTGCCAAAACCACAGACTGATCCATGGATTCAAGCATTGAGCATATTTAATATTCCCCAAACTCCATCCTCAGAGCTGTCCCGAAGGAAGTGATGGACATTAGGTTTATCATCTACTCATTGACCGTTTTCAAATGTGGATCAAATTAAGGAAGGAATGGTGAATTGTTTAAGGAAACAGTGCAGCCACAAGGCTTTTCTGAGACAATGAAAAGGTCATGATGAACTGAGAGGAGTGATAACATTGACATTCTTGCATTTCTTTGTCTATAACAGGATAATGATGTGACATACTTTATATGACTTTTAGGAAGAGTAATTGGTTTAGTAAATGTAAAGTGCTTAAATGAGTTTCTGACAAGTCCTAAATAGTCCCTAACTGTTGGACATGCTCAAAGGATAATCCTGGATATGACTCAGATGACTATGGTGAAAGCAATAGACAACACAGCTGATACCATGCTGCAACTACCATGTTTATAATTTAGAGAAGGATCTTTAGAAAATTTCTCTGCTTTTACCAGTTTTATATGTTGTAGAAAAATAGTCAAATACAGTAGTGTACACAGAAGTAATCCACTTCAGAATGATACTGAGATAAAGAAGCTAAAACCGATGAGAGTTACAGGAAAATAGAAAAGCAGAATGTAAGAGGCCCAAAATCTATGTAATTATTGAGCAATTTCAAGAAATAGTAATGAATACTTACACAATAATCACAGCATATAGGTCATTTGTATTTATTAAAACATATGAAATGTCATTACTTATATAATTAACATGATAATAAAAATAGCCTAATATATTTTACTAATTTAATTCACACAGTACTCAAACAATTCTGTGTGATAAGATCTCTTATTATGCTCTGAACTAGAATACAGAAACACTAAGAGGTACTTTGCTCAAAATCTCATTGTTGTAATGTGGCTTTTAAAAAAAGGGAAAGAAATAGAAAAATAGAAAAAATAGAAAGGAATTTCACACCTAGAATTTGTGTCTAGTCTTCCCTTTTATCTGCTCCATTGCAGTGTCTTCATAATGTGAAGCAGAAGACACACCCTGACAACTTTAACACTTAGTAGACAAAGTTGAGAAGAACTGTGGAGCACATTCACAGAACCAGCATCAGGGCATCAGGCTATTCACTCCAGAATGCTACTGTGCAATGTTTAAGTGAAAAGATTCAGACCCAGGACAGAAGCTTTCATCAATTTGGCTGAAATCACTTTTAGGAGAACTGTAAATAATCAATTTCTCTTTCAACACTAAAGATGTTAAGTCTAGAAAAAGTGTTCTCTCAAGTTTATTGTTTGCTTTCACATTTCAATGTTACTTTTGTGTTTGTGATAGTAAGCACAACAACCATGAAAAGTTTGTGCAGCGTAGTTAGAAGTGGAGTAAAGACTTTATTGGCCTCTGGAATGGGAGAAACAGGCAGGACACTGGGTCAGAAAAAAGGAAACAACAGAAAAAATTGCTCAAGAAAAGTACTGAGAACTAATAGGTTGTGCAAATAGGAAAAAAAATGTAGATTTCATAAAAATTCTAAAAGTAAAGTTAAATGAAAGAATAAAAAATAAGATGTGGAATAATACCAATTATGAAAGGGAAGCCTGATTAATCCAATAATTTGTATGTTTATCCAAAGAGTTTTAGGAAATTGCTGTAAGAAAGACTTTCAAGTTTGTAGTTTAAGACCTGGATGATATGTTTACACATCTAACATGTTACATTAACTCAAATGAAAAGCTTCACTAAGTTGAGACCTGTTCATGATGAAAGGAGGCATCTATATCTGCATTATATTTGTTTACTACTCTGGTCATGGTATATATTTCATGTTCTCCAAAATCAAGTTGTGTCAGTGAAAGAACATACATTCACTTCTCTGTTCTATTGCTATACAGTGTAATGTAGTCTCAGAAATATTTCTATAATTCAGTTTTGATGGGTCCTACAAAAAACAATTTTCTTCAGCTTGGAGTCCTCTGTAGAGTGTTATGATTTCACTCTGAAATGGTCCCTGAAGTTAAGCTCACATATACAATGCTGGGCACTGGATGGGGAGAGCTTGGATCCTGAGAGCTAACCTAATCATGAATTAATCCCTTGATGAAACCATATGAAAGCATTATCAGGCAGTAACTGGAGGTGTGGCCTAGCTTGGGAAGATGGAGCACTTGCACTTGGGGTGTGCTAAATCTCCAGCCCCTTCCTGTCTCAGATTCCACTTCTGCTGCATCGTGTGGGCAGCTTCCTCCACTCTCTTCTTCCCTCATCACAAGACTAGGTAAGTGGATCCAGCTGGCCAGAGAACAAACCGCTGTAACCATGACCCGAAGTAGATGCTTTCTTCCTTTCTTGTTTTTCTCGCATGTTTTGTCAAGGAAGTGCAGTTCTATGCTGTGCATAACTCCCCAAGGTAAACAAAGAAGGAGACTCTGGCTAGATTTCCTGAAAATCTGAAAAATATTTTTTGATTTGTATTTCAACAAATCTATCACAGAAGAAAATGCATAAGTTAGAGGAGAAAACTACAAAAACATTCCCCGAGAATAAGCCATTTTGGGGCTACTCAAGTGGAAAAGCTGCATGTGGTCCTAGTCCTAGACTTTTTTTAATTAAAAATTTTCATTTATTTTACATATCTACCACAGTTTCCCTTCCTCCTCTAACCTCATTTCCTTCCCCCATCTCCCATCTACATCGCCCCCCACACCCCGTCCACTCCTCTTCTGTCTCCATTCAGAAAGGGTAAGACCTCCCATGGGAGTTAACAAAGCATGGCACATTAAGTTGAGGCAGAACCAAGCTTCTTCCCCTGCATCAAGGCTAGGCAGGAAAACCAACCATAGGGAATAGGTTCCTAAAAGCCAGCTCAAGTGTCAGGGAAAAGCCCTGATCCCATTGCTAGGAGCCCCACAAACAGACCAATCTACACAACTGCAAAGGGCTTAGGTCGATCCCATGCCACTCCCTAACTGTTGTCCAAAGTCCGTGGACTGCCATGAGCTCAGTGAGCTGGCTCTGTGGGTTCTGCTGTCTTGACCTTGATCCCTCTGACTGGTACACTCCCTCCTCCCTCTCTTCAACAGGACTCCAGGAGCTGTGCTCAGTGCTTGGCTGTGGATCTCTGAATCTGCTTCTTCCATCAGTAACTGGATGAATGCTCTCTGATGACAATTAGGGCAGCCATCAATCTGTAGGAGAAAGTCAGTTCGGGCACCCTTTCCATTATTGCCGAGTCTTAGCTGGGGTCATCCTTGTGCATTCCTGGGAGTTTCCCTGGCACCAGGTTTCTCGTTCCCAAACCGCCCCCACCCCCCACCCCTCCACCCCCCTCCACCTCTCCCTTCGTTTCCCCCCATCCCAACCCCCACCCCCACACCTACACCCCCACCCTCCACGCTCCCCTTCGTTTCCCCCCATCCCCACTCCCCCACCCCCAGTTTGCCTAGGAGATCTCTTCTATTTCCCCTTCCCAGGGAAATCCATGTGTCCCTCTTCCGGCCCTCCTTATTGCCTAGCCTCTCTGGGTCTGGGGATTGTATTCTGGTTATCCTTTACAGCTAATATCCACGTATGAGTGAGTGCATGGCTCTGTGGTTAGCAGCACTGAATGCTCTTCCAGAGGACACAAGTTCAATTCCCAGCACCCACACGCCTGTAATTCCAGTTCCAGGGGACCTGACACTGATAGCGAAATACCAATGCACGTAAAATAAACAAATAAACAGATAAACAAACAAACAAATAATAAAAACCTAGTCCTACACCTTCAGTGACTTTTAGAAGAGAAAACCCAGGAACTTCTTGGTTTTGTCATTTGGAATAGACATTAGTTTCCTGCACCATGTCAAGTTGAATATCAGAGAGGCACTTACCCTCTGAGGCAGGCAGGAAAATGCCTGACCCTCTGTGGGCTTCTCCCCAGTGATTCTCATAAATACCTCTATAGAAATATTAAGAAAATATAAGGATAACCCAAAATGAGAAGCAATTTGAGGATTGTCTTAAAAAGCACAAGGGATGGGAAACATGAACCAAAAGCTAGAAAGCCAGACAGAGATCAATGTTTGCTCTGTTTAAATATACTACATGGGAAAACAGAAAACTTCTGAGGCTGCGTCGTCAAAGAAAATTCTATGCTGGAAGATGCTTCTCCGTATTTATTTCTTGAGCACAACTCAACTCAAGGTTAGAAGAAATTTCTGATATTAGTAGTAAGAGGTGCAGTATTTGATTTATGGGCTTGGGAAAGTTAATGTATTTTTCTAAATCTATTTACACAAATATATGATAAACTGAGTGCTTCCTGTATCCAAGAGTTGTGGTGAGGATCACATCTGAAATACAGAAGAGTACCAAAGAGACACAGAAAGAAGAGAAGTTAAATTAAAAACAAAACTCACCTATAGCATAAAAAAAGTATATTAAAGTCATAGGAGCCCAGATATAATAAAAAGAGGAGAAGCAGTAGAGATAAGCATCCCCCTGATGGCTTAGTCAACATGACGTGTCTTATAGGGGGCAGAAACTTATAGACCTAATCAGTTTGTCACACAGAGCCAAAGCCCAGTTTTCAGACTCTGGAATACAAATACTGCAGTAGAAAATAACCCCCATGTGGATTTAATGAGCCCAGAAGAGAGAGAATACCCTGTTGTGTGTTAAATGACAGCATGGAATAGTATCACAGGAAATTCCATCCAGAGCATGAAATGGCTTACACAGTAAACTTACCAATACAACTTCTATTAAGTTTTTTCAGTATATTTTTTCTTAAATAAATTTTTGAGTGTATTTCAATATTGACAAATGCTGTGGCTCTGTTCCCCTGGATAATCATTTTCTTTGGTTTTTTTTTTTTTTGTTTTTTTTTTTTAAATAAAAGTAGTAAAGACAGAGTAGTAGGAGGGTACAAAAGAAACATATGGTAAAAGGGATAAAAATACTGAGACAAAAGAATAGCACTGTTTTGATATTCTTCTATCAGGAAAACCCAGTGCCTGTTTATTTTATATAATTACAACCCTGCATTCTTGACATATGTTCAACTAGTGTCCTACCGAGATCACAGCACTTTTTGTGTTACATTTTACTATGCTTGCTCAATTATTCTTAATTACTGGACATCATTTTATGTTGCAAATGAAAACCAGAATTTTGGCTACGCATTATTTTGCAATTGGTTAATTTATTGTTTAAATTGTATTTTTATTTCTTATAGTATGAAACATTGTACACATACCAGTCATTATTTAAACACTTTGTAAACAACTATTAATCCTCATTATTCTAAGAGCAAAGGATGACTATTTCCATGTTCCAATGGGAAAATCCAGGCTGACAGGTGTCAACACTTTGTTAAAGCCACACAGCTAAAGAGCAGCTGGAGCTGGAACCCAGTCACAGGAGTTGGAACCCAGTCACAGGAGTTGGAACCCAGTCAGAGGAGTTTGTGCCTTTACATAGTCCTTCAGGATGGATCTAGTGATTTAATATTATACAGAAATACAATGAGTGTTCACTTTCCTACGGCTTATTTGATATGTGTTACTGGTCAAACTTATTGCTAGTTTGTTGCTTTAGAATTGGAAGGTTTTTATTCATAAGCATAGGTAATAGTGGGTGAGAGACCCGATGGTAATCTTGCCATAAAATTCCTCGTAACTTCCAGTTTCTATGAGTTCCAAATATAAAGCATAAATATATGACACTTGGAATGTTGCTTCATTCAGTAAGGTTTACTTGAAGAATTGGCCTCATATGCCTTGTGTCTCTGGACTAATGAATGGACTAAGTCTCCTGCTTCACAGTGATAGCTTATAACCATAAATCAGCAAGGCTTTCAACACCAATTTTAGCAGTTAAGCAAAAACAAACAAACAAACAAACAGATCACTTGGGCAGCCACATATAATTTCACAATTGAAAAAAAAAATAGGGCATTGGGCCTCATAGCAGAGTACAGTCACTGGCAGCTTTGAATCTCAGCTTAGAATATGTAGACTCAGTTAATGGTTCAGTATTAAAACTTTCTAAAACTTGTATACATATTCAGTTTCCGTATTTCAAGGAAAACAGATGGGAAGGAAGTCTTCTTACTGGTTTGGCCAACCAGGAGGTGGAAAAGGAAATTGGTTGAATAAGAAAACTTTGGTGCTGATTCTACAGCCTATCAGAATCAAGGACTGCCAAGAGTAACGGCTGAGGAGGCAAGGCTTGAAGCAGGGATTGATTGGGAATTTCATGGAAAAAAAAAAAAATAAAGCTCTTACCAAAATCATAGGAAGGAGGTGGAAAAGATTGCAAGTCATATAACATTATCAGTACTTTTTCATTTTGGTTTTGTTTTGTTTTCTGTGGGTTTTGTTGTTGTTGTTTTGTTTTGTTTTTTGAGACTGGGTTTCTCCATGTAGTCCTGGCTGTCCTGGAACTCACTCTGTAGACCAGACTGGCCTCCAACTCACAGAGATCCACTCACCTCTGCCTTCCAAGTGCTCAGATTAAAGGTGTGCACTACCACAACCTGGCTATTTTATAATCTATTTCTGTCTCCTCAGAGTCCTCTAAATTCCTTGATATCAAGGATTATATGTTGCTCACTGTGAAATCTTCACTGTTTCCTGCAGTCTTTGGTACTTATTAGATCTGTGCAGTAAATACTTAAAGAAAATCTCAACTGAATAAGCATTAAATGAATTTAAGTAACATAGGTTGGAAGTTTACTGGCCAAAATACTTCAATACAAATGAAGGATGATTGTAATCAAGCTATTGGCCCTTGACCTCCAGAGCCTTTTACAACCCACACCAGACAGTGTATACTGAGGGGAAACAAACTTCGTCTTTGAATCTTCACGCTTCTGCCTCTTTCTTCCTTCTTCCTCTCTCACTTCTCCTTCCCATCCTTCCCTTGACCTGCTTATTCTTATTTTAATATATGCTATGTGCTTATAAGCCATAAGACAATAAAACGTATTTCTTTGATTAACAAAGCGTAGTTGATGAGTCATTCTGTTTGTGTTCCTATAATCACCTGACACAAACACACTGCAAACAGGCCTTAACTTTGGCTGCCAAAATGTCGTGGAGTCTACTGTTTTCATTATTTTTAAGAAAAGTAATAATGAAGTCTCTCCACTGATTCTTTCTTTGATAAAATCTACTTCAAAAGTAGATGCAATCATAGTTTATAATCAGATTTGAAAGATTTTTTTCTTATAAATTCAAAGAAAAAAATGCAGGCTCATAAGAGGATTCCAAGACTTTTAAATTTTTAATGAGATTGAAATTGTTAAATTTTTATCTATCTATCTATCATCTATCTATCTATCTATCTATCTATCTATCTATCTAATTTGGTTTTTCCAGACAGGCTTTCTCTGTGTAATATCCCTGGCTGTCCTGGAGCTAGATCTGTAGACCAGGCTGTCCTTGAACTCATAGAAATCTGACTGCCTTTACCTCTGGAGTGCTGGGATTAAAGATTTGTGCCATTGCAGCCTGGATAAATTCTTAAATGACTAACTTAAAAACAAATGGCATGCATATCATATTCATTGGACCTACATTTAAATAAAGATCATCAGTACCTCAGGCCTCTTTGCATTTTTCCAGCACGTAATGTATAAAATGTTTTCAATAACATACACATCTAAAAATGGTCACTACAGCAAGAATATGGCTGATGCACAAAATCTAGTAGTAGCATTTTCCTTTAAAATGTTTTTTATGTTAGCAAATATACATAAAAGATAATGTGTTGCACTATTTCAAGTACTATATGTAAGTTAAAATATTCACAAGTCAGCAGCTTTTAAACTCTACATACAAATAGCTGTATGGCAAAACCATTAAGCATTTATGGCATTTTTGTAGCTCTGTTATTACATAGTTACTGTGACAGTGTAAATGATTCACAGCTAAAATAAAAAATTAACTAAACTATGAAAAACTGGTGTCTGTTCATAAAATAAAAATCCATTTATGTCAAAAATACTGCATAACTATGATCCTGTTATGTATTTAGGATGCCATCAGTGGCTATTGGACTTGAGGACATTTTTAGATTTGCCCCAAGCATTTATTGTCAGAGAGGGCAAGTACAAAGAGTCATTGAAATTATTATTCTATTGATGGAGAATTTTCTCTGTGTTAAGCCACTCAGGCAACCACTGAACTTTATAAAAAAACAAAACAAAACAAAAGCTGGATTCTTTCCTAACTTTACTTTTTAAATGCATGTTTAAAATTGGTAATTTCAACACCATTAAAAAAATAAGCAAACAAAAAAAAAGGGAGAAACTCGGAAAATTATAGATTTTCTGCTCACCTGGAGATCAATGCTGTAAGTACTCGGAAGATACTAATGCAGGCAAAAAATCAATATGACTCCATGAGGGACATTTCTTGTTGGATTAATCTAACATCCCTGTGCCAGAGTGACAACTGAGTGCAGCCATCAGAAGTCCAAGTCCTAGGACAAGCTGCATTAGTGAAGTCTCTCCTTTATTCCGAACCATATCACTGTTTGTGTAAATCCTTTTAATAGGCTTATAGGGAGTTCACACCACAGGAGAAAGTCTGTCGATGATGCTTCTAGTTGCCAGAAAGAACTGGCACTTAATGAAGGTTTGTTACCTCATACATCTTTATCTTCTAACTGTTCAATGAACAAAATACGTTGTTGGTCATTTTCTACAAAAGTCTAAATGTAATTTCACAGCTACACTAATAACTAGTCTTCTTATGCGGTCAGAATAAATTCCATCTCTTAAAAAGTGGATTGGCAATAGAATATGCATCTTCGCCCAACACAACCTTGTCCAAAGGAAAATGGCCATGCTTGAGTGGCCATCAAAGATAAAGTGAAAACAATACCAGGAATTGCTGACCATCCATGACAAGCTGCCACCTACATGAATATTTCTTGGCAGGTAACCAGACTTAAAAGCCAAATATCAAAGATGCACACTCATTCTCGATTTTTAAATTTAATTCAGTAAATCTTAGCACCAAGATGAACTTTCAGCTAATGCTGGCAAAAACCTTAACATTTTTCCTACATAGAGACCTACACATAGGAATTAACTGCGAATTTCAAAACAAAATTGTCAACTGCGTTGAAAACTCAGAGCTCCCAAGATAAAATGTCTGATACTTTAACACATGACAAAACTTTAAGCTAATAAATAAAGTAAAACATTACTTGTACTAACAAGACTTAGGACTCTGAGAACAGGGTTTCTTAGGACTCAGTCACCTATAATGAGAATATAGGATAAAAAGTTTAGTGTTCTCATATTTTCTAGGCACAACAGTGTGGACACAAAGAGGAACTCACAGAGATTGTGACAACAGCCACAAAACCAGCACAAAATCAATCCGACAAAATCCCAGCACTGAGTTGTGGCCTAAATTTGCATCCCTAGCAGGAGGGTATTTGCAATTAATAGGGAAAATCAGTTGACTTCAGTGAGGTAACACTGAGTATATCAGCAGCACTCCAGCACAGACTTTAAGCTCAGGAGCAGCTAGCCAATATAAATCAGTTTTTTTGGTTTGGCTTAGAATTCTTTAAGAAAGAGAACATGAAGTTGGGTAATTAGGAAGATGGAGAGTACCAGGCAGAAGCTAGAAGACAGAAAAGGATCTCATCAAAATATGTTGTATGAAATTATCAAAAAATAAATGAAAACATTTTAATGAGTCTGTCTTTTACAGTTATCATACCAGAAAAATAAATGGGATGTCCACCAGGAACTCACATTGAGAGATGAAGATCATTTGTTGCTCATTATGCCCCTCATAAGCTGATAACTATTGCAAAATTCCCAAAATTAACTTAAAATTAGAGGCAGTTAATCTGAGAAGATAAGGTACAGTCATTTTAAAAATTCAATTTTATGATTTTTATCATTTAAGATTTTTTAAAATTTAAGATTTTTAAAAGATTTTAATACTCAGTCTGGCTCCTTTCTTTCACTTCCAAGAATTTAACGATCTGTGACTTGAGGTTGAGGTTTACATAATAATTTACTGTATGACCCTACTAGGCAGGCTTTTTTTTTTTCACAAAATATTTGTCTTCTTGCTATGTATGGTCACCACTACGATTTGGTAGCTATGATTTTTTCAGAGCAATAGGACCAGTAAATCCAATATACTGTCTAGAACAAAAGTGAATTGCCCTTCAGCTGCTCTAGTATTTTTAATTTCAAAAGCCTGTTAATCATTATATAACCTATGGCACAAAGTGACAGTTCAATTTCTTTGCCTCTAAGTAATGATTAATTGTTGATTGATTCAATATTGTTTAATTGACTTTCTAGGTGAACCATGAATTCTCTTTATTTTCCTGCTTGCCCGCTTTTTTCTTCGGACAATAATGCTTCTCGTACTTTAAGAGAATAATAATGACCCTGCTTGTCAATGATTTAGCCTTCTAATATTTTCAACCACATGGAACTTATAAGGGAGTTCTACCAATAAACTTTTTAAATTTTCTTTATGACACATATAATTATTCATACAAAATATTTTGTGTGAATTTTTCAGAACCTGTTTGTTCTGAAAAACTGACTTCTCACCCATTTATAGAGCCATGAAATGATAATTAAACATGCTATATGGAGAGGGTGCATGGATAGCACTGACTGCTGTTCACAGGAAGGGCACACTGAGACAGAACAGTTCCATTTGTAGCAAATACAGTAAGGGCACATGTAGGGCATACATGAGCTACAAAGATGGCGCTGAGAGGAAGTTAGCCTAAGCTGTCTACACAGAGATTAGATACAAATGGTGCTGAGAGGAAGTTAGCTCAAGTTGTTTACAAAGATCAGGAGATGATGTCAGTGTATAAATAGCTGGTAAGCAAGGAAATGAGTATAGGGTGACCTTTAAAACGATTGGTTGCTTCCTTCCACCCCCTCCTAGGGTTCTGAGGTTTTTTGCTATAAAAGAGGTTTACTGCCTAACAATAAACGAGTTCTTGCTTGACTTGACTCCCCACTGCGTCTGATTGTCTCCAGGTAAGAGGGAAGCTGGGAAATGGGCAGGCAAGAGGCCCACTTACCTTTCTTTGGTTCCAGGCCACCTCTTCAGAGGTGACCTAAGTTCCTGGTGGGGCAGGACCCCGTAGGCACAAAATACACAGACACAGACACAGACACACACACACACACACACACACACACACACACACACACACACAAATGGTCCTGGAAACATTTGTGGGCCACAGAAAAACATCATCAATAGGCTAATTATGAACCCAAAATCTGAGAAAAATTAAATGTCTAATGCATTTTATTTAATATTTTAATTAAATATGTAACATACATAAAGTGAAGTGAGAATATACTACCAAAAATAAAACTTTTACATGAATAATTAAAATGTTTAAAATTACTAGTTTTTAAAGGGTAATTCTGGTTACATGTGAAATTATGCTAAAGAACATGTTTCCTAGCAATGTTGGTTATATGCAAAACCACAAGAAAATATACCAGTATAAGTTTTATGACTTATGCATCACTTTAAAATTAGCTGAATACCATCAAGATCAGTTGTCATCACTATTCTTATACTGAGGGATTTCATATGCTGAACAACTTAATTAAGTTACATTGTATCTTGAGTCTTAAAACCATATTAAGACTCTTTGTCCTGTAAGCATAAGTCACAAGTGTACTTGACAAAAGAGCAGAATCAAAATTACCCTGCAGGCAAAAGATGTTACCTTGTGATGTATTGTTACCAAGGCTCTTTTTGTTTCAGTTGTCACTGTGTATGTATTCTTATTTCTATGGTAATGCATAGCTCCTTTATTGAAGTTTTATTGCAGTCAATCTAAACCTGAATATTTCATATCTTTTATATTTCAGAGTGTTTTATGCAAATAACACTATGCAAATCAGTTAGGAAAATATTGTGATAGGCATATGTTAAAAAATGCCTGCTTACAATAAGGCATTCCCTCAAGCACTGTTGAGTATTTTTGTTTGATAGCCTATGTAAATCAATATGCCTGAAAATAAGCATCTTAGATTTCCTCCCAGCTGTATCCTTATCTTGTGAGAGTCACATACTATTATTTCCAGTCATGTTTCTTTAATTAAGTAGCAAACTATAGAACCATTGATGGTTCTTATGAGCGCACAGAAAGTCTTTTATTTTATTTATTTATTTTTGTTGTTTTCAGACAGCATTTCTCTGTACAGCCATGACTGTCCTGGAACTCACTCTGTACACTAGGCTAGCATGGAACTCAAAGATTTGCCCCCCTCTTTCTCCCCAGTGCTGGGATTAAAGGCATGGATCACTACCACCTGGGAATGCACAGAAAGTCTTAAACCTTCTCATTCCATTCCACTTTGGCAACACTGTAATCCTACCTTTGTAGAACACAGGAGCTTCTGGTAAAGACTGGAACACAGGTAAAGCCACAGCTCAGGCTCATGGTTTACATTTCCATCATCTCATGAGCCCCTGAAATATATCCATTCATATTCCTTCTTCTCTCTCTCTCCCTTCTTCCTTCCTCCCATCCTGGCTCTGTCTCCTTCTTTTAATATTTGTGGATATAAAATAATTTATTGAAATACTACTTACACATAAATTAGCTCCTGAAGAAATAGTAATGGAAGAACTATGGAGGGTAACAATTTTCAGTAAACAAAATGAAGCTATCCCAGTCGCTGTCTCAATAATATTCAATTAAAATACATTTCTTTTTCATTCATATTGAAAATATGAATTACAAATAACAAGGAGCCATTGTGGAGAACCAAAAGTGTTACACGGCAATGAATGGATCACTTCAGAAATACATTGACTCCTCGGCCTATTGAATATAATCCTGGCTGTTTAGAAGAATATACCAAGGCATAGCCACAGAGACCCCAATGAGTCAGCATGTTGAGACAAGTGTATTTCAAACCCTTTCCAAAACAGATCAACAGCATACCACTCACTTCAAAACCAATATATTTAGATTTTTTTGTTCTCTTAATATGAAAATGAAAATGCTAATTTATGATAATGGGAAGTTCATTAATATTGCACTAATATAGAGAGAGGCTAACTGGGAGGTAATGGAAGAAGGAACTGATTGAAAGTAATATACTTTTTCAATTAAAAATGTATTCAAAATAAAATTTTAAAATTATATATCAATTACTAATCTAGAAGAAATTACCTTTAATTATCAATAAATACTCATTGGAATAATCGAAAGTACATGTGAACAAATTCACCCAAAGAAAAATTTTATGACTATAATAATGTGGTTATAATCTAAAACAGATGGTAAATAACTATTTAACACTATCAAACATAAATCTGACACCAGAAGAAAAACAAGCTTGTGATGGTTCATGGAAATCTTATAACAACTTAAGCCATGTCCCTCTACTAAAGGAAAATGAAAACAAATGAAGAAAGCCTAGTAGTGAGAAGGCAGAATCAAAGGACTGTAATGTTTATGCATACCATTTGTAAATCTTTTCCCTTGTTTCTTTGTGTGCTATTCCTCTCTCCACTCCATATGTGATGGATTTTTATATTTAAGGAGAACTGAATATACAGGTTTCCTTCTCATTGAACCTAATATATAGCCTGAATTAGAAGAAGATGGGCATGTCAGAACAAAGAGAAAATATGCCTTATAGACTGGAGATGACTCTTAGAAATTGAATATCTTTTTTTCTCTAGCTTAATAGCATTCTTTCTAAGGAATTATAGAAACCATGTCATTTCTGATGCACAATATGAATGGAGTAAGCTGAAGAAACGTTTATCATTCTGACCACTTATTATTGTGAAAGAAACAATGGAAGGTTTAAAAGCAACTTCACAGTAAACAAACTGTTTTGCCTTTTGAAATGTTAGTGAAAATGGTAAATGGAGTTAATATAGGTAATTAGTATAATATTTATTTAAGATGAACATTAAATTATAATTTTACCTTTGCTGCCACATGCTAGGAAGAAGGTGAAAAAACTTGGGGAAAAAGTACATTTAGATCTGCTAGCTAATTATATATTTTTATCTCTCAATCCTGGGTTGCTAATTAGTATTATATTTTGCTTAAGCACTAAAGTGTGTGTGACCAAAACATTGTCATAATACTTCATTTAGGTGCTTACTATCGGTAAAAGTAGCTCTCTGCAATGAGATAGTCTGTCTTCATAAAATATGTCAACATGGTGAGAGGAAGGGAAAACACAGTATGTGAATTGTTCACTATAGCTCATTCATATTGGATATAATTATAACAACTGCCTCGTTAGAAAAAAAGAATCCCATGATTGTATAACGTGGCCATGCTTACAGTATGCACTGGACTTCATTTAATGTAGGAAGGACAGGATGTAAGAAAAAGGAACAAGGACAACAAGGTGAGTACTACTTACAATTTGATCAGCATTTTAATTAAAAAATGATCAGCCATTTGTTTACCTCCTTACTTACCAAACAAGGAAACTTGTAGTACAATTGCAGGGTCCTCATTCTCTTTACATTAAAAACAAAAATTGTATGACATGGACAGAATAAGAATTATATCTTAGATTGAAAAGTGAATTTTTATTTTCATGTGGTACAACCAGGCAGTTCTATTCTGCTTGTTGACAAGTATGATATTGCTTCCATACTGATGTAATCTCAGCTTAAGCCCAATATTTCATGAATGTTTCTCATTTCTAGCCAAGATTTAGAGATATCAACAGTAAACACATCATGCTTTTATGGAGGTTTCCTTCCCCTCTGACACACCATTTTAGTGATGCATTTTGTTACATTAATAGACTTCTACGAATTTCTTTTTCTGCAAGGCTGAAGCAATACCTAGTTATTTTCAGAGAAATCATACTCTTTACTACTTGTAGAAAATGTGGGGTGTTATGCCACAAAATGAAACTACTTTGCTTTTAGTAATAAGCAATATGTTAATGATGCAGCTCAGAGCCCAGCAAAATAATGTCAAAGTAATCTGCAATCTGCCCAGAAAAAATGAAATGTCAGCCAATTTCACCAAATGGCAAATGATTTTGCTGTTCGAGTACATGGCTTATAAATCTATGTGCTGGTTTGAAGTAAGAATAAAAAGAAATTTTCATCAAAAGCCTTGGAAAGAATCAATATGGTAGTGATCTTTTGTTCTTCCTCAGAGGAAAATACTGAGATTCTGTTGATGATTTTTAGTTGGTGAATTGTTTTGTTTTGTTCTTAATGCATTTAGAGTAATTGTTTAGTAGCTCAAAGATACACAACCATATTCTACGGTTCATATAATAATTTGTTTCAAAAGATTTATACACAAATAGAGACAGGCTTTCTCAGACTTTATTAAAAAACAAAAATCCTTCCAAGTAAAGCCAGTAAATGGAAGTCTCTGCACATAAAGTCTGTGTCTGTGTCAACACTTAACGACATCGTAGTAGGAGTGCATCTTACTTACAACAAAGATGGCAAAAAATAAAATAAAATAACATTTCTTGCACACATGGATAGGCTCATCTGGGTTGACTTCAAAACCACTTAACACCATATCAAAAAAGTAATTTATTATCTTAAGGAAAGTTAAAAAAAAACTACTGTACAAGAGAAACAGGCTGCTTTATGATACAAATTGCATCCTCAGACATCAGGCTACAAATTAGCCAAAGAATTTCTCTTTTAGAAGCATACACAGATTATATTCAATAGAGCTCCTGAATATAAACAATATAAATCATAAATAGTAAGAAATACAAAACTGAAAACCTTGTTATTCAGATTGTTTTCCAATACCAGAAATATTGCTAAATTTTGAAAAGTACCTCAGTAAAAACTTCAAACTCTATGGCCATCACAGCATCAATTGTTTTAGTCTAAGAACATTTTCAAATTTTTACTTAAACTTTATCATATATTTTGATCTTATCCTTTCCCCTTTCGCCTTTCCCAACGACTCCTAGATCATCTCTACCTCCTTAACTACCCCCAACTTCATGTTATAGCCCTCTTTAAAAATAAAGACAAAACAATAAAAAAAAATGAAAATAGCCAAGCCAAAAAAATCACAAATATGTTGACAGTAAATTCCAAAACAAAAAGTTCCCTATAAAGCATGTAGTCTGATTTGTATTGGCCAACCACTCCTGGTCTGCCCTGGAGTGTGGTTGATAGAGTTAGTGATTTTCCATTGGAAAAAAAAAACTGACCAACAAAGAGACCCACAGCTATATGACATGCAGAGTGAGAAACTGGAGCATTCAGCCCTAAATGGGATGTTTTTATCAATCCCACTCCCACCCCAAGGCTTAGAGATCTATGCGGAAAGTTTGTAAGAACCAAAGATGGTGGATGACTCCAAGGAGACAGCATCTTCTAGACACAGCAGGGCTCATGAACATGTGAATTCATAGAGACTGTGACGGCATGTACAGAGAGTAGACAGCATGCATAAGACCTGTGCAAGTTCAAACCAGACAAAATCTCAGTATTGAGAAGGGGAAGTAGTCACAAAGTCCTACCACTAACCAAGAAACTACTTGTAATTCATACCTGGTTGGAACGGGGAAATCAGTTTTCTCCAACAGCTTCTATTACTAGCTCACCATCACCCTTTTAGAAAATGAGGGAGCCATCTTGGGCCAAGATGTAGTATTTTAGTAAGAACTGAATCTTTTATCTGGAAATTCTTTTCTCTTCATGGCCATAAGAAAAGAAAGTATGAAAGGAAAGAGGACAAAGAGTAAAAATGAGATCTTCAAAGGAGAAAGGGAGGAGAAATGCAAAATAAACCCAGAAATACCAGAAAGCAATGGTAAATTCCAGTGGAACAGACAATTGGAGATTCAGAGACTGAATTTACCATGCAGGCAAATTTTAACTTCTTCATAATGAAAATAAATGGTGCCATAGCTGTCATGTAGTAAAATCACTAAACTCTTACAGTTATGTAATCACCCTCAAATCCAGAGCATCTCCAAAATTGTCTTTATAGTGACCTACCAACACGAATGCCTATCAGCACAATCAGGATACAAGGTAGGATAGTCTCACTGTACTCCTCAGATATTTAAGAAAACCATTTATAAACTTCAAGAAGGCTTACCTTCTCTGAACAGTTATGGGAATCAAAAATCATTTCATATGCTTTATACTACCTTGAGTAGTAGCATAGATAGCATTCTAAGAAAGAGAAATAGTCTTTCTTTCCAATTTGAATGACCCTTCTCTTATGGCCTCCATGTAACTGATTTCCAATTGCTGCCTTCTGATAGATAGAGCCTGAATACTTCTTTCTGGACTCACGGAAAGGTTGGTTCCTACACTGTTGCTTGTGTTCTAATATTTTTATTATGTCATAATTATTTTCTTGGAGATGTTCTCACTTTTTATAGCCAGGCACACATAATCCAAGTAAAGCATCCCTTTCAAAAGGAAATTTTATTTTCTGAGAAGGACCTACCTTAAAAAAACACCTCAGTAAAATGCTCAGTATAATATACAAAGTCCTCTTTAATGTGGCCTCAAGTTAATTTTCCAATATGGTTACCAATGAACATTGCTACAAGATAAGGGTGAGGGCAGACTATGTTAAAATTTTCATGGTAAAGGAGGCTATATGCATCTGCCTAATTACTTAGTCTTTCTTAGGCATTAACCTTTCTTCGCTTTTCCTTTCCATTGTTCTTTTCCTCACATTTACATTGATACTTAACTCTTTCCCCACAGCTCCATGTAAATAAAAGGAAATACACGCAAAGAAACAAACACAAAAGACTCACGGGAAAATTTATCTCTTCACCCTCACCTTTAGTTGCCGTGACACTGGAGCACCTCCCTTACACACATGTGTCTTGCTGTGCTGGCTCTTTTCTAGCACCCCAGAATTTGTTTTAGGTCTTCCTATGTAAAAATCCCTTAGAGTTCTGAAAATGTTGGCTTTCATATACAGATATCCAGTGACTGAATCTGACCCATCATTCTATTATACCTTCATGTTGTGAACTTGTTCCTATCCCTACTATTTCCTAAAATTACTTCGACAGCAAAGAGTATTTTTACTTATGTTTGATGAAGGTTGGTAGACAATGATTGAATATTTTATATCTGACAATAGTGCCAGAGTAAACATAAAGTCTCTTGGAATTTACAGTATAACACCACACTTCATAGGCGTAAGAATGCAATAATACAAAATAGAAGTTTTCTGTGGATATCTCTCTGTATAAATAAAATGCTGATTGGCAAGTAGCCAGGCAGGAAGTATAGGCCGGACAAGCAGAGAAGAGAAATCTGGGAATAGGAAGGCTGAGTCAGAGAGACGCTGCCAGCCACTGCCATGACAAGCAAGATGTAAGGTACCGGTAAGCCATGAGCCACGTGGTAACTTATAGACTAATAGATATGGGTTAATTTAAGATATAAGAACTAGATAGCAAGAAGCCTGCCATGGCCATGCAGTTTATAAGCAATATAAGTATCTATGTGTTTACTTGGTTGGGTCTGAGCAGCTGTGGGACTGGTGGGTGAGAGAGATTTGTCCTGACTGTGGGCCAGTCAGGACTGGAGAAAACTCCAGATACAGAAGTTGAGTATTGCAAAAGACACACTCAGGACTTAAGAGAAGGACTTCTCAAGTACTACTCTAATGAGCTGGTAATTGAACTCAATCTAAAGATGAACAGAGGTTCTTCACAACAGAGGAAAAAGCACTTCAGAGTAAAGAATTAACAAAATATTTTTAAAAACCATGTGGAATTTTAGGAGCTATGGTACGGTCTAGATTGTTGAAGCAGCAAATATGTAACAGAAATGTAATCAATGGTAGACAGACTAAAACATAGATGCCACCCATCACACCTAATAGTGTGGTTTGTACTCTAAGTAACTGAAATCTATTGGATTATTTTCGGAAAAGTAAAAATTATAGCTATATTTTAAAGGTGATCTTGTTCTCTAATGGGCTCTGGGTAAATCTGGGCACAAAGAAACAAATCAAGAGATTATTACAGTGTTCCAGTTGATCAGTAGCAGCAGAATGATGTTGGAAGAGAAAGTGTATAATTTGAGATACTCAGAAAGTACATCTCATAAAACAATAATTAAATTTGAGATACAAAGAAATGTCAACTTCCATGTTCTTGATACACTGGATAGTGGGGCTATTGATTAAGATCAAGCTTAGAACAAGCAGGCTGGACCAGAATAGGCATGGTGATACACCTTCAGTACCATCTTCTAGATGTTAAGGGAGTTTTACAGAATGTTGATTTAACTGCAATGCAGGAAAGACATCAGAGTTGTACATATACAATTAGAGTTTTCAGTAAACCAAGAGTAGATTCATACACACAAACTGATGGGTAGATGGGATCAAGAACAGAGAGGAAGCTCTTTTGAAAATATGTATACTCCCTTGGGGACTATAAACCTAAAAGCTTCTATTAAAATTTCCAAGATGTTTCTCATGTATATGTTCCTTATCACTTTTTCTTTTATTCGTGTATATTACATATAGTTTGTAGAATGTGTTTATAAAATATATACATATAAAATAGAAATATATAGATATAACATTCCCTGTATCCTTCTATATATATTATATATTTCATATTTTTTATATATTTTATATAGGAATCTAATAATACAAATTGATGAGCTAAAGTTCAATAAATGCTATATTGGGAGTGTATATAATTATGTGGGATCATAAAGGTATCATATACTTTGGTTAGGAGAAAATATTGGGCTACAGATTTTTTGACATATGTTCCTAGTGGACTTATGAAGTATCCTAAAATACTCTATGACACTTAAAACTTAGTATTTACATAGCCAAGTGAAACTTTACACAAAGTTTGGTAAGTCACTCTCTCTGTTTTTTATTTCTTTATGTATTCCCAATCCCAGATAGGCCTAGCATTATCTAATTTATCCAAACATTTTTCATGAATCTGTTGTTCTTCTGAATGTCTGTGTCAGTGGTTTTTCTGTGTGATTTTTCTTCATTACTTGCTGGACTATAAATTCTGTCCATTACACTTTTGACATCTATGTTTTGTTATATTTCTCTTGCCACTAACTAAACACCATACCCTTGATGCCTCCTTGTCTAATATTGCTGATAATTTTAACAGCTTTTGTAATTGCAGTCTCAGTAGCAAAACCCTTCTTAAAGAGTGCTTTGCACACCGGGCATTGTTAGTGATCATCTTGCTCCAAAACTACAAATATCTTCTTCACATCTGCACATATATAAAGCCAAATTTATGCCCCTAATTGTTTTCTGGGATGTTTCAACAACTGATTTTAGAAATACCTTTTATTATACTCATCCATTTTATTTTCATTCCATTTCTGGTCCTATAAACTACAACATTTTAATACATGCACAAATAGTGCTATAATTCTGGCTTATTATTTCTCATAACTAACCACTAGCAATCAAAATATTTCTCAATTATTTTTGGCATAATTATTTATTTGTTTGTTTGTTTATATGTGTGATGTACTTGTGTGTGTGTGTGTGTGTGTGTGTGTGTGTGTGTGTGTGCATACACACAGTGCCAGAGCAAATCAGAAGAAGGGAGTGACTCCCTAGAAGCTGGAGCTATAGACACTTATAAGCCACTTAACGTGAATGGTAGAAATTGAACTCAGGTCCTCCAGAACAGCACGAAGCATACTTAACCACAGACTTTTCTTTCATTATACTGCTACGGGAAATGTACTCCATACAATCATTTTCAAAAGTTTCAGCCACAGGTGCTCTCCAGCTTTTCCCCGAATCCCCAAAAGATCCTTATTCAGGCTGCTATAGTCAGCACTTTGAAAACTTTAACACGGAACTCTGATTGTTTTATTCTTTCTTTTCAAAATAAAGTGTATACTTCTTTTAAAAATTTCCACAGTAGCCGGGCGGTGGTGGCGCACGCCTTTAATCCCAGCACTCGGGAGGCAAAGCCAGGCGGATCTCTGTGAGTTCGAGGCCAGCCTGGGCTACCAAGTGAGTTCCAGGAAAGGAGCAAAGCTACACAGAGAAACCCTGTCTCGAAAAACCAAAAAAAAAAAAAAAAAAAAATTTCCACAGTAGTTGGATCAATGTTTTGCACATTATAAACATTCAAAACTTGTTTGCTTGTGGAATAAATTGTTGAATTAATGAATGTCAAAAAATAGATCAGAAGAGAACATTATATCACAAGGGCATTTCAGAATTCAGCATTTTGAAATTATTTGTAAATGCTCAAAGAAATTATGTAACTTATTCTAAATTATCTAGTCAGTAAATTAGTAACTGTCAATGACAGTACAGGGAAAAAGGAGAAAAAACTATCAAACAGTAATTTCTCACGGAGCAATTAGAAAAGCAATTAATGAGTGGAGAGCCCTGGAGATTAAATGGAATTATTGGGTATGAATACATTCATTTAGCCATCATTTCTATAAATGTCAAGCAAAATCCTACCAAGTTAGTTTACTGATTGTGCTCAGCTGTTTAAAGGGTAGCTGAAACAGGAGACACACGAGTAGAAAATGGACTGTACTTTGAGTTTTGCTGTCATCAGCAGACCCCACAGAAGAAACTTGAGATTAGAAAGACATAATGTAAACGAATAATAATGAATGTTTAATATTAGCCAGCTTGGGGCTCTTAGGCACTGCTTTTCACTGATGAAAAAAGAATACTCATCAGTATTCAGAAGGAGCCAAATACTCCTTCTGGACCAATAACCAGACAGAAGGTAAGCCATGGATTTTGCCCTTAAGAGACGATATTTTCAGACTAAGCCACAATATCACTTGACTTTATACTTTAGTAAATTTGCTTTTCTCACCCAAATTATCTATTTCTCACTTTGTCTAAATTTCTCTTTTAAAAATTTTTTTAATTGAAAACGTTTTTTTTCATACAATATATTCTGATTACAATGTCCCCATCCTTCAACTCTTCCCAGATCCTCCTTATGTCTCCACTCACCCAAATTCACAATCCTTCTTTCTTTTTCTACTTAAAATACAAGCAGACATCTAAAAACTAATAATAAAATGAAATGAAATAATCCAATAAGCAGAAGAATACTACGAGTTTGAAGTACCAATAAATACAGAGAGTCAAGGGAGGAGACAAAAATGAGCTGGGATTTTTCAACACAGATAGTTAAGTGATGATTTAGTATTTCTTTTACTTAGAACCTTGAAATCAAACTTCACAAAACCCCATATTGCACACAGGTATTATTACTACCTGATGGCAGTAAGTGCACAGACATGGGACCTGAAAACTAAACACAGAAACTTTGTAGGTGATCCCTGACTCTGGGCATGAGATCATCCCTGAAACCCTTCAGAATATATAATGGGCAAAAACAAGGCACCTCTATGATTTGATACATATAGATATCTTTTTTTTTTTTTTTTTTTTTTTGGTTTTTCGAGACAGGGTTTCTCTGTGTAGCTTTGCGCCTTTCCTGGAACTCGCTTTGGAGACCAGGCTGGCCTCGAACTCACAGAGATCCGCCTGGCTCTGCCTCCCAAGTGCTGGGATTAAAGGCGTGCGCCACTGCCGCCCGGCTTGATACATATAGATATCTTTTACAAATAATGTCTCTCATACAGCACAATAAGACTACCTTATGAGAGTGTATTCTAAGAATTAGAGAGGTATCCATAAGAAACTTTTTCATGGGTGTGTTCCCATTCTCAGAAACATATGTATCATGTGTGGTAGAGTCAGGTTTTAGATAAGAACACCAGAAAATACAATTAAATTCTTCTAAGAAAGGTGATGTCTCCTATGAACAGTTCCCCAACACACACATTTAATAATCAGGCTTTTAGACACACAGTTTTCCAGCACACACATTTTGTGATCAGGCTGTTAGACACACAGTTCCCCAGCACACACATTTAGTGATCAGCCTGTTAGACACACAGCTCCCCAGCACACATCCTTAGTACAGCTACCACCTGTTCTGGTTCTCCACACTAACCTTTGTAGTCTTAATGTACCTTGCTGTACTTTTTTTTCCTCCTTCTTTCTTCATCACATCCTATTTCCTACAATACAGGCAGTTTTTGTTGTTGCTGTTCTTGTTCACTGTTGTTTTGTTTTCTTCCTTTTTATTCACCATACTATATAGTCCTTGAAATTGTAGCAGTAATAGAGGAGGAGAGTGGAAATTGTGTGCTGGGTTAATATGAAAATTTGATAGTCCTCCTTCACATGACAGTAATTATCCAACACAGAGTATTTTCATAAAGTTATTAACATGGCTTTTATTTGAATCTGACAATGTACTTCTCATATTTTATAAAGTGGTTCTAAACACAGGAAAGCATGGCTCATCCTAAAAGATAAAGCTATTAAAAAGGGAGTGTGAAGGTACATAAGTTATTTCAACAGTTTGATTTCAGAGTTGGTTCTTTGAATCCTAGTTTCAGAAACTGTGGCTTGTGGGAGGGACATACACATACAAATGTCAACAGTAAAGGTTTCTGGAAATCAATTCGGAATCCAACGTGTAATAAACATGGTGGGGTTCTAAGCAGTGCTTACCCACATTTGCATGAGGCATTCTGCTATTTCTCTGCAGGTGCTGAGCATACTCTGCACCTGTCATCATGCCGCATAAGGCCAACTGACACTCCTGACACATCTTGTCTCAGATTCAAGATGGCAGGTTGCTATGAAGTGTAATGTTTTTACCGTACATACAAAGTTTCTGCTTTTATGGGAAAATAAAGATTACCAAACAAGTCTTTTAAAATTTTTCCTACCACTTTCCACAGCATGCACCAAATTAGTATATAGTTAGCTTGTATTGTGTTACAATGTTTAATTTTAAAAGTTAGTGACTCAAGTTTCATAAAAAATCATTAAACGAGTTGCTACTTGGGATTAGGAAGGCAATTCCAATAGTTGAAATGGCCCTAAACATACATCTGCCATTTTTTACTATTATATTTATATAAAATTGTGTTCTCTGTATTGAAATTATCAAATGCCAACCAATTTTGAAAAAAAGTGTTGACTACGTATCCTGCACTATCATATATTTGTCTAAGATTTAATTCTTTATATAACAAGAACTAAGCAATCCACCTTGATCTTTAAAAATTAGTAAAACTACACATATAAAAAGAATTGTTTTTAAATAAATTATTATTTAATTGTCAAGAAATGTTTGATTTACATGCTATTTTATGTGCCAAAACACTGGGGTGGTGTAAATTTTATCAAACAAAAAGACATCATAAATGTAGAAAATTTAAGCCACTGTCAGAGAAAGCCTATAAATCTTAAAACTCAAGAGGATCACAAATTTGAGGCTACTCTACCCTACATACTGAGACATTGCAAATAAATATGAGTCAATAAGCAAGAAAATAAATCAGTAAATCTATTAGATGTTTGAAAAATAAGGAAAGAACTTTGACTTGGATCTTTTATGTTTCTGTATCAGACACATTTTTCTCTATATTTACTGCTGGCATTCACTGAAAATGGATTTTTGACATTATAGAAAGTTAAAATATTTTAAATTGTTGTTGTCTCCAAGAAGTTTCACATGTTCACCATAAGAACAGGATATTGAAAGCTCAGAATTTATAGCTTATTTGGCTACCTCAGTCTCCAGAGCTGATAATAAACATTAGCTTCCAGTGTTAATGTTTACCCTACTTATAATGTACATCCAACATTAATGGAGACAGTCACTTCCATGAAGGAACACATAGAAAAGGACCAATCAATCACTTCTTTCTGGGGATGGAGAGAATGCTCAGCACATAGTCAAAAGCACTTGTTGCTCTTGTGGAGGACCCAGATTCAGTTCCCAGCACCCACATGACAGATTAAAATTCTCTGTAATCCAATTTCAGGTGATCTGCTGTTCTTTTTGTAACACACTATTATATAAATTTATTATTCCTCCAATGAGTCTATGTCTTTTTTTTAATTTGTTTATTTATTATGTATACAGTGGTCTGCCTGCACATATGTCTGCAGGCCAGAAGAAGGCATCAGATCTCATTATAGATGGTTGTGAGCCACCATGTGGGTGCTGGGAATTGAACTCAGGTCCTCTGGAAGAAAAGCCAGTGCTCTTAACCTCTGAGACATCTCTCCAGCCCCAAGAGAGAGTCTATGTCCTAAGAGCAGCAGGTTTCTAAAGGCAGAATAAAATATCCACCTCACCAGTCTGAGTATTTCTAGTCCACATGATGCTGAATGAGTGACGGCATACTTTTTAAAACTAAGCTGACATGACTTGTTCACAGTAAACCCAGACTTGGCAAGATGGTAAGGGAACCTGAAACCAAACATGATGATCTCAGTTCTGTTTTCAGAACCTACATTTTGGAAGGGGGAAAATGACTCCCACGAGTTGTGTTCCGGCCTCCACAGAGACACTACAGGCTTGTGCCACCAGATTTGGCAAAAGAAAGATTATTTTTTCCTTTTGGAATTTTTAAAATCTAGAAAAACAGTAATTTATACACTTAACCATGATGAAATATAGCTTTATGTTTCCAAATAACAAGATTTGAAAATAGAAATATCAAATAAATTATAAATAAGTGTCAAAGAATTTTTGCATGGCTAACCTCTGGGACTAACATTCCAGGAAATAATACCTATTAAAATATATAGGAAAATCTTATAGATGTTGTCTCAATAGTCTTATTTTTAATAAATTTCTAATCTAATATTAAAACAGTAGAAATTCTTTTAAAGCTGGGTGAAATTAACTTATAAAGTAATTTTGTTTTACAACAAGAATAGACATGAAAACTCTAGTTACTAGGAATTAAAATTAACATTAATCTTTAGAATTGTATTTTTATATTTTTATTTATTTAGAGAAACTAATTATAGAAAATCATTGTAATCATTTTAAACTGAAAGCCCCATTTTCCTAAAAAGCCATATATGTAAGTATGTAAAGAAACAAAACAAGTCAAACACTACTTATTTGCTCCTTTTACTTGATTAACTTCCAGTTGAGTTTAGGGAAGTGCTTTACTAGAAATTAAACTTCTTGTGTATATAGATTTGTCATCCCATGGCATATATGCAATAGTATCTAGAATTCTCCAAATAATGTTCTATGTGTTTTCTCAGAAAATAATCATATGCAAAATTGAGCGTTTTTTGGTTTTTGGTTTTTGGTTTTTTTTTTTAGTTCTCCAGACACTGCTTTGCCTTATTTCAGGGAATGATGTGATTTCGCATTGCATGGTATTGAATTGTAGATAATATTTTGGAATACTACATTTTATTCGAATTATTTCACTTTTGTTTGCATCATAAAAATTGTTTTTCAGACTGTTGAATGTAAAAGATAATTTTCATTATTATCAGGAAGGAGTTATAAAAGGTGACAAATAAATGTCGGTACTACTTAAACAAGAAGGTTCTGGCCTATTTGCTGCTTTTAATAGTTTTGAGGATTTTTGAACCAAAAATTAGTAACCCATTAGTAACCCAATAACAGAGAAAGAATCTCAGTACAGTTGGAAAGAAAGCCCATTTTTCCTTGAGAATATTTACAGTAACAATAACATACTTTGTATTCTGGGACCTACCTGACACTCACATACTAATAAGCAAGGTTATTCAGGTTTCAAAGGGCGAAACCAATCTCCAGTAGTAATAAGCAGCATGGCTGCAGGGAGGTTACATGAAACCTCAGTGTGTGGACTGAAGCAATATGATCCTTGGCTTCCTATGAACCTAGATATGGTAGCACTTATATTAGTGCAACCACTACAATTTGACAAACCCCTTATTAATTCCATAATGTTTTAATTGGTTGCTTTGGACTTGGAATTTAAAATAAAGTTCATACTGATGTCATGCATCAAAATATTGCTCACAAACCACACCTAATAAGGTTTCTGCTTGTTCTATTAATTTTTCCGTAACCATGGCCGCCTCTGTAAATGTGTCTATGCTCTTAATGTTGGTAGCATGTACTGTGTGAGTTGGCATTGCTAGGGATATTAGAGACATCTGTAAGTTATCAAGTAGCATGCTGATGAAATTGCTCTAGGTTCAGAAGGCAGGCTTATACATTAACATGTGTAAATTTCTACGAGCCTGAATTTGAAGCCAAAGCCCATTTACATCTTTATAAGTTCTCCCCAAATCATAACAATTTCTAATGGCCTCAATAATGCATCTTTCAAAGAAAAATTGTTTTAAAATCAATATTTACTATTAAAAAGTATTTAATTATATCTTAAGGAGCATGTTCTGTTAAATTAAATTGATTCTTTAATTTTCTTCTTTTATTTTGGGATTATTATATCATTTCCTCCCTTCTCATTCCTCCAACCAAACTCTCCAACCAAATACTCCTTCTTGTAATCTTTCAAATTCATGGCCTTTTTTTTCATTATATATATATATGTGTGTGTGTGTGTGTGTGTGTGTGTGTGTGTGTGTATACATATATAGTGTGTATGCATATGTATGTGTGTTCACATATATATATAAAATAAACTGATAATGTATTTAGCTGAATTCTTAATCTAGCAATATTCCTTATGCTGTTCTGTAGATAAAAAAAAGAGATTCAAGTCATGGACAAACCAACTTAGTATGTTGGTAGTCAAAAATTTTTTATAGGCTTCTTTATGGCAGGCATTTTAAGACTCTCTAATTTGTAAGAGTTTGCTGCAAATATCTCCAAGGAATATACATTGAGCCACATCTTCCAAGCTCATTTTGCCACACAATCTTCCCCTGGCACATTTCTCGGAAGTAGTGTTTCATGTAATGTTTCAGAAAAAGCTGCTCAGTGACTCTAGATTCCTCACTTATTCACACATCAGCTGGCTTTGCTGTTTAATGCAGAAAATTTATTGTCCTTCCAATGTGGTGGTGCAGTGCAACTTAGCTTGTCTTAAAATCTTTGTGTTCTGAACTAGCACAATATACTGCAACAAAGGTACACAGTCAGTCCTTCCTTGCTGGCTATATAAAAAATGTTTAAGAAGAGAAGAGTACATATGCTAAAAATTCAGTGTGTGAGCATGTGATGTTACTATATAAGCATTACCAAATCTAGACCCATCTTTTTCACTAATGAAAGTACTTTTTGCTTTTATCACACATAGAAGTGCCATTAAAAGCTGTTGTACATTAACAGTGACAGTTTTCTTGCCACTACAATTAAGCAAACACTTGCAATAGCACATTTTAAGTGTATGGCCAACATATTTGTCTTAACAACAAGGCACATTCCAATAAATGCTTTATTTTACAATTTTAATAACTCAAAACACTTAGGGGCTTGAAACATTCATAATGGCCCTATTTATAAAAAGTAAAATTATTTTTTCACATTTGAAAAAGATTAACTGCAAGATGAAGGGCTATAGCCTAAAATAGTCACATAACTTCGTAGTGAATAACAGAAACAGCAGAGTCAGTTCCTAAGTAGGAGAAATGTAAAGAAAACACAGTACACGTTAGCAATATGGCTACCAAACCAAGCTAGGATAACACTAATAGACATACTAAGGTTTAAGGAAGAAGTCTCGGAAGACCCCACCACTAGATAAAGAACTAAAGGCAACTAAAGACGGTCATAGAGAAATATTCCTCTCCAGAGATGAGTCCCTTAACTGATTATACAATAACAAGTAGATATCCCTGAAATCATATCCATACAAGCAACACTAAATGGATCCAAAGGTTTGTGTTTATTTATTTATGCATTTATATATGTAAGAATGACAAGAACGGCCATGAATTGAGAGGGATGCAGGGTGAGGAGAGGAAACAAGGGAAGGGTTGGAGAGAGGAAAGGGAATGAAAGAAACAATATATTTATATCTTTTTCTATAAAATAAAATTCTTTTTAAAAAAGACAGCTTGTATGTACTAGTACTAACAAGAACATTTACTGTCTCCATACTCAAACTTTTTAAAGTACCTTTAATCTGTTAATAAAATATGTTAACAGATAAAAATAATTTGAACAATTGTTTGAGTATCAGAAACATATTGGACAAAGTCACAAGTATGATATGTAATGTTTTTGAGAAAGACATTAAGCATATCCAATATCTGCTTAAAAAAGTATATATATCCAACAATTAAACCAGAGGCTTACAAGTCAAAACTATGTTTTACCACTTAATCTTATGTCTCACGTATAAATATCCACGATAACTGCTGGTTTTAAAGTACATTCAGAGGTGGAAAACTTGTTAGCAATGTTAAAAGTAAAAAACAAACCAACAAAAACCAAATTACAAATAAAGCGGTTCAAATTCTACATTCTGTAACAAAAAGATGAACATAAAACCTAGTGATCCTTTACTGTTGAGGATCCTTTGCACTATCACCATCTGCAATTGACCTCCCTTCTGAGATGTAAGCACTGAGACCTGTAAAAAGCAAGCAATGTAACTGAAGTTCACAGGTTTGATTCCAAGCTGTGTGTAGTTAAAAGGCTGTCTGCCTTCTACAGCATACTGGCTATCTTCCACAAATGCATAAGCTCTTAAAACTTTCCCGTTTAATACTGCAACAATCCTATTAGATATGCATGTTTTTTTTGTTTTGTTTTGTTTTTCGAGACAGGGTTTCTCTGTGTAGTTTTGCGCCTTTCCTGGAACTCACTTGGTAGTCCAAGCTGGCCTCGAACTCACAGAGATCCACCTGGCTCTGCCTCCCGAGTGCTGGGATTAAAGGCGTGCGCCACCACCGCCTGGCCTAGATATGCACATTTTAACAAAAATCATCCAATGAGTATATTAATTTAATGTATCCAATAAGAAGATCTAGGAGAAGCCAGGCAGTGGTGGCACACACCTTTAATCCCAGCACTTGGGGGGCAGAGGCAGGTGGATCTCTGTGAGTTCAAGGCCAGCCTGGGCTACAGAGTGAGTTCCAGGAAGGGCTCCAAAGCTACACAGAGAAACCCTGTCTCAAAACTGCCACCCTCCCCCCCAAAAAAGAAGGTATAGGAGACTTGATATGTACTCTAGAAAAGAGACAATGGACTATTAATTATATACTGACATGAGAATTTATCCAATTTACTTCAAATGTAAACTTACATAATGAAAATAGCCACAATCGAAGAAGAGATATTCTCTCTCTCTCTCTCTCTCTCTCTCTCTCTCTCTCTCTCTCTCTCTCTCTCTCACACACACACACACACACACACACACACACACACAAACACACACATGCACACACACACACACACACACACACACACACACACACACACACACACACAAATAGGCCAACTTGTTTCACATTGGAATACGTTCAGTTTTTATATAGTTGTCATTTACTGGGAAGGCAGCCAAATTTCCAGCTGAATCTAAGTGTATATTTTAATGTGCTATGTGCATGTAAATGAATACTGTATAAAATGTAGGCACTTTTCTTTCAGGTTATTTAACCTGTAAGGGTTGCTGCACTATTAACACAATATTCCCTAATCTACAATTCTTGACAACTAAAGATATAAAGATATCTCCAAAAGTCACACAGGTCATTTCATAATGTCAATATTTTTATAATCTATATAAAAAGATGCCTCACTCTATTCTCGAGGAAAAAACACATAAAAAGCATAAGTTTTGCACAATTTCATGTCTTTGTTGGAGGCATGATTTAACATTGCACTCTCATCTCGATCCATTGTAAACTCCTGCTATTTCTCTGTTAGAGCTTTCCAAACATCTACCTCTAAACACCTGTATCTCTAACATGTCTCAAATAGTAAATATATGTTATCACTTTGATTTTTATTTTTAACTATTAAAGAAATTTTTATTAGATATTTTATAAGAATAAATGTGTGTTTAAAAAGTAACACAATCACCATCTAGTACTCCCCCACTGCTCTGTGCAAATGGCTGAGACTTGCCAACAAACAAAATTACAACTACTTGCTATTGGGACAGAAAGTTTCTGGTAAATTCTTACAGAACTTCCTTAGTGGTAATACAATTGTAAGGAATATTCCCAGTCCCAGGTGATAACCTCAACACCCAGGTAACTGAATGTTTATGAAAGTGTATGTTTCCTGTAATGTTTCTAATTAGTGTAATACTTGATTTGATAAATCCTCCTTGTGACTTACAGAAAGTTCTTTTGAGTCTCTTTTTTAAATAAAGCTTACTCTAGTAGATGCATATCATCTGTTGCCTGCCTGTCATTCACTGTACTTTCTTTTGGTAAAAGCAATCATTGTTTTTTAAAGTCTCCTTCTCAACACTCAGGACATAATGAAGGATAGTAAGATGCTTTGGTACTTAGGATGATAATGTGAAAACACAGCTGAAGAATATCTTAAGATGTAAAGACTGGAAGTGTAGCAGCATATATCCAAACAATGACCTCCAGTGGCCTTAGGTGACTGTTTTTCACACCCACCCTACTATATTCTAATGTCTACCCACCCCCTATCTCCACCTAAGTCAGAATCCTGGACAGCACCTTTCCTCTTGAGGTTTCTGTCTTGTGAGTCACATGAAATCATAGCAGCTTTAGCATGCCATGTATGTTAATCATTTCCACATCTCTACTTAAAGGCAAGATTTTTCTTTCTTCCATATATTATGACACTATCTTTCTCCTTAATGACAAAATTGAGCAAAATATGGAAGAGTCCCAATGCTTACACCACCTGCATCAACCTTCCATTCTCTGTACGCACTGTTTCATCAATAAATCTAAATATACTTTCACTTTAATTAGAATAAAAGAGCCCAATACAAATAAGTGCCCAACTATAGTTTTAAATCTCGAATGATATTTGTGGAATTACTGTTGCTTTTTTATCTAGTTTATTTTCTGTTTTTAAAATTTAACAATCTGCAATTTTAAATAAATTAGTATGTTTTATTATACAATCTGTCATTTAAAAATGTACACAGCACATAGTAATGGTTTATATGTGATTAATATAATTTATATGTATATAATTGTTTAATATTTGTAATAATTATGCTTCAAGGAACTTCACTGTCAAAATTGTATTTAGTATCTAAAGTTAAACTATTTCCTTCCTCCTAATTACAAAAGCCTAGATCTTCTTGAAAAAGAATACTTTATAATAAATATCAGTTTATTAATACATACATTGATCTCAGAAATACTTTGAAAACTAATCTCCAAGAAATATTTTCTTCCCCACTTGCATAAATCTATAGACTTGGATCTCTTTTTGATATCTAAATGTAATCTTCTAAAGACAATTTAAATAACCTACAAAAGGTACAAGAGAAAAATAAATTCAAACTGTGACTCTCAAAGGAGCCACATAAATCTGTACTATATTGCTATATTGTCTTTATGGAGAAATAAGATTTATGAAAATTTCTGAAATTAAACTAAAGTATACAAGAACATAGAAACAATCCTGTGTTCTATAACTTAATCATAAACCAACTCATTCCTTGCTTCCATAAAATATGTTAAAAGTGTAAAGATAAAGTAACATAGCTTGAGAGTTTATTGTTGCTCATGTGGTTCAGTTCTGGGGAGCTTCAGAATCATTTCCTTTCATTTAAATCTTGTCTTCCATCAGTGTTCCTATAATGTGTTGAGGTCTTTCTTTCCAGATGGCCTGCTTTGTGATGCTTGGATTTGACTAAACATCTTTGGGATACTTCCGCTGTCAGGGAAGCAAAGCACTGCACTGCCACAAACAAGATGTGCCAGTTATGAACTGTACTTAACATTACTTCTCTCTATAACCTGCCTGTTTATTTTCTTTTTTAAGTTATTGACCGGGCGGTGGTGGCACACGCCTTTGATCCCAGCACTCGGGAGGCAGAGCCAGGCGGGTCTCTGTGAGTTTGAGGCCATCCTGGTCTCCAAAGCGAGTTCCAGGAAAGGCACAAAGCTACACAGAGAAACCCTGTCTCGAAAAACAAAAAACAAAAAGTAAATAAATAAATAGATAAATAAATCATAATTTTGTTACATGTCTCCCTTTCCTCCCTTCCCTCTCCTCCTTCCAAATCCCTCCATATATCCCCTCCCTGTTCTTCAAATCCATGGCCTCTATTTTTGATAATTGTTACCACATGCATATATGTATACACACACACACACACACACACACATATATATATATTTCTGAATATAACCTGTATAATCCATATAATGCTATCTCTATGTATTTTTTATTTTTATTGTATTTTTTAAATGTTAATTCTTCTCCTTTTATTTTTTTCCTTCACATAATATATCCTGATTACAGTTTCCCTTCCCTCTACTCCACCTAGTTTCTCCCACCTTCTCTCCCCTCAGTAATCACCCTCCTTCCATGTCTCATTAGAAAGCAAAGAAACTTCTAAGGGATACTAAAAATATGAAATTAGGTAAAATCAAAATTAACATGTCAGACAACAGTCCAAGAATGGAGTCCTATGAGGAGAATGCTTATGAGAAAACTCCAAGAAAACAAGACAAGGGTCTTGATGACCTTAGTTTCTTCAAAACAAGGAATTGATCTTGGAATGTGCTTTGTGTCCCTCCCAGGTGTAGCAGGTAGGAGTGGATTTACTTCAGATTATTCATTAAAACTGGCTGTTGTTACTTGTTTATATACCTCTATGGAAAAACAAGGTTTTTTTTTCATGTGTGGCTTGTTCCTGTGATTGATTGTACACCTTACTCATGTAACTCTTAACTCAAAGTATAAATTATCTGAGGCTCTGAATAGAGTTGGTTATTGCAGGAGAGTTTAGTGCACTTCATTGATTAGAGACGTACTCATATGTACACTCAGAAATCCCATAAAAATACTAAACTGAAGGCCATAATGTATATGTAAAGGTGCTGTAAGGTAAAAAAAAAAAAAAAAAAGACAAACAAAAAAAAGCTCTGACAAGACTGTAAGACATGAAATCTCCAAGATGCCCTTGAGTTCATTTTCTGTTGGTGATCTACTAACTGTCGGGCATGCAGCCCACCCTTAGAGTAGTTTGTTTCCTCAGGGGGACTCCTTTGAGTGGAACTAATTTTTCATTTGTAAATGGTTACCAATTGGAGGTAACTTCTGGGTTAGGGATAGAGGCTTGCATTCATTTCTCTCAATTCTAGGACCCACCCAATACAGACCCATGCAGATCGTGTGCAGGCTGCCTCAGACTATGTGACTTCATATATCTGTCATTAACAGAAGGCCTTGTTTCCTTGGTATCCTGATTTCTCTCACTCTGTGCATATGGTCTAACCATGGGTCTTTGTATTTGTTCCTATCTGGTGCAGGAGGAAACTTCTCTGATTACAGCTGAGCAAGGCACTAATCTTTGAATATAGCAGAATGTCATTAGAAGTCATTTTATTGCTGTGTTTCTTTTGTAGAACATTACTATTTTGTTTTCACCTAGGTCCCTAGGCTATCGAGTCTCATGGTCTTGATCACCCAAGCAGTGTTGGGTGTTGGTCTCATGGAGTAGCCTTAAGTCAAATGAGATATTGGTTGGTTACTCTCACACATTCTGTACCACCATTGCACTAACACATCTTGAAAATAGGACACTATTTTACATCAATGGTTTTTGGGTAGATTGGTGTTTACCTGTCCCTTCTGTAGCATGTACCAAAGATGCTATCCAGTAGGGGTGAAGACTCTATGATTTCAAAGTGCTTTTGAAAGGTAAATTTACTATAAACATCTCTATCTACTATAATAGATTCAAAGTAGATTTACATGGTTTGAATTTCTAGAGCATGGATGTAGATTATTTATGAAATTATAAACTGATGTTCACTTTAATTTCATTGAAGTATTTATCTATAATTCTCTTAAACTGTGATCAGTGCTTCTCCACCTTCCTAATGCTACAACTGTTCCTTATGTTGTGGTGACCCCAACCATAAAATTGATTTCATTGCTACTTTATAACTATAATTTTGCTACTGTTATGAATTTTAATGTAATATTTTAAAAAAAATAGAGCTTTGGCAAAAGGATTGAGAGCCACATGTTGAGAACCACTGTTTTAGATGAATTACATCTATATTTCTAAATATTAAGCAATGACAGAAAATGTAGCAAACAGATTATAATGAAAAAATGTACTTCAAAAATCCATACATATTTCTTAAATAAATAACAAAACACAAAACTATATAAATTGAAAGTGACTCTCTGTTTGGTTTTCTTTTTAGAAAGGACTGAACAGAACAGAGAGAAGGGGGAGACTGAAATGTAAACTACACACTTTGCACTATGTTCTGCACACAATGATGGCATTTCTATAGTCAGTTCCACAGTTTGTCTAAGAGAGCTAAGGCATGATGTAGAAAATACCAAATTGCAAATAATCTAGATATCATTTGGAATGCATTTGGAATGCATGTGCTGCCTCCTATTTGAGTATAATTTCCATTGGTATTTGAGAACTTACAGCCAGGACACTGATCTGACTAACAAAGCCAACATTAATACCAAACTGGGAAACAGACGGGAACTTCCCTGCATTTTTCATCTTCTCTTTGGATCATTTACTGTCTGTGTGTCCTTCTCCAAGTCTACAGAAAGAAAACATTTTCTGATTATCTCAATAATTTCCTCCTAAACTTTTAGTTCAGGACAGAGAGATAACTGGCCATTTTCTTCAGCATATACTATACATATCCTAATAATTAAACTAGAAAGGTATCTTCCAAAATCTTTGACCTTCAGCTCGTCATAAATGATTTATTTACAAGTTCAGCCAAAGTGAATTCAATGTTCCAGGAGTTAGTGGATTAAAACACATCAAATTTGTACATACAGAAGAATTATTTTTTTAGTGGTTTAAATTCTATCCGACAGAGTTCCATGGTCAGGGTAATTTAGACACTCAGTAGAATTTGATAGTCACAGCTTTGTCTAGGAAATAATACTATGAACTAACTCCATTTTGTGGACGGGAGAAATTCAAGTAAACAATATATTTAAAACTATAAAGTTGGAATGAACATGTTAATATACTAAACTCATTTCCACCTAAGGAGAAGGACTTATTAAGTTTGAATAAGTCATAATACAAACCATGGAAAAGGATTCTAGCATCATCTTAAACATGTTTTTAGAAAAAACAAATACTGCTATTATTTTATGTAATTGATACATTTACTTTAATTATTAATCCTGAAAAAAATACCTAAAGGTATGATGATATATAATTTTATGAATGAAGCAAAGAAAACAGTTGATCAAATTAATAACAATTATAATTGTGTTTACATAAGGTGCTATATAAAGCTTTGCTTTATTTATGCTTTCTTATAATATATTAAAAGAAAACATACTCTCAAAACTTCCTTCATTTAAATTTACCTAACACTTTGTGCTTTTAGAATCTGTAGGAATTTGAATGGTAGAAACATTTATCCTCTTTTTCCCACTGAATTCCAAGGTCCAAAAGAGCAGTAATTTATCTCACTCACTGAGTCAGCAGCAGCCAACACCTGACCTGACAGGCAACCAGTGTAATCAATAAGCATTTGTTACATTTAATTTTCTTTTATACAATTGGTTCTAAAGTGGTCTCACCCTTGAAGTGAAAACTAAAACATAATACCTTTGAAACACTGTTATTCAGTCCTTCAAAATTATTAGAAAGGTCGGTATTGTTAATGTGCACCACCTAATCACCTAAATGTTTCACTTCTTCTAAAGCATATACAAAGAAAAACATGCAGAAAATTACTGCTGTCTTCTACCTCCCTGTGCTATATGATCAAAAATAATAAATGTTGATGTAAGCCATGGTACATCATAATAAAACTCTTACCACCTAATTATTGACTTAATCCTAGAGCTCCCTATCACCCACTCACCCCACATAGCTTACCTCCTCATAAGGGCATCATCTTGAGGTTTGTGTTTACCTTTCTGTCTTTTTAGAACTAGATTCATCATATATTTGAATATTGATGAACAAGACAAAGTTAGAGTTTAAGTCTAAGTGAGCTTTATTATATTGGAATGGTGTCCTGTGCTGTTTCTATGATTTGTGTTTTTCTTTCCACTTTTGGTTCTGCAATACATCTTTCTTTAAGTCGCAATGATATCATATCAATGCCTAATAAATAATATTCTATTATATAAATTTATAATATAATTTTACCTCTTGTAATTTGGGGGATTTATAAATGCAAATTTTCAATTTTGGACATTTCAGGAGAAACTTGGTCTTAATCCCAAAGGAAATATTTTAAAGATAAAACCCAATGGTTGAAAAATATATAACATAAGAAAACAATAATAGTATGTGTTTGGCCATAGAAACAACAAATAGATTTACCTATGGGCATTTTCAAACACAAATCATCTCTTTGAAGCAAATTAAATTTTCTGGTTTTTTTTGTACCAGAATTACCGATTATCTATATTAAAGTAGATGTATGTATTTTTATATAAACACACCTTGCAAAGACAGATTCTCCAATCCAAAAATAATGTTTTCTGCAAACTAGACTGAATAAGACTGCGAGTATAACACAACAAGATATCTAAAGCACTCAAATCAATTACAAAGTTTACAAGTCCATAAAAATTAAAATATCTAACACTTACATTTAAATAAGCCTACCTTATCCATTGGTGAGTAATTGTAACTTGATTTAGATAAATTTCAAATATTGAATGGTTTATATTATATGAAAATCTAAATCATACTTGATGTTAGACTTTGTTTCTGCAAATTCCACCTTAACTCTTTGTCCCATACATGTTATTTACAAAATATGCACTTAAGGTTATGGTTTGAAGTCTTTGAAAATATAAAGCTATCAGTCATTTAAAATGGATTATGGGCTTCCAATATCAGCAGCTGTTTCCAATATTAGAAAGGAAAGCTCTATTGATCCTATCATTTACTAGGCTACACAGTCAAAAGAGAAAGCAAGCACCTGCAAGTAACAATTTTAATAACCATTTCATGAAAACGCTGGTATTTCAGAGTGTGCATATTCACTAGGTATAGTCAGAGTTCAAAGCCTGAGTTGAAGTGGAAAACTTCAACCTTGGAAAACCAAACATTTAGAAACATTCATATATTTAATTGAAAACCTTTTGAAATATAATTGATATTTTAAATGCATAGAACACTTTAACAAGTCCTGACTGACTGACTGTACAGGGAAGGGTGCAGGCTGTGGGAGTTAAAGCCACTCTCCCTGGGTTTGCATCTCTGTCACTTCCCAATTGTATGACTATGGACAAGAAGTGGATTATAGGATGCATGAATTCCTTCTCTATAAAATGAAAGTAACTACAAGTAACTACAATCTATAATCTAGTATGCAAATCAGTGAGTACTTAGTTAAGATTTATATTTTCATTATTACTTTTCCATGTGTGCTCAGATGTCTAATAATATATTCCATCCTAATTTGAAATCATTTTACATTCTAGAATTTGATTTTTAGTATAATTTGGTATTATCAAATGTACTTTTCGAGGAAATAATTATGGACTGCTACCCTTTCATTCTGTTCCTTTCAAATGAAAAAGTGAGTGTCTTCTGATTCTTTTCCAAGAAGTTGTTAGGTATGCAGGACACTGTCTCATCCTTGGAATCTTATCTTATAGGTAAGTGACTTGATAGATCTCACTCCTCTTTATTTCTTCTCACATTCATTTGAGTTCTTAACCACAAATACTTTTTGTACTCTGTGACACTAAGCTAACATTGTAGGGGACTACCACCAATACTTTGTACCCTGTGATGCTCAACTAACATTGTAGGGAACTACCACCAATACTTTGTACTCTGTGATGCTCAACTAACATTGTAGAGAACTACCACCAATACTTTGTACCCTGTGATGCTCAACTAACATTGTAGGGAACTCTATGTTTCTCCTTATGTTATTCTCTAATGTATGCTACAACAGCCAATCACATTTTCACTTAACTGCAGAATATTAGAGAAATCACAGATAACTGAAGCATGAAAGAGGAGTGGGTAAGCAGAGTTAGGATATAAAATACTCTTCTGTAGAAATACCAACCCAACTTTAATGTGGGTCCACTTCATAAGGTTCTTAGCAAAGGGCATCAGCATGAGCAATGTTTCAAACACAGCAACAAAAGAACTCCCAAATCATATAAGGCATGAAAGCAGAACAATAGAAAACTCATAGAGGAAATAAAGCATGGAAATACATGAAATAAAACATACAAATATATGTTAATTGAGATGTGTGAGTGATAAAATGTCAATCCTCAGTTATTTAAGGCATTAAATTCACCAAATCCTAAATAAACAATATTTTTAAAGGATAATGCCAAGTACCTCAGACATACTTTATCAAATAAGGCTATTCTTTAAACAAAAACACAAAGATGATATTTTTAGTATAGCCATTTCATACAATACCAAATGAACAGTAAGTATGATATTTGGATTTCTAAAACTAATCAACTAATCTAAAACTTTCTCATCATCTCTGCAACTAACTAGGATTGAGTCAAGGAAACATCATCTCTACACACAACACAATCACATGGAGCACACAACACAATCACGTGGAGCTATCCTCAAGTATAAAGTTTGTAGGCAATTTCTTTCATGAATAAAATTTTACCTTTATTTCTTCATGTATGAACTCACAAACTCCACAGTGGATTATAAAGAACATGGTAGGGAATATACAATAAAACATTACTTTTCCTTTAATATGTGTTTAAACATTCCATTATTAAATGCAGCCATCTGTACTTTGCTGTGCTGACACATATATGGCATGTAATATAGTTCAGGTAGCATATGAGGCTTGTAATATATACAATGTATATATTATTATCCTAGCATAATTTGTGTTTATTTCTTGTCCATAAGTAACCTAACATAGGTTAGATAATTTTTCTTTTAACTTTTGTAGGGGGTTGTATATGTGAGCACATGTTTATGGGTGTGTGTAGATGTTGATGTGCATGTGTGTCGAGGTCGTAAGTCCATACTGAGTGTCTTCCTCAATTGCTTCTCCATGTTACTTCTTGAGACAAAACTTCTCACTCAACTTGGAACTCGCTGATTTAGCAAGCCTAGTTGACCAGCAAGCCACAGATATCCTCCTGCCTCTGCCTCATCAGCAGTGGGATTATAGGTGCACATCATGCCCAAATTTTTATTGGATGTCAGGGTTCTAAACTCAGGTTCTTATAGTTTTATTGCAAGTATTTTACCAAGTAGCCATTCTATTTTTAAGTTACTTCAAATGGAAAGAAATATTAAAGGGAAAATTACTAAAAAATTTATCATGATCACATCTGGAATATAATATGTATTTTTCTTATGTCAAAATTTTCTATAGTCATGTAATAAATTAAAAACTAATAATGTAGAAATATAGTTCACTGATCTGGCAACATGATTTATAGCTATAAATTTAGTACAATATTATTGGAAGACCTATGAACACTTTCAAATATGCTTTATCTCGGTCTCAAGAAAAAGTACAAAATACTGTTTGCTTGTTTCAATACAATAACTTAAATATAACCATGGATATGTACAATTTAGAAAATGATCTTTTTAATTTATATGTATATATTATATATGCACATAACATTACTATATATATATATATATATATATAATTAAGGGAATGTTATTTAGAAGTACTTAGTTTTGTAAACTGTGCAGGTAAGTGTGCAGACTAAACCTCCTTGCTTTGTGGTATTCCTGCTTTGATCCAGCTGTCCTCCACTCGCTGTTTCTAGATCAGCCCATACTCTCTGTACAGACTTTCCTGATGTTTCCCTGCTCGTTGAGTATACCTGAAGGAGGGATAGAGCTTTGTTGAAAGAACAGACAGTAGGAAAGCCAAACTTTCACTAACTACAAACAAGGAAGAGTATCAGAGAACATAAGAAATTTGGGTTAAGACAAAAATGTAGAAAAGGTGTAAGGTTCCTACCCACCCTTTCAACCACCAAAACTTTTGGCTGACTGTCAAAAAAAGTTGAAATTTGACCAGTGTTTTCTTTTAGATAAACAAAGACATGTACTTGGTAAGGAAATTAAACAGTATTACTAATTTAAATACTATCAACTTTTCTTCAGTGAAACTTCATCACCATATAGCAAGGTATCTTTAAAAGTATTCCATTCCTATGATATTTTGGCACTATTTATTAATAAGATTTTAAATGCTTAACATTTAAATCAGAATATTAAATCAGCATATTTTAAAACAATTTAAAAATAAATCTACTTCTTTTAAAGTAAAATGTGATAACACTATCAAAATGCATAATAGGAAGTTAACTTTAAATTTGTTGTGGGGTGAGCATATGGTATTTTTTTAGATAAGGAGTAAATCACTGGTGCCTAGTATGAAATTTTGTTATATTAGATATAAAAAACAATAAAATACACAGGTTGTTGATCAGTTTTTCAGCTTTATACTTCAATGTGGTGGAATAAAATGATATTACTTTATTTAAAAAATTTAGAAGTCAAAAATAGAAAACATCATATTTAAACAAAGTGCAATAACACATGAAAATTGTTAATCCCCCAAATAGAGATTTTTTTTAAAAGGTACAAGTTCCTGGTTTAATTATTTGATGGCTTTTTTTTAACATTAAGGCAACAAAGTATTTATTGAGCAGCTTCTATATGCTTAGCATCATCACTCATGTGGGAAAAAGATGACTGAAGGTTGAGAAGGTCTACAGAAACAGGGTTTTGTTTTGTTTTTTTTTCATCCAAATGCACCGGACATAGGATGAATAATGAAACGGAAAAATGAATACAGAATTCTAGGTGGTGTTAAAACTATGTGTGAAGATAAAGAGTATACTTTCTTAAACTGGCTTGTTGATTGTTGATTATTATAAAATGAAAAGGAACACCAATAAGAAGATCTGAAGTTAGAAGAAATGCAGTGAGGGTTGAGAGTAGCCGAGAATAATGACCAGGAAGAGAAGGGGAGGCCAGGTGAATTTCTGTTTAGGTTCTTGAAGACATACTTTTCATTAAATTACTCTGCACCTGATTTACTTCTTTTTAATAGGAAACAGGAATCCATTAAAAAACAAAGTCATTTCTCAAACCATGTTGGACACATTTCACAGCTTTATTTAATCCCTAAATTTTTGAGCTATAGAATTAATTGCTAAATTAAGTGAGCTGTACAAAAATCTAAAGTTAGTGACATTTCAAGCTCAAAGTAACTACAGATCTTTTAACTGAGTCCACATTATCTCCTTATTTGAGTCTGATCTTAGTAAATGATTATTTAAACTTTAAAACATCCATGGACACATTCTTATCCATTAAAGGTGAAAGCAATAAATCTTATTTCATGGCTGCCTAGCTGCTCTACAAACCTTGTTACTTTAAAAGGCACAGATTCTGCTTTCTGTGGATGCTAAAAATGAAGCATTTTTCAGATGCCAAGTTAATCCTTGTTGGCAAAATACGTACCGTGCATAGTGTTTGTACAATTTGTAATTACAAACTGATACCCACTGACAACATTAAATAGCTTCTACCCCAGAAAGCACTTCCAAATATTGAAGACATTGTCTGATCCCATAAGACATGTCATTAGCTTTCATTATTACTAATGGGAGTTATGGGCATAACTCCAAAGTAAATCACAGCCATTGTGTCACACCACTGCTCCATAAAAGGCTTTATTTTCAGGTTGGATATTTTTAAGTATGAAGACACTATGCTAGTTTATTTTTCTTTTTTTAAAAAAATGCCAGAAATGTACAACATCAGGAAAATACCAGCACACTTTCTGTTTTATTCACTCTGTCTTTTTATGGTAAGGAAAGGAAAATTAATTAAATGTTCATGTAGAAAAATCTCATGAGAAAAGGTATGTATGTACAAAACAGTATGCAATTTGAATAGCTGAACTATTTTAAGTTTTAAAACACCTAACCATTTATGCAATCATTTCACACTGTATTTCTAGTAAGATAACCTGCCAGAGATTCTAGGCTTGTAGACTGAAGATGGATGCCCTAACATTGCAGAGGAACTTTGGGTAACTGTCCAGGCAGCCAGATGTCTTGGTTTTTTTCTAGAATTTTGTAATTTGCTTACAATGAACTTCATGTTTACTTAGGTAATATTACATCCTTCTGGGTCTTTCATGGAGTTGAAGACTAGATAGTTACAATTATAGTTTTCCTTAGTCATGATAAAAGGTAAATTAGATATGAAACTACACTCACAAAAATAGGATAGATGATAGGGTATTTTCTTAAATTTTGCTAAATACAAATAGACTAGATATTGTAACTATAATTCTTGCTTGATAACTGTTTTGTTACATGTAATTTTACTATATTAAAATGAAAACCTTCTTTTTTGATTAGACAGAACAGACGAAGTGCTGTGGGATGGTCTTTCTGTATGCTGTAAATATGTGTTGCCACCATTGGTTAATAAAGAAGCTGCTATGGCCTATGATAAGGCAGAATAGAGCCAGGCAGGGAACCCAAGCAGAGAGAGAAGAAGAAGGCAGAGTCAGGGGAGATGCTGTGACCCGCTGCCAGGAGAAGCAAGATGTGAAAGAACAGGTAAGGCCACAAAGCCACATGGCAAAACAAGTATTAATAGGAATGGGTTGAATTAAGTTGTAGAAGCTAGTTAGTATTGAGCCTAAGGCATGGGCCAAACAGTTTCTAATTAAAACAACAACAACAACAACAACAACAACAGAAGATAACCAGCTGTGCACGGAGAACCAAGAACTCCCAATCATTTCTGAAAAGCCTATGGACTCTCAGCAAATGGAAACCAAGCTTAGATGGGGCCTTAAGTCAATATGCAGTGGAGTAGACAATCAATCAATACATGAATAATACAAATACATTTAAAAAGCAAAATACCATAAATAACAGCAGAAAAAGATTTAATATACTTCAAAATAAAGATAATCTTTATGTGAATAAATCATAATTTTATTTTTTGTGTATGTATTTTTAAATCTATGAACTTGTATGATTCTTATTATAAACTATATAATTATATAGATCAAATTTATGATGAATATTTATTGGTTATACAAAAATCAGGTCAATCATTAATTTTCACCTTTAAATTTCAAAGGTTGTTTCTATTCTATATTGCTTTTAAATTCACATTTCTATATAGACAAGAACTTATAATCTACCCAAGCTCCTAGACAGGACCACTACATTTCCCTCTATCTGTAGATTGCCCTCTATAGGTATGGAAACTGTATACTTATTTTTGTTATTGTTGATGTTGCCCTACAAATTATATCATACAGGTTAGCAAAATTCAGTTCAAAGAATCAAGGATACAGAGATAATAATCATTCTAATTCCTCTAACTGTCCTTGTAAGTATATGTTCTACAGATGGTATTTGTTCTTATTGTGTCAGCATGAAACATAAATATCTATTTAATTTTAATCATGTTCTTTCCCCCACCGCAGTTTTTTTAGGTCCTTGTCCCTCCCTCCCCACCTGACTTCATGTTCTTTCTTTCTCTTTCTTTTTCTCATATGGTGATATTTTATTTGTACTGAAATGTGATTTTATTTGTATGTTAATAAATAAAGTTGCCTGGGGGTCAGAGCTAATAGCAAGCCGTAGCAAAGCTGGATGTTCATGGTGCACGCCTTTAATCCCAGCACCTGGTAGGCAGAGCTAGGTAGATCTCTGTGTGGTCAAGGATACAGCCAGCATTGGAGAAACATGCCTTTAATCTCAATACTAACCATAGAAGATCTGGAGGTCTGTACAAACAGGCAGTGATGAGGTGGTCATGTGGTTGGGTTTACAACCAATGAGAAGGCAGAACAGAAAGTCTATATAAAGACAAACACTCAGGAAGTAGGTCTCTCTTGGCTGAAGAGGCTAGCTGCAGCAGATGGGTAAGGCTCTTAGCTCTGATCTCTTGGCTTTCTTCTTTGCATTGGTTCTGTGTTTCTTATTTAATAAGACGGTTGGTTACATCTACACTCTCAAGTTGCAAAAAGAAATAAAAACAAACAAAAACACCAATAAGGCAAAAAATACCAAAAAAAAAACATGGAGTTCATTTTGTGTTGGCCAATTACTTCTGGCCATGTGGCTTGCTCTGTGTGGTATGGTTAATACACCCAGTATTAACCATTGGCAAAACCTGCTTTTCCCTTTCAGAGCAGCTATCAATCACAAACAGTTTCTTTGTGAGGAATGGGACTTGTTGTCACTTCCCCTTCTGATTTGAACTTGTCCTTCTCTCGTGTGCTGTTACAGACTGTTAAAGTGTGCATAGGCCTTATTGTGTCACTGTTTCCTTAGAGTCATTCACCACCTCTTGCTCTTATTTCTGCCTCCTCTTCCAAGTAGATCCCAGAGCCTTAAAGGGAGAGGCTTGGTAAAGACTTTCCAATTTGGGCTGAATGGTTGCAGCTTTGCAGACAAGACATCCTTATTGGTTTATGTACTCAAGAAGTTTTGTATGTATACTTGCTAATATTTTCTTTGGTGGTTTCTTTAGGTTTCCTGACCTGGTATCAAGGCTGTTCTTTCTTTTTTCTAAATTATATTCATTAAACTTTGACTCAATGATGATTTGTAGCCTAGTATACATTTCCCAAATTTTGTGGTCTGAGAAGGTTTTTATTTTATCCAGTTTAAGAAATTTACTCTGCTAAATACATACTTTTTGCATAAAAGGCTTTTATTTCTTAACACACCACAATTTTCTTGGAATGGGACACTCATCCACCCAGTACCTGTAGTTTCAACCCATAAAAAGAAAGAGAAGAGTCCTGACAGCTTACAGGGTGGGTTTTGAAATGTTATTTTTTTTTATTGAAAATAGATTTTTTTCGTGTACTATATTCTGATTACACTTTCCATTCCCTTTAGTCCTCAAAGCAATTTTCCACCCTTCCACCTAGATCCACCTCCTTCCTGTCTCTGGTTGATAAATAAACAGATTTCTAAAGGGATAATAATAAAATGAAATTTAATAAGATAAAACAAAAATAAAAAACAAATCGGAATAAGACAATAAAAACAAACAGAAGAAAAGATCCAAGAAAAAGAACAAGAAACAGATATAGATACAGAGACACACTCATTCACATACTCAAGAATCCCATAAAAATCCCAAACCAGAGTCATAATACATATGTTAAACCTGTTGGATTAAAATAAATAAATGTAAAAATAAAAATTAAATTAAATTAAAGCCCTGATTTGCCATTATGAGTCAACATCCAAATATGCTATTGAGTTTGTTTTCTTCTGGCCATCTACCATTCAGCCTACCCTTGAAAAGAGTGGTTTACTTCCCAGTGAGACTCCATTAGGAAAAAAACTAATTTTTCATTAGCAAGTAGTTATCAATTCAGTTGAAGGTTGCTGCTGGGTTAAGCATGTGTTCACCTGTCTTTTCAGCTGTGGGACACAACATGGGACACCTGTTCAACCTGTGTATATGCTGCCCCAGTCTCTGACTTATAGGAGCTTCGTTCGGTCCTTCTGTGTTTAAAGGCCTTGTTTCCTTGGTGTCCTATATCCACCTCCAACTTTTATACTCTTTCTGCCTCCTCTCTGTAGAGTTCCCTGAGCCTGAGGGGAGGGATTTGATGGAGACATCCCATTTAGGTTTGAGTGTTCTGATGTTGCTTAACTCTCTGCATAATATCTAGTTGTGGGTCTCTGGACTTGTTCCCATCTGATGCAGGAGGGGGCTTTTCTGATGATGCTGAGCGTTACACTGATATAGTATAGCAGAATATCATTAGGAGCTATTTTATTGCTATTTTTTTAATATAGATCACTAGTACATGATTTTCTACTAGACCACTGGACAACCTAGTCTCAAATTCAGTCAGCCAAGCAGTATAAAATACGGTTTTCATCTCATGGAGTGAGCCTTAAATCAAATCTGATATTGGTTGGTTCCTCCCACAAGCTTTATGTCACCATTGCACGAGCATATCTTGCTGACAGGACACCATTTTAGATTGAAGGTTGGTGTTTACCTTTCTCTTTTGGTAGTGTGCAGTACCATGAAAAAAGCCAGTAGGGGTGAAGGTTCTACGTAGGCACCAACTCAACATTCATATTCAATGAGTTGTGTAGGTTTTATTTTCAGCAACAGGGTCTTATCAACAGTTTTCAGAGAGCAAGCTGTAGTCTTGGCAATAGCCTGCATTGTTTGGGACTTCTTGGCCAACAGCTGTATTAGATGTAACCCATTCCCAGTATTAAAGCTTTATTTGGTGATGAGAGATGTCCAGCTGGGGCTTTGTCTCCCCTGTTTTGTTTTGTTTTGTTTTGTTTTGTTTTGTTTTGTTTTGTTTTGTTTTTGGCAATTTTATTTAGATCACCTACTGTATTAGATTCCCGTGCAACCCTAGAAATGATCCTGAATTTTATCTGTGTCTTCCTGTATTACCTCCCTTTCCCCCTCTTTCTTCCCTCTCCTCATTTGATCCTCCCATTCCATCTCCAACCCCCAGTCTACTCACAACTGTCTATTATATCCCCCTTCCTAGGAAGATCCATCTAGTTTCTTACTCTACACCTAACCTCTCTGATTCTACAGACTGTAGCCTGGTTATCATTGACTTAACAGCTAATATCCACATATAAGCAAATACATACTATATTGTTTTTCTGAGCCTGGGTTGCCTAACTCAGAGTGATTTTTGTATAGTCATTTACCTGTGAATTTCATTATTTCAGTTTTTAAATGGTGGAGTAGTATTCTGTTGTGTAAATGTACCACATTTTCTTTATTGTGAACATATACTTCTGCCCTGCCACTTTCTGCATCTCAGGAATATGAAGATAATATTTTATTAACTTCTGGGTCTCACTGTTTTTATCCAGGAGACAGCCATTAGTGATAAGCCGTACTTTCTTTTTTTATAATTAAGAAGAAATTTTTAAATTCATTTTACATACCAATCACAGATCCCCCTCTTCACTTCTCCCACCACTCCAGCCTTCGCTCCCCACAACCCACTACACATTCTCTCCCACAAGAAGGTAAGGCTTCCCATGGGGAGTCAGCAGAGCCTGGTACATTCAGTAGAGGCAGGTCCAAGCCCCTCCTCTTGCATCAAGGCTGTGCGAGGTGTCCCACCATAGGTAATGGGCTCCAAAAAGCCCACTCATGCACCAGGGATGGATCCTGATCCTACTGCCAGGGGCCTCTTAAGCAGATCAAGCTACACAACTTTTTTGTTTATGCAGAGTGCCTAGTCCAGTCAGGTGTTGGTCTAAATTTCATGAGTTCCCACTAGTTTGGTTTGGTTGTCTCTAGTTTTCCCCATTATGATCTTGATGCCCCTGGCTCATAGAATCCCTCTTCTCTCTCCCGTTTGGACTCCTGGAGCTCGGCCTGGGCTGGACTTTACCCAGTTACCACTGTGATTTTTGTCCTTGTTTTTCTGCACTTTCACGGTAATGTATCTGGTGTGTACTCTCTTGTTGGATTTCATAAACATTAGAATTCATGCTTGCTGTATTTCTAGGAGCCTTCTCATTACTTGTTTGAGTCTTCTCTTTTTTGTCTTTATTGCTATGGATTTACAAAATTAAGTACTGAGATATATTTTTACACAGCATAAATTGATTCTGTTTTTAATTTGTTTACTTAATTCTATTTTGCATAATGGCTGTTCTGGTCTACATTCCTCCCAAAAGGGTATAGTAGTATTATTTTCTCTACTCCCTCACTAAGCAACATCTGTATCTTATCTTTTTTGTAACAGTTACCCTAATATTTGTGAAGGAGAATTTTATAGGAGTGTGTGTGTGATTTGTTTTGCCTTGGTAATTTGGTAATCACTGATGTTGAGCCTCCTTTCATTCACATGACATATTTCGTGTCATCATTGAAGAAATGTTTATTGAAGTCTCGAACCATTTTTAATTGGGCTATAAATTTGCTTTCTGTTGTGCTGTGTGGGTTCCTTGTCAATCACAGACACTATCAACTTATCTGATCGTAGTTTGCAAATGCTTTTTCCAAATTAAAAATGACCCTTTCAGTTTGCTGGCTGCTTTTGTCACTGTACAAAAGTATTCTGGCTAGGTCTAGTCCTACTGATTTATCTTTGCTTTTGCAGCCTGATCATTTTGTTTGCTAGATAAGAAGCCATTATCAAGGCCAAATCAAGAAGTTTGTCTCTTGTGGTTTTATGTTGCTGTTGTTGTTTTGTCTTGTTTTTCTTTCAAGAAGTTCTAATCTACAAGGTTATTTGTATTATCTTTTTCTTGTTACTTTACTAATATATCAATATTAACAAATCCAGGAACATAACAAATGTTTGTTTCTGAATGTAGTTTTTATATTAAATATTTAAACGTCTGATTTGAGAAACTGTTTCTGTTGTCTCCGGTGATAATCATAAAACTTTTCTTTTGAATTTTTGTTATGATCACATTTTACTAGTAAAGCTATCCATAAGAATATTCATCTTCAAAAAATAATTGAGTTTGACTGCCTGGTTATGTAAAATATTCCAGGCCTGGAGCAGGGAAGGAACAGGTTTATTCCATAACACATGCTACACGAAAGGAATATTTCAGTATCAAATAAAGACATACCAAATCTGATTGTTAACAGTGTGGTTTGGCCTCTGAAGTGATAATAGTAGTAACTTACTAAAACTCACAGAATAAGTTTCTGAAAAGAGACTCCACAGTCATGCTCAACAACAAGGAGCAGTGGGAGGAGTCATTTATTTGTGTTTCCTGGGAATGGACTGTGTGTTAATAACCTTCTCTGAAAACTGACAACTTAGGAAAACATCAGTTTTCCTTAGTGGAAGGGGAACAGTCCACTCCCAGAAGATGAACAAAAGTTATCACTGTAGATAAATACCACTGAACAGTTGTTAAATATCATTTAGCATATATCAACTCTCAATAAGATAATGAATACACATACAATGTTATAAATAATGAGTGGCTTTTGATAATAATTATTCAACTAGAAATAATGAAACATGTCTAGTAACAAAAGCAAAATAAGATGTTTACAAAAGAATCAGGTCAGGGTAACTACTTTAACTGACTAACCTTAGGATTACTAACACAGTGGTGTCATAGTCTATGTACTGCAAGTTAGATGCAAAGTGAAATTCATAAAGAATCAATTAATGCCAAAATTTCAAATTATACCAAATACATTTTTAGAACTGACTTTAATATGTACATATGTTTGTTACATATGTGAATATAAGGGTAAACTAGACTAGAACAGTTAGGGAAGCAATTACTATGAATGGTGGTAGCACAAGTTGTAGAAATCCAAATATAGACAGTACTGTTGTGAATTATCCTACATATAATTAATGTAAGTTATGTTTTATATATTCCTAGCACATACAGTATGTTTACATGTAAGAAAACATACATGTCAGTACAGTGTAACATGTAGGAAGAGAACAAGAAAGGCTAAACATTAGGGGATGAGAAAGGACAAAATGGAGACAATGAACATGAGTTATGAAAGAGGATATGTAACTAATTCTTTTTCTAATTCTAACACTGTCATGGATTTTTCAGTTTTGGTGGTGGATACATGCATAAAATATGTTCAATAGTGAAAACATATAATCCACTGTGAAGTTTCAAAGTTTCCATTTCAAATGGCTGTTAGAACTATACAGAATTTCATTTAATTCTTTAGGTCTTTAGGTCTGATTAATTTCAGTGTGTGATTTTTAAAATTTGAAATGTTTTTATTTTTTTTATTTTTATTTTTATTTTTTTTTTTCTTTCCGAGACAGGGTTTCTCTGTGTAGCTTTGCGCCTTTCCTGGGACTCACTTGGTAGCCCAGGCTGGCCTCGAACTCACAGAGATCCGCCTGGCTCTGCCTCCCGAGTGCTGGGATTAAAGGCGTGCGCCACCACTGCCCGGCTGAAATGTTTTTATAATAAAGTTTAAAATGAGTTGTTTAAAAGTATGGTATACATTAAGATTTCTCTGGCGATATATTCTGAAATATTTGTGTGTGAGATGTTATGGATTTGGAACTTTTCATGCATAAATAATAATATAAAAATACAGAGATGGAGATGAGACAGAAACAACACAAGTTTTAAGACTAAGTTTTATGGGTTATGGTGGTTCATGATATTATTATTTTGGTACTTACATTTTATCTTTCATAACTATAATACTAGTTAAAATTCTCTATATAAAGCAGGACTCTATTCATTTCTTTTCAAGTACCTAGATTGCAATTCAAGATGATATGACCATATTTTTGACTTGAAGTATTAGAAAACTACTCATACTCCTCACACAAATTAATGTCATCATCAAATGGATTTGAGGGTTTTTAATTACTACAATTACTTTATTTTTCTTCTTTATCTGGAAACAAGATTTAGAATGACAAAGAGGTACATATCTGTATTCAAGCCAACAGGGCTTTTTGTTGTTTTTCTATTTTTTCTTGTAGATTTACTAAGAATTTAGCCTGTTGGAGGTTCCAGATTTATAGAAGATATTTTCTATCCAACTGTTTTTTGCCAAAACAACATGTTCTGTGCATGATATGTATGTCTTCTGGAATCTTAGGGTCACTGTATAAACATCTTCAGCATCATCACTCACCCTGTTTCTGATCTTTGAAGACTCATCTTAGTTCTCAGAATATCAGTTTTGCTTTTAAACTGATGTAAATTTAGGACGAATGCATCTCTCTCTCTCTCTCTCTCTCTCTCTCTCTCTCTCTCTCTCTCTCTCTCTCTCTGTGTGTGTGTGTGTGTGTGTGTATGTGTGTATGTGTGTGTGTGTGTATGTGTATACTTCTTCCATCATTTATCTCATAAATAAAAATAAAGATTCAAGAAGAAGTTGTGCAATGTATACTAGAAGGACCTTAACATGCAGATTGTGTTGTATTTTGGCTGTTGCTATTATCATTACTTCTGTAAGGTTACTGTACTATATTCATTTTTCTCCTTGTTGAGAGAACTATATAATAGAGGAAGCCAAATCAACAAAAAGGGACACATCTAGTCATCCAATAAGCAAAATGTCTTATACAAATAACGAGAATCTCCTTTATCAAAATCAGTCTTACAGTAATGGTCTCTCCAAAACAATCCTTGCCTTCATTGTCCTTAAAATATATATTTCAAATATCATCATAGATGACTCCATCTTTTAACACCCATGCTTCTTATGAAAACAAAGAGTAAATATTGTCAGGACTGTGCCTCTTGGTAGGTGCGGGCTTGCATGGAGGTTAGTTAAGAGACTCAACTGTAGCCAAGATGTGACAGTCTCATCAATGTATGTGTGTCCTTTGGCTTTGGAAAGGTTTTCTAAGTTGTCTGTCTCATACACAAATTGATGTTAACAATCCCACTGTATATGACTTTATTAATTCCCAAGTTAGGCCCAAAACGGTCTTTTGGGTAGCATATAGCATGATTTAAATACCTTGTTATTCAGTACTAGCTTCTATTATGTCTGTGCTTCATCCTCCCATGTATAGTAGAAGGGTCTGGAAAATAATGATTATGATGCATGCTGTGTCATACTTCAGATGGGACTATAGTATTTCTAGAACTTAAAGAAGTTTTTATATTCGTATAACATACAAAGATATTTAAGAATTTCACCCCTTTTGACACTTTCATTTCTCTAATAATATTATAATGTCAGACATGAGGTCTTGTCATTCCAATAGAAAATATGATATTTATGTCTTAGTTATTTTTCTATCATTGTGAAGACATACCATGACCAATGTAATTTATTAAGGAAGGCACTTAATTGGGGGCTTGCTTATAGTTTCAGAGAGTGAGTCAGTGATCATAATGATAGGTAGCACAGCAGCAGACAGGCAGTCATAACACTGGAGTCATAGATAAGAGTTTATATTCTGACTCACAAGTTAGAAGCAAAGAGAGACACTTGGCCCAGTATGGGCATTTGAAACCTCAAAGCATACAACCAGGGATTCACTTCCTCCAACAAGGCCATACATCCTAACCCTTCCCAAACAGTTCCACCAACTAGGGACCTAGTGTTCACATATATGATCCTATGGGGGCCATTGTCATTCAAACTATTACAATTGAGAATTGACAAAATATATTTTAGTAAATGTATTTTATTTATTTTAAAGCAAGCTAAGCAAGTACTTGCGTAACCTTGAGAACAAACACTCAAATGATGGGATTCATAATTATAATCATCTGCTGGAGAACTGCCAGATGCATGAGCTTATTTGCCATTTCTTAAATCATACCATGTCCTCAGTGAATGAAAAGATTACAGACCATTCCTCCTGGGAGAAATATGACTAGTCCTTCATACAGTGTCTCACACTTGTTTGACTTCACAAATTGCTTATAAAACAGAATAAACTGGTAAGTTTGCAAAGAACATCAAACATTGTCATCATGTTGGCAAGCTATGTCTTTCATAATCTAGCTTTGGAAGATGAACGTAAAAGTATGACCATTCTCAAGGATGAGTGTTGAGGGGGAAAAGTACCAAGGACTCCCTGGTGTTGAGTAAGTTTTCACAGTAACATTATATACACCGTACAGGCACTTCCACGGCTCTTTTTAGAGAGTTCTCATGGAAAACATGGCCTCATTTTCACTTCAAATGAGTACTACCAAGTCACTTAATAGAACTGTCTGCCTGAGATGATTTGATTTTTACTCTGAAACTAAGCAAACCACGTACCATCTCCTTATGCAAAAGGAAAAAAGTCTTCCCTGATTTTCTGTGGCATGTTAAGATCTGTCATTTGAACAACAGGGGCATTATACAAGTAGGTTTATGTTCTTGAAATTTTAAATATAGTGATATAGTGTTTGAAAAACATTTCAATTTTTACACTAAAATACAGATAGTTTACTGTATTTCAGAGAGATGTAGCTTAACCAAAACTGAACTTGTTTTCAAAAAAAAAATGAATTTCCTCTAGAAAGATTATTCAGGTTCTCTTTCTTTTATCTCACCAAATATTTCTCAAACTCTTCACGTCATAAAACAAACACCAATGACCATATGGGCAAGCTTTCTATAAACATAAATTTATAAACATCCCATCCATAAGAAAAAATTTACTTATTATCAGGAATGAGCCATCAAGCATATCCTTTTGAAAAATAAACAGAAGGATTAACAAAAGTTATATACTGTTCAACATCTTTAGCAACTAAGGACATGCAAATTAAAACTACTTTGATATTTCCCCTTGTTCCAATCAGAAGGGCTAAGATCAAGAGGAAACTGACAACCAACGCTCGTCAGCGTTTGGGGAAAGGGAACTACCCTTCACTATTGGTAGGATTCTGGAAATCTGCGAGTTGGACTACCCTGCACTTAAAGTTGCAGTCCACCATGTCTAGACAGCTCTCTGATCTCAGCACACAAAAGGGGAGTTCCTTTCCAGCAGGGCTCCCTCACTACCTGAATAGTGTCTCTAGACTCTGGGGCCTGATCTTATCTGGGAACTGTCCTGAATGCCTGACCTATCTCAAGAGTAACCACTGACACAGATCCCTGCTGATGTTCTCCCTTGCGGTCCATATGACAATTAGGTTTGATGCTCCCAGGTATATGGTATATGGTGCTGCCAAATGCAAATTGTGTGATGCTCCAGCTGCTGTTCCCATCCTATATATCTCCCTTACTGTAGAATAAAGCTGATCTGTAACACTGAAGCAGTCTCTTGGACAGCTATTTCCGTCTTACTCACAAACCATCTGAACACTATTTCCTGGCTTCTGCTCCCTCTTTCCTTGCAGACCAATGGCCAACATTCCTTGAGGAGGAGGGAGACCCACATCTGTGTAGAATTATTAAAAACTAAAATTGTATCTACCATGTGCCCCAGTTGTATCACGCACTGGCATGTGCCCAAAGAAGTCTGTATCCTGCCCTACAGATTCATCTTCAGCTGTGATCATTGTCACTCTATTTAGTGTCCAGGAAATGGAAACAACCTAAATGACCTTCAACTGATGAGTGCGTAATGAAAATATGATCCATGTGATAATGGAATTCTATTCAGCTTGTAAAGAAAAAGAAACTGTGAAATTTGAAGATGAACTGATAGAATTAGAAAATGTATTATGTGAGGTTTGTTCTTATTGTGGACACTAGTTCTGAATCTTTAGATGTGAGTTTGTCACCAGGAGTGAGCACAGAAATCAGGAATGCAAAAAGTAATGGCAGAGGAAAGGGAGCTTTAGAGGGCTTATTATGATATAGCATGATATAGGAGCTATGAAGATAATATTGGAAAAACAAGGTGTGGGGGGTCTTTCACTAAGGAGAGGGAAGGAAGAGAAATGCAGACAAAGAGGGTGGGAGGAAGGATAAATAATGCAAAGCATGGTAGAAAAAAATGTAAGGAATCAGTTTATTTTATTTTATTTTATATTCACCTAAAATTATATATAATATACAAAATACATGTGTTAGTATTGTGTATAAAATTAAACAAAGTTATGCTACTTCAAGTGATACTGCTTCAACAAAGCATTATAGTGAATTTGTATCTATATTTAATTTAAAAAAGAAAAATAGGGTAAGGCATGAGAAACTTCCTTTCATGTTGCTGGTCAGGTGAATCCAAGAGACCTCTCAAGGAACAAAGGCTATTGCCATTGCCCTTGGCTGCCTCCCAGAATTTGAAGGTAAGTCCCTATTACTGAAGAGATCACACACTTTAGACACAGGACTTGGAGGAAGCAAGTTCAAATCAACCTGGAAGCTTTGCCACTAAGGACTAGCTCTAGTAGGATCTGAAGGTGCTATGCAAGCTGCCAGGAGAGAAAAATAACCAATAGTCCCACCCAGGTGTGCCACACAATAATGATAAACAAGGTAAGATATCCCCAAAGGTTCTAGTGGCATTTATCTCTTGGCAGTAATCAACAGTTTTCTAATTGGACTTAAGGCCCCTGTGTAGGAGGTAATTCGTGCCTGGTTTTGTAAACCTAGTCAACTGCCCATAGCTGGTGAAGGCGTGGAACATAGAGGAGAACCTGCATTTATCACTTTCCTTAGCCACTAACGTTCCTAACTGCATTCTAAATACTTATCCTTAAGTATCCACAGACAAAGATAGCTCTCAGCCCTCATCATATAAATTTCATTTCACAGTAGATCAGTGGTTCTCAACCTGTGGGTCACCTTTTGTTTATTGGGTATTGAATGTCTCTTTAGCAGGGGTTGCCTAAAACCATCCTGCATAGCAGATATTTACATTATGATTCATAACAATAGCACAAGTATAGTTATGAAGTAGTAATGATAGCAATTTTATGATTGTGGGTCACCATAACGTGTAGAGTTGTATTATAGGGTCATAGAAGTAGAAAAGTTGAGAACCACTGCAGTAGATGGAGAGCATTACAGAAAGTCACAACTGGTAAAATGCCCATAACTGTGGGGTGCTCAGCCCAAACTGAAACACCTATAACACAACATCTACTCCTATCTTATGTCATCAGGGCGTCACACAATCTGTGCCTTAAAAGGCCACACACGGACCCCCACGCTTTCTCTCTGCACCTCTCTTCCTGTGTTTCCTCTCCACCAGGCCTGGCTCCTCCCCTCCCCTCCATTAAAGCTCTAAAAACTAATATTGGGTTCTACCGTGGCCATGACTCTTCAGCCGACCCACCAGCGCCTTTCTCTAAGGCTAAGAGAAGAGGGGGCAGGAATATTTGAGGAGTCAGAGGATCAGGATATTGCTGAGCTTGTCTTCCATATAGCACAGGGAGGCTGCACCCATGAAATTTACAATGTTGTAACTGAAACAAGTTTCAAATAATGACAACAGATGGTGTGCTGTCATAGTCACTGTGCTATTGCTGTGAAGAGACACCATGGTCAAGGCAACTCTTAGGAAATGAAGCAGTTTCAGAGCTTCAGTCCATTATTGTTATGGCAGGAAGCATGATGGCACACAGACAGACATGGTGCAAGAGAAGCATCTGGAAGTTCTATATCTGGATCCACAAGCAACAGGGAGAGAGAGACTGGGCCTCTGGAACCTCAAAGCCCCCCTGTTGTGGAATATTATTTGAATATGTACTGCATTTGTTTATACTGTGGAACATGTGTTTAATCATACAGAGATATGTTTCATTCTTTTATGTTGCATTTGTTTAACTCTGTGAAGCTGTGTTACTTTGCCTGTCTGAAATACTTGACTGGTCCAAAAAGAGCTGAACAGTCAAAAAGCAGGCAGGAGAAAGGATAGGTGGGGCTGGTAGGCAGAGAGAATAAATAGGAGGAGAAATCTGGAAAGAGAAGATCAAGGAATGAGAAAGAAGGAGAGAGTACGAGGACCAGCCACCCAGCCACACAACCAGAAGGAGAGTAAGAAGTAAATAAAAGATATACAGAAATAAGGGTAAAACTCCAGAGGCAGAAGGCAGATGGACTAATTTAAGAAAAGCTCACTAGAAACAAGCCAAGCTAAGGCCAGGCATTCATAAAAATAAATAAATAAATAAATAAATAAAAAAGACTAGCTGGGCAGCGGTGGCACACACCTTTAATCCCAGATTTTGGGAGGCAGAGCCAGGTGGATATCTGTGAGTTAGAAGCCAGCCTGGTCTACAGAGTCAGATCTAGGACAGGCACCAAAACTACGTGGAGAAACCCTGTCTCAAAAAAACTTCAAAGGAAAAAAAAAAGGAGAAAGACTCCATGTGATTTATTTGGGAGCTGGGGAGCTGGGAGCTGGGTGGTGGGTCCCCCAAAGAACCAAAGAGTAAAAAACAACCAACTACAACCCAGATGACACACTTCCTCCAAAAAGGCTATGCCTTTTGATCCTTTCCAATAGTGCTGCCCCCTCATGATCAACCATTCAAACATACGAGTATAGGGAGCTATTCATATTCAAACCACCACATGTGCCAACGAGAATGTGGGAAATCTCACAAAGCCCCTTGTCTAGGTGAAGGGCTACAGGCAATTAATGACTGTGGAGAAAGGGAGAATCAGTCTTCAATATGGATTACACCCGTAATTGGCTATATTGCTGGCTAGTTTTATGTCAACTTAACACAAGTTAGAGTCATCTGAAAGGAAAGACCCTCAGTTGAGAAAATACCTCCATAAGATCTGGCTGTAGAGCATTTATTTAATTAGTGATTGATGGGGAGGGACCAGCCTGTTGTGGGTGGTGCCATCCCTGGGCTGGTGGTCTTGGGTTCTCCTGGGTTCTATAAAAAAAGCAGGCTGAGAAAACCACAATGAGCAAGTCAGTAAACAGCACCCCTCCATGGCCTCTTCATCAGCTCCTGACTCTAGGATCCTTGAGATCCTACCCTGACTTCCTTCAGTGATAAATTACAATGTGGAAGTCACATAGACCCTTTCCTCCCCAACTTGCTTTTGGTCATGGTGTTTCATCATAGCAATAATAACCCTAACTAGGACAGTTATCCAATACCAAGTGGTCATTCATATACATATATATGTATATATATAAAATGAGTAACACTAAAGGTGTCAGCATATTATATTTATATTTATATTTATATTTATATTTATATGTGTGCATGTATCAAAAAATAATATATTTGCATTTGTAAATTTAAAATCATAAATAAAATAATTGGACATTGTTTAACCTAGTTACTTTTTAGATAAACACAGAGAATAAAAATAGCTCCTCACATGTGTTAAGACACAAGTTCCCTGAAGATTAATGGGATAACATTGAACACATATATCCAACAATTCATCCGTCCATGCATCTATTCATTCATTCATTCATTCATTCATTCATTCATCCTTCCATTGGTAAATTAACAGGAAACAGTCTCCAAAGTGAAAATGTTATTTCTCTCCAATAACCTCTCAGATGACCTTACATCAAATTCATCTCTGCCTCTTGTTTGACAATCTTCACACAAAAAGTTCATGCTTTAAGAAATATTTTCTTCTGATATTTACCACATTATGAAATGAAAAAGTCACAACCCCCGACTTCCCTCACATGGTTTTCTTTTGTGGCCTGCTTTGAATGCCATGTCCTAGTGAATTTATACCTCTGCTATTGGGCAGAGTATTTAAGTCTTCTCAGAAACACTCTATATTATATATGAACAATTAAATAATCCAGAATAACATGGATAAATACAGGGTAAGATGATTTTTAACAGGAAGACAGATGAAACTATAAAATATTAAAAGTATTGATGATGTCTGAAATATTTTCAGACCAGCTCATGTCTATTTAGAGATTCCACATATTTTTTTTCCTGAGTGCAGTCTAAATAGAAGACAAAATGATGACTCAAACCATTATGAGACATTCATCTGAACACAATTTTATCACCAAATCAGAAAGAATAGAGGTCTCATTTTTTAACTTTGATGAAACTGGAGTGACCACATATCTCTTGTTAATTAAAATAAAGTACACACCTTTCTTTAATAGGTAGTGTTTTCACTAAATATAAATAAATAAATAAATAAATAAATAAATAAATAAATAAATAAATAAATAAGTAAAATCATTAGATTTATTTAGGATTTGTGTGTCATTTTCTTTGAGATTCTGGGGGAAATAAAATATACTTCTAATTCTGATATTCTCACACCACAAATAAGGACCTGTGATAACAAGCTCTTTCTTCTGTTCTACTTAAATTCTATAACTTCAATACCTACAGTAGCATATAGCTTTGAATGTCATGTCCTATTGAGTCTATACTTCTGCTATTGGATAGGGTAATTAAATCTCAGAAATACTCTCTATTCTATATCAACAATTAAATAATCCAGAATAGCATGGATAAATACAAGGCAGGATGATTTTTAACAGAAAGTGAAATGAAACTATAAAATATTAAAAGTATTGATGATCTTAACAAATTAATAAATATCAAGTGATTATGTGATTGATAAAAAACAACAGAAGGGCTAATATATATATGACTTATGAAATGATTCCTGATTACAAGTTACATTGTAATTTTTTTTGCAGGTAAGTCAAATCGCATTGTGTTAGTTCTTATGGGTAAATTGTAGTGTTGAAGCCACTACCTCCAGGCTCTAAATGAAGAACAGAGGTTTATCAGGTAGGGGGATTTGTGTACACTTAGAATGTTGGTCCTAAAATGGTCATGACATTTTAATCCTGTGTTTATTCCCATAAAACATTATAGGTCCCCTCCCCATGTTGTTATGAAAATGATGACTTAGAGGATTTTAGCTCCACTGGAACAAAATAGTAGTAAATATTAAACTTTACATTATAGTTATTAGTATGTTCATATTATATGAATTTACCAAAACATGTGTACATGTTTCATGTGTGACCACTTGAAGCCAGAGGTCAACAGATGCCTTTTCCCATAGCTCTCCACTTTTTTTTTTTTTTTGTAATATGTTTCTCACTAATAATTGACTATACTAGCTGTCAACAAACAAAAGGGACCCATCTTTATCTCCTCATTCATACCATGCCCTTGGGTCAAAGGTTGGCTGTACCCCTGGCTGTGACATGTATTCTGGGGATTCTGACTGCAAGACAAGTGCTTTACCAAGAAAGCTCTCTGACAAATCCTCATACGTTTTACTTGACAAAATTTCTAGACAATCTCAGCATGGTGCCAATTTGTAATCTGAGCACTTGAGCTAAGGCAGAAAGATTTCAAATTTGAAGTCAGCCAGGGGTATACACGGAGTATACACAGTAAGATTCTGTCTCAGAAAAAATAAAAAAAGAAAAAGAAAAAGAAAAAATAGGAAGGAGGAAGGAAGAAAGGAGAGAAAGAGGAAAGAAGTGAGGAAGGAAGGAAAGAAAGAAAGATGAAAGGAGGGAGGAAGGAAGGAAGGAACTGTGGATGTAGCTCCTCTGCAGTGGTTAGTGCATCTGTTTTACATGGGCAAAGCTGTGGGTTCAATCACCACTACTGGGAAAAAAAAAAAAAGGTTAAAGAAAAAATCTAGACCAAAAGAGACTAAAATCATTAGGGTGCAGATTCCCTCAAGTGCTATACATTTCCCAGCAAAAAAAAATCTAATTTGAGAATAAACTCAGCAATTTTTACCAATCTCATTCCTAAAAAGTTGACAGAAGAAAGTTTACATGGTCGTAAAACAGAATATCTAAAATCCATAGGTGCCATATCACATTAAAATAAATAAATGTATACTTCCAGATGTCCCTTAAAGACAAGTAAATTTATTTTATTAAATATAGAATTAAACAACAGTACCAGCTAATTACATTTTCTACCAACCAGAAAAATGCCAGCATAAATGAGAAATAAAAAACTCCCTTGAATCACACATTATAGCTCAAAAGAACTATGGCTTCTCTTTGACTATTGTGCAGAAATGTAGCTTTAATTATGTTATTTTTCTTAAACAAATATTGATATTAAAGACTTTCATTTTATATTCATGTTTTATCATCCAAGTATATTTCAATGTAATTGCCCTTTTCCCTATAAAGCCTCCCTGACTGGTGTAATCAAATCACTAATATTTACGGGCTAAATCCTTCTCTAAATTCTGTGAGAATTACTTTCCAGAATTAATGACTAAAACAAATTATGAACATACAAGTTTATCACTGTTTTATATAGACATCACAGAGTAAGTTCCCCCAAAAATGTTACAAGTATATTTCTATCTACTGATTAATTTTTGTTACTTAAAAAACACAAAATTCTCATAAAGATAAAAGTATTAATCATTCAAATTAGCTTATTACTTCTAAAGATAATTAAGTTTAATTCATGCACAAAGAATATTGGATTGGACTAGAGTCATGAGTCACATACTACATCTATACTCAGCCACTAAGCTGCTTAATCTTACAAAGACTGTTTAACCTCTATGGAACTTAGATGTCCTCATCTATAAAATTAAGAAATTGAATAAGTCTTTGCACAAGTCCCTTCACAATATGTGATTCCAAATCTATAACTAGTGTCATGTTTGAATATGAAAAGTTCTCCATAGACTCATGTTTTGAATGCTTGATCTCCAGAACCTAGCACTGTTTGAGGAAGTTGTAAAAACTTCAGAAGGTATGGCCTAACTGTAGGAGGTAGATGGCTGAGATTGTGCCTTGAAGGTCACACTAGGAAAGCAGTCTATTCCCCTCTCCTATCCTCATTAATGAAGAAATCGACCTTACACCATGTGTCCAACCCAAGCACATGGGGTCAAGTGACTATGACCAGAATCTCTCAAAACCAGGGGCCAAAATGAGCCTGTTCCCAGCATGTTGTTTCTGAAGAGTGTTTGGTCACATAAAGCAGAAAAGTAACCAATGAAAGCAGTTTATATAATTTGGATTGACATCGAGAGTTTATTGTATTGATATTTAAGCCTATCCCTTTGCTGAAGCAAACTTTCTGTGTTTAGTCAAAGTAGATGTTGCCAAACTAGGAAAAGTCAAGCTCTTTCATTTTCCTGATAGGACAAATGTCTTTCAGTTGAGTTATGACGGGTTTCTGCAGCCTTATTCCTTCAAGACAAGAGCAGTCTGCCGTCTGTCAGCCATGCCAATAAAAGTGATAAATGTTTCCAGTGATTAACTTATTTGTCAATGATAGAAGGAGCATTTTGACCTCATAAATTCTAAACCAATAATTTTACACTTTCCTAAAAAAATAGATTATCTACATACACATTGAGATAAAACAGGAATTGTCGAGAAAAAACAATAGTATATTTTACAGATTAAAGAAATACGTATATATTTATTATAGTTTCTCTAATGTTCAGAACAGTCTAATAAAACACAATAATAAATACACAATAGTAATAATATGCTTAAAATTCTCCCTATTCTTTGGGACAGTTATTTACATCTCATCTTAACACTTTAAAAGCAGATTTTTCCTCATGACAAACATCAATACCAATTTAGAATACAGCATAGATATATAAATGTATAATTGTGTATAGATATTTTAAGTATTACAGAAATACAGTATGAGTCAATTAAAATTATTTCAAACTCTAATATATTTCTTAAATCAGTAGAAATTCCAAGAAATCTTTTTAGAAAGGCAGTAATGTAATGAAATTTAGTATACAGGCTGTAGCATTCCTTGGAGGAAATACCCAAAGCTCTCTTCAACTTTCATTGAGAAACTAAATAAACAAATCACAAGCAGCAGGGTAGTTTTCCCTCTGGAATGAGATTGTTATAGATGTACTAAGAAATAAAACACATGTTATTAGATATGAATGGTGAATAATTTATGTGTGCTATCAAAGGAGCTGAACAACTGAGACTCTTCTCTACTAAAATTCTCACTTTGTTCTTGGTGTCTATTGCAATCAGTGAAATTAATATTTAGGGTAAATGAAAACAGGATTGACTAAAACATTCTAAAAATAAAACATAAAGCAAAGTCACAAGCCAGTGCTGACACATTTCTCTACATATAATAAATATCTGTAAAGCATGATGACAGGTGTCCAATCTCTTGTCATGTGTTGGTAACTTATCTATACTAAATTATAGTTTAACTCTTTGAGGAGAAAGGGAAAGTAAATCAAAAAAATTGCTACAGAGAACCAGAAGAATAGTTATAGGAATGTTTCCAATGTGTATACAATCTAAAGTATATAGGAATGGAAGGATATTACACATTCTACTTAAAAAAGACAAGCATAGATAAACATCTATACAATCATAAATTCAAGAAATTAAGATGTAGCATTTTGTTAGCACAATTATAATACTGAAAATGATTCAAATGGAGTGGAAGAAAGGGACTTACTCAATAAGTGCTCTTTAATAGTAAAACATCATTGTGAGAGCATCATTGTCTATTGTAGTGGGTAGCCATTCCAGCTTTGATCTGGAAGTTCCAACCTCCATTGAGGCTCTGGTAACTGTCACACCTACAAGGCAGGGCTGAGAGAGGACCCTGAAGACCAGAGATCCGGATGCGCTGGCTCTCTTGGTTCCTGGACCCTGGACGTTGGAGGGTAGACCGAGCAGAGTTCTCCAGAGAACACCGCAGGACTGTGCTACACCTTTCTCAGACCCTGTAACCAGTCCCTTCACTTGTAAGTTACCCCACAAAATAAACCTCCCTATTAACTATGTGGAGTGGCCTTAATAATTTCAACAATAGTCTATTGCCCAGCATAGCATGCCATAATGAAAAGGGGGTGGAAAGAATGTAGAGCCAGAGGCAGTGGATGACTACAAGGTAACCTCTAGACACAGCAGGGCAGCTGCATACATGAACTCACAGGAGTTAGGAAAGCATGAAAAAACCTGCAAAAGCCAAAGCCCGACAAAATCCATCCTGGAGAGGGGAGCTAGGCACTCAATCTCACCCCTAGCTGTGGAGCTACTAGCAATTGTTAGCTGCTACAAGAGGAAGGTACAGTTTTTCTAGGAGTGTAGGCCTGATAAATGGACCACTCACCAGTGGAAGACCGCACATCCAAGAATACTTTAGTAGCAAAATTAGTCTCGAAGGTTTTAAGAGGACACAAAGTTGTGTGGATAGGCAAGGTGAATGAAACTGGGAAGAGTTTGGGTAGGGGGTAAATGAACAAACCATATTTTATAAAACTCTGAAAATAATAATAAATGTAAAATAAAAATTAAAAACCTTCATAAATGGTTGGCTGTCTTACTATAAGCTCTGTAGCATTTTTATTAAATGAACTTTTGCTTTGCTAATTCCATACATGTATAGAAAGCATTATAGTTACTCTTACCTCTGCCTTCTCTTATATCCCTCCCATGCCATCAAACCCCTCCTCCCTACATGTCACAAAACAAAACAATATGAACAAGTAAGAGTATCTGCATCATTTCAAAACTACAAAGAATTATTTTTAAAATATGACTTCTGCTTTTGAAAGATTAGAGAGATAACCTATGAACTGTGCAATACACTTGTAACTAATTTTACTTAAATATCTGAACAACACACAGCTAATGCATGAGTTACACATTAGACACAAATAAAATTCTTATTAAAATTATGAACCATAAAATAATTAAAATAAAAGTAGAACCACACTTCATACACATTGAAAGTTAGCTGTATTTAAGAGGTGGATGATGGACAAGATCTTTTACAAATCCTGCTTTCAATTGTTTATTTCTAGTAGATCCTAAGTTAGTCTGGGTCCTTCATGCCATTCACCCATACATTACTTTACTTCTCTGCTCTCATTCCTGCCACCTTAATCTAGGCCTTCTATTTCTTACCTGCCTTATTTAATAATGCATCTCTCTATATATCTCTGTCTCTGCCTCAAATCTATCTAAAAACCCTAGTTCCTGGAGTGATATCCCTAAAGTATAGATCTGATGCTATTTCTTGTTTCAAAAGCTATGGTTCACAGGCTTTATCTTGAATCACAACATTTTTCTTGTCTCATGCATGCCTATCTCTGTAACATCTGCAGCTCTGACTTCATGCATCCTCTTCTCTGTAGCAGAAGGAATTACTTGGTGTGGCTTAACACCACAGGGTAGTGTCTCATATGCAGCCTTTTCTTTGAAGTGTAAAAAAAAAATCCCTAGAACCATTATATGATAACATAGCCTCTAATGCTCATTTATCATCACCAGATGTTTGGATCCTCTCAGACTATTTTGGGTCTCCACCTTCTGTAACAATTTCACTTACAGAAGCAGCTATCACTGGTAATCAGTGTCTTGACTACTGATGAAATGGGTATCATTTGATTCTATACAGAGCACGATTCATTGGTCTTTTCCACTGTGAATGGAGGTCTAAAAATGCTAGTGTCCAAATAAAGGTATATTGAATTCATTAATATATAGGAAACATTATCTGAATTCAAAAGAATACAAGTGTTAGATTTTCATTTCACAAACGTGTAAAAACTAGCCGGGCGGTGGTGGTGCACACCTTTAATCCCAGCATACTGGAGGCAGAGGCAGGTGGATCTCTGTTGAGTTCGAGGCCAGCCTGGGCTACAGAGTGAGTTCCAGGAAAGGCTCCAAAGCTACACTGAGAAACCCTATCTCAAAAAAAAAAAAGTTTGACAACTAAATTTGTTCACTGACTAAATTCAGAACCAAGGACTTCCACATGACAAACTGTATTTTTAGGTTAACCTTCGTTATTTGTAATTTAAAGAAAGAAAATTGTTTTCCTTGAAAATGTTTCAATTTAACACAATTAATACTGAAAAATAACCTGGATTTTCCTTATAGATTGATACAAATAAGTACAAACACTAAGTGACCAGAATATTTTAAAAATATAAACATGCATGTTTTACAAATACTGTCCTGTTAGTAATTCTTGCTGTTTCTTAAGTGTCTTATTCTCCAGGGATCTATTGTGTGGTAAGAATTAATTTATTATTAGCTAATAACTACCATTTCATCAGGAATAAAATATGAGTATTCCTTTTGTATTTACAATGCATCCACTAGAATAAAATAACTTGCATTAATTCTAAATTCAAAAAACAAGTTAATAAATGTCATTTATAAAAACAAGTTTCAGAATAATAGTATTCTAAACCTATTTTTCACATGCCCCAAGAGATATCAGAACCACATATTTCCTCATTTATGCAAAAGATTATCAATTCCAATCTGTCATTAATGATGCCATTTAATTACATGAAATTCAGAATAAGATCAACCATGTGCAGAGTTATTTGAAACTCAAAATAATCCCTGTGTTCACAGGAGAACTTCTATAGAACAGCAAAAGATGACTTTTAATGATTGTTCGTCACTGTGATGCTGACTGGATCTACCAGGGAGAGTAGAGAGCACATTTCTAGGTTTGCCCATGCTGGTGTTTTCAGAGTAGATTAACTGAGAGAGAAAGACCATTTGTGCTTCAGGCCTGGATGGGAAAAATAAAGAAAACTCTAACAGAGTACAGGCTTCACTTGCTGCTGCCTGGTCAACTAGGAAGTGAACAGCTCTCTGTCACCACACAGTATTGCTATCTGGGGCTGTTCTGTAGGAATACATGAAATTAAGAAACCACTGACTAAACCTTTTGGAACCATGAGCCAAAATAATTATTTCTTCTTTCAAGTTGTTTCTGTAAGGCATTTTGCCACATTGATAAGAAAAATGCATAATATACATGTTTCTGTACGCACACCATTCCTGTTTGGCAGCCCCACTATTCAGGCCTCTTTTCTTATATTATATGAGTACTTCTTGCTCAGATCTTCATTATTTCATAATATAAACAGTTTGTTCTATTTTCTGTCAATATATATGATTTTAAAAGATTTATTCTCTTTCTAAATAAGCTAATAATATTTTCAAAACTAAAAGAAAATTTAAAAGTAAAGGAAGTAAAATTTGCATTTATCACAGTTTTAAAGCACCTAATACTTAGGTATTCTACAAAGTAAACCTTGGTAACAATCTCAATATATTTCTATTCCAATGTTGCTTTAAGACACTATATCAGGAAACTTCTTTATGTAGGTAAATGTCTTATGAACCCATAGAAGGAAATGTTTTGGTCAAGGTGCCAATCACAGCCACAATAAGGCTTATAGGAACCAGGAAAATGAAGATTTCAGTAGAGTACAATTGGATTTGTTTTTATCCTACAGAGAGAGAAGAAGAATTAAACAGGAGAAAGGCCAAGAAGGAAAACTGGGAAGCATTGATGTGGGAGTCAACTAAACTCCACAGATAACAAAATAGCAGAGTTGAGTAAGTTCTAGTTTAAAGTAATTAGAATTGATATGATAAGGCCCTTCAGTTTTCTTCAAAAATCATCAGCAGTTTATTGCTCTTGACATCAAGTGGTATAAATCTGTTTTGTGGGCATTGATGAAGAGGTTTGGTTTCGACCCTGAGTTTATGCAATGTATTATAGAAACATATCTAGAGCCAGTAAAAATTCTTTGGCAGAATGTCTTTAAAAGTCCTTTTGTAAATTTTCAGAAGTCTCTGGAAAGGATATGACTGTATACAGGTTGGTTAGTGAGATTAAAGCCAATGTTATTTATATCTTCTACTGACATCTGAGTTGTTTTATAAGGACATCGGAGTTGACAGCTTCTACCTTCTCCCTATTAAATATCATATGATGTCTGCACATCAGAATGAGAATATTCACAATCAATGTCAGAATATACAATTAAAACTATTGACTATATATAATCATCTAACAGATAAATACCCATTGACCAGTGTTGAGTTTAATTTACAAAAGCAATGCATGATGGTTTCTGAAAGTATAAATTTGAAAGACATACAAATACTAACATGTAACTGTGTGTATAAACTACCAACAGCAAAACCTGTTCCATCACATAAGTAATTGCATGATCATGTTAGTAACTTGCTTCAATAAGTAATAAGCCAATGAAGAAACATGATGGAATTTTAACAAACAATAATTCTATCATGAAAAGTTATTAATAACTCAAATTATTATGCTAATTTTCACAACTAATTTTTTAATTTAAATTGTTTTGTAGGCTTCAAATCATATTTTTTTAAAAATATAGTCTTTGAAATTGAAGAATATGTCAGAAGAGGAAAAGCTCTCTCATGTTCATAAATCAGTAGGATTAACAAAGTAAAAATGGCCATCCTACCGAAAGCAATCTACACATTAAGTGCAATCCTCATCAAAATTCCAGCCCAATTCTTTACAGACCATGAAAAGACAATTATAAGCTTCATATGAAACAATTAAAAAGCTCAGGATAACTAAAACAATCCTGAACAATAAAAGAACTTCTGGATTTCTCAATTTAAGATGTACTACAGAGCTATTTAATAAAAACTGCATCGTATTGCCATAAAAACAGACACATTGATCAACCGAATTAAGTTGAAGACCCAGACATAAATCCATATACTTATAGACAACTGAGTTTTGTTAAAGATCCCAAAAATACACACTTGAAAAAAGACAGCAACAAATGGACTTGGTCAAATTGGATCATTCCATGTAGAAGAATGCAAATAGATCCATATTCATCACTCTGCACAATACTCAAGTAAAAGTAGATCAAAGAACTCAACAAAAACCAGACATATTGAACCTGATAAAAGAGAAACTGGGGATTAGCTTTGAATTAATAGGCACAGGACATATTTTCTGAACATAATAGCTATAGCACAAGCACTAGATCAAAATAATAATAATAATAATAATAATAATAATAATAATACCTCATGAAACAGAAAAGCTTCTGTAGGGCAACAGATACTGTCAATTGGACAAAGTGGCAGCCTAGATAAAGGAAAAAGTTTTACCAACTCCACATCTGACAAAGGACTAGTATCCAAAATTACAAAGAACTCAAGAAACTAGATACCAAAAAAAACCAAAATAATCCAATTTTAAAATGGGGCACAGATCTAAGCAGAGTTCTCAATAGAGGATTCTCAACTGGCTGAAAAACAAAGAAGTGTTCAACATCCTTAACTATCAGGGAAATACAAATTGAAACTACTTTGAGATTCTATCTTACACGTTTCGTAATGACTAAGATCAATAACACAAGTGACAGCTCATGCAAGTGAGGATGTGAAGCAAGGGAAATACTCCCTCATTGCTGGTGGGAGTGCAGACATGTACAGCCACTATAGAAATCAATATGGTGATTCCTCAGATAGTTGGGAATTGATTTACCTGAAAACCCAGCTACACCACTCTTGAGCATATACCCAAATGACACTCAATCCTACCATTAGTACTCTCACTCAGCAATGTTCATTAAGGCTTTATTCATAATAGCCAGACCTATAATCTGTCCTGCCTGCAAATACGCCAAGGCAATGGTGGCACAGAACTTACGGGAGTAACCAACCAATTTTTAATTTGACTTAAAGTCCACTCCACAAGAAGTAACCCATGTCTAGTACTGCTTTGGTAACCAAAGCCCAGAGACTAGATGCTCAAAGAACTAAGGTAAAACCAAACACTACTGGTCTAAAAAAAAAAAGAAATCAATAAAACAACCCTTGATGATATTCTGCTGTACTCATAGATCAGTCAGTGTTTAATCTAGTTATCAACCGAGAGGCTTCTGTCAGCATATGGGAAGAGGTGCAGAGACACCCCACCCCCCAGCCAGACATTATGTAGAGAGAAAGTCTAAATTGGAGGTCTCCACCAAATCCCTCCCCTCAGAGCTCAGGGAATCCCATGGAGGAGGGGTTGAGAAGACTGTAAGAGCCAGAGGGGAGGGAGGACACCAGGGACTTAGGGATGGCCCACTAAATCAACTAAGCATTGCACATATGAGCTCAGAGATTGAAGCAGCATGCACAGGGCCTGCATGAGTCTACACCAGGGTCTTTATGTATATATTGTAGTTATTGGTTTAGTATTTCATGGACTCCTGACTTTGAGAATGAGTGGGTCTCTGACTCTTCTGTCTGCTCGTGGGACTCTCCTTCTTGTGGCTTGTCATGTCTGACTTGGACATGACAGTTTTTGCTTCATCGTTATTATATTTTATTTTGTCATTTTGGTTGTTATCTCTTAGAATCCTGTTATTTTCCAACGAGAGACAGAAAGAGAGTGGACCCAGAGGGAAGGGAAAGTAGGAAGGAACCGAGAGGACTGAGAGACATAACTATAATCAGGATATATTGTATGAGAAAAGAATTTATTTTAAATTAATAAAATGTAGTCTTTGGTAAATTCATACATGTATATAATGTATTTAGATTAAATGTCTCCAAATACCTCCTCTACCTCCTCTCATACACATTTTTGTCTCCTCATCCACATGAAATTTTATAAATGAACACACAAAGAAAATAGACACAATGATGACGTCCTGGACTTTTTTTTAATATTAGAAGGTGAACAAATCACTTTCACATTTTATATAAGAAAAAATTCTCCCTTACTGAGAAGGGATTATATATATGATGTAACCATCCAAAACAATAGAAAGTCCAGAAAAAAAGCATCTCCCAGCATCTTTAAAACAGGCATTCCCATGATCATTGCTAACGAAGTTAGTATAAATGGTACAGACTGTGAAGATGTAAAGGTTACCGAGAAAAATGAGGTCAAAGAAATGAGATTAGTAGCTGTCACAATGGAAAGGAGAGTTGGACCTGTCTAGACATTTCGTGTCTTATTTGTATCATTTTGTAAGATTGGCTTTAAAATAAAAATAAAATAAAAATATTTCACCAATTATCTGGTTCATTTTTTTTTCTGTTGCTCACTGCATTTTCATCTTATCTGAAAAATCTATTTCAGTGAAGACACACTGATATGTGTTTGAAATTTTAAAATGCATTGATATAAATATTACACCAACTTGGAAATATGACCAAACATGGTGGATCAAAACAAAAATATATATTAACATTAGATACAGACTTCAATTTTAGCATTACTTTAAAAAAAAGGTGTTATAAAATGTTTAATCAAAGAATAAGCTCATTAGTTTGCATTCTCATATCTTTAAAAACTTCATTACCTGGTTTTACAAGGTAGTTCAGTGTGGTAAAGCTCTTGACAAACTGAAGGATCAGAGTTTGATTCAGATGACCATAATCCACTCCTGTGCACAGTGGCACATGAGCTCCCACATATACACACACATATGAGCATAAGTACATAAATGTAAAAAGCATAATCATTATACATATATGTCTATTGACAACTGTGAATTTTTACAGATAAAATAAACAAATTAAAGTCACTATAATATACAACATTCAAAGATGTAGCCAAAATGTGAGTATTTTATATGCCACCTCACAAGAGAAATTGTAAGCTTAGATTTTATAAGTACTTAGTAATTCCCAAGGACTCATTCATATAAAAATATGGCATTTATACATGCATTTAGTAGCTTTTACTAGTTGTCAATGAATCTATTCCATATAAAATTCCATTTACATTAAAGCTGCAGTAAAAAATTCACTTTTTAGTCAAGAGAATTCACAATCTGAGATATTTCCTAAAAAATTCATAGGTGCCTTCTCAGGTTCTCAGCTGAAGTATCTAGTGGTATCTGGCCCAAACAGCATGTTGGATCTTAAAGAAATGTGAATGTCTAAAAGCTACCACAGTGCTCTCTCTAGAGATACCAAAGCAGTATACACTTGATTTCACAGCTGTTATTATGAAGCTGGCAATACAAAACGTAAATTGTGATCTAAACTGATGAGACTGGAAACTGATTTATACTTAATTCATAAGAAGTTCTTCTTGAAAGTCTAGAAGAATGAAGCACAACTCAGTCCTGGTGCTCATTTGATATTGGCATTTCATTTGATATTGGCATTCCTGTGTGGCAGATGGTGACCTTACCCCTCACTTCAGCTAAGAAGATTTTGATTAAGGCTAAACAAGTGTGAACAGTGCTAATTTCTTGCAGCAGGCAAATATGAATAAACCTCTAGAATGAGTGTAAATGCCCTGATTTACCATATGGTCAAAGTCCACATATTTTCAATAGAATGGCCTGAAATGTAGCCAACCTGCTTAAGTCTTGCCTCAAATCCCATGCCTCATCATAGCTACAAAGTTTAATAACAGCTACAGAGGAAGCAAGATTGTAATGAAAGAAAAACATAATTTAATGAACTGTTCAGTAAACTAAGTTTTACAAACATGGATAATTTCTAAAATAATGAAACATTTACTTTTCAAAGTTTCCCAACATTCTTGTGATAAATTACCCTTTTCTCTCCAGTATCAACCTTCTCATCCTCTTTCTCCTCAACAAACACCACAAAGTAGGATCATGCTTTCTTTTCCTTTCTTTCCCCTAAACTGCTCCTCTGTTCGTGTTCCTCACTCTTGACATATGGTATAATTTTAAATATTATATGCAGTCCCTTTAAAGAATACAGACTTGTGAAACTGTAGTTTTAAAATAATTTATAATGTCTTTAAATATATGTACACAATGATAACTGTGTAGAATCTTATAAGTTCTTTAGGCTATGGATATTTTAATTCTATACAATGACCTTTAAATGAGTCCAGATTCTTGTGGCAAATTATTGTTTGATATTTGAATATGGTATGTTCTTTTACATTGACCATATTACTGGTGTGGTATTTTAAGAACTTATGACCATAGCTTCCTAGAATACTGCAGAAAATTATCATTCATAAAGTTTACCTAATGGTGCTTAGTTTGAACATGGTATAAACATAAGGTGACCACAGAAAATGACCAGATCTTTCACCAGATGAGGGAGAACAGCATTTTCTAGGTTTTCAAAATGAGATTCTTTAATTAGTAAACATTCCCATGAGAGAAGTTTAAGAGCAAACTATAATCTCCATCCTTTTTTCCCAACCACTATATAATTACCAAAAAGGCAACATTAGTCAGTAAATATTCTATGTTTTAAGCTCGTCATGTACATGGTTTCCAAACAATTCACTAAAATAAGCATCCCACTTTCTACATCAAAAGTTAAGGAGGCACAGTATGCAGTCAGTCTTCTGGGCCCTGGAGTCTTTCCCTTTAGTTACCACAGTATATTGTCTACCAACTTGTTCAAGCAGTGGTCAAGAAAAGAGGATTCTTGTAGTTAACTCTCTAAGAGCCGGATCCTTCTCCTAAGAGTATTTTTATTTTTCTACTTCATATTTACCTAAAAGGAACAACAATAAAACTAAAAATAACAGATTTGTGAGCAAACGACCACAAATTCCTGAAATAAATATTTTTATGGAGGGTGGACTAAGACAACTCCATAACACAAGCAACTAATTCTCCAATAGTTCAATTTTCTTCATAAGTCAACATGTAGTTGATTGAGCCCATTATCAGTTATATTCTAAATTAATCAAGTGGTGTATTTTTTGGTTTGGTTTTTTAACCACCGAAAGGAAAAGATGGCATAACCAAGTTAAATTTATTTTCAATAGTTAACAAAAACAAAAAAAAAATGAAGATTGAAACAAAGTAAATTGTTTGTTTTTAACATGCATATATATATATATATATATATATATATATATATATGCCTCCTTTAAGCCAATCAACTACTGTGATATGTACATAATTCTTTTTGATGTATTCATTATACATCTAAAAGTTTATGTTCTTTGATATGCAATTTTAATATACAACTACTCATCTGTATTTAATGTGTGTAAATTGTAAGAGTCTAGTTCATTTGACTAGGTAGTTTGTGCTGTGGGATGTTCTCTACGCTGTGAATGTATTGCTTTGATTGGTTAACAAATAAAGTGCTGATTGGCCAGTAGCCAGGCAGGAAGTATAGGCGTGACAGAGAGAGGAGAATTCTGAGAGAAGGAAGGCTGAGTCAGGAGATGCTGCCAGCAACCATGATGAGAAGATGTTAAGATACCAGTAAGCCACAAGCCACGTGGCAACATATAGATTAATAGAAATGGGTTAATTTAAGATATAAACACTAGATAGCAAGAAGCCTGCCATGGGCATACAGTTTATAAGTAATATAAGCTTCTGAGTTATTATTTTATAAGTGGGCTGAAGGACTGTGGGGGTTTGGCGGCCCTGGAGAGAAACTCTCTAGCTACAGGTTTGTTTATACTGTTGAGGATCAAACCCAAGGCCTTGCATATGCTTGGCAAGCCCTGAACCACTCACCCACATTTCTAGCCTGTATTGAACAAATACTAATTTTTGTTCTATATCCTTACTATAGTGAACGTCATAGCCACTGCCATTTTTGTGTTTAAATTCTAGAACTAGACACATTTTGCATCATTAATATCTTTCATAAGCTATCAAAAAGTGCTTCTAACCACAGTGAGGTGGAGGAAGTCTTTTCCTCCCTTGCTTATGACAGGCCAGAGCACTGAACTGAACTCTTCAAAAAGTATAGCACAAAACCTGATAGATAAAACGAAAACTGAAAAAGCATTTAAATTAGAAAAATTTGAAGTTATAAAAACTAACCACTTCTTAAATTAAATCCAAACTTTAAACTTAACTTTAGACTCTACCATACAATTTTTCTTATCCTAATGCTTCTTAACTACATTCTCTGTAACACATTTCATACATAATGTTAATATATGTTCTTTCCCATCATTCTGATGAACTCTGACATATGCATAATTTGTGATGTGAAAAATACCAATTTTGTGATGTGTTTGCTTACCAGGTTTACATTGCTAAATTGACTAGATACTGAAGGCAATAGAATTCTAGTCAGTGAAGGAAAACATCAGCTCTCCCGGGTACACTACCCTCTCCCAAACTTGTGTCTGCTCCTAACACATATTAGCCTGTAGACATGTTATCAGTCATCAGACAGAGAGTCAGGGGAAGCAGATAGAAATGTCGTTCAAGAATTCATTTTCTAAGGCCTCAGGGGAAGTCTCCTATAATTGATCAACACAAGAGTCACACCTTCTGGTTATCTAGGAAGCACAAATGATCCATGTAATGAAGCACTCAAGTGTTTGCTTTCATGGGACAGTGGGAAGAAGAAAAATCTGTCAGCTGCAAGAGTGAAAAGGGAACTACTGATGTAAAGGTGTTCACATGGGATTTTCACCATTAGACTACACATGTGAGAGGCAGCTGATTGGGGGGTGTTTTGTTTTGTCTTCTTTTTTAATAACCATAATATAGTCAAGTTTTTACATTATTTATGGAAATTCATGACATTAAAAGCAAATAATGCCACTATTAAGAAAGAAATAAGCATTAAAACTTTTCCTCAGATTCTGACCATCTCTGCCACCTGCAGACAAGCACAATCTTTAATACTATCTGTGGCTTAAGAAATCAAGTTCTGCAAGGAATAGGAGACCATGGTAAATGAAGACCACATGAGAATAGGAAGAAACAAAGTGCTAGAGAGGCCCACAGAAATCCACAAAGATACCCCCACAACAGACTGCTGGCAATGGTCGAGAGACAGTCCGAACTGACCTACTCTGGTGATGGGATGGCCAAACACCCTAATTGTCGTGCTAGAAACCTCATCCAACTACTGAGGGATCTGGATGCAGAGATCCATGACTAGGCCCCAGGTGGATCTCTGGGAGTCCAATTAACGAGAATGAGGAGGGTTTATATGAGCGAGAATTGTTGAGACCAAGGTCGGATAAAGCACAGAGACAAATAGCCAAACAAACGGAAACACATGAAATATGAACCAATGGCTGAGGGGTCACCAACTGGATCAGGCCCTCTGAGTGGGTGAGACAGTTGATTGGCCTGATCTGTTTGGGAGGCATCCAGGCAGTGGCACCGGGTCCTGTGCTCACTGCATGAGTCGGCTGTTTGAAACCTGGGGCCTATGCAGGGTCCCTTGGCTCGGCCTGGGAGGAGGGGACTGGACCTACCTGGACTGAGTCCACCAGGTTGATCTCAGTCTGTGGGGAAGGCTTTGCCCTGGAGGAGATTGGAATGGGGGGCAGGCTGGGGGGAAGGTGAGGGGGGGAGGGGGGAGAACAAGGGAATCTGTGGCTGATATGTAGAACTGAATTGTATTGCAAAATAAAAATTAAAAAAAAAAAAAAAGAAATCAAGTTCTGCCACTTAAGTCTTTAATTCAGTTAATTAGGGCATTTTAAGGTCTGTATTGTGTGTATTTTAAGCATTGCTTTGCCAAAACTAAAGTGTTTTCGTTAGAAAAACTAATGGTAACATTTGCTTTTATCCCAATGGTCATCAGCCCAGAAGGGAAAGTCTTACTGCTTTGCTGGTTCCTTACCTTACACCACACCAGTCACTGTCTTTAGAGCACCAGCACAGTATGTGCCATAGATGTATGCTATGTCAGAGAGGTTAGCCATGGACTTGACAATTAGCCAGGTGGCTAAGAAGACAATTAGGTACTAAGACTCTTTAGCCATAGATTAGGGAGAGCATGCACTGACCAATATTTAAACCTAATTTTGCATTTTAATTTGTGACATGTAAAACAAAGCAAGAAAAGGTAGCAGTTGCTACTCGTGTGTGTGTGTGTGTGTGTGTGTGTGTGTGTGTGTGTGTGTGCGCGCGCGCGTGCTTTCCTTTCTGTGATCTGTCACCAGATCTCTTCCTCAAAGAGCATGACTGTTTTCTTTGTGACACAGCACATAAGTAAAATACATTATAAGCCCCAAGGCATTTAGTATGTTGAAAATGTAGACAAATAACTAACTAGTAATGGAACCAATTGGTTGTTATTTCGTTCCAGAACAAAAACTACACAAGTTATCTCAATACTGGGTAGTTGCAGTCCATCAAAATCAGTCGCTGGAAATCTTTGGTTCTCGATTATGTTTTTTTTTTCTGTGTTGAGGATGTCAGGACAATAAAGCACAAAGTGCAAGCATGAGAATTTCAGTCCAACAGGAGATTTGCATGGTTATTATTTATGTGATTCAAACAAACAATAGCACTTTAATATTTACCAAATCTACATGTTAAATGGTTAAACACAAATAAATATTGAGATGGTACAACCCTAAAATTCTTAAAAGGAAAATAAGTTAAATGGATCCTGACGTCTGAAATAAATTGATTAATTTACACACAGAAATTTAGGAAAACTGGTATCCGTTTTCTTATGTTGTGAATGTTTCCTTATACACATTTTTTTAAAACTCAGGAAATGAAAGAATTTCTTTGAAATGCGCTGACTCAACACAAGGAGATATGCTCTGTTAAAAAGTCTAGATTTTAGTTATCAAGCTGCCTTTCCTTGTCTCCTCTCATCTATTCTAAAGTTTCTATTAAAGTAAAAAATTGAAAATGAATACAATTTTCATCTCCAAATTCTGAATATATAACATTTCTCATTTTGAAATGAGTATAAGTCTTTAAAATTAGCAATCAAAGAACTTTGAAAGCGGACAGTGAAACAAAGTGCATAATGACTTTAAATCACTAGAAGGAATCACTGCCAATCAGCTAATTATAATTATGCATTGTGCAGACTCAAAAAGAACCTGAAATGGAAATTGTTTCTTATTCAAACACTTAAAAATAAATTTTGGTTTGTACACACTTCATGAATTTTGAGTAGTCCTTGGGCTGCTTATTACCACTGTCAAGACATAGAGACTACTGATTTTTAAAAGAAAATGGTGGTACATTTCTGTTTCTATAAATATGTTTTAGATTATTTGTTTTAAATGCATATATACAGTGTGAGGAATCCATAATGTATCTCCTTGGATTCCCCATTGAATGCTGTAGTCAAAATAATAACCCTGGGTATTTCGAAAAATGCCAGAACAAAACGTAATCTTCAATATCACCATTTCTAAATAGTATTATATCTCTAAGTAAAAATAAATTCAAACAAAAGCTAATGTGTAAAGGAAAGAATATACTTCCAAAGCAGACTTTTGGTATTAAAATTTCCATAAGGAAAGCAATCCCAAGAGAGAAGCTTTAAAGAAATTCAAATACCTACAAACAAAAACAGCATCAGAAGGAAAAAAAGAGACAATCAATGTAGGAGGCTTCATTTTCTTTAGAAAAGGTGATTGCTTTATGACAAACAAACACTGTGATTAAATGATCTTGGCTAAATAGCCACAAAATGCTTAGCAGTACAAATCCAACAATGGCATCCTTCTGAGGAAAATATTTTATTAAATATGGTATGGTAGGCAGAAAGAATGCCTTACTGAAGAAAACTCCCTTAACATAATAACGTACATGGGATGCAGAGTCCATATTGAGCACGTGCTGACCTCCCTCCCTTCCATTCAAGGGTGAACTGAGCCATTGCTACTAATGAAAGAAGCATGCTAAAGAGAAAGGATTCTTCCAGATTATTGGTAATTAATAGATACTGATCCTTTGCATAGATGCATCACAAAATTTTCAGAAGTTTAATCCATCTATTTAAAGAATTTGGAATTTAAATATTTTAGTGGAATATATCATATGTATATACTTTCTAAGTAATGACTTCTATAAGGCATAAAATTATGAAAAAATAATTCATTCTAATCAAATCAACTCAGTTTGATGTTGCCTTCTACTAATATTTTCGAAATCTTTTTTACTTCTAGTATTTACCTATAAGGTATGCCCATAACATTGTTTCTAAATTGCTAGATGGCAGTAACCAAAATCATTAGCTTAACTCAAAGACATTTGATGGTCTACTTTGAAAAGGTTGCTCTAAAGTTATCAATCAGGCTGTTGGAAACTGAGAAATATCAAATGACATACATTGACCTTCTCCAGCTACATTGACCAAACACATTAAATTATTAATTTAATATAATTTCCTTAAGATGGGCATTCATTTTCAGAATGAGGCAAGAGACTGAATAAATTTCTGAAGTGTTAACATGAAGCTGTAGAGAAAAACCATGGAAGGTTTGAGAACTGTTTACTATCACCTAGCAACATGGTCACAAAGAATCTAGATTTGAACATAGTCACAAGGTGGTACATTCAGGAGTTGAAAATGCTGGTTACATATTCAGAAGGCAACATGAAAATATAGAATTGATAAAACCACAACTATTATTGCTTATAATGGCATGAAAAGGATAATGAGGTCAACTTCTTATTGACACTACTGGATTCACTTTAAAACTTGTTCCCAAATCCATACTGCTATTTATAACTCTGTGGTATTGGTCAACTACATGCTTTCATAAGCACAATACACAATGACAGGCAGAGATGAGGAACACTTGCTACTCCACTCTAAAACATTAACTAAGAATCTTTTGTCAGTTGTTTTCTTCATACTTCCCTTATACAGCTTAATATTCATGTGTGGGAGGACAGTGACAGGCTATTTCCTGTTTCTCAGAAACTGGTGAGTAAGCTTTCAGACTAGGGGCAAAGGCTCACTAAATCTGAAGAAAATGATCCTCTGGTAAGCAATGAAGTCACTGTTCCAAGACAACATCACCTACCCTTCCCCCGTCTCCAGAATATGAATGCCCCAAACATGCAGTGCTTCCCTATGTGTGCCAGATGCTTTGGAAAGAATGACCCTTAAAAATTGGAGACTTCACCAAAAATGGAAAATTGTCATTATTCTCCTCTTTTAAAGATCTACTTCAATGATAAGTTCCCTGGTTGTCTCTTTAAATTTTTGTCCCTATTAAATGATTAAGAAAAGGGATACAAGAATGGGGAGAAATCTGCAGCTAGAGAAAACTCCAGGAACTCACAAGATTGCCCCAGCTAAGACTCATAGCAATGGTGGAGAGGGTGCTTGAACTAACCTTCCCTGCACTCAGATTGGTGTCTACCCTAATTGTCATCATAAATCTTACGTCCAGTGCCTGATGGAAGCAGATGCAGAGACCCACAGCAAAGCACTTGGCCAAGATCCTGGAGTTCAGTTGAAGAGAGGGAGGAAGGATTATAAGAACAAGGGGCGTCAGAATCATGATGGGAAAAAAACAAAGAACTAGCTGACCCAAGCTAATGGGAGTTTATGGATTCTGGACTGACAGCTGGGGAGTCTGCATGGGGCCAAACTAGGACCTCTGAATGTGGGTTAAAATTACGTGGCTTGATGTGTTTGTGGGTCCCCTGGAAGTGGAACCAGGACTGTCTTTTAAGAGTCCCTTCGCTATGGTGCTATGCCTCACTCAGCCTTGATGCAGGGAGTAGGGGCTAGGTCTGGGCCCAGCTTGGTATGCTAGCCTTTGTTGACTCCTCAGGGAAGGCTTTACCCTCTATGAGGAGGGATGAGGATGGTGTAGGGATAAGTGTGGGGAGGTGGGAGAAAAGGAGGGAGAGGGAACAGGGGTTGGTATGTAAAAGGAAAGAAAAAATTTTAAATAAAAAATTATAAATAAAAAATGGATACAATAAAGTAGGTTTCATCCCCACTCAGTGTGAGAGCAGGGACAAAAGTTTACCCAATTGGTCAACAGAAGGGGTCTTTTTTAAGTACTCCTCCTAGGACTCCACCCAAGAGGGACCATTAAAGACATGTCAATCACAGGAACTGAAAAGCTGTTTGAGACAGAGATAAAGTGAAATAAAAACAGATCTCCTTTGTCAAATGGCTAAGTGGGAAGGTGCCTCAGAGCCACTGATGAATGCGAATGTACCCCTGTGCTGGCCATATGAGATTATGTTATGCAGCAAACCTCTTATTCTTGGTGGTAGGAATGAAAGCAGTAGCTACAGGAGGGAAGAGTGCTTCTTCCTCTGGCATTGGTCCCTCTGTGTACTGGAACAGCCATTAGCAGAGGGTCAGGCAGGAGTGGGGGTGGAGTGAGGAAGAGGACTGTCTGGGTGTAGAATACATGCAGAATACAAGTGTCACTCCAAGAACCCATTCCTCACTCTGGCCTGCACAAAATTAAATGAAAGTCAGCTACAAAACTGGTCCACCTCTTCAGAATTAAAACAATTATAAAATAATGGACTTTTTTCAAGTTAGTGCTAAAGAATGGAAAAGAAATACTCAAGAGAGTGTGGTTAACATATTCATTGTTCAACAAGCCCACTAAATATCTTGTATCCCACTATCAACTGAATTCAGAGTTAAAAAAAAAAAACCTTCCCTTGCAAATGTTTAGTTCATTGTTGATGGTAAACATTTAATAGCCTATAAATGTTATTTAATAATCATATTCATGTTTAAATTTTATATTTGTGTATGTGCATGTGTATGCACGTGTGTGTGCATATGCGTGTACATGTGCGTGTGTGCATGTGTGTGTGTGTGTGTGTGTGTGTGTGTGTGTGTGTGCATGTGCGTGTGTGAGTTCAGAGGACCCCTCAACAGTGTGGGTTCTCTTGAAGTCAACTGTTCAGGTCTGGCGACAGTGTCTTTACTCAATGAGGCCAACAATATAGTTTTTCATAAATAGTAACTAAAATTCCATTTGGAAATTCTGTTAACCTAACAGTCCCTGTGCAGTAACGTCTCCCAGAAATAAGAGAAGAAAACACTTTAAATATGTGTTTCAATTAGTATGGGTCTTCTGATTTGCTTGCTTTTTGTTTTGTTTTGTTTTTTTCTAGACAGGATTTCTCTGAGTAGTAGTTGGGTCTTCAACTAAAGACTATGAAAAATGTAGTTTCTTATTTTGCATGTCAGTAATTTTTTCTCCTTTTTTCGTCGGCATGATCTTTCAACAGCATTAAAACAATAAATCACATTCCATAGATTATAATACTGTAGATCATTGATGCAGATAAGTTAATCTGAAAACATAAAATTCCAATAACTTTGAACAAATCACCTCATTTTCTCAATTATGGAGTTGTAGTCAGGGGATCATCTAGTTGAGGGATTGTCATAGAACACATAGTAAGAATCTTCCCTTTAGATTTCTGAAAGATGGACACTCAAACTCTGATGACCACTGAGCTGCTGAAGTGGGAGCAGCACCCCAGACCTGTCTTACTTACCCCCCAGCCCATGAATCTGAACTCACTACCACCTAACAAAATAAGCACAATTGACTTTTGTTGGGGGAGAGGGCAGGAAGAGGAGCTTGTATGAAGGGATGTGGAAAATACAACAGATTTCTTCTACATCTCAATCACATTTAGAAAAGTATATTAACTAATTCCATGGTTTGATGTGCATCATGATGCCAGGAAAGGTCCCAAGATTCTACTTACAAAATATGACTACCTTACCCACCTATAGTTCAGTTATACAAAGTTCCGTAAAGCAAGCTGGAGTAAGTAAAACACATGCATCTTACCCAGTGCCCAGGGGAAGGCTATTTGAACTTACTTCAAACCAAAACTACAAGTAGTTATCATCTGAACTTTTCAAGTCTCTCCTAAAACAGCATTTTCAACTTTTTAAATCAAAATAAAATTTTTCCAGGATTTCCTTCAAATTTCCAATGTAATTCCCCTGGCTAGTAGCTAAATTTTGGAATGCACACAAAAGAGAAAGCCCACAGTAAAGAGACATGTACGGTAACTGAATGAAGGAAGGATACTCAGGAATTTTTAACTAATAAAAGTCACGGTGTTAACATGTCCTGAGAAGTGCCCTCCTAGGGTCTTACCTCCTTTGCTCCTCATTCTAGCAAGTAAGAACAGTATTGAATAATGGGAGCAAGAGCCCCACATTTATTACCTGAATAATTCTTAACTTTCCCTATTCTATGTTTGAATCATTGTACATTTTTTACCAAACTAAACAGAGGCATTGAAATCCTTGTCTCAGATCCAAATCTTGAAAGCTTTTTATCTTGTATAAAATCTGACTACGAAGCATGGTCCATAATTGGACTATCAATGTTACTTTAGCACCTGGCAGTTTTACAGACTTGACTAAAAATATGTGTTTGAAGCCCTCTACTGTATAATTAAATGAAATTTGGCTTTATTCAAAACTGCAAATGAGTTCTTGGCTTTTTCTCTTATTCACGTTTCAATTATTTATATGTATTTCCCATTCATATGGCTTCTTATGTACAGAAACAATGTAGTTTTAAAATATCCTATTTTTAAAGAATTTTACAAAGAAAATGGTTTTAAACTATACTATAAAATTATATTTCTAGAGCTAGAAAAGGCTATATAATGTGTATTGTTATGCATCACTTCAGACAAAGAACTTGGAGGATTCACGCTCGAATTGACCAGGAAGGCTCTTCTGTGGAGACTAGCTCTCATAGCACTGGAATGAGCGATGGAAATAGGCAAGGGAGTAGTGCAAACGATAGTCCTACTCTGCTGTAACGTCCGTGGACCTCAAGAATGACCAGAATGGCAAGATGTCCGAAAGGCACAGTAGCGGCACATCCTGGGGGTAACCCACAGCTGTCCGCATGTCAGCCATGCTCAATAAGAGGGGATTCATGCCAGGTGTGTGTGTGTGTGTGTGTGTGTGTGTGTGTGTGTGTGTGTGTGTGTGAACTAGTCTTCAGAAAAGATTCTTTCTTGTCAATTCTAGCCTGATACCTCTAATAATCATTAAAGAACAAGAGGCCATAGATTTGAGAAAGAGTTGGGAGAGTGGCTTGAGAGGAATTGGAGGGAGAAGAGAGAAAATTATATAACAACAGCAGTCATATATGCAATGGTGAAAAGATAAATTTAAAATGTGTTTTTGTGACATGCAACTTGCCAAACCAGAAATGAAAAGAATAGATGTTTCCACTTCCTTCTGCCTGTGTTAATAGCAGGTATGTAGGTCAAATATCAAAAGAAACTATTTTTATGTTATTTGAAGGCAATGAATAAACACCTTCAAAACTCATCCATCCTTTGAAAATCAACTAAACTGTTTCTAGTTCCCTATTTTATAGACAACAACAAACATTTCTAGATTCTACCTTTATTCCCACAAGAATTTCTTGGTAAACTTCCTAAAATAAGATATTAATTTTTTTAGTTACAACAGAGCTTTTAAATAGAAATTATTGTGCACTGTGCACTGTCCACTGAGCAAAAATCAACATCTCAAGAAAATTACTTATGTCTTAGAGAAAGCATTAATGAAAGAAAACAAATGCCACGTCACAGGCTAGAGGACAGAATCAGTTTTTCAGTGAGTGCCAGACTTTGCAACTAGCATCTCAAAGTCATGCAGAACCCGCTTTCCTGGCCACATGAGTGCCACAAACTGCAGCACTCTGCTCATTGTTCTGCTTCCTGGCTGTTTAATGCATTGAAGCACTGCTGATAGTAGTATTTTATACAAGTTTAGGGATAAAGACCACAAATCACACATTGGCATCTATAAGTTATATATTAAGTAAAAAATAAAATAGAATCAGTTCATGAAAATTATATTAAAAACACAACACATAAAGTACAACTGTACTTTTTTGAAGCTAACAGAATCAATAACACAACAGTTTAGCTTTAATGGTGGATGAATTTTAAGTTTCAAGATGATGGTACCATGGCCTAGAAAGAACCACTTTGACAAATTAAGAACACTGGTAATGACAACATGAAATATTTTATAAAGAACTGAGTACATAAGGATCATAACAGCATTAAGTGTGAATGACCACAGCATTGACTGGAGGCCAGAATTTAAATAAACCCGTTTTTGATTTACTGATGTTCTTGTTTTTTTAGCTTATTTTGGAAGATCACATTACCTCATGCTTTTTATATAGCCACTCTCTAGTCAAAACAGCGCTCAACCCTGACATGACTTGAACTAATTTAATCTTATTCTCCAAATTAGGGATAATTTTCTTTCTGAAAATGTTGCTAAACACATGACATGACTGGCATTTTAATATATGTGAATTTTCTTAATTTAAATAACATGAATATCCTGTTTGATGTTCTCTAGACACAGAGCAATTTTTTGCAGCCATAAATTTTCAGGACATAAGTTTTCATCACAGTGGTCCCTGGGCCTCATACCCTAGACCCCAACTGGGAAACTCATCAAAAATAGAGATCCCTGAATCCCACTGTAGATCTACTAAGTCAGCTTCTCTAAATCTAGGGTCTGACAATACACTTTTATAATGAGTTCTCCAAGGAAAGTCAAGATTGACTTGTTCTCAAATCAATGACCTACTTGGCCACACTGCATTTCTAGACTACCAAAAGGATAGTGGAGGAAGAATATAGGAGCTCGGTTGTCAACTGGCTTATAAAATCTATTGATCTAATTCCCTGATAGATTCCATCTCTGCTAGGTATAAATCCTTTCAAAAGCCTGTGTTATTCTACCTTGAAGACTTTACTGAAGCCTTTTTATAAGGAGATGTGGTAAAAATTTCAATGAAGTACAATGCAATGACCCATGACTACAGGCAAGGTTTGCAGCTGTTCCACTGAATAGCCATTTTCCAAGAAGATCAAATAAATATATTTTAAAACAGATTTTACCGTAAAGAAAAAAATCTTCAAGATATTGAAAAATCCCTAATTTAGAACTATACCCTGATTTTATTTTTTTCTGAAAGGAAAATGTATGGTGACCTTTTTTAAAAAATAAAGAGAACTCAAAGGTAAATTCAACCTTGTCTAGGAAACATGAACTCTTTGTCCAGCTTTGAAACAATAGTTTCTGATACCATCCATTCTTCAATCAGTCACAACTTTTAAAAATATTTGGCTCCAATATCAGATGACACACACTACTATATCAGAAAAAAAAATGTAAATTGGGGGCAATGGAGGTATGTAATAGCTATATTTGGCTCTATAATAACCATGTATAACTGCTTTACAGTCGTGTGACCTGGCTTTTCTAACTGAACACGCTTTAATCTAACAACAGCTACCATCCTGAAAAAGAATTCAGTTGTTCCTCTGCTTTTCCTGGGCAAAGTTAAGCACAGATGAATGACATAAACACCAAAGATGATTCTGAAGTTTAAAACCACGTAACTCAGTCCTGAGGTCAACATCAGACATCCTCTGAAGCAGTGCTCAGCTTTATGTGTTGTAAGAATAGCTAATAATGTCAGGGGATATTGCATTCTAACATGCTGATTCCATGGCTAAATTATTAAATGCCAGAAGTATGGGGGCTTGAAATTTAAAAAAACTAAGTGTACGTAAATGTTTTCTTTTTTGGCACAACTTGCCCCAAACTGATAATCTCATAGTAAATCCAGATTCTAAATGCTTAATAGAACTGAGAAGGATAAAATTACTTTCTTTTGTTTGTGGTACAAAAAAAGTTACCTTTTAGCATGTATACAAGCCTGAAATGTTATTATCACATGATATCCAGGAGGGTCCGGTCTTATCATAGGAGTCATTAAAAACAGAAAATGTCTGTGTGGGTCATAAAAATTGTATGAGAACTCGACTGGCTCTTACTGTTTTGGAGGATTTTTAAAGTTTTATTAATATGAAATTATCATAAAATTCCCCCACTGAAAGTATGTGTTTCTTAATTTGTTCAGAATGGCAATCATCAACCAATTTCAGAATATTTTTACCATTGTCCAAAAAAGTCCATCAGTAGTTACTCCCAGTTTCACTCTGCCCTTCCCTAGTCTCACATACACTACTTACTCTCTGTCATAGCAGACTCTTATCCATTTTCTTACTGTATTTATTTGCCTATACTGTACATTTTTTTGAAGAAACTATAATTGCATAGATTTTGCTCACCATTGCATTAATTGTCCCTCTTTCCTCCAACCACTCATGTCTCTGGTGTTTGCTACTCTCTGGTCTATTTAAATATGTAACAATTTTAGATTCCATATATAGGTCAGGTCACATTGCATGTGCCTATTGTCTAGTTTATTTCACTTAACATAGAGCTCTCCAAGTTCATCTATGGTTTTTGAAGATCCATGAGACAGGGAATGTGCTGTCATCTAGGACAAATGCAAGAGAGCAGGTAATAAATAAAACAGAATTTCAGTACTACAATCACAGGGAACAGTATATTAGTAGAAACTAGTACAAACAGGAAATATTGTTTATCCTGGATCATTGAGACAGAAAATAGCTATATCTAAACTATGGGTTTATTCCCGTAAGAACTGCAGTTGACTTGCACATATAGAACAATGACATAACAAATTTGTGTTATTTTAATCCACTATGTTGGTAGTAATTTGCCATATCAGCAATAAACAAATCTAATATAAGAAACTACGATCAGTTTTCTAAATGTCTAATATGGCTTTATCCCTGATCACTGGGAAATGGGAAGCTAGCTCATTCTTTTATTTGCCAAAGAATAGAAAGGAACTCTCACTTTATCTCCACAGAACCTCTTCTTATTACCTTCTTCTCTCTGGTGATGTATAGAATGTCATATATATTGGGTACACACACTGCTACAAACAGTTTTGTTGTTTAAAATAGTTCTGTGTCACCTCTAACACTCATCATAGAATGAGTACCTACATAAATTTCATTACAAGGAGTCAATTTGTATTTAAGCCAAAATAAAAAAGACAGATGACTTTTCATCAAAGGAAAAAAATGACTGTCCCTAGTGCCCTTCCGCCTTCCCTCAGGCATCTAAGGACAAAATTTGATGTTAGTAATCTTGTGTCTAGTTCTCCAGGTATCCTTCCAGAGAAAATTAAGAAACTGCATAGTGAAAATTGAAGAATCTGTACATGGAGATAAGCCTCTGCTGTTCAAAAAATAAATGCAAATTTCTCCAGGATGAAGCTGCAAATATCCTCTCTATCTACACAAAATGAACCAACTTGTAATGTGATAATGTGCTGTATCAGTCTTACTATATTGGAAAGTAATCCAAACTCCAAACACTATTCTAGCTTATTTGCAACAGTTCCTATCATTGTTAAGAATGCATACTTATACAAATTAGATTATAAACTTACATTATACACTAATGTAGTAAGTTTATTTTAAGAACTACCCTTCTATTTAAGTAGGAACAAGCTGCCAGTCAAGAATCAACACCCCCATCATTTCATCAGAGTGTTCTGTAAAGGCTTTTCTGCATGCTACAGTAAATAAAGTTGATACTCTAGAGCAGCAGTTCTCAACCTGTGGGTTGCAACCCTTTGGGAGTTGAATGACACCTTCATACAGGGCACCTAAGACCATCCTGCATACCAGATATTTGCATTATAATTCATAACAGTAGCAAAATCACAGTTATGAAGTAGCAATCAAAATAATTTTATGATGGCAGTCACACAAAATGAGGAACTGTGTTAAAGGGTCACAGCTTTAGGAAGGTTGAGAACCGCTCCTCTACAGGGATGATTTTATTCTTTTCAATATTTGTGCGAGTATAAATGTGCCTAAATGGCCTCAGAGAAAATACAGTGCAACAAAATTTGAGGGACTCAAGGGACATGAAGCTGGACAGAAGCCAGCAAACACTTCAGAGAAGAGGTGACAGTCAACTGTGGCTGTGGTTGTCGTGACACATCTGGAAAATTGAAGATATAAGATGAGGGAGACACAAAAACAAGTAGAGAAAGACTTTTGAAGATATAGTATGAGTAAGAACAAAGATACAGAGTTCCTATGGCCCACATTAAAGAGCCAGAGATTAGATTAGAAGGATGTACAACGCTTTCACCAAGGATTTTTCACTATGGGAACTAGCTCACTGGCCACTTTGAATGATCCACCTATACTGCCAAGAATCATCAATACTATGTCCAGGCAAGATGCATATTCTTTCTTTAAAGAATGAAATAAGAGAGTGGAGGAAGGGTTAACCAAAAGGAAGTAAGCATGAAAAAAGCTACATAAAATCCATAATCTAACAAACCCAGGTCAAAAAATACAATTAGTGGGAATAGTAGAATACACATGATAAGAAAGAACAGGGGATAATACTAGCTGGTAATGGATTAAATGAGGTAGGGCAGAAGGGATAGGAGAAATGAAATAACCAAAACTAAGGATATATGAAAAAGGCTTATGAAACATCATTGGTTTGTAAGCTAAATTATATTAAAACATATAATTTTAAAGAAATTTTCAACAGAGATACCCACATGGATGAACAATGCTGCTTCCAGATGTCAAGGGTTATTACATAAAAATGTTAATGCCAGGTACATGCTACTTCCTTCTAGCCAGGGAGGCCTCAGAGGCAGACAAAACAATACAGGCTATGGCTATTGCTTTGGTTGCCCACTATAACTAGATGTTGTAACTAGAAGTCCTTGTTACTAATTACACCATGTCTGTTGGTTTCAGGACACAGAGAAATCAGTCTTGAACAGACCAGGAAACTCTCCCTGATGTTTAGTTTTCGTCGGCTGGAAGGTGCTATGAAAGCTGCTGCAGAAGAAATGGCATCAACAATCTTACCCAGGGCTGGACTCTGCATTCTACAATAAAAACCTCCCAGGCAAGACGTGCGCACTGCTGCAGTGGTGGCAAGTCTTTTCATGGAATTAACCAATAGCTCTCTTGATTGATTGTAAACTTGCTCCATTGTAAAAATTCATGCCTAATAACATAAACACGGTCAAAATTCATGGATAGGGAAGTAACAGATCCAAGGAGAGAACATATTGATGTTGTTTTACTTAATAGTCATGTTTTTAATCTACATTCTAAATATGTATGTTTATAGACATAGGTTTGTGCTTTCTTAACATTAGTCAGAGAAGTTTCTCATAGCACTAGGCTATGGTTAATCCAAGGTCTTATAATTATCCAAAGTGCTGAGAATAAGCAACAGTGAGTGAGCAGCCACAGAAGGACCACATATACTAATCCTCATATTCCAAGTCTCAGGAAGCATGGCTGATAAAGGAGGTGGCAAGAGTGTAAGAGCCAGAAAATGTGGAGTAGTAATGTGGAATGCTGTCTTCTGAACATGACATAGGTGTCATACACATGAATTCACAGCAGCTGTGGTCACCTACACAAAATCTGAACAAGATGAAAACAGTTAAAATTCCAGCATTGGAGTATGGTGCCATTGATGGTTGCTGGGGAAGGGACTACCACATTTCTATGGGGGCAGGGATGCTGATCCACTCCCTAGTGGATATCCCATCATTACAGTTCCTGCTTTGACAAAAAAAAATGATGCTTTGACCTTTTGTAATTTTCTAAACAACAAAGTCATAAAATTTTGTGATCATAAACACAAAGGATTTTTTAAAGTTTAGAATCTTTAGCTGATACCAATCATATTCTCACTTCAAAAGACAAATCTCTGACCTCCAAAACAGAGAAATATTGTGCTTTAAAATTGAGCATAGTAATAAATACTTTGGGTGGAATAAATAAGCCTTTTTGGGAGGTGTCCCCTTCTGCTAAGGAAACCACACCCCAGAACTATAGGCTCTATGACCAGAGGCAGCTGGGATTTCCTGTGAACATTTAGAAAGACACAGATGATGACTGTACCTGATGGAGCTGTGTACTACTAGTGCTTCAAAGAGACTGAGCCAATAGCAATAGCCTCAGATACATCAGTGAATCTCAGCAGGTACAGCGTTGGGGGTCTACCATATGAAGCTGGCAGCCAAAGACCTAGGCCAGCAGTTTCCATCTGTTAGCATTCTTCCATTGATTGCATAAAAATCTATGTGCTGATGTATGAAGGACACCTAGAGTACTAAATTTAGGAACTAAATATCATTAACAACAAAGTGTGTAACAAACTAGCTAGAAAGACATTTTGCAGTTTCTTATAGCCTTGTTATGACAGGATCATCAGTGGTAAAAGTTCTTTCATTGATGTCAAGACTTCCAGAAATTTTCTATGAAAATATTAGGTGCCCTCTCTGAAGAGGTTAAACACACACACATACACACACACACACACACACACACATACACACACATACACACACACACTGCATATATCATATATATACATATATATTATGCATTAAATATGCATTTTGTGCTTCAATATGATTTATCTAATATGTATGTGTGTGATGCAAAAATAAAATATTGTAATATGAAAGCATAACCATAATGACAATCTAAATGACAGAAATCTGTGTTTTACCATATTCTAAGGAAGCAGAATATTTTTCACAAGTGCATGTAATTGTCCTCAGAAGAATGTTTAGAGAGTAATGTCTGAGTATGTTTTTGCTTTTCAAAGTAATTTAGTTTCAAGTCTAAAAAGTATTTCACCATTTTAAATAAAAGTATTATAGAAAAATTATCAGTTTTAAATTTCTGTGAAATGATTTTTCTAACCTATGGATAGTTCCTTGCCTTTGTCTTCAGGATGGAGCCATAGGACTCCACGTCATCCACAGAGCTGTTAAATGGAACGTGGTGCTATTATAAATTATAATTCTAGATCAAATATGAAATGCTGTGGAGTGTTGTTCTGTGTGCTGTGAATATGTGTTCCTCTAATTGGTTGATAAATAAAATGCTGATTGGCCAGTAGCCAGGCAGGAAGTATAGGCGGGATAAACAGACAAGGAGAATTCTGGGAAGAGGAAGGGCAGAGTCAGGAGTCACTAGCCAGACACAGAGGAAGCAAGATCACAAGGCAGAACTGAGAAAAGGTACCAAGCCACATGGCTAAACATAGATAAGAATTATGGGTTAATTTAAGTGTTAGAGCTAGTCAGTAATAAGCCTGAGCTAATGGTCAGACAGTTCATAATTAATATAAGCCTCTGTGTGTTTATTTGGATCTGAGTGGCTGTGGACCAGGCGGGACACAGGAAATCTTCCAACTACAATGAAATGCACAAAAATATTTAAATAAATAATGTTTTAAAGTATCAAAGCCATAAATCTTAATGGAGTTATAATTCCTAATTCAATAAAAGAAGATGAGGCTGAACATTCACACATGCTTGTAATAACGATACAGGAGAATGAGGCAGGAAGATGGTAAGACTGAGAACAACCTCGGCTAGAGTGTAAGTACTAGGGAAGCCTGGGACATAGAGTCAGACTCTACTTCAAATAGAAAAAGAAGTTTCAAGTGACCCATTAAACTTCATAGATGATTAAGGCAGGATTAGCAATGAAAAAATTATTTCATGAGAGCAAAACATGAGCAGACTATTGTGACTGATAAGATTGCATACAGATATGCAGAGAGTTGTTGACATCTCACTTATGCTAAGTGCCATACTGCCGTGCTGTTAATCTCCATTTGGTGCACTCTGCTACAATTTCTACAAGCATTTACTCTATTAAAAATACACATCAAAGGTAACAAGCTTTGTTTGTAATCAGTAAGTGACCTCAAGAAGTGTTAGTTAATTGCCACATGCTTATACATCATCAAGTGTAGAATACTCTATTCAATTACCTAGCTTATGACATTAATGTTTTATATTTAAATTGTATGCAAGGGAAGCAGACACAGAGTTTGCTCAAAAGCTCCTATATGATGTCTTGATTACTGACTGTTACCTGTCTTCAGATTAGTAAGAATGCCACTTTTCCTGGTGTACATAATATAAAGAAAATATGCAAAAGGCTGCATTTCTTCCCTACAGACTGTTTTGTAATCAGGTCAAAACTCAAATGCATCAAACGGCACATTTTGTCACTGTTTACTTCAATCAGGCAACAAATTTTTCCATTTGGGAAATTTTTAAAGAATTTGGAAATTACCTCTACCCTGGATTTATTCTGTATCAATTTTTATCCACATACATTTTAAACTAAGAAAGAAATTTACTTTTTCTTTCTTGATTAAAAAATAAAAATATTGGGGGCTAGAAAGAAGGCTCACAACCATCTGTAACTCCATTTCCAGGGGTTCGGACCTGTCTTCTGACCTCAGGCACACATACGGTATATACACACATGCAGGCAAACACTCATACATATAAAATTTAAAAATACAATGTATGTAAATAAAACATATTTAAAGATATAGATAAGTATAAATGAAAATTTCCACACAGTAGTTCAAGAGCTCAGTTTTCATTAAATCAAGTACTATAGGAAATAGCCGATATTCCATAACTATCATATTTTTTAAATTATGGTTGCATTTTCACATAAATGTATGTATATACATGTAACAAGCACATATTTTAAACTCAATTAAAATATTATTTCCATTCAACAAAACTTATGAGCCATTTCTTCTGTTCTATAAATCGTTCCACAACTGCAGTAGACATGGAGAATATTTATTTCATAAAATTACTTGATATTTGACAAAACTTGTACTTTTTTGTTTGTTTGTTTTGTTTTGTTTTTCAAGACAGGGTTTCTCTGTGTAGCTTTGCGCCTTTCCTGGATCTTGCTCTGTAGGCCAGGCTGGCCTCAAACTCACAGAGATCTGGCTGCCTCTCCCTCCTGAGTGCTGGGCCACCACCGCCCGGCTCAAAACTTTATTTCTCAAAATTTTATTTTGAGGACTATAACTACAAAGACTTTATGTTTCTATACCATCCACTCCCTACCCCTAAGAAGCTTCCGTGACAAACAATACCTAGCCTAAACAACAGTAAGTATAAATTATCACAAAGTAAACATTCAGACTCAAACTTAAAATGAATCAGTGGCTATTTCTATATTATATTACAGTATGTTTGTATAATAAAAATAATCTTAATTTTAGCATTTTGTTTTGTATATTATCATTTTCATGTATCTTTTTCTATATAAAAGTATACCAATTCTTACAACTTTCCAGCCACTTAAAGTATCCAAGGCCTCTAAGTCTGGCACTCCATTAGAAACACCTCACATTCCAAATCAAGTTCTTTAATCAAATATGCCATGTTATTGTGCCTTGGAAATAACTTGAGTATTTACGGAGCCTGGTCTTGGTCAGGCCCAGGATCATCGGGTCCCCTTGTGAGTTATCTTCTCTAATGAACATAGCAGGTTTATCTGATAAGCTGAGGTAATGTGTTAACATGTCCTACTGGGATAATGGATTATTTTTCACAGTAATATACTACATGTTAATGGGGACAATCTGGAGTCAATGCTTTAAACTGCATGATCATTGCAATAGTTGAAATTTCAGGCCCTAAGACAAGCCTGTATTTAAAGGCCATTTATATCTTGAGTGAATTTCAAAACCATGAAGCCAAATTCCTTCATTTACATACCTGCAATTTAGGCCAAAACTGTTTCTTAATCTCCTTAAGACCTTATATCTAGTCCCTTTTAAGTTCTGGTTTAATTTCATGCTCACTTTGTGACTTTTTATCTTGATTCAGAATACGGTGTGAGCTGTCCACTCAGTTCTATGTTGAGCAGACCTGCTGGTAAAGATACAGTTTCTGATGGCAGTTGCCCTCAGAGGTACAAGAGTACATCAGATCACATGGGCACAGAAAACAAGGTATCCATCAAGTAACAAACAGCACTCATTTCTCTCCTGTCCCCATTGGTTAATGCTTGGAATATTTAAGTAGAAGTCTATGATCAATGTGATTTTATTTTTGATGATTTCATAATAAATTATCTCTTTGGGTAATGTAATGTACCACTGAACAAAAATTCTAAAAAAAAAATGCTGTACTTTCAATTTATATATCCCCCCAAATATCCACATTTTATTAAGATTAACTTAAGCATAAATACAGCAGAGGTATAATTATTATGTAGCATAACACAACATAACAGTGCTACATTCATCTTCCTTGGCCCATGGTATTCTGGAAAGAGTGATATGGGAACAACTGGAGAGAACATAGAGGCAATTAAAAAACAAGTTTTTGAAACAATATGGCATCCTACTACCAACCCCAAACTAAGAAAAATTTTCTTTCTCCTGTTCTGGACATGTAATCGATATTATCTTGAATTGTGAGATTTTTCTTGGAAAGCAGAATCAGCATATATAATGTACTACTAAAAATCATTACAACAAAAATCACTTCCAAAGAGGAAAACATATTCCAACATGCACCGTGTATTTTCATTTTTTTATTTTATTTTAAATATTTAAAACAAGATAAGTTGAAAGAACCAAGCAAATTATCTCCGGTTGTCATTGACAACCTCCGCTCTCCTCTGTAGCGTACTCTGCCATATTGCATCCAAAGTGCCTGATTGGCCAGCATGCACAGACTCCCCAAAATAGTAATTTTTATTTTTTTAATCATTGAATCCAGTGGGAAAACAATTAACTATGAAAACTCTTCTGAATTATGGAATCTTAAAACATACTTCAAACACCTGGTAAAATTCAGAAATTCATGAAAAATAGCAGTAAAGAAATAGTATTATTAAAATGAGCATACTTATACATGCAAATGTTGAACATTGTTATGGTTAATGTCCACTTTCAACCTGGTATCTCAAGAAATTATCAAATTAACTTAAAATAGTCATAAGTTTTTCTTAGCTAAAACTGCTTATGATTTCCTTCCATATCCTGCCCCAGAAGGGTTTATGCCTAGCTAACACACGCACACAGGCCTACAGACACACACACGGGCACAAAACGTAAATTTCTACACAGAGAAACTTATTCAAATTTGTCTTTAACATGATGACAGATAAAGTAGAAGTCAGTATGAAGTACTGGTTGGATTATATCATTCAAATGCTTCGTTTTAAGAATTTTAAAAAGAGTTCGGTACGGTGTCACATCCTACCACTGTTAGTCTCTTAGGTTGAAATCAGAGCATTTAACCAGAAGGCCTGAAACAGCTCTGGTACTGCCCAGCTGAGAAAGTCCAGCATATTTGACCCCATCTGTGACAACCACAGAAGGGACAATGGGGGTTTTCACTGGTGTCTCATGAATTTATATCAAGTTTCTCAGAATGCTTTAAAAATGCTCCAACTCATAAATCATTGTTCATTCTATTATCATTAGAAGCTATAATTATAAACATATAACATGGTATTCTGGGACTTATATATTGTGAACACTTTCTTTGTCTAGAAAGTAAGTAGAAGGAATAAACGTTTTATACCAAATCAGATGCTTTGTGTACGTAACCATTTATGCTGCATGAAAAAAAAAAAAAAAGCCTACAGACAGGGAAAAACAATGGAACCAGGAGTATGGAGTCAACAGAAAGACCATCTGGCCTGAGTCTACGTTAGGATAATGAAATCTCCCACATACATGAGTCCACCCTCTCCTTTGCTTATTCTAGGTCATGTAATGATTTTTTACATTTTAGTATTAATCGATTGGCTCTTCTTACATGTCATGTTTTGCTTAAATGAATGAAAATCTCCAAAACATGTTGTTGGAATGTAAGTGAATGTTTTACATGAAATTTAAAACATACATTGTGTGTGTGTGTGGTTTATTTACACGATGTATATGTATGTTTGTGTGCAGGTTTGTATATCCATACATAGGCATAGAGGCCAAAGGACATGAGCCTTTCACAGAATCTCCCAATGAACCCAGAGCAAGACTGGCAGCCAGGAAGCCTCTCCCTCTAACAGTAGTGGAGTTGCCAGTACATGCATGATCGTGCCTAGCTTTTTACATGCGTTCTGAGAATTTGAATTCAGGACCTCATGCTTGAGTAGCAAGTGCTTATATCTCCTAAGCTATGCTCAAACAATACTTATATATTGTTTAAAGTTTCTTTCTATTTATCTTTGTGTCTTTCACCTCGTGTATCTAGATCCCATTCATTTCCGGTCCGTTTGTATCCACCCTCTGCCCTTGCAACCACACCCCCTTTCCCAGCCAAAATAAAATAAAACAAAATTTAAAAGAAAATAATAGGGAAAATCCCCCCATGGACACTGTAGTGTGACACGCAGTGAGTCACGCAGTAAACCCTTTTATCCATATATCTTTACTTGCAAGCAAAGTAAATTTTATTGCAGAGTCATGGGTCTGGTCTGAGGCCTCTGGTTTCTGCTACGTTATCAGTGGTGGGCCCTCACTGGGACCCTTTTTGGATAGCCTGTTGTTGCCCTATGCCATGGAGATCCTGCAGCTTCAGATCTGCAGGACCAGCCCATTCGCATGCCCCATCGTGGATGGGGAGGATATTGGGGTGGGCTAATGCATATCCCTGGCTCTGGGCCTGAGTACCTGCAAGGTTAGTCAGCCACCAGCTCTCCCCAGTCCTCACCACCAGGGTGAGCTCTCCAGCATTCCCCTGCTAGTTCACCCTTGCAGGGATGAGCAAGGGGCGGGGCCAGTTCTCCTGCTTTCACACCCTCAGCTTCTATTCTCCCATACAACATGGGACCAGCTCTACCGTACTGCCCAGGTGAGGTGTAGGGGCCACTCTCCTGAGTGCTGCAACTGGTGAGGGGCAGGGGCAGCTCTCCTGCTCTTAGGACCTCAGGGCCAGCTCTCTCACCTGCCTCAGGTTTAGAGGGGTGAGAGGGATGGCATCACTCCCCTGTCCTTCCTGCCATATGGTAGATGAAGGGTGGGGCCATATCCCCCAACTCATGTTCTTGGTCCAAATACCTATATTTTTGAAGAAGCAAATGAGTAAAGCAAGGAACGAAAATTCACATCATAATAAAATGTAATGCATATTAAGACAAAGGGGGCTTACACAATCAAAGAACAGACCCACAGCACTTGGTATCAAACTGTCTACAACACTTAAACCATACTAGGTATCAATTCTAACATATTTTAAAAGAAAAGAATAGAGTTGTATTGTCCTTGTGGTTGGAAAAGCATAAACAAGTGATATATTGCGATGCATCACAATTAATGAGACAGGAAATTTTTCCATATTAAACTAAGTTAACTATCAATTTAAACTGTACTTCTGACAGTTCAAATACATTTTTGGCCATGTAATCTTAAATGTTTTCATATTTCTCTAAACCATAATAAGAGCTTAACATGAATATTTAAGCAGCTTTGCTTTGATTTAAATATATTTGCTCAGGATATGCTGGCAGCAACCCAGAATGTAGTATAATACCCTCAAAGCTGGCAATTCCAAACTCATTTAAGAAAGCAGATAATATGGTCTGGCAGCATTAAAGCAAATAAAGTCAATTAATTTTTTTCTTAATTTGTTTCTTCTAGCTAGGAATTGCCAAGGATGGATAAATATGAATACAATTTTTTTAAAGGAAATTACTTGGTCGAGAATAAAAACATATAGAGGGTGAGTGAGAAATCTAAAGCTGCTCTTTCTTATTCTATTCTTATTTCTAAATATTAACATTATTTTTGGAGGTCACTGTAATGTACAAAGTGATATCCATTTTGAAATATGAATGAGTAGAATGGACACTACTCACAAGCAACATTCTAAGCATGGTCACATTACAGACACTACATTTTTATAGTAACTGAAAGAGACAAACTTATAACCAAAACAAAACTGCAATTTATGATCATTAATTACAAAGCTAGAATATTGATCACTTGTGGTGTGGGGACTAACGGATGTTGATATGCCCGTGAATCGCATTCAAATAGCACTGTCAGCACTTCACCTACCATCCTCACTGCATTTGGGTTTATATTGCAACCAGTGCTTTTTATTCCTTAAGATGAGAAAGGAATAAAACAGCATACTGAAATGGAATCTTAACTTGCTCTCCAATAAAACCGAAGTTTGCATTATTTAGGATTTGCTTGAAGGCACCTCAATTTTTGATGCTGAAAACTGCCTTAAATGTTAAGCAAACATCTTTCACACTATCATCACCACCTTTTAGGGAAAAAATGCAGTGTCAAGTCATTTTGGAGGAACTTAAAAGAGGTGTCTTACTTGATAGTAGCTCAGAATTCTGGCTACATGAGGGCAAACTGAAAAAAGGGGAAATCCTAACTGAGCTGACACTAAGATCAACTAAGTGGCAAATCTTTAAGTGAAATATCAGGTATCTAAAGTTTAAAGTTCCTTCCAGTAATTTTGGCAAGTAGTCCACCTTAAGAAACATTGTTTTAAAAGTAATGCTTTCCTAAAATACTACTAGGTCTTTCACTGTTGCTAGATTTAAGTCACAGTACTATACTATGATGACAATCAATACTATAATGATGCTTCATGAAAACAGTACACAATACTTGGAGATCAGTATGCTTCTATTGAATACCTATCCGGTCTGTGTCTATGTATGTCATTCAAAATATGATTTTGGTCTTGTATTTTATTCATAAGAAGCATATCACCCTTTTGTGCATTGATTAATACACTGATGCTATAATTTAAAACTAAGATAATACATTATAAAGCTAAATTTTATAGCAACCTACTTACTGGAACAAAATATAGAATATTAGTTTTGATATTAGTAAATACTTTGTTTATACATTAGTAGGAGTCATGGCCTCAACATCAAACATCAAGAGCCTCTTCAGGGTAAGGAGGAAATAGCATAAGACAAAACAAAAGACAAAGATTCTAACTTTCACTAAAAGAGTAATGGAAAGAAAACTGATATTTGAAGTTCATGACCTATAGAACGGTTACATTATGCATATCATTTTACATTCTTAAAATAAAACTGAGAATCTGGAACCCTTTCCTTACCACAGCTCAAAAATAAAGACACTGTAATTTTAAGTTTCAAACAATAATACAGTGCTTAGGTTTAAAGGAGTGCAAATCCTGATTTTGTTTTACTTCTCCCACCTTATCACGATGTCTCCATTGAGAGCCTTTGCACAGCTCAGGGTCAGATGACAGCAGAGACAAATATCTTAAAGAGATCCCAGAGTCAACTCAGCTCTGCTCAGTCCATTGGCTGGCTGCCTTTTAGAGTCAATGACTTATAATAGATATGGAAGAAGACAACTTTTAAAATATGTATTACAAATGAAAAACATACATTTATTACAGATACACTCTATTAAAAATGTGTACTGTATCATACCTTTTTGATTTACTAAATCCTAAAGATTTTTCCATTAAATAAAAGAATAATAACCAAATGGTAACTACCATTAAAAATAGTGTTGCACAACGTGTTGAACAATTACAAAAACATTAAATGCTGAAAATATAAGAAGAATATTATGGTGATTACAGGAAAACTTATTTTTAATATTAGGAATCAGGAAGGCTTTGGTGATGAAACAAAGTGAATTCAGCTATGAAAGTAAGTGGAATTTTAGCAGGCTGCAAGCTATGCAAAGACTGTGTATTAATTAGTCAGAAAGGAGGGAGAGTGGTTGAGATGGACAAGTTGTCTAATCAGGTTAAAGCACAGGATATGTGAAAAAATAGTGTGAGAAAAAGGTTTAGGTCTCATCAAAGAAGCAACATCAAAGAACCATGAGGACACACTCAAACACATCAGGACATCTGATTTTGCCCAGGAGAAAGTGGACCGACATCCTTGCCCATCACCAACACTGTAGTGCTAAGCAGAGGGAGACAAACAGAAGCAAAGCTCAAAATGGCTCTCTGCTCTTTCTTCTACTGTTCTTCTCCTCCTTATTCCCTTGTTTTTTCCCTTCTTTGTACTTTTGTTTTATTTTTGTCCTTTGTCTTTCACTTTGCTTTCTTCCTTTGGGAGGGTATTTTTTCCGCAATGTAGACAAAGAAGGTTAAATAGCATGGGAAGAAGTTGAATTAAATTACTCATGCCGTGAGAAACCCTGAAGCAGTTTAGATCATACTCACAAGGGCCATTCATTAATAGGGAAATAAGCGTTTTATGTTGAGTCTACCAAATACTACGCCAGCTGGGTTATGGACCAGAACATCTGAAGCTAGTCCTAAAATGATCCTGGCTAAGAACCACATCCTTGATGAGGACTTTAGACTCCAACATCTCTGGTACATTACTGGCTTTCCATCTGCCACATCACTGAAACCCTAGGGAATCAACAATTTAGCAACAAAGAAATCAGTGTTTCAATAACACATCCCATATTTTAAGAAAATTCATTTCCTAACTTACTGCAAATTTGCTTAAGCTAAAACCTATGACGGGTTTTTTCATTTATTAATCACTCCTTAGATGTCTTATTACTAAGGCTACATTTCAAGCTATTATGCTGTGATCAGTGATTTCCTAAACAACTCTGGCTGTGTAACTAGATGATGGCAACTGATGGTCTTCAGGACTGTTGGTTTTCCTGAATTTCAGGACGGCTTTCAATAGACTTTGCGGTATTCTGAAAGCTATTCTCAATGGCAAAACAGCAATTTATAAAAACTATTTGTTAAGCATAGAAACTAAAAGTATTACAGAGGAGAAATAAATCAGAATGTTCTTTGTTTTTCAACTTTTATGAATTGGAAAATATTCCCATTTCCCAGCCCCACCAACAGCTTTATTTTGTTAGGCTCTGTACTTCAACACAATTCGTGTATTTCTCTTGTAATATGCTGATGTATTTATTGAAGAAAGAAAGGATCATTTGATTAGCACATAATTTCAAAGTCTGGAGCAGTATTTGTTAGAGCATTTGCTTAGCAAGTACAAAGGCCTAAATACATCAATATCCCAGTATCAAAAATGAAAAAAAGAAACAAAAAAAAATATATAGATATATTCAAACTAATCTACCATTGACAATAAACAATATAATGTTTAGACTGAAATACTATAAAAGCCTCTTCATGTAAATAATTATAACTTCACGTAATAACTAAAAAAGTTGACCAGACTGGCAACATGGAAAATCCAACCACTATTTGCTTCTATTTAAGGCCCCTGCCACAGGAAAGAACTCACATCTAATATCAATCAGTCCCCAAAACCCATTGCTAGGGAGATCATAGGCCCTAGAGAGAACACACTACTGTTGTTGTGTTAAATGAACACTGTGTTCTGAATGTTAGCCATATACTCATGATTAGTGCAGCTCTCAGCTTGTAATCAGAAAAGTTTCTCTTCTCTTTACAATGAACAATAGTTAATATGGAGACTCATAACTGGTCAAAATACGTATAATAAATGACTATAGAGTACTCAACAATAAATGGGACATGTACTTTTTTAGGAGGATTCCCTCCTCCTAAAGCTCAGAGAACATCACAGACAAAGAATCATGAGCCAGCGACTGAACGCTGTAAAACAGTATCTTCTGGACATGGCTGGGTCATTGCAGTCAAGATTCAACTGCAGCTGCCTGCACAAGAGCAAAACAGTTAAAATTTCAGTGTGTGATCCACACTGGGAAGAGCTCACAAAGCCCCACCCTTTGTTGAGGAGCTATTGGCATTTAGTGGCTTCTGAGGAAATGAAGTCAGTTTTCTTCAGCAATATGGTGCCTCATAGGTCACCCTTGTTCCATGGCACCACACTCATGCAGATATGGACAGCACCAGTGAGAGTCAGTGAATTCATAAAAAAGGACAAGAAGTAGGGAGGAGGACAGGGGTAGCAAGGGGGTGGGGGCATATAGACATTGTTTACTTATGTGAAATTCTCAAAGAATAAAACTTAAAATGTTTTTAAATGAAAAAGATGTTATTTCATAGGTTAATTGTGTTTTGAAGAGAACAGTTTTTAGAGTTATAAAATATTGATTAAAATGTAATCTAAATTAAAAAAATATTACAATCAATACCAAGCAATAACATAATTATTAAATGTCATAATTTTGGTATTGAAAGTGAGCAAACTAAACATCAATCAGATAAACAATAAGATCAGAATATTTAACTACGACAAATCATGATAAAATATTTAGAAGTGTAATAAACCTTTTATGGCATTAATCTTGCAATAAATATTAATAAACTTTGAGTATTTTATAAGTAAAATCTACTATATACATAAGCTTTTTACTTTATCTTAGAAAATACACTGTAAGATTGAATACAAATTTATCCTGTAAAATCAGACCAAATATTTCAACATTTTCATAATCATAACAATTAAATCCTCTCCTTCCTACTCAAGCAAATTGGTCTCACAGTATCAGAACACCTGCATGCAAGACCCTCACCAGATTTTCTCTTAAACTAACTGTTACCCAGGCTTTGTCCAAGATCCAGATCCCACCACTGATGTGTGAAAGGGACAGGGCAGCCACATTTTCATTAATTAGCATAATTTTGTCAGGTAAGTAGTTTTGCTCCACAAAAGCCTAACTGAATTACATTCTACTATTAACTCCTTAAATTATTACAATGAAAGATCTAAAAAAAAAACCAAAAGTTGTCCCAATAAAGACATTTCTAAGACCATATCCCTCCTGTTGGTGCTGTTCTTATGCAAGGCCATTATAGTCATATAAGAATGAATCTTCATTTATGCTGTTACTATTTTGCAGGCACAAAACATGGCCTCTACTTTTAGAAAACTACTGAAGCAGGAAGATGCCTCTGGACTATTCTTCCTCCTCAGAGCAGATCATAAAACCTAGGGGAAATTTCCTGACCTTCCCCTGGAGCGCATACAATGGGAAGAGGCCATTCTGAGCCTGGTGAAAAGGAACTTCTGTATTTCTGAAGCTGTGACACAGTGAAGGACGCAAGCAAACATGTCTTGCTAAATTCCCCTGTTATCCTTGTTCATACACTTTTGTCTAATTTTGCTTTTCTATGACTCCCTACTTTTTATCAAAGATCAACATAAAAACAGAAATTTTCACATTTCTTTCTTCTTTTTTAAAGTTTCCTATATCAGATAAACCTTACATTAAATAAATCTTTATGACTTTTCTCTTGTTTTCTTGTTAGAAAACAAATACCTGCTATAAATGGCTTAAAAGATGGAGGATATATTGCTCTTGGTGTAAGTTTGCCTAGTGTGGTGGGCATGTGGGGGCAGAACAGCTTACTTCACAACAGTCGGACAGCAGGGAAATAGGGTAGTGAAAGAACCAGGGCAGGGTGTAACTTTCGAGCAAGACCACTCTTTCCTAAAGTTGTACCAGCTTCCTAAAGAATACCATCAATTTGGAACCAAACCTTCAAAACAAGAGCCTGTAGGGGACATTTTAGATTCAAATCATAATATTTCATCCCAGGCCTTAAAGGCTTATAGTCATCTCACAATGCAAAATTCACTTAGTTCATTTCTAGGAACCCCCAAACTCTTAAAAATCTTAATATTGTTTAAATTTTCAAGAAAAAGTCTATTCTGAAGTCCAAGGAAAACTCGGTGTTTAGAATGAGGCTCTGTAAAATCAAAATAAAAGTGACTTACTTTTAGGATATCATATCACAGAGTAAGAACTCCCATTGCAAATGGGAAATATAAAAGATTAGAAAGAAAGGGTATGACCAAAGCAAGACCAAAATCTAACAGAGCAAGCACTAAATCCTGTACCTCTGTCCCCAGCATTTGGGAGAAATGGTGTTACGATGTGAGCTCCAAAGGTCAGCAGTTCATTCCTCCAGCCTTACTGGTTGGAGCCCGCACCCACGAAGCAGGCACACTTATTTCCTATGGCTTCCTGTGCCAGATGGTCCTTATTCCTTACACCTTTAACTCCCTCAGGTTTCCCCTGCAACTGAATATTCACCCTAAGAGTTTCATGCATCACTTTCTCCGTAGCGGCCTACGAGAACTCTGGCTCTCTCATGTATTGCCTAGTCTTTCAAGCTTTTCTTTTAAATATCACTGGAAGCACAAGTGACCCATAACTCTGTTTTATGCATGTCTTTAAATCCAGCATCACCTGAATTATGCCAAGGTTTGCTAGCACCTCAGTCACTACAGACACCCGTGAGACCACAGGCTCTAGGGCTTGTAAGTGGCGAGGTAGCTAAGGAGGTAAAGGATCCACAGAAACAACTTCAAGGCAGACCTGTGTTTGCAGGGTTCTATAGATGCACAATCTATTCTTAAAGTCTTTTAAGTGATCATAGTCTTTCATACTCCAGGTGTTTTGATCAATTCTTGGCATGCATGCTCTAAAAGGATCTTTCCTACTGTTCCAATGAAAAGTACGTGGCATAATTTTAAAGGTCCTAATCTCCTCAGCAATCATGCCTTCCTTAATCCAACTTCACACCAGCTTCTCTGACTTAACTGCAATATTTTTAAAGTCTACTCCACTTTTTGTATCCAGTTATCAGTACAAACCTTCCTAAAAGCAGCTAACTGCAACCATGCCACAGTCTGAATCCTGAACTTCTTTGAAATAGTCTCTAACAGGTTAATTTGTCCATTGCCATTTAACTCAGCCTCCCTGAGATCATCAGGACATGGACAAATGTAGTAAATTCCTTGTTAGCATATAACAGAAATGGCCTGTTGCACAGTTCCATCTGAAATTCCATGAGCAATCTAACATTCCATTCCAATTTCATCTTCATCCTGCGATCCCATGAGAAGCATCCACTGACCTGTGCCTATGACCTTTTAGGCTTTCCCAAGACTTCTTTTCCAAATTCCTCCCATTAAACAGTTCCAAAGGCTTAAGAACTACATTATCATGTTCACTGAGAGCATAAGCCTAATTCTCTGACACCAATTTATTTAGTCAGAATTTGATTGTTCTGACAAAAAAAAAATAATAAAAATAAAAAAACCCAAAATAACAAAAAACACCTGATGCAAAAAAAAACTTGTAGGGAGGAATTATTTACTTTGGCTCATGTTATTAGAGGTTTTAGTCCCTGGATCCACTGTTTATGGACTTCCCATAAAGTAGGCAATCATTATGGCAAAAACACATAGAAACTACACACCTCATAATAGCCAAGGATAGATATATTGATACCTTTTTACATTTGAAGAACATTTTATGGAATGTATTCATTTGAGTAAGTTACAAGGCATTTTATAATTGAACTGATTGTTTTCACAATCACTTTATGGTTATTAATTTTTAGCACAAATTCAGCAAATGGATTAGTTCATACATATTGATTAACTGCAAGTGGAACCCACTCAATTCCTTTTCCACCAAGTCCTTCAGATCTCAGGTTTAATGACAGATAGGTGGTATTCTATTTATGCTCATATACATATCATGGATGGTTCAACATGAAGTATACAGTATGGAATTTGAAAATAAAGGAGTGGTATAGAAATTCATGTTAATTTTTAACAAACCTATGAAAAATATTACAGTAGCAACATAGATTAACAATAGCTACACATACACTTTTTTTTTCTTAAGATAGCATCCAAGGCCTCTCATGTACTAAGGCAAGCATTCTACTTTGAGTGAAATCCTTGGGACTAGATAGACTCTTGAACAGCATATATTGGGATGATCCATACCTTTATTTGACCAAAATTAAATGAGCCTTTAACCTTTAAACTCTTGCTTTGACTACCTTAGATTAATTCAAGCCTAAACTATAACACCAAGTAGGATATCATGACTATGCCATAATTGGGTTCATATCTAAAATCTATTCCTTTACCTGAACAATGATAAATATTTAAAAACAAAATAGTATGGCCAAAAAAGATCTGGAAATGATGCTATCGATGATTTTAATTTAAAAATCGCAACTATGGTTGTTCAAATATAAATGGCTTGGGTAATATTTAGACAAAATGTAAATTCAGGGATTAAAAAGGGATTTTTCAACAATGTAAGTTTCTCCCAAAGGATCAGGCTCCAAAGTTAGCAATGTTATCAACAGAGGTGACCAAGATGGTATTAGAAGTAAAGTTAACTGTGAGAAGATTTGTAAAGATGGCACAACTGAACCACATGACATTTTCCTGAACAACCACAGAAATCTATATAACTTCCATTTTCCATGTGTGCTTCAAAGAGATCTTGTACGTTGTATAACCAATCACTGGACTAAATGAACAAGCATATGAATATAGCTCCCCAATTATCCACTTAAATGATTTATAATCAAAAGCTGGAGGAACCAGTTATTTCAAGAATATGAAGAAAGAAAGTACAGAGTTATTTAATAAACTTGTGTTTTGAAATATATATTGTTAAAAGATAAAACATATATTCTGTAGGAAATATCAGGTCATTTTTGTTCAAATATCTAGGGAAATTCAATGCAAAATCCACATTGAAACTTGTATAAAGCGGACACCTTTTTGACGACATGTTTACAAACTGTAGAGGTCTTTCACAAACAATTCGCTACAGGTCTCCCAGGTTCTGAACCACCACCACCCCATGACCCTTCTACTGTGATGGCAAAGCAATATCTGTGGGAGATGCTCTTCTTGAAGGATGCGTTAGCAAAGCAAACAGTCAAGAACAACTTTGTGTATCTGTAGTGCATGCATAAATTCCTTTCCACTGTCAGTGTGTCATAGTCAAAAGCAAAGATAAATGATGACAGAAATGACTCTGCTGAAGCAATGCTGGTGTTTCCATAAATTTTCTCACAAATATACTAATAACACCATATGTATAGACTGTTTGTAAAATTGTTTTGACATTTAATCCAGTTGTCCTTCAAGGTTCAGAATTTTTAAGGGCAATTTTGAAAATATATGGTTCAGCTGAATGAAGTTATTCTTCCTCAAAAGAAGACAATAAAAGTAATCTATCAATCTGCTTTCCTTCCTCAGACCTTGTTCAGAAGTATGACTTATATGTATGAGCCTAAGGATCTGACATGACTAAGCTCTCTCACAGGGTGACTATTTTATACTATTAAGACCATAAGATCAATATCATATAAAAGAAAGAGATATTACCACTGGAGAAAAGAATTCAGAAAACTTGTTATAACCAAAATCTCTGTGGTTTCATTTTAGGTGTTAAATTTGTTCTTTGTAATTAAGCATAACCATGAACTGTATAAATAAAAGGAAGGAGAATTCACAAGGTCCTATAATCCACACTCAGTCACACATTTGCTAGCATGTCTTTAAATTTACAAAAGATATCAATCAATTTAATTTAGTTCAGCAAAAGTTCATTCAGCTAGCTTCAACAGAACACTGAACTGGTAATGTTCTAGGAATGAGGACTTTTAGAGCAGGATTATCAAAGATAGACATTCATCAAAATCAATAAGAATGTGTTAGTGGTGAGTCTGAAGAAGTAAGAAAGAAGAATATAGTATTTAAGGTCTCTCTTGAAGTTTGGGCAAAGCTATCATGGGCAGATACCAGATGAATAAAACACAAAAGCGTCTGCGAGTAAGATGAGCCAATGGAATGACAGTTACACTGTACATACAGCATTACTGTAACCTGCATTTTCACACATGTCATCTTTCAAGGTCCTTAAAATGCTCACTAATATAAATAAAGTCAGTACATGGACCTCAGTCAACAGTTATACAGAAACAGTTTCTAAGGGTGTTGGTAAGAGGAAATATCTCACCAGTTCTGAAAACTGAAGGGACTGTTGTCCATGGAAGATGGGAAATGGGGCTATGACCCAGTTCCTGTTAGATTCAAGAATTTACACTAGAAATCTTCATGAAGTACTAATTTGGCTCTATAATCCACGATAATAAAATTTGTTGGCACCTTTCAAAAGAAAATGGCACAGGAGAATACACTGGGCCATGGAAAGATGAAAGAAATTGGGAGAAGATCAAAGGGATAAATAGACTCTAAAGAGGATGCAAGTGTACTTTTGAAACGACTTTCCCAAGGGTACAAGCTGAGCATTTAAGCAGATGAACCAGAGGAATAAGATGTAGAGGGCATATGAGAAGGACACAGGACTCAGGGGAGGATATAAACGAGAAGCTCTTTATGAGAGTAGGATGTAGTGTTCATAGAAACTGGGAGGAGTCAGAACCTTAGACATGGAATACGTGCAACTTACAAAAGTACCATCACAGTGATGGGGAGCTCAGTCAGGCTGAGACTGAATGAGGCAAATTGGCCTTTGGAGGACAAACAGTGAGAAGCAAAAGGTATGAATGCTGGCTCTCCAAATGCAATGGCAGACAACGCCACTGAAACAGCTCAGCTACTGGAAACAGAGAAGGGAATGAGTGGGGACTCTCACAGATGCAAAGCTATCAGGAAACCGATAGAGAAACAGCCCGGCACGGACAGGAATTCCAAGGATGTTGTCACAGCTTGGGTGACATAAGAAGGCAGAAGACACGCCACTGAGTGGTGCAAAAAGTAAAAGTACTTGCAATCAAGCCTAAAACTTTGACATTAATCCCAGGACCCACATGGTGGAAGGAGAGGCCCAGCTCCTGCGAATTGTCCTCTGATTGGATATGTAGGCTGTGCCCATAGGCCCACCCACCCAAAACAAATAGATAAATGTAATTTTAAAAGAAAAGAGAAACACACCCAAGAAAATGTTCAATCATATGATTAACTTGCTCCCAATAGAATGAGACATTCATGCAGTAAAGTGGGGCACATGGGGCAGAGTGGCTCTGTGGGCCTGCAGGCCAGAGTTGGCAAAGCATGAGAAAACAAGATGATATGGTAGGGAAAAAGAAGAGCTTTTCATTAATGCACAGAGTAATGCCCATGGTTCAATAGAGAACCAGAGAGCTGAGTGGATCGAAAGAATTAATGGAGAAGCTTTTAGTACATCCACCCTGCAGGGCCTGTAAGCACCTGGTCTTTTATCCTAACAAAGGACAAATACTGAATTAGTGCAAAAACCCACTATGCCATATTGGAAATTATTACCTAATGGATAAATCTTATGGTCCTATAACAAAATGTAATCAAGATGAACTTTTCATCTAAATTAAAGGGATTTTGTGAATCTGGATCATTATGGCATTTAAAAGAAAATTATATTCCAATAGTAACCAAAAGATGTTAGAAAAAAAGGATATTTCCTCTGTTGATTCAAAATCCTTTATATATTTACCAAATCATATCATTTAAAAATCACAATGTTACATAGCAAAGTCTTAGAGCTGAAACATTTGAACAAGCTCATTATGTTAATATAAATATAAAAATATTTCTAAAATAATTAAAGTAACAATTATATGAATAAATGCAAATATAGCTTCAAGACTTTACTTCAGCAAATGGAAATGTCCTTCCTTAAGAGGACAGAAAATAATTTAACAATGAATACAATTTCAGATGAAATACAGCTAATTATATCTGCAATTGTATAAATGTTTCATATAGAATCATATTTCAGGAGTACATAATCAAGAAGAAGAGAAAACTAGTACTTGGCTTTGGTTTGGAATGTTTACACATATGCTCATATTCAAAATATCTAGCCCACTACACCTATATGTAATATATATTTAGATATAAATACTTATATTACTGTAAGTAATAATACAAACTGAAATCATAGTAATGGTTACTATTTATATGTAACAATTACAAGCACATGTAAAACAATTTTTAATGATGTTTCCTTGCATCTAAAACTTGCCCTATATCAGCTTTCCTATTCCCTCAGAACATATGGCCAAACAAAATTGAATTCCCTGACTAAAATTGAAAAACACATATCCATTTCTTTGCCCTAATGAATAATTATAGTATCATCGTATACTTTTTTTGATGTTTAATGTATTCTGCTTTTTCTGTCAGTTATCTTACAGTGCTTTTCTACATGATAGTATTTCAGGGTTAAATTGGAATTAAATGATTTAGTTTATGATAAATACTTGGAGGCATTTTCCAAGGCATTTATTCTATCACATATGAGCTGTTTTGTTCTTGGAAAGAAAAGCAGTATGCTGCTGTTTACTCTTTCACCAGCACATAGAATACTTTTAGTGTCCCTTGTTCCTAAACTGCATGTTACTCTTAGCTTGGGCACTGTTTCTTGAAGACCCCTTTTATACTTTGGGTATTTACAAATAGGAATGAGTCACTTTCATGGTGATCATTCTGGGGTGTCTTCTATTACCTTGAGAAGTCTGATGAAAATACAATCATAGAAAGCAAACAAGGGGAACAATAAAACCAAAACTATTCATGCTGAATTCTATTGGGAGCAGTTTAAGAAAAGAAGGAATAACTCAGGGAGTATGTCTTCTGCTTCCTGTGCTGGTTATGAAGCACAGTAATTATCTTGTCTATGTATTGCTAAAAGCATGTATTGATAACAGAAGACAAAGCAAAAATGTTGATTTATGTATCTGGAGAGTCTAGAAAGAAGAAAAAGCACCACTGTGAGACCAAATTTGCTGGTCATCTAATTTTAGAAATGAGGCTATATTGTTGGTATACACAAAACACATTTCTGGCATGTCTTTCAAGAGATTTGGAAGCAAACTGAGTAAGAACCAGGTTTCAGGACTCCTCTATAGCCAAAGCCAAGAGTGTACACTGACCATTTGCCAGCAGACCTTAGAATTTCAGTGAACCTTTCTTCCTTCTTAAAACTACCTTCCACTCAGCCTTATCTCTAAATTCTCTATCCTAAGAGTAGGAAAAATTCTCTCTGCCCATAACTTTCTTTAGTCAAAAGACAGGTAGCTAAACTTTACTACAAGGAATTTTTTTTTTGCTCCAACAACACAAAAGGCCAAACAAATACCACACTTCTTAGGATTTCTCAGGCCCAGGAAAGGCAAAATTGTTGATTTTCATTCTCTCAAGTAGATAAATCATCTCTTAAAGTAGGCATCACCATGTTCTGGGTCATACAAACATACTCAGTGGTAAAACTAAACCAAATAAGCACAGAAAAAATGTGTTCCCTCACTAGAGTCATGAAAAACAACTTATAGATATCTATTCTAGGAAAATAGGAAACTATGACTCTTTCTTTTTCTATCACTGTGGTATGAAAATAGAACTTTATTCACTAGAATACACAAATATCTACTCCTGGTCTGGCAAGGTCCAGCTCTTCAAAAGCAGGGACACTAGGAGACCAACAGTAGACTATTGAGAATGTATCACATAGTAGGGAACAGATGGTGACTTTTTAAAGGATTGAGCACAGAAAGGACATGAAAGACATACCAGTAGAGAATCCCCAGTCTGAAATCTAACATTCTCTATCAATGATTCTTCAATGCATTTTATTTTTGTAAACCATTTCTTTCTTGTGGAATTTGGCAAAGAGGATAATAGTCTTTAGGTCTCTAAATTTGTGGAGGGCAGTGAGACAAGCATGACTGTGAGACCAAATTTGAAGTTTCAGGAGTCCTGAAACCTGGTTCTTACTCAGTTTGCTTCCAAATCTCTTAAAAGACATGCCAGAAATGTGTTTTGTGTATACCAACAATATAGCTTCATTTATAAAGTTAGACGACCAGCAAATTTGGTCTCACAGTGGTGCTTTTTCTTCTTTCTAGACTCTCCAGACTTTTCCATGAAAATGATTTTTATTTATCATTTTTCTACAACTGCATATGTATGATCTTAAGTATGCTCCTTGGAAATTAAATTATTTTTTCTACTAGTACTTTTAACATTTGCTTATAAGTATTTTCATAATATTAAAGTGGTCATCTGTCAATAAAAACATTGTTTCATAGTGGCAGGATTTAAACTCAGATTTTCACCAAGATGAATACTCTTCAGGGCTTCTTCAAGGTCTTTAACTAAGTTCATCTCTGCGACATAGAGCAAAAACCAGAATTGCATCTAAATTTTATGATCTATTAGGTAATTAAATGCCATGTTGTATACATGTACAAAAGGCTTTGATCCATTCTAGGTCCTAAACTCAAAGTTAAAAAAAAAAAAAAAAAAAGTCTGAGTATGTTCCAAGGATGAGGTGGATCTCAATTAGAATCTGAACATCAGTTTCAATTATTAACTGGAAAAACTAGGGAAATATAGTATGTTCTTAGCCTGTTTTCATGGGTACAGGTTCCAGTAGTTTGTAGCTTCTGGTTCCTTAGTCTAGTTACTTCCAGCTGTGCTTAATACTCTTCCTCAAATGATTTTCCTTCCAAGTTGACTGGTCTTAGAATTGACTGATTAACCAGATCGACTGTGCATGCATTTGTCCTAAGGTTTTTGTGGTTCCAACCCATTGGGTAAAGAAATAGAGATTCAAGTGCCTCAGCAGGATTATAATAATTACTGATTAAGTTAAACAACTGAGCTAAATTACAACTTTGTTCATTTCTTTATCAAATCCAGTATTTCTCTCCAGTTTTTATTGACATCAATTGACTCTTGTCACATAATATTGGCTCTTGCTGTGTCTCAAACCTAATCTTCTTGAAAGTTTGTCTATATAATTGGAGATTAGATTTCTTGATATTACATTATTTTATAAATTCCCTTTCAAATACTTTTCCATGAAAATGATTTTTATTTATCATTTTTCTATAACTGCATATGTATGATCTTAAGTATGCTTCTTGGAAATTAAATTATTTTTTCTACTAGTACTTTTAACATTTGCTTATAAGTATTTTCATAACATTAAAGTGGTCATCTGTCAATAAAAACATTGTTTCATAGTGGCAGGATTTAAACTCAGATTTTCACCAAGATGAATTCTCTTCAGGGTCTCTTCAAGGTCTTTACCTAAGTCCATCTCTGTGGCACAGAGCAAAAACCAGAATTCCATCTAAATTTTATGATCTATTAGGTAAACTAACTGCCTGGGTTCACTGTAAAATATAAAGGTTTTTCTCTTGCTTTTGTTATTTCAGCACATGGCATATATATTTTAAAGTTAATGTTCATTATACATATTCCAGTATAAAATCAACTTTACTCAAGACGGTTGAAAAGATTATTTATTGGAGTCAATATCATATAAAACTTCATATATTTAGAGTCTAAAAACACTGGCTTCAATGCCTAATTCCATAATTTTTTTATAAATTTCTGTGATATGACATTGAAAGACTAGGGCCCACGAGGTACTACAGAGCTACCAAAATTATGTCTGTGTTCAGTGGCTAAGACACCAAAACACTTTCTGCCAAAAGTTTGAGGCAGCCTCCAAACCATTCTTGCTTCCTAGGACAGTGTTAACTAGACAAGAGATCGATGCCCAACTAACAGACACAGCTAAGTCAACTTATCTCTGAGATGGATTCCACGAAAAATGAACAATAGTGGTAATCCACATGATAGAAATGCATATGTACAATGAAGCCAATTTTTAGGGTCAAGAATTCTGAGTGCACCAGACGGGTACTTAATAAGCTCTAGCTATCAGCTGAAATTAACTGAGCCATTAACTCCTTATCTGTGTAACCTGTTTAATTCCTCAGGCTTAGAAAATCTAAAAGAAAATTGGGATTCAGGTCTCTGAAACCAAGATCAACTAAATATATTGAACTCATTCATTCTATACCTTTATTTTATTTTTTATAAAAAATCATTACAAGGGCTGGAGAGATGGTTCAGTGGTTAAAAGAACTGACTGCTCTTTCAGAGAACACATATTAGATTCTCAGCACTCATGTTGTAGCTCACAACCATCTAACTCCATTCCCAGGAAGTCCAATGCCCTCTTCTAGGCTCAATTGGCACCAGGCATTCAAGTGGTGCACAGATATACATGTAGGCATGCTATAAAATAAAATAAAATAAAATAAAATAAAATAAAATAAAATAAAATAAAATAAAATAAAATAAAATAAAATAAAATAAAATAAAATAAAATAAAATAGAAAAGGTTATAATTTTTGTTTTAATCACTACAATGCAGGGAAGCATATGCTGTCTTGTCAATATAGATCTGTCCTCCCTAGTCAAGAGAATCTGCTCCAGAAATTAAACTGCTATTTGCATGCTGATGATTCTCAAAATTCCCTTGTTTGTAACTTTCTTTTAATGCAAATTGTTCCTTATTAGTTTACTCAGAAAATACTAACCACATTTGACATGTCACTTTTACATGTTCTTGAAGCTAGATAGCCCAGGGACCTAGGGTAAATACTACTGGTATAAAATAAAAAATAAAAAATAAAAAACAATCAAAAAGGTAGTGATAAAACTACCCCTAATGGTATTCTGCTATATTCAGATCAGTGCCTTGTTTGCTATCATCTCATCAGAGATGCTTCCTCCTGCAGTAGATGTGAACAAATACAGAGATCTACAGCCACACACTATGCTGAGAATGAGAGGCCTTGGAACACTCAGCCCTAAATGGTAGATCTCCATCAAATCCCTCTCCTCAGAGCTTAAGGAACCCCAGGCAGAAAACGTGTAAGAGCTAGAGGGGCTGGAGGACACCAAGAAAACAAGATCCTCTAAATCAACATGAGCAGATCTCATAGGAACTCACAGAGACTGAGGCAGCAAGCACAGGGCCTGCACGGGTCTGCACCAGACCTTCTGAGTACATATTATGGCTTCCAGTTTAGTGTGTTAATGTGAAAACAGCGGGTCTCTGATTCATGTCCCTTCTCTTGGGCTCTTCTTCTTCTATTTGTCTTGTCCTACTTCGATGTTTTATTTTATTTGTTATATTTTAGTACTCCCTCTTAGAAGCCCGTTCTTTCCTAATGACAGACATCAGGGAGTGGATCTGGAGGAGAGAGGAGGAACTAGGAGAAGTAGAGGGAGGGGAACTATAATTAGGACATATTATGTGAGAAAAGAATCCATTTCAATAAAAGGGAAAAAGAGAGAAGAAGAAGATACTTGTTGATTAGGATATCATGTGGACCCTGTTTCCAGAAACCAGACATGATCTATGAGCCACTCAGAAATTCCACATAAACACTTACTGATAAGTGCATACTGAAGCTATTCACAAGATGCATTGTCCTTTGTAATTTAAATCTCCCAAATAAAATTTATCTAAAGAATTAAGGCAATTAAATTAATGGGCAGTATCACTTCATAACAAATTGTTCTGGTCAATTATGTCATTCTGTGAAAAATTAAAGCATTGCTTGACTCAGATCAAACATTTTTTTAAAAGTCAGTCCTTCAGCAAGAAAAATCCTAATCATCTTCTCAAATCTACTCTATGTACCCACATCTTCCACGTCTTCTGTAATAACTTATTTCAATCCACAAGGATCACTCAGAGTTCCTGAAAATGGTAGCAAGCCTTCCTCTCTGTATAACACATTTGGCACTTAATCAAGAAATGCCCAGCTAATCCTTTAGCTGAAGAATAAAATGGAGACACAGAATGACCTTGTGATCAAACAAAGATCTTATGGCTGTTCATGATAAAATCAGACTTGTTAGAAATATAGTGTATATGGAGATGTGGACTTCTTTCCAGTTTTTTTTATTGCACTCTTTATTTATTGCTTTATATTTTATTTCCTTGTTCTTTTATGAATATGTTTGTTTCTCACAATAATTCCACTAGCTGATTAAGAGAAGAATGGAATATTAGAGGTGATCTGGAAAATGTCCACAAGGGAAAGAATAAGGTACTCGACTAAAGATGTCTTTTATACTCCATTTCTTCCACTTACCATATTAATCCTGTATACCCCTATTTTACAGTGAGGAGCAGAGCCTGGGAGATTATGTTCAGTGCTCAAGGCCACTTAGATGACAAATCAGACAGTTTGGTCACTATGGAAAAAGAAATAGTATTGTAAGCTATGGACTACAGGAAAATCAATATGCTACTCTCCTTCCCACTCCCTAAAATGTTGTGAACATGCCCACATTTATTTATAACATTGTCTATAAATCCTATGAACTTATATGGTTTGCCAAACATAATAATGGAGAAATAGGGTAGGAAGATTTAAATAATAATATTTACACTATGGCAACTGAAAATATTAGTGAGGTCTTTGAAACAACTGGAAATAATCAGCACTGCTGTTGGCAGGTATGAGGTACATCAGACACTCACAACGTTAGTGTCTATGATGCAGCCAGATCATTACCAATAAAATGAAAAAGGACACACTAAGATTTCCATTGAATAAATAGTTCTCATGAAGGCAATGCAACGGACACTTCTGTTCATATCTTTTCATTTGAGAAAACAGAAAACTGAATGTATTTTTCCAAATACAAAAATAAGCCAGAAATGTGCCTTGTTTGGTTGCCTGTCATCACCAAGTGACAGGAATTTTAGTTCTCCCCCTTAACCCTTGGTAAATTTGGGTCTTTTGTTGTTATTTATCATAAGGATAAAGTTGTCTCTGTTTTTTTATGTTAACTCACTTACAAAATACAACATATATGTTGATATATATGTTCATGTAAATCTAAATTTGTTTAACAATTTATACAGTGTATTAAATAATTATAACCTTGTCAAAATCCATTTAAAACACTAATGAAAGTCATTTCTAATCTTTATGAGGTATGTACTACTAATTTTAAACACCTAAGAGTTTCTTCAATCAATTATTAATAATTTTTAAGGACCCAAACAACTTCTAATTATGAAAGAACAAAGGACAGCCCTAAGATCAAAAATCTGGTTATTTGATTCTAGGAAAACATATACATAAAATCAGCTGAAAGGAATCTAAAATTCTGCAGAAGATACAAACTTCCCAAATTACTTCATTTTCATCCACAATAGTACTTGCTCCCACATAAAAATCTTGCTACAGTAAAAGCAAGTGTAACATGAATTAAAGTATCTAAATATAGAAAAATTATCTATCACACACACCCCTATATTCAAGTTTGGCCACAGAACATTTTGCTCATGGGGCAAATGCTAAATGCCTCAGTACATAGCCTTGTAGCTGAAAAAAATTTAACAATGTTATCAAGAGTTCAGTTAGAAAAACAAATCATCAGCATGTGAGTGAAGCTTTCTGTTTTGTACTGTTCCAAACAAATCATGAACATTTGAGTGAAGTGTTCTGTTTTGTACTGTTCCGAGATACTCAAAAAAGAATACTCCAGGAATACAATGCATACAAACTTCTAAAACTGCTTAAACTCATTGGCTACTTATGACAGAAATTAATAAAACATTACTATATTAATATTTCATGAAGTGTTATTTCTGAAATTTTACTTTGACTAGGTAAGAGGTTTATTAACAAAATAGTCTTAAAAATTCAATGGGGAAAAAATTCAATGGGGAAGATTGTGTTTAGAGACCCTTAGATCTAATTTTGTAATTAATAAGCAGGTCACCAGAAAGTATATATGTACAAATTTCAACATTTTAATAAACAGTTTTTAAAATAAAAATGAAGATAAAGAGACAATTTGGAGGCAACTACAATCATCCATCTCAAAAGCTATGCATGTCTGCTTTCTGTCTGAAGGCATTCTAGATCCAGGAACCTTGGCAGTGGGAAGTACTTCCAAGTTTAAAAACAATGCACAAGAAAGAAAGAAGAAAGTCAGAAACAAAATCCAAGACAATAAAAGAATGTCAGTGCCAATTCTTGTTTCTTATCCAGGAATACCAGTTGCCCATTGAGGAGAGAAGTGTCCTATTTATAGTGTGCCTCTGCTGACATTCCTGATCTTGAGATGAAAGAGCAGCTCACCACAAGGAACGGAGTGCATTAGAGTAGACAGTCATGAAAAAGCTGAGTAAAACACCCTCCCCTTTAAAAGTTTTTATCTCCTTCCAGAAAGTGGTAGGATGAGAGAATTCTTATTTAAACCTTTAAATGCAATAAGTATAAATAGTTTTGTCATATAGTTCTCATAGGGAAAATGTACAAATGACTGGTCTTATTCTTATCGCCTCTAATAAAAAAAACCAAAAAATTTAAATTAATAAGAAATGTCCACATGCCGCAGGTTCTTCTCACTGAATTGGAAACCTACAAAGCACAGTAACATTTAGCTGGAGGTTCATTATTCAAGATCCTGCCCAGATTTTGTGAAGTTTATCCAAAGATAAAGAGACATTTAGGAGAACCTTCCCTGAAGTGGTGAGCTAGACTCTGCCTGATATTTTATTTAAGGGGTCCTTACTCATAAATGGTGCCAGGACTTGTGCTCCATTGCTCATCTCTTCCTTTCTTCCAGTCAAAGCTACTCAAGGGACCCTGTCCCACCATAGGAGTAAAAGCAAGTACAGAAGCCAGTCTCTGGACTGTTTCTTTCCAGCATGTAAAATAAGCCATGGCCAGATGTTTTTATATATTCAATAGCAACCTTCAATTCCTCTCTATTACTCTACGTCAGAGGGCTACAGAGAAATTCAGGGCTACTGAGTTTCTGTGGCTGGTCATGCACTGTTTATTCTAAGGTTCTAAGGAAAGACTTCACATCACTAGTAGCTATTTTAAGACCTATTCCATGTCTGTAAGACTCATAAAGTGTTCATTAAAACACTCCTAGGAGTAATTTGCATAGGTAACTGGTGACTATTAATTTGGGTGACTGCAAATGCAAGTAAATAGGGAATAAATAAAGGTAGACTTTTCTCTTTTAATCAAACTGCTCACTTCTAGACACAGTAAGGTGTTCTTGCATTCCTTGGCCAATTACTCTATTGTGAAATTTTAAAATATACCTTGCTTTTCAAAATACAGAAGATAAAATTGGATCAATAGGAGAAAGTCAATTATCCAAGATGGGTGCCTTTTAATGAAGAAAAATCATAGGCAATTTTTGGACAAATAACACAGAAAAAAAGGAAAAATATAAACTTCTATCCTCAAATACAATAATAAGAATGTATTGAATTTCTACCAAGTATAAGGTACTAGACTTATATTACATAACCATTACTTGTGTTATGTCCTCACAAGCATCATACAAAGTGGGTACTAATATTATCTTCATTTAATAGATGAAGACTTTAAGGATCAAAGGAGTTAAGCAATTTGTTCAAGGTCACATAACTATAAAAGCAGCAAGGCAGACAGTCTTTTCAAGCTTGAAGAATTCATTCAGACACACTATACACCAACCAGAAGACTCATGGAGTTTACCTGTACTTCACAAGCCTTCCCAGAATCACTATTGGGCACTTTGTATAGTGTAGGTTTGTCACGGCGCTCACAAGTGTGATTATTGTTTCCTCCAATTTACAGGAAAGCTCATGTGGGATCCCCCAGGCCTGAAGCTTCTGCCACAGGTCACCCCAACCTGCTAGAATCTCACAGGCTGCTTCACAAATGCCTTAAGTCAGATGCTCAAGAAATGTTTACTGTGTAGACTTTTGTTAACTGTTATCAGTAAAATATATATATCATTTTCATATATAACATTTCAGAGACTGATACCATAGACAAACCACAGACAAATTCACTTATTAGAACAACTATTTCAAAACCAGTTCAAAATATTAGGTTCCCAAAGTATAAAATTTAGAAGAGTAAAGACATGTCTTTCCAACCAGCCAAACAAGTGGAACCCATGAACTGTGGATCCATACCTGTGGAGCCTCCATGGGACTGGACTAAGCCCTTTGGATACATGAGACAGTTGTTTAGCTTGAACTATTTGGGGGCCCCTAGGCAGAGGAATCGGGATCTGTCCCTGGTACATGAGTGGGCTTTTTGGAGCCCAGTGCCTAAGGTGTGACATCTTACACAGCCTTGGTGCAGTGGGGAGGGGCTTGGACCTGCCTCAACTGAATGTACCAGTCTCTGCTGACTCCCAATAGGAGACCTTGACTTGGAGGAGGTGGGAATGGAAGGTAGGTTGGTGGGGGAGGTTGGCGGTGGGAAGAGGGAGGAGGGGGAAAATCTGTGGTTGGTATGTAAAATGAATAGAAAATGTCTTAATAATATAAATAAATAAGAATCTGAAACAAAAAACAAAAACAAAAAAAAGACATGTCTTTCTAGTAAGCGCACAAGGCAGGGTCAGGAGCAGCACAGTCTCTACTAAATATGAGTTGAATGAATAACTTAGTAAAGGACTCTTCAAGGAGAAGCAGAAAGAAAAATCTAACATACAGTAAAATATGAGAAGAGACCAATTCCGAGAGAAGGAAACTTCAATTGAGAAAATACCTCTATAAGATTAGGATCTAAGCAAGCTTGAAGGACATTTTCTTAATTAGTGATTGATATGAAAGGGTCTAGCCCATTGTTAGTGGTACCAACCAAGGATGGTACTCCTGGGTTCTAAAGGAAGATCATGTCTGGAATGCAGAAGATCCTTTAGGGCTCGATGTTACCAAGTCCTGTGCTTAATGTCAATGGGAAACTACAACAACCCAATTAGGAAAGCAGGGTGAGAAAGCCAGTAAGCAGCACTCCTCCATGGCTCTGCATCAGCTCCTGCCTCCAGATTCCTGCCAGGTGCAAGTTTTGCTTTAGCTTTACTCAGTGGACGGTGATCCAGGATGTGCAAGTCAGATAAACTGTTTTCTCCTCCAATTACTTTTTTTGTTTGTTTGTTTTTTTGGTTTTTCGAGACAGGGTTTCTCTGTGTAGCTTTTCCCCTTTCCTGGAACTCACTTGGTAGCCCAGGCTGGCCTCAAACTCACAGAGCTTCGCCTGGCTCTGCCTCCCGAGTTCTGGGATTAAAGGTGTGCGCCACCACCGCCCGGCTGCCTCCAATTACTTTTAATAACGTATTCATCACAGTAAAAGTAACCTAACTATGACACCAGGTACATCTAGATTTACGTCAAGCTGACAAAAACTTGCTATCTGGGGAAGCGAGAGATGAGATCTAATGAGAGGAGAACACCTGTTAAACAGCCCCAGGATTCCTAATTATGTGTAGGGGTTTTAATTTCCTCAAAATCTGCTCTATGGATGGTAGAAGAAAATGAAGACACAACTTTCCAATGAGGGGTTTTCTTGTGGAAAAGAACTCACTGAGAATTATGTGATTCTCCTTGTCATTCATTCACATCTGAAGAAAATTACTCATGACTACACTAAACAGTGATGTACTGTGCAGGAAGTTTTTGCCTTTAAATTAATTATCCAGGGTTTAAAAATGCTCCTTCCGCAAAGAATATTCATTCAACAGTTATAAGGTATTCATGTAGCTGGGATTGCAAGCCTGTATCACCACACCTACTCTACTAAACTCTCTGTTTTCAAATGGTCAAACTGATATCTGAAGTGAGAACAGCTAGCTCTGCTTTGATCTTCCTCCCCTCCCTTTGAACATACTCACAGCACACACTCATATCTAAATTAAAACCTCTCTCTTGAACAGGTCTGTTTTATTGTTGTTGTTGTTCTTTTTGTTGTTGTTGTTGTCGCTGTTTCTCCCAATTTATAAGGCTTGAGACTTCTGTATGGCTCCAGACCAAGAACTTTTCCAGGTTGTCACTGAGTGCGATGTTAATTAGCTAGTTAGCACTTTCTTTTCAGGCTCTCAGTACTAACTGCTCTTCATTTCTTTGCCAACTTATTTCTTGGTCTGTTATCCAAGGCTCTGAAGCCCTTATGCTATAATTGTGACTCACAGCTATAAATTATTCTGCTCAAAATTCAAAAGAAGGACAATGCAAAACTACCACTTCTCTAACTATGAGTTAATGAAACAGATGAGTGATAAGGGTCTCTCTCTTCCTTTGTGAAGGTTTTAATTCATCTGCTAGTGATGCTCCTCTTAAAACACTGAAAAGTCACAGTTCTTGTGGTGCTTCAATTAGAAATGCAAGCAAAACTGCTACTCGTGGAGTCATCTGCCTCATGATCTAGCCCCATTCACAGGTGCCCTCCCAGTAGATGCTGGAGACTAAGCCATGGACTCTTGTCATTCTCAGGGGAACTTACAATAAAATGGCTACACAAAAACAATTAATAGTCTGTATTTACTTGTTGGGTTTTATATTTCTGTTTTTGTTTTGATGTTTTGAGATGAGGCTGTGCTGCATGTCCTAAGGTGTCCTGGAACTCAGTATTTAGCCCAGGATGGCCAACAGTTTTTTATCTTCCTGCATTAGATCCCTGAGTGCTGGGATTAAAAGCATGTACCACTAGCACTATAGTTTTCACTAGGGTTGAGATTTAATCATCAGTGCTTAAAAGTGGTGCTTAAGAAAAAATATTAATTGATTAATAAGAAAAACAATAATAATATAAATTAAATTAGAAGCCATTAATTTTCTCAGGAAGGTTTTGCTTTAGAATTCCATTTAGTAGTTTTTAAGAAATTATCCTAAAGAGAGGGGCACTCAGCAATTAAAAGAACTTACTGCTCTTTCAAGGACTCAAGTTCCATTACTAGCACCCATAACACAACCCCCAGTAAATCCAGTTCCAGGGGATCAGATACCTCTGTCCTCCACAGGCACCTGCACTCATGTGCAGAGATCCACACACAGAGACAGACAGACAGACAGACAGACACACACACACACACACACACACACACACACACACACACACACACAATTAAAAATAAAAACAAGTTATTTTTCAAATTTTTAAAGAAACCTAAGTGCCTAGTATGTGGGATGGGCCAAGTTTAATTCCTAGCACAGAGAAGTGAAGGAAATGGGAACCAAGAGAGGAAAGGAGGAAGTCAGGAGAGGAAAAGAAGAGAAGGAAGAACAGAAGGAAAGAAAATGGACAAAGGGAACATGGACAAGAAGAGAGGGGATTAACTTACTGTCAATTGTCTCCCAGTGCCCAATCCAATGTTTCTTCACTTTCCAGCTCTGTGCTCTTCCTGCTCCCTGGCCTGAGCTTCTTCACTGAAGCTTCAATGCACTGTTAGTCTTTTAAATTCCTTTCAAATTCTTATTCCCTGATGCCAGTCTTCAGATTTCTTCATAGACCACTATATTTGCATTGATGGGAAGGGGTTGTTTATAACAGCACAGATTTTCATTTATGCTTATTTGTTTATTAAAACAGACATCTTCAAAATATTGACAATCCCCTTACATAATTTCTTTCATGATTTCAGTATTGTTTTCCTCATGGTTTATCATAGTTTACACGAGTCTTTTAAACATCAAATGAGAAATATCCTACAGAGATTTTTTTAAATTATATCACAAAGTTTAGATTTTTTTTAAATGCTGGAAGCTTTCAGCTTTTTCTTCTATGTGGACAACATGCTCATTTTTGTTCTTTTTACTTAATGCTACAAAATATAGCTACCATTAGCAGAAATGCATTTCTCTAATTCTGATGTGAATGGCAGTAAAAATAAAAGCTATGTGTTAACAAATCAGAGTTGTGTTGAAGAATCTGAAGACACTGTTAGCCTGGTTCATATGAAAGAAATCGCTGATGTTTTTATATAGATGATAAAATATGGACTGTTGCCTCAACACAGACAGTAGTGCCTAGTTGTAAAGTATGGTAAGCAAGACATGTATGTCTCTAGAACTACCTTCTAAGTTAGAAGTAAGAAAACCAATTGCAACTTTGCCTTAATAAAGTTGTCTCTGAGCCAACCAGATCACTTCAGGGACTTCTTAATAGCACAGAAACAATAACCACCCTTTAGTTGTGAATCATTAGCACTCATTAAAGAAAGGAGAAAGTGAATGGATTAACAGTATACAAAGTGAGCAACAGCCTGACCAAGGACAGAATGACCCAGTGATGGAATGGGTGAATGACCTGTTCACCTGAATGAGTCATTTAATTCAGATTTGAATATCCATTGAAAATGTTCAGATGCAAAATATCATCACAATCCAAATCTGGTCATTGTTATTCCATGTTCAAAAACACCAGTAAGCCCAAGAACATTCAACGGCAACAAATACAAAGGTAGTATAGAACTGTGCTAGTTCAGTGATTCCCTCAGCAAAGACTGCCCGGCTGACCATTTGAAGAGCTCCAGACCGCAAGTACACAGAGGAGATATGTACAACTCCTGCCTTTAGCCAGGTTCCCAATTATCTGTCAATCATGTGTGTTCATGTAGAACAAAGTAACAACAGAGAGGCAAATATGTAACTACTAAAGAAGAACTGTTTAAAAGGCTTTGGAATTTCAGAAAGTTAGAGCAATGAACAGGGAAGCCACATTCATCTAGCTCTTCGTAAATATGTGGATATTACAAAGAGTGTTCGTAAATATGTGGATATTACAAAGAGTGTTCTATGAACAAAAATGCCGTGAGATGGGTATCTTCTCTGGCCTGATTTTTAGTCAGTATGCCTCAGTTCATCCATATAAGATGTTAAAGGACACTGAGATACTTTCACATATACCAGGCAGTAACTGGCATCTGCCCTAGTGTTCCACAGGGTGACCCCCTATCTCAGCTGTATAAGCCTCTTTCATGGGGCTTGCCACAACAAAGGAGCTAAAATTTTGGTGCCTACTTTCCTAAGACTCTGATCCAGGTCTGCGCCTGTGACAAGATACTATATGCATTACAATTTACCTTTAAACTGGGAGTTTTAAGAAAAACAGCATGCCATTGTCTGCACAACAGGCAAATACTGGAAACAGGTCCTGAAATCTGATTACACAGTACTTGACATGCCAATCTGAGGAGTCTGGGTTTCATTTAGTGATGACAAGTTGGAAGCTGATAAGAAACAAAATTCAAGGAATGCATGCATACCAGCAAAATTCCATTTTAAGAAAATCAGTTTGTCAGTACACAGGATAGATTACAGAAGGAAAGAAAGGAATCAAATATGACAGTCACATTTTGATTTTCTACTATGTATTTGATACTGTGAGCAGTTGTATTCTCCGTTCTATAGATCAGAGACTTGTTCAAGATCACACAGCCAGCACATGCCAGAGGGGATGCTCCCCCAGGAGAGCAAACACCATAACCTCAGTGAGGAAAATAAAGAAAATTAGACTTAGGAATTGGAACACTGGAGGAAAGAGTTCATAGTGTGGCATCCCTAAATGGACACAGAGACGCAGAGCATGGAAAAATCAAAGCACTTCCCAGCTTTCAAGTCTGGAAGAAGGGAGAATGCAAGAGCAAGAACAAACACTAAAGTTCACAGGGTAAGCTAATTTGGGAATGGTGATGACCTCAGGGCCAAGGAAACCGGCTATTCATATGTTCCTCAGATTCTGGAGAAGGTCCAAATAATGAGAAGATGGAGCTGGCATCTTCAAGATTGATCAGAAGGATGTTACCAGGTATTGGAGGCGTGCTGGCCATGCAGAGAGCATGGCTGCAGTTACCGGAATCATTTACTTAAGGTTCAGAGAAGGACCGAACGAGGCAAGTGGAAGTGTGAAGAAGCAGAGCAGGAAGAGTGTAAGAGGCAGAAGCTGTGGACAACTACAAGAAAACAGTGTCTTCTTGACACAGAAGAGCACTGCATATATGAATTCACAGCAGTGAGGATATCTTGCACAAGACCTGTGCAAGACCATGTTAGACTAATCCCTAACACAGAGAGGAGAGATGGGCATGAAGTCCTGCCATCGACCCAAGCAGCTAATGCCAATTAATAGCTTCTGGGAGAGAGAGAGTCAGTTTTCTTTAAGGGTGTAGCCCGTAGCATGTCAGTCAGATGCCAGTGGAAGGACACACATCCATCTATAAGTATGTGGGAAGCAAAAAGTGAATTGATGAGTGTGTGTGTGTGTGTGTGTGTGTGTGTGTGTGTGTGTCCATAGGTGTATGGACTTATGTCTGGGTCTTCAATTTGATTCCATTGATCAATGTGTCTGTTTTATTCTAAACCATGCTGCTTTTATTACTATAGCTTTGTAGTATGGCTTGAAATCAGGGATGATGACACCTCCAGGATTGTTTCAGCTATCCTTGTTTTTTTGTGTTTCCACATAAAGCTGAAAACTGTCCTTTCAAGATCTGTTAAGAATTGTGTTGAAATTGTAAGGGGATACACACACACTCAAACACACACACACACACACACACACACACACACACACACACACACACACACACGTGAGGAGGAAAGTGGGTAAGGATCTAGAAAGAGTTGATGGATGTAAGATGAATATTATCAAAATATATTACATATTAAATGAAATTCTCAAAGACCTAATAAAAAACCTTTGAATGGGCACACAATAGAACTGCACAATATTAATATAACTAACTTTTCTACAGTCTTAATTGTACTAAACATTTCCACTAATTTTTATTTTGTCCCAAAAGTTTGGATGACAGTAAGATCTGCAGTGCTTTCTGTCTACAAAAGACATTCTATTGAAGACTGACTTCCCATTTCTTTTCAAAAGTAGTAACCACACATGCTACACACAGTTTTCACAGGAGGAAGCAAGCTGCCATTATGCTCCTTCCTGTGACTCTGGACATTTCTCCTTCCTCAGCTCCCTGCTCTCCAGATTTGGGAAAACTTTGCAGAGGAAGGGATCTACACTGTCCAAAATGTCAGCGTTTTAATGAATACTTCATTAAAAATGAAAAAGCTGCCCCAGTTTGTAAGAAAGAACCTAATTCTCAACGTATGCCAAGAACCATTGCACCCATAGGCTTGTGATCTACTCTACAGAAATATGGATAATGAGCTGTATCAGTAGAATTTGTTCAGTTCAGTTTGGCCCTAGCTCACCTCTGCTCCTACTGGGACACATCTCAGCTGAATGTCAGAAACTGCAAAGGGGTTTGCTTTCCAACAGCACAGTCTCTTTGGGCTGTACAAGCTCATCACTCCACACCCACTGACCTGCTCTCATTGTCTCCCAATGCCCTGTGCCTAAGCATCCCTCTTACCATTCCTCTGACCTCTGTCAATATAGAAAAAAGTAATTGGCTTAAATAACTAAGTAGTGACCAATAAAGAATCCTAGCAATATTTGCATTTCTATTTTCTCTCTCTTTGCACATATTCACTCATGCTTGTAATTGTATATATTTCTCATACATACATATGACACATGTAGATATGTATATACATAATATTCATAGCATATACATTAAGCCACATATGTGCATAAGAATGATCGTGCTGATTCTTTGCTCCCTCCTTTTTTCTTTTCTATTTCACTCTTCTCTTTTTTTTCCTGACATCGGTATTTTCTACATGTATCTATGTCCTCTTCCCCCCAAATATCCAGTCAGTGGGGTTGTTATCTATGTCTGGATAATCTTATACACATTTATATTTACTAATGCTTAGATATAAAACACCATAGCACACATTATACAAGAACATAGAACACAAGGGGTTTTATGACTGTTGAACAAAAGAAAATTGAAGAAAGATTATATTATTTATATTTTATTTCCCACTTATCTCAATGGATAATTGCTTTGGAAATTCTTTCAACCTATTTGGTGTAATTCTAATATTTTCATTTTAATATGATATATTTTGTAAATTTATCATAATTTATTCATTCTATATCTTCTTAACAAAAGTTTATTTTTTGCCACAACAAACAACATGGAAACAAATATACATTCACTTACATTTTCACAGATAGTACTTCTATTTCCATGAGATAGGACCTAGTAAGTATATTGCTTGTGTGTCTATAATTAATTTTGATAGATACTGCCAGATTGCTTCCCAAAGAGCCTATGTTGCTTCATATTTCCACCCATGGTATCTGAAAGCACTCTTTCACCCCAGTCTGCAGACAGTAATGGATGCAATCGCTCTCTTCTATTTCATCCAGGCTAATGAGTGTGAAATGATATATCACTTGTTTTCAATTGCATTTCTCTGGCTGCTAGGAAATTCTACAGATCTTTTCATATGCACATTGACCAAGTGCTGTGAAATGAAGAAAATTCATTTCTTTTCTGTCTTTAGAGAATGCCCTCCTAAGGTTTATTCATTTTTTTTTCCTTTTCTTAATGGCATTAATAACAACTTTTAACTCACTGTTTACCTTCTAGTCAAATTCTTAAGCAAGTAAACACTAGAACATTGTTAACTTTGACTATAGTATTTATACAGTAGATCTCTAGAATGAAGTCATTCAGCAAGAGGGTGTAGCTGTTAAACAGAAACTATTTCTTTTCATTCAAGTCTCCAGACTTGTTTTATTCTCAGCTCTATGAGTTATACTCTTCTAGGTTGCTTATGTAAATGTAATTATGCAGCATATATCCTATGATTTAACATAATTTCCTCAAGACCATCCAAGTTGTCACATTTAAATGTGTCCACTTTTTTTGAGACTATAATAAGTACATTTCTCCCTTCCCTTTACTCCCTCCAAATCCTACTATATACCATTCCCCACTCTCCTTTAACTTCATGGCCTTTTTTTTCATTAAATGTTATTGCATACATATATGTGTATACATATATTTCTTAAATACAACTTGTTCACTCTATATAATACTACATGCATGTATGTTTTTTCAGGTTGACTGTTTGGCACTAGGCAACTAATTGCTGTGTTCTTCCCTGAGAAAGCACACCTTTCCAAGCTTCCTTAGTTGCCTATCGTTCTTTATGTAGGGTTGTGGCCTTGTGGGCTTTTCTCTGTCCAGTTCAGAGTGTTCATTGGTGTCATCCTTGTTCAGCTCAATTTTGAACAGCATGGCATGATAACCCTAAGGGTACTGTAGTGGTATACATACCTTGGTGGTAACCATCAGCTAATTGGACTTAAGACCTGCTCAATAAGAGGAAGATCACCTTTTGGGTATACACCCAAGAGTAGCATGGATGGGTCTTGAGGTAGGTTGAGTCCCAGTTTTCTGAGATACCGCCATACTGACTTCCAGAGTGGCTGTACAAGATTGCATTCCCACCAACAGTGTAGGAGTGTTCCCCTTGCTCCATATCCTGTCCAACATAAGCTGTCATCAGTGTTTTTAATCTTGGACATTCTGACAGGCATAAGATGGTATCTTAGAGTCATTTTAATTTGCATTTCCCTGATGGCTAAGGATGTTGAATACTTCCTTAAATATCTTTCAGACATTTTAGATTCTTCTGTTGAGAATTCTCTGTTTAGATCTTCACCCCATTTTTTTAATTGGATTATTTGATATTTTGATGTCTAGATTCTTGAGTTCCTTATATATTTTGGAGATCAGCCCTCTGTCAAATGTGGGGTTGGTAAAGGTCTTTTCCCATTCTGTAGTTTGCCATTTTGTTCCAGACTACAATCCACAAACCCAGAGAAGCTAGGTAAAGAGGAGGACTCTAAGAGAGACACCCATGGATTGCCCCAGGGAGGGGAAAGGGTTAAGACATCCTGGGTAAACTGGGAGCAGGGAGTAGAGGGGAGGGGATGTAGAGAGTGGTGAAAACATGTGCATTCAAGATGGCTGAGTTGAGGGAAGAACCAAGAGAAGAGCAATGAAAGAGATATCTTGACAGAGTGAACCATCAAGGAAGGAGTTAGGGAGAAATCTGGAGCTAGGGAAATCCACAGGAACTCACAAGGATATCCCCAGCTAAGTCTCATAGCAATGGTGGAAAGAGTGCTTGAACTAGCCTTCCCCTGTGCTCAGATTAGTGTCTATCCTAATTAGTGTCAACATAGAACCTACATCCAATGACTGATGGAAGCAGATTCAAAGACCCACAGCCAAGTACTTGGCCAACTTCCTGGAGTTCAGTTGAAGAGGGATTATAGGAGCAAGAAGGGTCAGGATTATGATAGGAGAAACCACAGAGATAGCTGACCCAAGCTAGTGAGAGCTCACAGACTCTGGACTGACAGCTGAGGAGCCTCCACGGGACTGCACTAAGGCCCTCTGAACATGGGTAATAGTTATGTGGCTTGATCTGTTTGTGGGGCCCCTGGCAATGGGACCAGGACCTATCCCAGGTACATGAACTGGCTTTGTAGGGCCTATTCCCTATGGTGTGATGCCTAACTCAGCCATGATGCAAGGGGAATGGGCTTGGTCCTGCCCCAGCTTGATATGCCAGCCTGTGTTGACTACCCAAGGGAGACCTTACCCCCTATGAGGAGGGGATGGGGGTGGGTAGAGAGAGATTGGGGGGAATGGGAGAAGGGGAGGGAGATGGAAAAGGTGATGGTATGTAAAATGAAAAAAAAAATTAAATTTAAAAAATAAGAGGATGCTCGTGCCTGGTACTGGAAACTTATCAAAACTAATCAGTGCTAGTATAGTCATGGTTACTGGAAGGGAATTTACAACCACTAATGTACTAAACCAAAATCACACCTAACAAAAATCTGTAAAAATTTGGCCTTATATCCACAGATAAGTGCAGTCTGAAGCCTTCATCAAGGAAACTTCTCTTTGTAACATACAGAGACAAATACAGAAAACCCCAACCAATCAAAATGGAGAGTTGTGGAGGCCAGTCCTAATAGATATGTCTATAAAACACTGCTGTACCTAAGGCTCAGGTAACATTGTGGAAGAGGAGGCAGAAAGATTGCAAGAGCCAGAGAATCAGGGCATGTGCTTTGAGGTTGTATCTCCTAGTAATATCAGAAGCTACACACATAAAGTCTGACCAACAGGACTTTCCAGTTTTTAAACTGAACAATATTCTACTGTGTATACATACTATATTTTCTTTATCACCCGTTTATTTCCAATTTTTGGCTATTTGAAACAATACTGCAATGAACATGAGAATGTAAATAGCCCTTAGACATTCTGATTTCGATATAGCAGAGACAAGATTGGCTATTACGTTAAGATCCAACATATATAAGGAACTCCTACAACACAACAGGAATAATAATAATCTTATTTTAACATTCTAACATAGCCAACGAACAAACAGTTCTCCAAAGAATACATACAAATGGCCAACAGACACATGGAAACATAATCAACATTATCTATCAATAAGGAAATGCAAATTAAAACTACAATGAGATGCTACCTCACACATGGCAGATTATTATTTTAAAGTGTTTTTAAATCATAATTGGAATGATTATATACTATTGCTGCCTTGTAAAATGGCACGTCTAGGAAGGGAAATGTATGGATAGCCCATCAAAATCTAAAACAAGTGCTATAAGAATAACCTTATATCCACTTAACCCATCTGAGTAAAAAGGGGTTCATTTGGGTACTCAAATCCAAATGATTAAAAAAATATATATTCAGCTGTGTAGTAGTCATTGAAAAACAGAAGTCAAAACTAGAGAATACAAGAGTATTTTACACACAGAGAAGAGTGCACAATCTATTGAATAGATTGTTTTATGTGTTCTGAACTGACAAAGAAGGAATAAAACTCAGACTGGAGTTCACTGGAGAAGATGGTGGAAATCAGGATCACATTAAAATGTCCATGCATTAGCATGCTAGAGTGCACAGACCAGTCCAGTCTGTGGTAAGACACACTCCACAATCTCACATGGCAACAACTTGTAAATGAGAGAACACTAAGGTATATGGTAATGTGAAAGTCCATGTGAATTACTATGAGAAATGCACAAAAAACTTCACACTAAAAAACATGCACAAAAGACTCCATAGAGAATTCTAAGTGGTATCTACACATATTTTCTCATAATTGCTGTTCCTGGTTGAGTATGACTTAAAATATTAAGTAACTTGGGAAAAATATTTATATGGCATCAAAATGACACCATTTGATTTTTAATATTAAGAAAATATTAGTGAGGAGGGGATTAAATTTGTATTTAAAAAATGACTTCTTTTACTCAAGTGTGGGAATGGAGTAAACAGGAAAGTCTACAAGAGTCTCCTTCCAAGAATATACTCAGTGAAATTTTTAACTTGAAGTATTTTTCTAAAAGGTCTGAACAAGAAGGGAGGACTTCATCAGGTGGGTCATAAAACTGCTCAACATTGTAGAATCACAGCTGTAATGATGCTCAAATTAGCTTCCCTAAGGAGGGGATTCTGGCCTCAGCCTTTGTTAAGTGCTGTAATGTGTACTGAGTAAAATGAATTATTCATGTAATACTTGAGCATACTCTGGGAATTTCTGAAGGACTCCAGGAGAAAAAAAAATATGATTTGTCTTTCAGATGATGAGAAGAATCTAGATCCTGAATTCAAGCGAATAATACCATCCAAGGGCAGCCTGCATTGATTTCATAACCTTTAGAAATTCCCCTCCACATTAAAGCAGGGAAACTCTAATTCAATCACTGGAATATGAGCCTGTGCTGATTATTTGAACACTCTACTGAATTCTCAGAAGTGAGGCATCCACTCCTAATCCCTGATATGCATTTGAGTTGCCTTTTACTAAGTATACAACTGCTGCTATTTGTATGTGAGAGTCACTTCTCCTGAAGCAAGGCCAGAATTACACTTGGGATTGTAATTCAAATTAACTATTAATAATATGGGTAATATTTTTAATGTCATAAAAAGTGACATCTGTACTTAAAACATAAATTGTTACATGTTCCAAGTTTGATGCCGCCATAAATAGTCTGTTGGTTTCCTATCTTGCTACCCAGTAGAAGGGAGGATATTCAAACCAGATTCAGTACTCATTTACTTGAATTTTTTTATTTCTGTTTTCAAGAGGCCATTTAACAAAAGATTTTTTTCCTTTTGGAGACAGTGATTCAGTGATAATTTCAGAAAAGCTAGGCTTTGTTCAAGCTACAGGACTTGTGCTTAAATGTTTAAGCACTAGAAAGATTGTCTAGTGAGAATTTAAAAACATTAACCAAAGATAATTATGACTTCAAAATGATACTTAGAGTTCTTTAAATCTTCAAGAATTATATGCTTTGGTGAATGGAAGAGGATTAGGAATATCTCATTTTCTCCCTTTGGGAGTGATAAAGGAGTAATGAACATGTGTTAAAGGGCACAAAACCTCAGCAAAGAGAATACTGCACCCTGACCTTCTTAACCATAGACCCCTGTTGCTGCATCTTCTATCAAGGACACTAAACTCAACTCTAACCTCTGGGCTCTGAAAAAGCAGCATCAGCATCCAATCCATACTGAACAAATGACCAAATGAAGAAAGTCCTAGATTGAAATCGCTTCTGAATCCTTGTCATATGCCAAACAAATGGAGTTCATTGGTGCAGAAAGTAGCAGCAATTGAGTAGCTGGTCCAACCATGTGGTAGACGCTGACCAAGCCTTACCTAATTCTTGTGTTCTTAGACATGGACTTATTTCCCCTTTGCTATTCCAGCATGTCCACAATGTGAACAGAGCACCCAACAGAAATAGAATGAGGAACCAGAAAGGAGGGAAAAACAAGTCTGTATTTGATGTCACTAACCCCTTAGCACTTTATTTCACCCAAAAGCTAGAATAAGTTCATAGAGAAGACCAAAAAACAGTGGCTCTGTAGCCAGAGAAAACTACTGAAATTCTGAGTTTAGGAGTTGAAGACTAAGGTGATTCACTTACCTTCCTAGATCCTTAGTTTCCCCATTCTCTAAATTGGAAAAGAAGCAATCACTTAGAATGTTAGATGAAATAGTATTTTAAAACTCCTCCACAGTATCTGGCATATGAGATACTTGAGAGAGTAAAACTATCACTATCATTACATTTATCGTTAGTATCATGTTGATACTGAGCTACTCTCTAGAGACCAGATATGTGTTTTCTGCATATAAGAAGCAAAGTATATTTGGCAAGAAACCATATTTTCTTGAGAGTTGCTTTAAAAGGACCTTGGCTCTTCATACTAAGGAAAATATTATTGCTACTGTAGACAACGTCCACTCTGATTAAGCACAGAAGCTAGGGGAATCTCACAACCAAACAGTAGTGAAATGCAACTAAGTTCAAATAAAACCTGTTGAAATGAAAAGAGCATAGGACAATATTAAAAGTCTAAACCAACTTCCAAGGCCTCAATATTTTGGACATTTGGAGAAAGTTACTTATCCTTTCTCAACTTCTATTTCCTTTCATGTAAAACAAAGGTAATAGAAACTATTTTGCACAGTTATAATAGAGAAAATAAATACTGTGTGTACAACTACACAAATATTATTTAATTATACAATAAGGCAGCATATGAGGCAATAACACTATTCTATTGTCCCACGAATCCACCTAACCAGTCATATCTGTGTGTTGATTTAGAGCCTAAAATATGGTCACTGTAGCTGCCTCAGCCATACTTGTATATGATCAGTGTCGAAGTATCCTCCCTGGCATCTGCACTAGCCTGTATACCATGGAAGAATTAAGCTAGTGACTATGCAAAGATAGAAAGAGCAACCCTGAGAAAGGATAATGATGAACACAAGTAGGTGAGAAGCAGGTTGCCAAAAGGTGAAGGGATGCTAGGAAGAGATGCAGATAGGTCAAGTGCCTACCTTGAGAAAGAAGAAAAAAACAAGGCAACATGTGTCCACCAGAATGAATCAGAAAAGGCAAACTAAATAGAAACAGTGTAAAATACACAATCTCATCTTTCCTGTCCTGTATATGACTACCTCATATTCACCTTTGAACCTAAACTTTAGGGAAGTCATGTGGGCATGATAATGTTAAAGCAAACAAATAAACAGCATTCTTAAAAAGTTCTGGAAAGTATTTTGGGGTTTTTTTTGTTTTTTGTTTTTTGGTTTTTTTTTGGTTAGGGAAGCAGGAACAAACAGATCAATTGATGAAAATGGATTCTCATTGGGAACAAACTGGTCCTTGTACCTAGTTTCCTTCACCTGTACAATTATCAATCTCAAAGAAAGTCCAACCATCCCCAAAGAATCTCTCAGATAGACCAAGTGGACAGATACCATCATGGTCAAACCTGAAGACAGGAACTGAAGAAAGGAGACAACCATTTGCAAAGCGTAGAGTCTTGGGATTCTACAGAGTAATGTTTTTAATCATGAAAATTTGAATCTAAGACTTTGCCAATGTTAGTGGAAAATGAAACCCTCACCCCACCCCTCCATGTACAATCTAGTAGCATACATAAAAAGGCTGTTATACTCTGCACATATCAGTTTGTATAAATGGATCATTTTATCTACAACAGAAGCACCCCTGCATATCTGTGGAGATTCTAGGCTTATGTTAGGACAATAATAGAAAGACAAACACGTTATAAAATATTGCCTATTACCTTCAGAATTACTACAGCAATACCCAAGCCAAGTGACAGAAAATTCCTAACACACTATGCAATTCAGCTGCAGCTCATCACTGCCACTATAATTACAGGTGCCTGCCTGCCTTCATCCTTTCAGATCTGTGGATAAAAGCCCAAGGCTGAATTTGTATCTCGGCTTCACAGAAGCTGCAGCTAGTAGTCAATAAACACAGAGAACAGAACCTGACAGGCAAGCTCTTGCAGAATACAGAGCTACTTACTGTTCAAAAGCTCTTCCAACCCCAAATTTTCAGGAGGGCAAAAAGAGGGGTGGGTTGGATTTTTTCCAAAAAGCAGACTTTATTTCATATCATCCTAGAACAAACACACAAGCCAGAAGTGAAAAATCTTATTTCTCAAGAAAGAACTGAAGCTCAAAGTTTGAGTAACTTGTCTCAGAAGTGGTCCTAGAATCAAAATGTTTTCTATTTACATTTTCCATGGCTCTTCTAGAATAGTCTAATAACTTCTGACAAAAGTATATTATTAACAGTTATGGTTTTCATAATTTAAACATGCTTTTCAACAGCTAAAACACGGCAATATTCAAAGGAGAATTTTGTGATCCTATGATTTAGAGGAAGATGCAGTGTTTAAATTGCCTCTATCTTTGTGCAAGCACATCAGGAAATACTAAGCTTGAGAAAAAACTGAAAGGATTAAGAATTCCTAATTTTAAAAAGGAGGGCCATTTAGAAGGGCACAGTGTGTGTGGGAACACACAGAATCACTAGAACTCCTGGCTTATTGAAATGGGAAAAAAGGCATTTGTGTTGAGGTTGATTCTACAGGAGCCACATGGAAAGTCACCTTCTTACACATGAGCAGATCGCCCTTGGGCAGCTCTACTATATTAACACTGAACCCACTTTTCTGAGTAAACTGAGAGCTTAGCTGCAGTCTTCTTCTAAACAGGGGACACAAGGAAATCAATTTCAATTTCCTATCCACAATGGACAGTACTGGTCTATATCAAAAGTTCTTGCCATACATTTTATAAAATTTTAACTAGATACCTGTGAAGCTATAATATTTCCAACTTTTAAAAATATAATCTCAATTTAATTGAACAAATAAATTCACTATTTAAAAGAATTCCTACAGGAGGGAGGAAAAAGAACTGAGTAAACTCACCTAGCAAGAAACCCTGAGGAATTATCTATTTCAAAATGTTAATTGTTGTATGGAGCTGGCTTTTGAAGTTCAATTTAATTTCCTGAAAGCCTCAAACAACTCTATTTCCCTACAGAAAATAATTAAGCATCAAAGATAACAGTGTGATTAGCAAGTGAGATGTGGAATTTGCTGCGCAAATCGTGTTCACAGCACTATACCATTCCTTGTCCCATCATGTGAAAGCCAACACTGAGCAACATGGACAAGGAGGCTATACTTCAAAGGGCCAGCCTGGCATACACTTCGTAATTACAGACATTGTCCTTTCTGCCTCAAAAAGTCCTATCTCTCCTACAGTGGTGGAGAGACTCAGATGCCTATATGTCACTCTTTATGTCCTCATGTAAATAAAGCCTTGTCTCTTGATATCTGAGATGACCGCATGATTCATTAGTTTAGGGTTTGATTGTCACCACAGGGGCTTTTGGAAAGTGGCTGTATCCTGACAGCTCAGGTGTATCATTGGATTAATCTCTTGGGAGTTTCATGACTTTGTGACATCACTGAGATGTGAAGATAAGAAAGTGAGATTTATCCGGAAGATGTGGGTCTTTGTGCTCGCTCTCTCTCTCTCTCTCTCTCTCTCTCTCTCTCTCTCTCTCTCTCTCTCTCTCTCTCTCTCTCTCTCTCTCTCTCTCTCTCTCTCTCTCTCCTGCAGCTTTACTCTGAAGCCATAATGTGAGCATTTGCTTTACTATGGCCAGTTTGCCATGATATCTTTCCTCTCTACAGGCACAAAGAAATGGGGCCAGATGACCTTGGACCAAAACTTCTGCAACTACAAGCCAAATAACTTCTTAAAATTTCTTTAAATTGTTTCTCTCAGGTATTTCTCACAGCAATAAAGAATAGACTAACACAGAGAAAGTATACCAGGAGTGTGGCAACAAAGTTACTATTCCTGTCAATATGATTCCAAAGCATTTAGAAACAGCTTGTGGGATAGATTAGGGAAAGTTTGGAGAAGTGGGGAGAGGAAACCAAGGATATGGATAGTTTTTTAGTTTTTCTTCCTGTTGCTATGATAAAAAAAAAAAAAGATACCCAACAAAAGTTACTTAAGGGAGCAAGGATTTACTCTTGGCTCACAGTTCTCTGTTACAGTTCATCACAGACGGGAACTCACAGTGGCAGGAGCTTGAGAAACATAACACCAAATCCACAATAAGGAATAGAGAGCAATGAATATGTGAACGCAGCACAGCTCCCCATCTCCACTTATATACTCTATGATGTCAGCTGGGGAATGGAGGGTTCTTCCACCTCAGTTAATGTAATCAAGACAAGCCTCCACAGGCATGTTCACAGGCTCATCTCCTAAGTGATTCTAGATCTTGCCAAGTTGACAATTTTGGTACCTGTCACAGATGGTGAGCACTGTGCTCATGAAGTTTCAGAGAGGAATGAAGACAGTATAGGACCTTTGTACTAGAGACCATGTATGTAATAACCTGTCAAATAAGCTATCTACACTTTGTTTATCTCCTAAGACTTAATGAGAGAATAAACTAGAAGGTAATGGATTAATTAATTTGGCAAAGAAAATTTCATGGAAATCCATCATTCGGGTTGTTACATAGTTATTACAAGCTACTTTTATCAGGCTCGGTGAGAACAGAGAGCCAAAAGCATATCAGAAAGACAAAACCTGGCAGTGTGATTAAATTTCCCAGTGTGATTAAATTGCCCAGTGTAAAGTTGTGACAAAGGACAATACCATTGATCAAGAAATAGAGCAACTGCAAATAGCCAAGCACTGGAATACTTTGTTGTGGGAAAATAGTAAAGATGGTCTGGTAACACCCCAAGAATCAAGGATCAACCCATCACAACACCAATTGTGTGAAAGTGTAGGCACATTTGAAAAACTCTTAGAAGAGGTCACTGGAGTAACCTCCCGCAGGATTAATTCACCATGCTCAGCTGGCCAGAGTTTCTTGTCAGGGACCTGCTGACCTGTCAAACAGTACCTGAATAGGAGAGTGAGGATTAAGAAAAGACAGAGACACTGGGTGGTGGTGGTGCACGCCTTTAATCCCAGTACTCGGGAGGCAGAGCCAGGTGGATCTCAGTGAGTTCAAGGCCAGCCTGGGCTACCAAGTGAGTTCCAGGAAAGGCTCAAAGCTATACAGAGAAACCCTGTCTTGAAAAAAAAAAAGAAAAAGAAAAAGAAAGAAAGAAAAGACAGAGACATAAAAGACAGAGACATAGGATAGATTTGGGAGGACTCTCAGTGAATACTGCAGCAGGCCCGAATTTATTTCTCATAGCCTTTTTATACTCAGTGCAAGGGGGGCAAAAGACTTCCTTACCATGGTTCAAGGAACAAACAAGTGTAAATACCTCCTTAATTCTCAAAACATCTAGTAACTGGGCCTTTGACCAAACATCCTGTTATTTGGCCTTGAGGAGCAATAACAAGCTTGAACTCTCTGATCTTAAGTCAACATGGAATCAAGCCACAAGCTGGAGCCACTGTGGGCTCCCACAGTTACTGTAGTCATTTGTGCAAATGGGGGCAGTCATCTTGAGAACTAGCAATGGAGACCTTATAATTATCTATGTAATGCTGACTTTGGAAACATATAGAGTGTAAGAGTTAAGAGATCATGAAGGTTTCCATTCAGACTGCAAGGAAAAGCCCTGGGGGGGTAGCAGGGTCAGTTCATAAAATATGCACCTTCTAGGAGGGCAACGGACAGAGCTATTGGAGTAAAGCTGAATATGCAATGGATGCTGGAGACACCAAACTTCTGTCAAGGAGAGGTGGAGGGGTGAGGTGTGGGGGGAAGGCAAAAGTCAACATGACAAGCAGGGGGCTGCCCCTGTGTGGTGTCTGGCACTGCAAAATTAACCAAATGTTTTTAAATGAATAATTGCAAATTAAAAAAAATAAAACCTAAGTTGGAATAGTGATTGCTTGAACAAACTCAGACATGAAATCATAGGTATAAATATATAATGGTATAATTTCTAAATATTAAAGAATAAACATCTCCAAATATAAATACATATTGTTCAACTAGCCTAAACCCAAAGTAAGTTTTCTAAGGTAAAAGTTAGCAAGTACTTATTACAGGCTTCTTTAGTGGAAAATTGAAAAGAAAAAGGTCCCACAACCATACATCATCTTAGACAATATTTATAAAACAACACCTGTTTAATATCCCTGTGGGCTGTGATGTTAGTATGTATGAATATTCCATGTGCTCAGATTTAAAGAATGAGTCGTCCCTTCAGAAGCCTGCTGACAGCACAGCACTGTCTTCTGTGAGTGAAATAATATCCAATCCCCAGCCGTTATCTACCAAGCTGACTCATTATTTTGCATAATTTAGATATAACTATCAACTGTCAATCCAAATCCTGTCCACTATAAATGCAGAGGAAGTAAGTTAAACATTATAAAACCCAGGACCATCCAATTCAGAAAATTATTCTCAACCTTCCTGGAGAAGTTTTATTTTGTTCTGTTACATAGAGGAAGCGAGGAAAGAAAGAAGGAATGACCTACATCATAAAACCATGAAATTCTCATAAAATAATGAGAAATAAATATAACCAAAAATGTAAAGAATTTTAACACTGCAAACTATAAAATACTATTGAAAGAAACTAAAGAAAAAATAGAAAAATGTCCCAAGTCCATGAAAAAGTGAATCATTTTCAACCACAGAATCTTCAACTTTGGGAATTGAGAATTTAAATTATTTAAAGCCTCTTCACTTGTAATGTTGAAAAAAAAAAGTTTGAGAACTATTCAGCCAAAGAACTGTCTAATCGATGCTTGAGTTTACATGGCACAACACCTGTTTAAAAATCTACCTTTTGAAGAAAATAAAACTTAGCTCAAATCTTTACATGTAGTTGATATGTGGAATTAAAGAAAGACACATAAATCTAGAAGATCCAAAGATTAATGAAACAACTTAAAAAGAAAACCTAGATGTACGCTTAAAATTAATTGTATTTTATAATACTAAACCAGTCTATTTCCACTTTAACTTAAAAAAAAAAACACTCAAGACTGCCTCTAACATTTTTGCAAACTAATCATTTAAAAACTCAATGTTTGCTGTATCATGGTGGCATGTGCCTTTAATCCTAAGGAGGCAGAGGCTGATGGATCTCCAAGAGTTAGAGATCAGCCTGATCCAAGTCAGCCAGTCTGGAGATTTAGTGAGACCATGTCTCAAAAAAAAAAAAAAAAAAAGAAAGAAAGAAAGAAAGAAAGAAAGAAAGGACAAAAGAAAGCAAGCCCACAGACAAACATAAAACAAATAAATTAAAAAATAAAATCTCAATATCCTTAACAGCTAGAAGTTTTTCTAATCAAAATCATGTTATAAATGCTTTAAATAAAAATAAAATTTTCTATATATATCATAAGTAATTCATTTGCATTTTATTTTCCAAACGGTTTAATGATTCTTGATAATGTAACATTTGTCGAGGGGACTTGGATTGCTCATCACTCATTTGTCCCTATCCTCTTCCATGCTCATTCCTCAACTCTAGATTAGATCTTTTAAAAGATAAAAAATATAGTGTCTCAGAATAGATCTTTTAAAAGATAAAATATAGTGTCTCAGAATAGTCCTAGGAAACAATGGAGAGGCTAGTTGTGTAGGGCAACACCACACTCTGTTCACCAAAAAAAAAAAAAAAAAAAAAAAAAGGTGGAGTCCTGAAATATTGCCCAGGACAGCTCCTTCTTGAATCAGTCAGTGTAACCATAGAACAGGTCATCTTACGCAAACAATTGTAGCACATCAGAATGTTTGAAACCTTACTGAATCATCATAAACAGCCCAAACACAGTCACTAGCACACTTTTGAACACTAAGTAAAACTACTTTGTTACATACCAAAGTGAAAAATAAAGCATGGGTTAAAGCAAGCATGGCCTTTCCAAAATGGTTTGTATGTGCATACTCTTGCAAAGAAGTAAAAAGCCTTGAGCTACCTGACTCAGCATAATCTCTTTGATTATTAGTTTGCTTTGCTTCATACTTACTTTCTGAATATTTGAGAAGAGCAGTTAAAGTGCTGATACGAAAAAAATGGAAGAGGAGCTATGGACCTTCCCTTCCATAAAACTAATCAACCAGAAAGAAATGTATTCTGTTGCTCAAGAAAGCATTTTCTGGTTGTTTGTAATAGATTCTAGTGCATTTAAAGAAGGATTACCAAGATTAATTTAGAAAATTATATTACCCTAAAGGTTTAATCACAGTTTTAAGAAATTGAGCAAAAACTTCATGAGTGATAACAAATAGTACTTTATTTCACATGTATATACTAAATCACTAATATAATTTCAATTAAAGTAAAACCTTTACAGACAAGAAATGTGAAGCTCTATGCATTTCCCTATTAATTCATACACACTTGAAGTTTAACAGATGGAAAGTAATAAGCATTCTCCAGAAAGGAGATTTAATTATCTTTCCTAATTTATGACTGCCATAAGAGTAAAACTTAGACTACTAAACTCATAGTCCAGGTTCTTGAGTTCATGTATAAGTATAATATATTAATAACCTATTCCACTGAAATATTTTAATATTATCTTAAATTCTCACCTAAAATACTGTGGATTAGCACAAACTATGCACATAATGATGCATATAATTATATACACAGACATAACTTGAATATTTAAAGTAGTAGAGCTGTCTTAGAACAAGGTATAAAATACTGAGATTCCCTGCAGACAATTTATTACATCTTTCAAAGAAGTAAATAATACTTTTAAATTGTCTTTTGATGCACTTTCCTCCAGATTAACTGATACACTTCCTGGCTATCCCACCTGTTCCGGTCACCTGCTAATGAAACGGCCCTTACTTCCTATCCTGTTGGGTTCTTTTATGTCCTCATTTGATTGGACTGCAGCTTACCAGGCATTTGGTCAAACATTCTGGGTGTGACTCTTAAGATGCCTTGTGATGAAGTTCACATTTGACTAATAGGGAAAACAGATCACCCTCCCTAAGTGGCTCCTGCTTATCTGGAGATCATGACTAACGAAATCTGCAATTTCAGATCAAGAACTTTTTCCACCAGTACTGGAGTTTCATTCCCTTGCATACGCTAGGTAGGCAATCTACCACTGAAACATACCCCAATCACATAGTTTCTTAAAGATTCCAACAATAAAGGACAAGTGTTGGTCCTTGCATCCATTTCAGCCATATAGTCAAAGGAAACCCACTAGTTTTTTATCTTGGCTAGGAACAGGCCGAAATACAAAAGAAATCACTTGACAGCTTGTTGCCTCAGTTATAGTGGCTTTCCAGGCCCTACACATGTGCTCAAATCCTTTAACCCAGACACTAAAGCTCCACAAATCAGTATCATATTTATGTCACCATAGAGCCTGTCCATTAACTCATACAGCTTACCTTTTAATTCATACTTAAGTTCTGTCTCTCATGGGAATTCTTCCTCACTTTTCCAATCCTCTTTTCTATATATGTCTGTTAGGCCCCAACAGAAGTCTCAACTACTATAAAAATTCAAGTACATAATAACTTCCTTATAAGGATATTCTAATATATGCATTGTGGTAATGGTATATCATATTCACATACTTTTTAATTGTACAGTAACAAATCCTTGAAGTTAGAACCCCATTCTTCAAATCCTATTTCTTAATCGCCTAACACTGTTTGTTGAATGAATAGATGTGACAAAAGCTTTAAACACTGGGAAAAGGAGGACAAAAGCAGATATGCAAAAAGCTACAAAATTATAGTTAATAACCTATTAGAATGTTCTGTGAGAAAACGGTGGGCAACTAGGTATACAAATGTCTAGGGAGCTAATGCAATCCGATGATTTCCCTCCAACTGGTGCAAATCAGGGGGAGACAGAGATTAATTACACTAGGAAAATGGCACAATTCAGGGAAAGCATCACCAGCCTGCTCAAAAGCCTGACAGACCATGAACAGGCTGCTTAACTGTTCTGTGGATTCATCTCTAAACTTAGAACACTAGATTTGATCTCTAAAGTCTGCTTGCTTCAGATAACTTGGGGTCCTATAGCTTTCATTCATCTTGAGAGTTCACCTTTCATTTCTTCACTCTAGAGAAGGAAGGGCTTGAACATATGAGGAGCTGCTACATCGTTCGTACAGGTGCAGAGACTTTAGTAACTAAAAAGAAAGATCAAAAAAGCCAACATCCCAGAAACCAAATATCTATGAATATGCTGGAACTTCAACAGTAGAAGCTTTCTTTAATATCTGCTTTGTTTAGTTTAACATTTAAAATAAGTTTTGTCCCCAGAGCATAGAAGAAAAGTGAGCTAAAGTTAGAAATGAAAACTAGGGAGAGCAGGGGGGGGGGGCGGGAGGAGCAAGGACAGGGGAATCCATTGCTGATATGTAAAATTAAATCAAATTATAAAATTAAAAAAATAAAATAAAATAAAAGCTCAGAAAATAAAAAAAAGAAAAAAAAAAGAAATGAAAACTAGAAGCAATACCTTCCAAATACTCACTTAATTCAATGGTGGAAGCTAAACTGGCTGATTTTTTTAAAGGTGGAAAGCATTAAAGGTTTTTTTTTTTTCATGATTTGAAGAAAATATGTGTATCATTGACACCGTATTTAAGATAATTACATATGCTCAAAGATTTGGACTAAAAAAACTAAAAAAATAAATTTGCAAAACTCTAAGGTATGTGGTAGTGAATCCAGAAATGATGTCATTTAGTGAATCCAGAAATCATGTAATTTAGTGCTGTCCTTTCTCAGCCTCCAATTCCTGTTAGTGCTCCTCCCCTAGGCACCCAGGATTCCTGGTGTCTGAGCATCTCTGCCACACACTGGATCAGTTGATCTAATAAACTCACCCTAACGCCACAGTCTTGGGACTATGTACCTTCTCTTCCAGAATATACTTCTGTTAAAATGAGGCCATATGAGACAGCAAATGCTTAGTCAAAAAGGACTAATCAAATTATATGTATCAGGAGGGAAACTGTGTGAAAGATAAAATCTTCTCGGATAGTTTTTTCAGATTTTCACACATGGTCTTGCTGGCTAGAGTAACCTGGCTCTCTATAAAATATAGAGCAACTGTTCAATTTTTAATTGAAGAATAAATGGCTTAAATCGATCAATAAAAATAAGCCTAAGAACAAAATTAAGTTTGAGCACTACCATCATTGAACAAAATCTTCAGTACTCAAGTGCAAAATTTAAAAAATAAAAATCTGGGAGGAAGGTTCAGTAGGTCTTCTTTCACCACCTACTCACATTACTAAGATTGATTTTTTTTCATCAGAGTAGCTATTGTTTGCTGTTACAGATGTAAGCCAAAAGGTAGATACGATTCTCTACTTATATATCATTGAGAAAATCAGGTGAGCCTTAGAGAACCTGAATAATATGGGATAGGCTGGGAATGAAAGCAGGTGACTTTGGGGACCTATCCTATCTGCTACATGGTTGGGATTTGTCCAATTCAGATTTTCAAAACAATTTCCAAACGTGTACAATTAAAATTTTGGATCCTTTCACATGAAATTTGAGATTTTTACGTTTCTCTGGAAATATCAAAGGGATTGGCAACCTTGAGTAGGCAATTCTAGGTAACATAAGACAAGAGGAATGAATAAGCCCACAAGAGGCCCAAAGACAGAATCTTGATTTAATCTTGAATCTGACCACACCTGAAATTTTCCAAAGTGAGAAACTGTTCCTTTGGAACTGGGGTAGGAGGAAGCATACAAAGACACTAAACTAAACACTTTAGTGACTAAAGTGTTAAACATAGTGCAAATGCTTCCTTAAGACAAATGTCAGTATTTCAAAGACAAAACAAGAGGAACCATTATCTGTTATTGTCACTGTGGAGAAACCGCAGAAAGAAAAGCTTCCTTTGCTAGCTCTAGCTTTGTTTCTAAGGGGAAAAAAATGACCACATCAAAACTTACAAGGAGAAATCACTCTGGTTTGCTTGCTTTGTTTTGTTTTACAGTTACAACAAATGAAAGATTTATTCTAGAAACTTAGTCTTTACATGCTCTATATACTCCAAAATATTAAAATGTTCTTAGCTTTTGAGATGAGAGAGACCTGTAATTCCATTTATTAAGTCATCTTAAAAATATTTCTTTATTGAAACTTGGTCCTAAACCTAGGTTCACAGTACATGATGAAGGTCTAAGGAAGACTTATTTAACCTACATTAAATCTTGATAATGCATTAATGAGTCTTTTAAAGGGATAATTTTAATTCCCCAATCTTCAACCATAAAGACTATATAGTGCTAATCTGCCTTGCCCTTTCAATTAAACTTGTTAAGGGTTTTCTATTTAGTCAGCACCCTGAATGGGCCATTAAAATTCTTGTTCGGTAAGAGTTGTGTTCAGTGCTCTGTTGTTTTAAATTCCATTAAATCCAAATGGTCTTTATCGCCCCATGACCACTGTGACTTCAATCAGCCAATTTAATTACCTTACACAATTGTCAGCAGAAGCAGCAAAGAAAAACAGGAAGCCCTATGACGTTATCAGATGGAAGTCTACCTCTCCAGTGTTGAATCTAAACTCATCAATAATGACGGTTTGCACCTACTGCCTTCCTTTCAGGGGGACTTTTGACTTTCCCTTTCATGCTAAGATTTAGAATTTAAGATTCATTCAGAGCACTTTTAATACTTCGATAAGTGGACTACAAAATGAAAGTCCTTAGAAGATAAATCTTGACCACTCAAAACAATCATGCAATACCTGCCTCCCAACACATGGCGCCACTTTAGGAAAAAGATCTGTACACCCCAAGTACTATGCATGCAGCATATAATAATTTATAGGACTATACATTTGAAAGACACTAGACTATATTTGACTGTATGTGTAAAAAATGGGTGTTAAGATTTTCAAGAAATATGTAGAATTGAGGCTACAGTAGTAGAGTAAAATCCTAAACACAGGAATTCACTTATCCACATAAATATTAAATTGTACCACAAACGAGAAAAGCATTTTGTTTATCAGAAATTATGATAACTAAATACCACAAGAGATTATGTCATTTTTATCACAGACAACATTTTATAATCTGGGGAATAGATTTGAAAAGTTCTGATAATCAATACTGTATCAGCATTCATCTATAGTAGTAGTTCTCACCCTGTGGGTCATGACCCCTTTGGCAAACCTCTATCTCCAAAAATATTATTTCATAACAGTAGCAAAATATTATTTCATAACAGTAGCAAAATTACACTTATGAAGTAGCAACAAAAATAATTTTATGGTTGGGGGTCATCACAGCATGAGGAACTATATTAAAGGGTCGAAGTTTGAGAGCCACCAATCTATAGTATTTTTACCCTTTGTGTGAAAGCAATTTACATTAACTTCCCTTGCAAAGTAAATGTTGAAAAAGTGTCATTACAGAATCGGGGAATGAACACACTTTACTGATCACTTAAATTGAACCAGAAGCCAAACTTTGCTGAAGAAATGTCCATTGATGTATAAACCCTGTTCACTTCTGAAAGACAACTTTGCAAAGACAGAAAACACCATTGAGTTCCATGTGACTGGGTGGAGAACTATTTCCAGAGGACAGAAAGATCATTTTTCAAAGTCATTTTCTGAAATGATTGTGCCTCCCTTGATGGATCACATCAAGTTATTCTTTGACGCTTTAAAACTAAGCTAGGACTTATCAGAAAAACGGATCTTTATAAAATGCACCCTACTTGGCGATTGTAGCAGATTTCCCTCTCCTGCCATCCAGAGCTCAGGTGAGCAAGTTTTATCTTTTTCAGAGATACTGGCTGCAATCACTCCCATCCCCTCTCTCAAGAGTCAGTTTTCAAGCTCCTAGACATAAGGCCACTCCTCCTTCCCTCCCACTTTACCTCCCAAAGGAAGAAAAATTTCTTTCAAAGAACTTGTGGAGAGTGGCAGCCTCCCAGCTCTCAGTCACTGCACTCAGTTCCTGGATGGTGTAGTGCATCTGCCAGGAAGCCTTGTCTCTGGGAGTACAGGAAAATTTCCACAAGAACCAGTTTCATTCCCTCCAAGGTGTGGATTTTTATCTAGTGGCCTGCTCCTGGCTGTGCCTTCACCTAGGGCTTAGGCACCAGGTATGCGAAACTGGGGCAGTGGATGGCGGCTGGCTGACATGTAGTGCCAAGAAAAAACACAGCGCATCTAGGAAGGAAGACCTAAACTCGGAAACTTTTGAACAAAAACGCTTCGCGAACTGGCTTAAGAAAGAAAGAAAAATTTAGTCAAAAGAGTCACGTAGTAAGAAGTGACAGACCATTTGCTCAGCTTATTGGAAAGGGCTGTGTTTCAAAGTTTTGGTTGATGTCTGTGCTCTCAGCGTCCTAAATGGCAATTCGGGTCAAGAATGAATAATGGGACCCCAAGTTCAGAGAGAGAGTAGCAGTTTGGGATGTGGTGACGATAAAAAGTATACGTAAACAAGCCAGAACCCAGAGAGGTCAACCAGGGCAGAAATGAAGCCAGTTCACAGCTGCCTCTCTGGGCACTGGGGACAGAGCAGATCAGAAGCAGCCCGAAGAGAAGGACCCACTTAAGTAATGGAAGAAACATCTTAAGCAGGACTGTATGTAGCTCCAGCACCTCACTCCGAGGACCACACCCACTTGAGCATCCGGATGGCCCACTCTCAGATGCAGATGCTTAAGAACAAAGGTATCTCATTTCCATATGGCTGGGCACTAAAGGGTAGCCGCTGTTGCAAGGTCTGGGGAAAAGTCTGGGGGTAGTGGTGGGCTTTCTGTCCAAACCAGCAAGCTGCAGATATCTGACCTGACCTGGGCCCTGGGTCCAACTTTCAGTAACACAATTTACCCCTGAAAACACGCCCCCTCGAGGGGCGGGGGGAACACTCTCTAAAGAAGCCAAGTTGCGTCTCAGGCTCCCGAGGTAATGAAACAGCCAGGACACAAGATAAAAGACCGCTATGGCCGGGTCTCTCAGCCCCACTGGCCAATAGGTAACACCTAGCCAACACTTGGGTCCCCTCCCTCACTACCTCATATGGCCTTACAGTTTTGGGAAAGTGCCTAGGGATCAGCGCTGCAGAGTGATTTGCCTAGCAGCTACTAACACAGTGCAAAGTGCCCAAAGCCCGGCCTGGCCTGGAATATAGGGGTGCTCCTGGGTGCAGCTGCAAAGTTTTCTTCGGTTCTAGAAAGTCGCTGTGGCAAAGTTGGAGATAGCAACAGCGCAACCCCCACCCCAAGCCCTAGCACGCCATTGCAGCTCTATGGTTTGGGGGCGGGGAGAGAAAAGCATGAGGGAGATGTTGGCATAAAGAGGGCAGAAATTGATAGGCAGGGAAAGGAAGTTGCTCCAGGGTCAAGACACCTTGAGCTGTGGGGAAGCCTGACTTTCTAGGAGGTGATAGGAAGAGGAAGGGTCAAATCTATTGGGAGCAGGGAGAACAGCACAGAGCTTATTAGGGTGAATTTTCATCATCAATTGGGGAAAGAGGATCTAGGGTGGCCTCAAGCCAGCTTCAAGGTTGTCATAGCTCCAAGCAGAAGCGAGCAGCCAGAAGCCATTCTCCAGGACACACTGTGTAGCCTCACTCTAAGCTGCCTCCTGCAATAGACCTGAGGCAAGGAGGTGGCTTTCACCCACACCTAACTGTCTGCCACTGCCCAAGGACAGCTGCCCAACAACAATTCCAACCCTTTCCTCCCAGGGCAGGAGGCCAGCGATGATTTAACTTTAGAGCCAAAGTTTAAAATAAACATTTTCAAGAGGTATGCATAAGTACTTAACTAACCATCCAATCCACTCAGTACTTTTTGCCCCGAAAGAAAATAAAACTCCCACCACTGCATCAAAATAGTCTCAACAGGGAAATGTTCCAATGATTACAACTATACCTAATCCTTCCTGGTGGGTGAGGTCAGATTTAGAGAACATGTGTCTCCAGGTAGAAGACATTTGATGCTAATGTAGAAGAAAAACACAGATTATCTACAAAGTAGGATGTTGGTCTAGGGTGTGAAGGGACAGGTTTGGAGATCTTCACCTAGTGCCCTATTTCTTAAGGACAGTTTTAGAGTTTGTCTAGGAAAACTGTGTGTGTGTGTGTGTGTGTGTGTGTGTGTGTGTGTGTGTTACATTTTAGAAGGATTAATAGCTTTCACAAGAATCTAGGCTCTTGTGTTTGTGCTCTTTTGGAAAGCTGCTACACTGCCACAGACATCAAGATTTTTAATATGAAGATATGAAATGATCAGCAAATGTAACAATCTAATGATTCAGCAAATATTGTGCTGCAAGACCAGAGCAGCAATAATTAAGTCTTGAGAGTATTAGTGGCAGTTTTCAGGCCCCAATTCATCCTTCCCCCAGTCATGTACATTCTTACCAAAGCATACTCATTCACAAACACATGAGAAGATGTACAAGACCGTTTAAGTACTTGGAATTAAAAAAAAAAAATTGGGGGGGGATTCCATAGTATAGCACTTCCCATGCTAGTGAACAAATTGTTATGACACACATATCATGCATATTTTCACACACAGTTCCCAGGAATATAGGGACTTCTTTAATCCTGTCTAAAGAAGCAGGCATACCGGTGATGCTTGTTGCTAAGAGCAACATGCTTAAGTACCATCTAAAGACTGAAGAAAGCAGGAAAATACTCAAGCCAGATCTAGCTATACTCTATTGTCTCATGCTATTTATTACCAGTCTTCTTGACTCTAAATGGTATATGGGGAGGGGGCTACCTTTTCAAATATATTTAAAAGCATTTCTACTTTATTTCAAAAAAGCTTGGGGAAGACAGTGAATTTTAGCACTAGAGAAAGATCACTTGGGAAAAAAAATGAAATGCTGCTAGTGCTACAGAAGAGACAGGCAACCTCTGCTGTATATCAGACAGAAAACCTAATGTGTCTACTTTTATTTCAAAGATACATGTCCTGTATTTATGTTCCCTACCCTCTCTGGTTAAAATCCCCTTTGAGCTGACAGAGAGTGGGCGCTCAAGCCCTGTTCACTTTTTCCTCTTTTGCAATGTCCTTCTTCAGGGAACTTTCCTTGATGAGTTCTGAGCTCACTAAAACATCCCCGTTGGTCATCCAGAGCAGCTGGGCATTTCCTACACTTCATTTCCTTCAAGCAGACTTCCTGACTAGTGACTGTACTGGAAGCCCACATTTAGATTTTTCCTTCAAGAAAGAAGCCTAGATTCTTGGGAAAACTATAAATCCTTCTCAAGTGTAACTACCTAGGATCTTTTATCCATGTCAGAGTGAAACAAAGATGCACTCAGAACCCCACATTCAACTTCCCTCCTCCCTCCGCCCTTGCTTCCAGTTACCACCATGCCTTATTTATTAGGATGGGGTTCTGTGCAAGGGGACAGAGGGGTAAAGCTGTAAAAAAATTCAGCAAGTTAAAAAACAAAACAATTAGCCTGGCAGGATCGCTGTTTCGCTGCACTGAGTGACATCTTCCTACTAGTAAATGAAGCTTTCAATTATACAGCACTATTTCCTAAAGCTCTGCATATGAGAAAGAGCACCAAGGAAAGAAAAAAAGATTAAATTGACCAATAAGCTTCTCTTACAGAAGAAATCAGAAGGGCTGGTGCCTTAGGTTTGCAAGTGAGGACCTAGGCAGGTCTGGGCAGAAGCGGACAGATGCAACTCATGAAAGAGTTACTAGACATTAACTCATCAGTAACACTAGCGGCAGTTTTGCCCGCCCTAGCGCTCACTTTGGCTCAGACCGAGCCACCCAGACAGCTGGAAGGTTCCTGGGGAGACCAAAGCATCCTAGGCTTGCCATGCCCCCATCTCCGCTGTCCCCGGGGCGGGCTACAGTGAGACGGTATATCGGCCAGTAGTACCAGGAACTAGCACCTCCTTCACCCTCTCGGGGCCCAAAATAAAATGAAGATAAATAGAGAGGATAAATGAAAGCAGGGGGCGGTCTTTAAAACCCGGGAGGGAGCAGGTCTGGAAGCGGCAAGCCCACGCCAAGCAGAGCAACTGCCTGTTTACATCCGGCGCCTCGGAGCCCACACTGGCGGTGGTGAGATGCCGGGAATCTTACCGAATCTTAACACATGTGTGGTTCCTTGCGAATATCCGATCCACAGTAAGCAGAGCAGGACTTTAATGGAGCGACTGATGACTAGATTACTTAGAAGCGGGGAAATAATCTTCATGATGTTTCTGTGCCTGCGCGCGCGGCACCCACTTCCCCGATCTAGCGTTAGGCTCCGGGCTTGCACGAGAAGGAGGATGTGTGAGTAGTGGCCGCAGACACAATCACGGCATGGTCACAGAAAGAGGAAGGAGTCTCCGCTTCCCAAACCCATTAGCAGTCGCTGCATGTTCTTCACTCACTGCACCAAGGAGCAAGCTTCCACTGCAAGGGATGGTGGGACATCCATGTTAGTCTGGGAGCATCCGGGAGAAATCCAGCAAGCACAATGTCCGGCCACGCGAGCCTGGGAGAGTACAAGAAGAGGAAAATCAATAGGAAGTCCAGCCCTGCAACGACTAGGTGTCGAAAGCCAGCCACAGTCCCAACACAAAGGGCGCTTTGCTGGCAAGGGTTTGGCCAGGCCCTTATTCCACTGCACTGCTGCGCAGCTTCTGACGCTAAGCCAAGATAAAGTGAGAAAAATTGAGATAGCTGCTTCCTGCCACTGAGCTTCCCAATATATATTATGCAACCGTTCTGATAGCTCGCCTTGAGTAGCAAAAAAGGAAGATTTATTTACGTGATGCGATGAAAATTGCTTTGATTTTCAGTAAGAAGCTGCAGAAAGAGCCTGGTGTATGCAAGCACACCTCTTACAATCAGCTGATGAATTTTAATAATTGACTAGCTAAGTCAAAGTCACTTTGTCTAGGAGTTGTATTTTTAAAAAGGAAATGCTCTAAAACAGCGAACTGTGGTGTCAATCTAATTTATGGTAAGCTGAGGGAGTCTTATAGCTTTAAATCTGAGTAGAAAAGAATAAATACACAGTGCGATGCAATTGGAGAGCTGGATGTACTCTTTAAAAACTGGAGTGACATACTCTTTGATTAGTAAAGAGATATTTCTTCAGGTGGATTTTCGGGGGAAATGAAGGAATCATTTTTCCAACTCATTTATCACACCTGAAATAATCCTACACAAAGACAACGGTCTTTGAGCTGCAGCAACAGATTCCAGAGGCTTTATGTCCACATTTTATCTTTTTTGAAAATTATTTTTCCTTCTAAAATGTAATACGGATCATAGTTTTGTCTAAAAAATCTTGTCACCAGCTATTTTTCTGATGGCAATATTTAAACTCATCTTTTCTTTGGACTTTCACAAGTAGAAATTTATTCAAGTTAAAAGTACAGAAATGTACACTGTTAATATAAAAATTTTGTTGAAATGGGCAATATACTTCACAAGGAATATGGTTATCCCCAGATCCACTACTGCCGTTTACATTAGTAGGAAAAGATAATAAGAAAAGCAATAATGACACCATCCATGACATTGACACCTTATTAAGAAGTGCAAAGGGCAAATTGTTGAACTCGTGTTTTACTATTAATCTCTATTCATTATCAACAAATAGGGCATAAGTTAGACCTTATAAAAGTTACATTATTGCATCATATTGAAGGCTACCTAATTTTAATGGAGTGGTATGAGTACTGTTTAAGTTCTTAAATTACTATGGTTATGCTGTTTCTAAGTAGCAAGAAGATACCACAATATAGTCATTACATCATAGTGATTTTTTACTATCTATATTTTCTTAAGATATTATTATAAAATGCTGATTGAAAAACTCTACATTTTCAAATGTACTAAGAGACATTGATTTTTTTTAAGATGGAGGCATAACTGCAGTGATAAAAATAAGTATCATGAATAGCTAGTTCGGCAATCTAGCAGGCAATCCCGTCAAACAATTCCACTATTTGAGCACTTTAAAAGGAACATCTAGTGCTGAAACCAAGGGTATCTAGCGACTCCTTCAGTCCATGTTTGAAACATCACTTATAAAATATGTTAAAGACCAACATGTCCTGTCTTGTATTGCTGTCTCATTTATTCCATTCTATTTGTTCATTTTTCTTCTTCTTCACCCTCGTAGAGAAAATAATGAGAGCCAGGGAAAAACACATATTCTTGGTTGTTTTCATTTCCCAATATAATTGATATCAACTACCTGAAAATAGCATGTTCTGTTGTGACTAATCAAATTTCTGCAATTTTTGCAATGTAGCTGGCGTTTCGTGGAACCAGAGTAAACACACTGTACCACAATTTCTTGTTCACAAATTCCTTTAGCATAACAGTATTTTTCATAGCATTTGTCATCTTTCTACTTACACCTAGCATTCTCAACTGCTTATGTGGCATCATTGTTGGATGTCTAATGGGAAAGCGAAAGAAAAGCTTTGGGTTCATAAAAATTCACACAAAATAAACTGTGAAAAAAAAAAGTAAGATCTAACAAATTTTCTTTACTACTAAGTGGTCTCCAAAGAACCAGCTTTGCACACATCTTTAATTGTTTCATTTACATCCAACAACTAAGTTGAAAAGCTTTAACATAACAGCAATTCCACCTGTCCAACTGGACTTCTTGAATACCAGGGACAACCCTTTTTCAGGACCTCGGACAGCGCTTTGGACATGGATTTAGTCTGATACTGAAAATGGTAAAATGAATGGATAACATATGCCATATAAAATGACAGTATGCACATTTCTATTACAGAGACGAGTAGTTTGAATCATTGAAGAACACACAGTCAAGAGATCAATTTTGTGAACTGTGTTGAGTGTATTTTTCAATGTGAGTAATGGGTTGTTTAACATACCTGAGATATACAAACAGTGATTGCTTTCCAGTGCTACTACAAAAGCCACTAAAACTCACTGTGAGGCCCCTCCAGAGGACTAAAGAATTTGTTTCCTCATACAAAAAATTAGCATGGAAAAATTTTGAATGCTGAAACATGCTGTCAATATTCAGTGGCGTAAGACATTTCTGAAATGTACAATTAGTTATCACATTTAATTGCCCACTTCCAGATTTCCATCTGTTAGGAGGGAAAACAGATTAATTCCATCCTTCCCTTATTAAGCTTCACTCTTCAGACCAAGAGCAACAAATCAGTAATTTACCTTTCAAACACAATAAAATGATGATTTGTTATATCAATATTTTGAAGTTATTGCAAGAACTCCCTAATACTGACACTATAATTAAAGTTCTGAGTGTTAATGGTTATTAAGTATTTTACTGATCACATTTAATTAGCTTAAATTTGTGCCGGTTCTATATTTGCTTATTTCTTAATAGAAAATGAAAAAGAAATACTTTATTTAGGGTTCCAGTGAACATTTATATTTAAAAGTAGTGAAAATTGTGTGCTTTGTCCTATAGATTCACTTGCTGTGCAGTTATTTCAACCACATGGCAATCTTTATTGCTAGGAGCTAAAGCTGTGAGGGTTCCAAGGTCAAAACAGAGAGGAAAAACTGCCAGCACACACATATATGCTCACACAGAGAGAAGCTGTGTCTAGAAGAAAGCCTTAAAATACCAACGAAGGCTGTCATGAAAAACTACCAAGCCTATGGTGAATAATAAAGGTAGAAAATGTATATCACGTTCGTGCAAAGCTTGTTCCTACAACAACCACAAGAGAATGACAAAAGGCACTAGCTTCATCTTTCACTGCGTTTGGTATTACCTGACACTAATGACCTCTTATTCTTGGGCACTATTACTTGAGAAGCAATTTTAGTTTCCTAGTCTCCTGGTGAAAATGAATCATATTCTAGTTAGCTGCCACCTGCTGGGGCATGAGCAAATGTGTAATAATCCTTATAGCAGAACCTTTAAAAGACAATTCCTATACCTTTGGCTAGAAACAGCGAATGTATATTCTAGAACAATCTAAATTTCAAAGCTATCTCAAAGGCTCTTCCATGTCATATGTGTAGTGCTTTTAAATTTTCTCACACAAGTGACAGGCTTCTACTGGACCTCACATTGCCGGCTGGTTGTTATGGGACATTTGAGAAACCACATCTTCTAGTAACACCCAAGGCATTTTTCCATGCAAGTGGCCTATTGTGTTCAGTTTTAGTTAAAATAAACAGCTTGCTCAATCATGACATTAAAGGGGCCACAGAATAAAGTCTGAGACAGAGATCAGTTGAAACCACACTGTTGCACATCAGCAGTCTATCCTAACTATGATCACTATGCTATTCTTTGGGATTCTAAACCCATTATCAACTGTTCTGCTAGCATTCTGCTATGTTGGTAGCTAATGATACTTATACTTTTAATTAATATTTAGATGCTGAAAATGTATCTTGATTAGGAAATGAAGCAAATCAATTTATGTCTGTCAAGATCTTTTTTAAAATTCAGCATGTACAATCTTCAGTGGATTTAAATTTAAAAGGAAAGACATATGTGTTCAGCCTTTCATTATTTCTGTCTTACCTTCCCCTGTATACTTCAATTTCTTTAACATGTAAGTTTCTAAGGTCACTGGGATTTGATTAGCTGACTTGATTGCTGAGGGAATGTGTTCTACAAAGTTATAAAGCAAGGAACTAAAACAAGTACAAATTGAAATATAATTGCACATCTTCTAGCAACTAAACTGCAGACTTATTCAAATGAAGTACTCATATCTCATGAGATGAAAAGAATCAATCCATAGGTAATTTTGATGACGGAATACTTACAGTGTGAAGATGGAGAAATGATAAGGTAATCTGTTCCTTTCCTTATCAGAAGGTAGTTTCTAATACTCTCCAACCTCTAAATCCAAATCTTTATCTTAGTAGCTCCAGTCCTATTTGATATTCTCTCTCTCTCTCTCTCTCTCTCTCTCTCTCTCTCTCTGTCTCTCCCACCCCCCCCCCCAACTCCTTCCTATGCACCTGAAGATAAAAATACGAAGGAATGTGGTTGGTTAAAAGTTCTGAACATTTATGATCCGCCTTGGTGATGCAGCCAGTCCTAACCCCTACGGGATGCCCTGAGAGTTTCGGTTATTTTTTTTTTCTTTTTCTTTCTTTTCTTTTTTTTTTTTTTCAGAAGCTTTTAATACTGTCCTCAGTTAAAATAATCTCTACTTTCTCAGTCCAGAGATATGGATCAGGGCGATCCAAGGATTGGTGAACGAAAGAAGGATGAGAGTTGCTATGACACAAAGATACACAGCTTCTTGCCTGTGCTTCTCTTCGCCTTGAGCATGAGTCCCAGTAGTTGAGGCCACTTCCTGACACATACACTTATTAAAATATTTTATGTGGAGAATACAAGCGCGCCTGCAGTCAAATGAGCCACTTGCATCCTTGCCGGAGACTGGCTGCAGCGAGTGGGACAAAGCCCTCCAAGCGACTGCATCCAGCAGGTGCCTGGAGCGCACCGACTCCGCCGAGCTGCCTTTGGCTTCTTCCTTTCCTCGCGGCTGCCAGCGCTCCTCCGCGGTCCTCGGCTCCTCCATACCCAGAGCCAACACCTTGGGAATGAACTCCGGGTTAGGGTCCACCGCCAGCGAGTGCTTACCTGGAGCTGGGGTGAAGAGGGCGGGGAGGGACTGGAGCAGTCCCCGCGGAGCCACGGCGGGAGGAGGTCCAGCGGGAAGTCCTCGGCTCCGAGCCTCAGCCACGCAGCCGCCAGCGCGAGCGCGAGTGACGGCGGCGGAGGAGACCGCGACCGCGGAGCCGCAGCGGTGGCGCTGGAGACAGACACGCCTCCTGGCGGGGGTTCCTCGCCTCCTGCTTTAAAGGAGCCGCGCTTCTTTCCCCCAGCTGGTACTAGCTCCAGGGCTCGCAAGCCCACCCCGGAGCAACGCACACTCCGTATTTCAAGACCTCCTGTGAGAGAATTCCGGGTGCTGACCATCTAGTGCTTCCCGAACACTCAGCCCAGATATCGTCCCCTGCCAGTACATTCACATCCAAGGATAGGGGAACTGGCACCGAGATGCTCTGAAAGATAGTGGGTAAGGCAAAACAGCCAAGAAAATTGCTTGGCTCTGAGAAGCTACATCGGGTATAAGGAATCTTAACCTGTCTGCTTCTAGGTGGCGGCTTTTATACTGCTCCGAAACCATGGCAACGGCAAAAAGACTTCTCCGTTGCCAGCATCTGGAGAGCAGCTGATTGTCTCCAAAGTGACCCTTTTGGTTCAACTACTGCATTTCCCTTTGAGGTTTGTGGGGATCATCTTAATCTACGTTCCTACTCCTGTCCCGGTTCTCAGGGTAAATGAGTTTTCGGGGCTCCTGGTTGCTGTTAGCACGGAAAGGGACTTCCAGTATGAAGGAGCTGGCAGGCCATCTCTGCACAGGTCTAACCCCTTAATACCTGCTGCTGCTCTCCCCAGTAGATCCTTGAATGCTGAGGGAATTTGAGACTTGGCAGACACAGAACCTGGGGTCCTCTTCTCCACTATTGGGGAAATGAGCATATATAAGTATTTACATACAAGATATTGAGAGAGGTTTTTAAAGGGCAGTGGGAAGGGATGCCTGAGTGCTGGGGTCTTTCCTATGCTTGCTTCCAGGAGTCAGGGGTGGGGGCAGGAAGCAAGGAGCACACCAGTCTCCTGCTGCTTCTCCCGGGGAGCGATTAGCTTCTGCAAACAATCCGGGATTTGCTCTCCTCTGGGTCAGAAAAGTCAACATCTATTCAATACCGTTGCTACTTTATCCTCAGCCTTACAATATTAACTAGAGTGGAGACTTAGTAGTTCCCCCAGAGTACATTGGTGAGCGACTAGTCTCCAGGAGGTTTAAGCGAGGCCAAGCTTGAACAGGCTCTGCACACTGGCCCAGGAGACAGATTTCAAAGCGACTGTTCTAGGAAGGAGGCCAGGTGGAATTCCTAGGCTCTGCGGAGGGAGCCTGGAGGCAGCTGTAGTCCCTGTGGCACTCCAGTCTAATTCTGAAGGTCTGGAAGCAGAGCAGCTCAGGTTCACCCTAGAGCAGTCCAACAGGCTGCAGAGGAGCATTTGTCCTTTTGCTGTGTTTTTTGACCTGCAGTCATTGCAACTCCTGAAAATCAAACTGAGTAGAACCATTTCCTGACCTGTGTCCTTATTGTCACCCCTCACACCGTGGGCTAGCAGATGACTCAGTCCTACCAAAATCCTAAGTCTCTGCTTCCTACTTTGTTCAACATCCCAGGCTCTCTAGCCCCCACACACATGCGCGCGCGCGCGCGCACACACACACACACACACACACACACACACACACACACACACACCTACTGTGCTTAGCTGCCTGTAGGAGACTAGGGCTTAAGTTAGACAGAGAGAGATGAGTTAGTGTCATGGAGAGTCCATTTGTGGTTTAAAGATCCAGGGGATGGGTAGAAGGTTCCTGTAATTAAGGCAACAGCAGCCTTGTTGTATGAAGAAAATAAATAGTCAATGACTCCATTGTGCATCCTGGACCGGACAGCACAGACGCGTGACCGGCTCCAGGCGCCTGGGCTCCAGCTGCTGTGACCTGCAGCCTAATAGGCCCTCCAAGCACAGCACAGTTTGGGCCAGGCTCAGGAAAAAAATGCTCCATTCAGTCTTATTGCCTGATGAGAGTAATGAAGACAACTTGTCTACTAGCCAAAGACACTCTCCATGTCATCTTAATACCCACAAACCCCCTTTCAGGGAGGGAGGCAAAACACCTGCCAGTAGATCCAATGGAAATCACTAGGTGAAAGGCATCCAGCTGCTTGCTTGGTGGTAGTTCTGAGCCTGTGGAGCAGGGGCTGTGTCTTATTTTGCTTTAAGTGTTCAACAGACAGGCTGGCATGAAAGTTCTGGGAAGAACTTGCCCCACTGATGTCCTCTGGTCCATATTATGTTTGGGGAGGGAAGGCTTATGGAATAATCTCTTTTAGTGGATGTGTAAACTTAGAATCCAGTTATGGATTTCTTTTCCAGGACAAACAGTTCACACTTCCAAAGAACTATACAACAGGCTATGGCCAGGGAGAAGGGGAAAGAGCTTAGAGAAGAACAGAACAAATCAAAATTATGCATGTGACAATTTTATTTCCTCAAAAGCAAAATGTCTAGATTCTAAAGAAAATGGAGAATGACAAAAGAACATTATAGTGCACACATTCATTGAAGCCTTCTAAACCCTATCTAATACTACAGAGACATTTCTTAGAATTTATTTTAAAATCTATGAGTGTAGTTGAGGTTTTGTTTTTTTTTTTATTCTTTGCTCTTTGGGGACCTGCCACCCAGCTCCCAAATAAATACATGGAGACTTATTCTTTCTTATGAATGCCCAGCCTTAGCTTGGTTTATTTCTATCCAGCTTTTCTTTTTTTTTTTTTATAAAACTCCAAAGTTTTTTTTTTTTTTTTAAAGATTTATTTATTTATTATGTATACAGTGTTATGTCTGTAGGCCAGAAGAGGGCAGCAGATCTCATTACGGATGGTTGTGAGCCACCATGTGGTTGCTGGGAATTGAACTCAGGACCTCTGGAAGAGCAGTCAGTGCTCTTAACCTCTGAGCCATCTCTCCAGCCCCCCAGCTTTTCTTAACTAATTATCCTGTCTACCTTTTGCCTCTGGCTTTTACCCTTCTTCATTTCTGTATATCTTTTCTTCCTCTCTCTTCTTTCTTCTCTTCTATTTAGTCTCTCTGCATGCTACCCCTACCCATTTATCACTCCTGTCTAGTTATTGGCCATTCAGCTCTTTATTGGATCAATCCTGTGTTTCAGACAGGCAAAGTAACACAGCTTCACAGAGTAACAAATGCAACATAAAAGAATGCAACACATCTTTGTATCATTAAACAAATATTTCACAATGTAAAAGAATGTAACACATCCTTAACTAATATTCCATAATACATGAGTTAAACATCTAAGGATTTAGAGTCTACTTTCATTCTGGAAACCATAAAAATCTATATCCTCAGTCACCCCAAGGGCATCTTCCACATTTGAAAAGATCAACCAGTCCCTGAGTTGGCTACAGGAAACCCCCCTAAACCCTTTTTGACTACTCAAGGAGCTCACTATTGGGATTTACTTTGTTGTTGTTTGCTTGTTTTGTTTCAACCTGGCTCAGTTAACTTGAATGCAGAAATCTTAGGTGTATTTTGAATCATCATATCCATTTTACACATAGTAAATTCCAACCTGACAGGAAAAGGAGTGGCTTGTTCAGAATGTGGCAAAAATGGGACTGCCTTCCAACGGGGCACAGAAGCACTGGTGCATCTTCAATCACTGA